>NW_027556098.1:148039953-148654953 GCF_003287225.1 Phascolarctos cinereus
CATGCTACCCATCTCCAAGTGATGACTAAATATGCAGAATGGGACAAATTGAAAAAAAAATTGCAAATTTAAAAAAATTAAAAGAAGTGTTTGGACTAATCACATCAAAGGGATTTTGGATGTTTAAGAAATCAGAAGCAGAAAAAAGAGGGACACTCATTCAACATTACATAAGAAGCAGAAAAAGTTAAAAGGAAAAAAAGAATTTAGAGGTCCTTAGAATGTAAAAATAATTGCTAGTATTTGTAAAGTTTTTTAAAGGTGCTTTACATATATCATCTCATTTGATATGAGCTGGGTTCCATTCCATTTTACAGATAAGGAAAGTGAAGCTGAGAGGGGTTAAATGAATCGCTCAGTGTAACAAAGCTATTAAATGCCTCAGTCAGGATTTGAACCCAGGTCTCCCTGACTCCATGTCCAGTATTCTATCTACTATGCCACCAACCTGGCTCCAATTAGATGTATCAAAGTATTTTATGTTAAAGAAAGAGATAGAAAGTGGCAGGGAAGAAAAGAGGGCAAAGGAGAGGAGGTTTACATTCGGAAAGCATACTGAAAATTACCTGTTAGACCATGAGGAAGGCTGGGCATTTCTGCATCCTCCTTTTGATTCTCCACAGTGTTTTCTTTTATTTTGGGATCTTTCTCACTTTCCTCATCAGATCCCTGTTGGTCTTCAGTTTTTGCTATTTTGTTTTCTGGTTAAAGAAAAACACCATACCACCCCAACTTCAATCATAAAATTTCTCAAAATAGACAAAACTAATCAGATACTCTCTTAGAACCCACAGGAAGAAGACATGTAACAAACCTAGGAAACAAATTTCAAGAATTCAAAAAACTGATTTGAATTTGCTAATAATTTTCAATTCTCTAAATCACTATCTATATCAAGTTTCGATAAGAGTAATTTATGAGGTCACTTTACTGGAAACAGTTTTGAAATCCCACTCATGCCTGAAGGTCTGATTCAAATCCTATCTCCTCCATTCTCTGCTCCATGAAGATTTTTTTTCTCTCCTTTGAATTCTCACAACACTGTCTTTCTACTTGTCATGCATTTTTACATGCAACTTTTTCTTACATTTGAATTCATGTCTTATCCCCTAGCAATAGATTCCTTTTCTCCCTTAAGCTTCAGTCTTGCTCATCACCTTTTCGTCACTTGCTTGTCTATTAAACATTTCAAACTGTATATCCCAGAGATATCTCAAACTCAACATGACCCAAACTGAACTCATCATCTCCCTCCCTCTACCCCACAACTCATTTTAAAAAACCTACTTATGAGTGTTGAAAGCACCACCATCCTTCCAATCTCCCAAGTTTGTGCCCTCAGGATTCTGGACACCTGTCTTCTTGACTCCACATGTCTAATCAGCTGTCATATCTTTTTGTTTCTACCTCATATTTCTCATCTTTCTCTCTACTCTACTAAGGTAAAATTTATTAAATGCTTTCTATATACTAAGCAATGAGGAAGATACAAAGGGGAATAAAGTTATCTTCCTTACCCTGAGTCAATCAATCAAGGATCTGTTAAGCACGTATTAGTACCAGGCACCCTGGTATCTTGCTCAGTATACAGAAAATTATTATGTAATCATTTAGGTAATACAATTAACTGAAAAGCCCTAATTGGATTTGCTTTAAATTTTATTTTGCCTCTACATGTATTATCAAAACCGAATCAAGTTGAGGACATCAATTATGCATGGTTTCAAGAGTCCTCCTTGTAATGCTGAATTCTGTTAGCATAATGTGTTAAAGAAATGTGCTGCATTTGCTTTTCCATGCTCATTTGTAAACTAGGATCTTGCCCCCTATACAATGAAATCTGAAAATTTCCGTAAAGTCTTTTTTGCAAAGTGAGAGTAAAAATCTATTAGCCAGGGAAAAAAAGAGATGGTAAATCTCAAAAAGAAGTACATTAAGAATGTTTTGAAAAAGAACCTTTTGAGGGAGATCAAGTACAAAAATCGCTGTTATTTTTAAGTTCACCTTCCCCCTTACTATCTGGCCTCAAGCTCCATTTCTGGTTGTATCTCCAACTTCTGATTTTCCCCAGTCTATGTTGACTGGTTTATAAACAAGTGAAACTGAAGCCCACTGGGACTCTTACAGATCATCTAGTTTAACCCCATTCATTTAAAAGGTGAGGAAATGGAAAGCCCTGAAATTGACTTGTCAACGGTTAAAAAAGGAATAATGACAGTGGGGATAAGAACCCTGGGGTCCTGCCTCAGAGTTCAGGGCTTTTCCCACTTCACTCCTGTTTTACCCTCTGAGTTTGTCACTTTGGCCATAAGCTGAGCCAACAAAATCATCTCAAGACCATGGAAATGTGAGCTCATCTGCACACTGCCTTTGCCTGACCTCTCATTTTCCCAAAAAAAGCTCTCAAAAAAGAGAACTAACTCTCTCAAGCCAATTGTTCAGCACCTGAAAATACACTCCAAACACAAACCTTTGCTATATTCACTTCAATGACAAAAAAGCAGGGTCATGGTTAGTTTATACTAAAACTGGAAGGCCCAATCCTACTCCTCTCTCATTTGAATTTGTGTTTATTCATGCAATTCCTTTCTAAACATACAGAAATAATAGGTTTTATTCAGCAGGGAAAAAATAATCTTAGAAATCGCATCTGCCTTGAACAAAAGATTACCTAGGGGAGTTTCTTAGCAATAATCTTTTAAGTATTAAGTGTCTTTGTGTTCAGAAAACAAGAACAGATTACTTATTTTTCTGCTCCCTGTGCATTTCTGAGATACAACTACTTATATATCAACTAGCAAAAAGTATAGAAAAATCAATGGAATTTTAATCAAGTTCAATTTATTTTCTAAATGGAACCATACCTCTTTGAGAGGAAGAGGGAAAAAATTCCTACTTTTCTTACAAGGCTTAGGCCAAACTTCAGCTCCTGAAGTTTTGCTCACCCCCAACTTAAGAGGCCGATCAAAGAGACCTCACTTCAATATCCTTTCATAGACCACTCCTGCCTCGTCGTCTCTCTTCTCTGAACACCTGTAACGTTCACTGTGTCTATCACCCATTGAAAAAAAGTCACGTACTGCCTCATTTCCACAGATACAGAAGTATGGAATTGGACTAGATAACCTCTAAGGTTTTCTTTAAGTTCTATGGTGCTATTTCAAAAGATCTACAATCTCACAACCATAGTTACTCCCTCTGTCCGCTGATGTAGAATCCAACTCTTCCATGCCTTAGCAGATAGTTTCTTGAACCACTGTGGCTAAAAAAATAGTGACATGTTTTGGTGATAACTCACTGCAAATGAGCTAGTCCTCACATGACAGACACAATTTAGAACTGGGTCCATGCTTTAAGGTTTTCTGGTTCAGGAGTACATGCTTTGGCTTATGTTCTACCGAAAGAATCTTTAAGAACTCAAAATTTAAATCAAAACCTAAAAAATTTATATGTATGTGTCAGTTTGGGGATAAATTAAAAAACTCAAGATACTATCTCAATGCATAGTCATCTGACCCACAAGTGGCTGGAAGTTAAGCTCTCCTGGAATTTCAAGTGTCTTTAGTGTTGACAGTGCTACCATAACTTTTCTGAAGTTAGAAGTACAAGGGACCTTACAACACAGATTACTTTCCTGGGGGATTTCCTTGCCCAGCACAGCTCCAATTGTCTCTAATATTTAGTCACAGTCCTTATTGCTCACTATGCCATTCCAACTGTCTTCCCTTTACCCCTAAACCCATAATTCTGGTACAGATCTAAGAGATCATAAAGTCTAACTCCCTCATTTTACAGAGGAGAAAACTGATGCTCAGACAAGGGAAATAACCTGTCCAAGGTCACTTCATACATAACCACTCTTAGCCTCAAAGGCCACCACCCATGCCTATTTCAAAACAGTAACTTGGTAGAGAGTAGGAATAATCGTTCCACATACAGTATGATTCAAAGAATAAAGATAAGCAACAAGGTATGTTCCCTACCCTCAAATAACTTACAATTGGCCTGGGGAAACAAACTGACGAAAATTTAAATAATAAAACAGGATGTCACAAGACAGTACCTGACAGTAAGGGCCAAATGCGTGGCAAAGACAATACTGAAGTTTAGCGAGGGAAGAGATCACTGTGCACTAGAGTGCTCAGGGGAGAGCTTGGGAAGGCTTCACTTTGACAGGACTTTTTTTCCCCTGATATTTAGTTTGACAGAAAAAGTCCAATCAGGGATAAAGAAAAGATTATTTCTAGAATTCAAACATGACTCTTTTTATTGTGAGTTTTTCTTCAAGGTTATTAAGTCTATTTAACTAATTTTTGGTATAATTTTTTAAGGTAAAACACAAATACACAAGCAAATAGCTCTACAATGGCCAACGTAGACAGTTTAGGGGCCCTCACCCACTAAACTATCTAAATGATCTCCCCTTGAGGAGAGGGGGAATATAGCAAGTGGTACTGACATTTCTGTGAAGACAGAGGTAGGTATACCTGGAGGCAAGATGGATAGAGTGACATAGCACTAAGGACCTCAGAAATTTTTGGACCTCTGCTGGGTAGGGAAATGCATTGTCCTCCTCAGTAAATCCATAAAGTTTTAGTCATCTGGGCAAATGAATAGTTCCAATGACAAAAAGATGGCTTCTAAAGAATCCAGGAAAAAAAGAGGGGACCTACCAGGTCCTGCATCAGCTGTTATTTTTCTCTTCTTCTTTTTCTTTTTTAATTCAGAACTGGGGAGCTGTGCAGTTGATTCTTCACTGGCTAATACTGTAGATTTCTTGGGAGATTTTTCCACTTTTATTTCTTCTACTATTTCTTCTGATACATGCTCATCTTGGGCTTCTGCTATATTGGCCCTCAAGGCCTCTATCAAAAAAACAAAGACAAAGTTGTAAGCCTCTAAAATTCTGTAAGTTAATAATTTAAATAATTTGGCTGCTAAAGAATTAACCTATGACTGCTATCCAAAACTACAATACTTTATTTTTTTCACTTGTACTTTATGTGGCATTCATACAGCTCTAACCCATTTTTACCATACTAATATTTTGTATGGCTCAATAATCTGAGAGCTTGGCAAGATTTCCTTCCTTCAGATAAAGAACAGAGAAAATAGTGAAGCTCTCATTGATTCTACCCCCTGACACATAACCAAGTGGCATTTTAATAAGAACTTATTATACACGTTTAGTAGGCACCACAAAGAACTAGTTAAAATATGTCCCTGACATTCTAAAAGAATAATTATGGTAATTAGCAGGTAAAAGAATATAATTATACCAGATCAAAAAAAAATACAGAAATTGTAGGAGCTCAATAAATATTAAGTGCAGCCATGTGCTGTAGCGGACAGAGTGCTCAGGAAGATCTGAGTTTAAATCCAGCCTCAGATACTTACTAGCTTGTGTGATCCTGTAGCCCTCTTTGCCTCAGTTCCCTTATCTGTAAAGTGAGCTGGAGTGGCAAACCACTCCAGTATCTTTGCCAAGAAAACTCCAAATGGGGTCACAAAGAGTCAGATATGACTGAAATGAATAACAACAAAATAAATATTTGACTGATAGATTTAATGTGGCTGTTCATTCATCACATCATGTTCTGATCCTCCTAAAGTCATTTCTACAGCCACTTAAGTGTCCCAAATTTTCCCATAAAATTATCAACTGATGAAACCACTCATTTAGCTAATATTTACCATTAATATAATCCTATTTTATATGCTCTTCTTTATCCAAATGAAAACCCAAAATGCTTATTACCCTTACATAATTCAAATCACAATTTGTATACTGTAGTCTGCCTCTGAAACTTACTTCCCATAGGCCCTTTTGAAAAGTTAACCTTTCTGTACCTCAGTTTCCCCATCTGTAAAACAAAAGAGCAGAACTAGAATATCTCTAATGTCCCTTTAAATTCTATATCCATGATTTTTTTTTTAACATAATGATTCTTTTGTAGTAAGAAAAGCAGGCAAGGCACTCAACACATTATTTCTGGGAACCTCACACTGTTTCTCAGGACGTCTATCAATCAACATTTAATGACCACATATTATCTTCAAAGCATAATTCTAACAGATTTGTTCTTCAGTTCTTCAAAGCCCACATTGGCTGAGATTACGAAGAGTTACAGGCTATTTTTGTATAGCTTTGCTGTCACAAACACAGCTATGGAAGAAGGCAAAAGCTGATATTCCAAGCAGCCTTTACATACTTTGATTACAACCCAAAATGGGTAGAATAGGGATATGCTTGCTGCAAGTGATGCCTTATTTCAAAACATGCAGCAATTCATTAATTTATTTACACAACCATTATTTACTGAGCTCCTACAAAACAATTTGCTAGGTGCTGACATAATCAATAAATTCAAGTATCCTGCAGAATAGCTCAGAAGGAAGGTTAAGATATTTAACAACTACATAAGTGCCATATGTGAGGTACCAATAATCATTTTAAGCTCACAGTATATGAAGAAGGATTCATAAAGTGTTAGTTGGATTGGGCCTTGAAAGATAATTAGGATTTTTACAGGTTGAGAAAATGGGACAGGATATTCTAGGTGGAAGGAATAGCATGAGAATAAACACAGAGGCTAGTAAAAATCATGTTTGGGGAAGGGACTATGAGTGGTCCCACTAGGATATACAGAGTGCTTATAGGGGAATAGTGGGGGAAGGATTGGAAAGGTAGGTTAGAACTAGATTGTGGAAGCAATTAAGGGAAGGGTAAGAGGTACAGATTTTATTTAACAGGCAAAGGGAGCCACTAAAGATTTTTAAGCAAAGGTTTGAAATAACTATTAATAACCATAACTATGTGCATTATCAAGTATAACTTGACAGTAGTATGTGGGATGCTTGGGATGGGGAAAGAGAGAAATGTAAGTTAGGAACAATTGGTAATAAAACTCATTTGGTGTGATCTCTCAAATTAGGAAGTAGCTGGTCCAAAGTTTCAAAGCTACTTAGTAGCAGCACTGAGATGAGAATACCTATCTCTTGATTTTTATTTCAGTCTTTTCTATTAAGCCACACTTAAAAAGCCCGTAACAATATAATAAATAAGCTTATATTCTGTATATTAATAACAAGAACTTGGTGCTATATTGTACTACATATAGCCAACACTATTAAGCGCTGAGGACGCAGGGTATGTGTAAAAGTTGAAGAAAGCATAAAAATGTTTTTTTTTTAAAGTTTAAATCCTCGTCCTGGAGGAACTAACAATATCTTATTTCAAGGGTTCTTAACTTAGGAACCACAGACCCGGGGATCCCACTTCAGGAAGGTCTGTGCCCTTGGATGATAGAACAAAACAAAACACGTTTATTTCAATATAATTAGTTTCATTTACAATTTTAAACATTTAAAAACATTCCAAGAAGGCTCCACCAGACTACCTAAGAGGTCCAAGAAATAAAAAAGGTCAAACACCCCATGTTTTAGATGAAAACATACAAAACAAGCTGAGAATACAGTACACCATATAAGAAAAGGCAAAGTGTTTATTGGTATTCCGAGAAGGGAGAAGTCAAAGTGGATGGGCTGGCTTGGGAAGGCCAACCTTTTGGCTAGAACCCTAGAATATACTAACAAGGTAGAAGAGAGATACATCGGTCCCTAGCTAAGGATCCAGGCAGGGAGTACCTGGTCACTGTTACTCATAAAAAGATTACAGGTGGATTTTGGTCCAGGATCAGAAAGAACCTCAATCACAAAAATACAGTGAAACAAGATTCTTGTTTTCACAGTTAAGACAGTGACAGCAAGGGCTTCTTCCCCGGCCTTTCTTCCTTTTCCCAGGACTTAGTATCGTGCTTGGCCTGTCAGAGTAGGCCCCTAGTAAAGGCCTGCAGACTGTCTGAAGAGGTGGCTGTTCTGTCCCCGGGAAAGTTCCCGCCGGGCCTGGAAGCAGGGATTCGTGTGGAGAGTCACTGCGGAGGGTCCAGTGGGGCGGTGGCCTCCGGACCCAGGGCCTCCCCTCAGACTGAGGTGGACGCCGCGTCGTCCCCTGCAGCCCAGCCCCGGATGCCCCGGCGGCCCTCAGAGCCTGGACAGTCCCCGCCACCAGTTTGGGAACAGCCTAAGAAGGGAGGGATCGGGCTTTTCTGGCCTTCTGACGCCTCCCCAGGGCACCCCCAGAGCGTCTGGAAACCCGGCCTGAGCCTGGCCGGCCACCGTAGCGGCCCCGCGGCCCGCGCCAGCCAAACCTCACCTTTCTGCTTCAGCCGCTGGTTTCTCTGACGCAGCTTCTCGTTGCGCTTCTCGATCTTCTTGCGCAGCAACTTCATCGGAAGGTGCGACATTTTGCCGGCTGGCCCCGTTCTTCTCGCCGCTGCTTAAAGTGTCTTTTTCCTGTCGCCGCTTCCTCAGACCCTTCCTTTCTCGGTCTACACGTGGGGCACGTCGGAAACCGGAAGTACGTGTCAGACCACTTCGCGCACAGGACAAATGCTTCCGGGACAGGTGGAGAAGGCAGGCGGTGAGACGGTAACCTCTGGCAGCCAGGCCCTGACGAGCGTCCCCTGCGGGAGAGGAAGTCGCGTTGCTTCTGCTGATACCTTTGCTCCAACCCAGCCTCCAGGACCTGGGGATGGGGAGATCTCTCTCATGTTTCATCCTTTACTCGCGATGCGGATGGGACGGCAAAAGCTCTTGATTCCAGCCATTCTGGTCTGGTCCTGTCCCTTCCTCCCCATCACTAAAAAATGAAAACAAAAAACCTTCTAACAAATGGGAGAAGTCAGGTAAAGCAAATTCCAGCATTAGAATGTCCAAAAATATTTGTCTTATTAGGTACTTGAGTAGATCCCCTTTCTGTTAGAAGGTAACAGGCTTCATCATTGGTCCTTTGAAATTCTGGTTGCTCATTGTGTTGATCAGAGTTCATAGTCCTTCAAAGTTGTTTGTCTTTACAATGTTGTCATGGTCCTTCAAAGTTGTTTGCTTTTATAAAAATGTTGTCATTGTATAAATTGTTCTCATTCTACTTACTTCACTATGCAATCACTTTACATCAGTCTTGTCAAGTTTCTCTGAAACCATACCTTTTATCATTTCTTTTGGCACAATAGTATTCCAATACATTCATATAATATTAGTTCAGTCATTCTCCAGTTGATGGGTACTCCCTTAATTTCCATGTCTTTCCCACCACAAAAAGAAAAGCTATGAATATTTTTCTGCATGTGGATCATTTTCTTTTTAACTTAATCTGTCTGATATATAGGTCACTAGCAGTATTACTGGTTCAAAGGGTATGCACAGTTTATTAACTTTATGGGCATAATTCCAAAATGCTTTCCAGAACGATTGGATCATTTCACAGTTGCATCAACAGTGTTTTCTTCTGACTTTTCCTATAGCAACTTTGACATTTGTCACTTTCCCTTTTTGTCAACTTTGCTAAATGTGATAGGGGTGAGGTGAAACCTCAGGGTTGCTTTAATTTGCATTTCTCTTATATGAGCATTTTTTCATATGACTGTTGATAGCTTATTTTCCTTAGGAATTTCTTGGGGCAGCTAGGTGGTGCAGTGGATAGAACTCTACCTTAGAATCAGGATGGACCTGAGTTCAAATCTGGCCTCAGATACTTGACACTCGGGAGTCACTTAACCCCAATTGCCTCAAAAAAAAAAGTTTATGCTTTGTCCCTTTATTAATTGGAGAGTGATCTTTGTTTTTATAAATGTGAATACAGTCTTATATATCTTGGAAAGGACACCATTATTAGAGAAACTTTCTGCATATTTATCTACTTCTCTTCTAACTTTAGTTATATTGGTTTTATTTGTCCTCATCTGTTAAACTTTTGTATAATCAAAATATCCATTTTAATTTCTGTGATATCCTTGTTTGGTTATGAACTGTTCCCCTATCCCTACGTCTGAAAGGTGGTTTTTTCCTTAGTCCTCTAACTGATTTTTCATGCTACTCTTTCTGTCTAAGTCCTGTATCCATGTGGTGTTTATCTTATGTTGTAAGATGTTTTAAGGAGCTGCAAGGTGGCATAATGGATAGAGTGCCAGACCTGGAGTGAGGAAAACTCATCTTCCTGAGTTAAAATCTGGCTTCAGACACTTGCTAGCTGTGTGACCTTGGCCAAGTCACCAACCTTGTTTGTTTCAGTTTCCTCATCTGTCAAATGAGCTAGAGAAGGAAATGGCAAATCACACCATTATCTTTTCCAAGAAAACCCCAAACGGGGTCACGAAGAGTCAGACATTACTGGAGATGACTAAACAATAACAACGCAAATATTGGTTTATATCTAGGTTCTGCCAGACTGCTTTCTGTTTTTCCAGCATTTTTTGTCAAATAGTGGGTCCTTAACCCTAGTAACTCAGGTCTTTAGGTTTAAACACTAAGCTACAGTCTTGATTTTCTTCTGTCTGTTGCTTACTCTATCACCCATCAACCTCTTTATTAGTTAGTACTAAATTGTTTTGATGATTACTTCTTTGCGGTATTATTTGAGATCTAGTACTGCTAGTCCTCCTTCCTTCTGACTTTTTTTTCCCCACTATTTCCCTTGAGATTCTTGATTTTTTATTCCTTTAGATCAGTGGTGTCAAATTCATACAAAAACAGACCCCTGTGGGCCACATATTGATTTTAAAGCCACAAATTAACATTATGTTGTAAGTTGTTATTATTATTTTAATTTTACTAAACATTTCCCAATTATATTTCAGTCTGGTTCAGGTGCAGTAGGGCATTTTGCAGGTTGTGTGTTCTCGGGGGAGCTTGACACCTCTGTTCCAGCTGAATTGCTTTATTATTTTTTTTTAGCTCTATAAAATAGTTCTTTGGTAGTTTGACCCAAAAATTATAGCACTGAATAAATAAATCAATTTAGTTAGTATTCTCATTTTTATTATATTAACTTGGTGTAGCCATGAGCAATTAATATTTTTTCTAATTGTCTATTTCTGTGAAGACTTGTTTTTAAAATTGTAGTCATATAGTTTCTGCATGTGTTAGCATACAGACTTAAATATTTTATATATTCTGAAATTATCTTACATGGAATTTTTAAATTTCTTCTTGCATTATTGTTTTTGTTTCAAAAGGGAAGCAGATCTGTCGGAAAAGTATGGACTGGATAGTGCAAAGACTAGAGGCAGGAAAACTAGTAAGGAAGTAGTAGTCCTGGTAAGAGGCAATAAGTAATAAATGTCTGAACTTGAGTGGTGGCAATGATAGTGGAAGGAAGAGGACAGATCTAAGCAGACAGTCTTTAAAAGTATTAAAGATGTATCATTTACATTTTCACATCCGGATTTTGAATTCTTGACTTCTGTCTTGGGTGAGAACTGGAGGGCTGTGCATAAATTCACCATCTTTTAAAAAATGGATACATACTTTCATAGAGAAAGAAGGAAAGCTATTGAATTTGACTGGGAGGAGGTCAGTGAAAACCTTAGAGAATGCAAGAATGCATCTCAAATGTGTAGCAACTGGGCTTGTTGGAGAGTCTCTTTCCCTTTCCCTTTCCTTTTCCCTTTGCTTTTCCCTTTCCCATCTGAAAAGTGACCCAAAGTTCAAGGTATAAGATCTTGACAATATAGCTGAAACCATAGCTCATAAATTCCCATTAGTCAGACAGAGGATGCAATTAGAACAAAGTAAAGAGATTTAATGAATTTGCTTAGTAAGAGATGTAATAAAGTTCCTGCACACAGAAATACACCATCAGTGGGATCTCGCATGAAGGACGAGGCACACACAGGGAGCTTGTCTAGCCAGCCCATACCTGGGGGAAGGATACTCACCTGTCTGATGTTTTAGGGCCACTGGTGTTCTCTGGTGATGTTATTACATGGCTCTGTTTGGCTTGTTTTCCCGGAGTGCTATAACTTAGCTGCTCCCCAGTAAATGTTGCATTTCTGATTCTCTTCCTTTGCCTGGCTCTTCTTAGCTCTTGCCACCTTCTGGGTCAGCTGGAGTCTTCCACATGAGATTAGGAGTTATAACTCTGCTATCTCTGTCTTTCTTTTTAACATGTAATCCAGAGCTAAACTTGGGCTCTCTTTAGCGGGAAAGGAAAGCCCTCATATACCTGTATGTCAGAGAAAGGAAAAGCAGATTTCTTTCTGTCAGCTCCTGACATAAAATTGTCCGTTTCCTGACTCTGCTTTTTCACTGGCTGTCCCCCATGTCTGGAGGGCTCTTCTTCCTTATCTCTGCCTCTTGGCTTTCCTGGCTTCCTTTTAAAGGACTCAAGTCAAGTACTACCTTCTGCAGGAGACCTTTTTCAGTGTTCCCTCCCCCAATACTAGCGTCTTCCTTCTGAGATTACCTATTTTCCATTGACGTGGTTCACATATCTTGTATGTATACTGTTTTGCTTGTCATCTTCTCCATTAGAATGTCCAGGAACCATAGTTTGGCCTTTCCTTTTTTAAAAAAAAATTAATTAATTAATTTTTAGTTTTTGACATTCACTTTTATAAGATTTTGAGTTCTAAATTTTTTCTTCCTCCCCTTCCCCCTCCCTAAAACGGCACGCAATCTGATTTAGGCTATACATGTATGATCATATTAAATATATTTCCACATTGGTAATGCTGTAAAAGAAGAATCAGAATAAAAAGAAAAAAACAACAACAACAACAAAAAAGAAAATAGTATGCTTTGATCTGCATTCAGACTCCATAGTTCTTTCTCTGGATTATCCACATCCAGGTAGCATTTTCCAACATAAATCTTTTGGGATTATCTTAGATCATTGCATTGCTGAGAAGAGCTAAATCTATCAAAGTCAGTTATCACACAATTTTGCTGTTGCTGTGTATAATGTTCTCCTGGTTCTGCTCACTTCATTCAGCATCAGTTCATTCAAGTCTTTCCAGGTTTTTCTGAAATCAACCTGCTCATCATTTCTTTTGGAACACTAGTATTGCATTACATTTATATACCGCAACTTGTTCAGCCATTCCCCTATTAATGGGCATCCCCTCAATTTCCAATTCTTGGCCACCACAAAAAGAGCTGCTATAAATATTTTTTACCTGTGGGTCATTTTCCCATTTTTATGATCTCTTTGGGATATAGACCTAGAAGTGGTATTGCTGGATCAAAGGGTATGCACAGTTTTATAGCTCTTTGGGCATAGTTCCAAATTGCTCTCCAGAATGGTTGGATCAGTTCACAACTCCAATAATGCATTAGTGTTCCAATTTTCCCACATCTTCTCTAACATTTATCATTTTCCTATTTTGTCATGTTAGCCAATCTGATAGAAGTCATGTGGTACGTCACAGTTGTTTTGATTTGCATTTCTTTGATCAATAGTAATTTAGAGCATTTTTTTCATGCGACTATGGATAAGTTTTTTGTTTGTTTTATTTTTTGGCTTTTTTTTTTGGTGAGAAAATCAGGGTTAAGTGACTTGCCCAGGGTCACACAGGTAATAAGTGTCAAGTGTCGGAGGCCAGATTTGAACTCAGGTTCTCCTGACTCTAAGGCCATAGCTCTATCTACTGCACCAGTTAGCTGCTCCAACTATAGATAGTTTTAATTTCTTCATCTGAAAATTTCATATCTTTTGACCATTTATCAATTGGGGAATGACTTGTATTCTTATAAATTTGAGTCAGTTCTCTATGTATTTTAGAAATGAGGCTTACATCAGAGACGCTGGTTATAAAAATTCTTGCCCAGTTTTCTGCTTCCCTCCTAATCTTGTTTGCATTGGCTTTGTGCAAAAACTTTATTTCATAATGTTCTTTATCTCTTGTTTGGTCATAAATTCTTCCATTCTCCATAAGTCTGACAATCTCCTAGTTTGCTTATAGTATCAGCCTTCTGATACTATATCTAAATCTTGTACCCATTTTGACTTGATCTTGGTATATGATGTAAGGTGTTGGTCTATGCCTAGTTTCTGCCATACTATTTTCCAGTTTGCCCAGCAGTTTTTGTTAAATAATAAGTTCTTATCCCACAAGGTGGAGTTTTGAATTTATCAAACAATAGATTACTATAGTCATTGACTACTGTGTCTTGTGTACCTAACTTATTCCTCTGATCTACCAGTCTGTTTCTTAGCCAGTACCAAGTAGTTTTGGTGATTGCTGCTTTATAATACAATTTAAGATCTGGTATAGCTAGGCCACCTTCCCTTGCATTTCTTTTCATTAATTCCCTTAATATTCTGGACCTTTTGTTCTTCCAGATGAATTTTATTATTTTTTTTCTAGCTCTATAAAATGATTATTTGGTAGTTTAGTATGGCACTGAAAAGTAAATTAATTTAGGTAGAATTGTCATTTTTATTATATTAGCTCAGCCTACTCATGAGCAACTGATATTTTTCCGCTTATTTAGATCTGACTTTATTTGTGTGAAAAGTGTTTTGTAATTGTGTTTATATTGTTCCTGGATTTGTCTTGGCAGATGGACTCCCAAATAGTTTATATTGTCTGTAGTGACTTTAAATGGAATTTCTCTATCTCTTGCTGCTGGGCTTTGTTAGTAATATATAGAAATGCTAATGATTTATGTGGCTTTATTTTATATCCTACAACTTTGCTAAAGTTGTTAATTATTTGAAGTAGTTTTTTAGTTGATTCTCTAGGATTCTTTAAGTATACCATCATATCACCTGCAAAGAGTGATGACTTTTTTCTTCATTGCCTATTCAAATTCCTTCAATTTCTTTTTCTTTTCATTGCTAAAGCTAACATTTCTAGTACAATATTGAATAACAGTGGTGATAATGGACATCCTTGTTTCACTTCTGATCTTATTGGAAATGTTTCTACCTTATCCCTATTACATATGATGCTAGCTGATGGTTTTAGGTAGATGGTACTTATATTTTAAGGAAAACTTCATTTATTCCTATACTCTGTAGTGTTTTCGATAGAAATGGATATCGTATTTTGTCAAAAGCTGTTTCTCTATCTGTTGAGAGAAACATATGATTTCTGTTAATTTTGTTATTTATATGGTCAGTTATGTTGATGGTTTTCCTAACATTGAACCAGCCCTGCATTCCTGGTATAAATCCCACCTGGTCATAGTGTATTATCCTTGTGATAAGTTGCTATAATCTCTTTGCTAATGTTTTATTTAAAAAATTTGGCATCAATATTCATTAGGGAAATTGGTCTATAGTTTTCTTTTTCTGTTTTGGCACTTTCTGGTTTAGGTATTAGCACCATATTTATATAATGAAAACAATTCTTCTTCACCTAGTTTCCCAAATAGTTTATATAATATTAGAATTAATTGTTCTTTAAATGTTTGGTAGAATTCACTTGTAAATCCATCTGGCCCTGGAGATTTTTTCTTAAGGAGGTCATTGATGGCTTGTTCAATTTCTTTTTCTGAAATAGGGTTATTTAGGTATTTTATTTCCTCTTCTGTTAATATGGGCAATTTATATTTTTGTAAATATTTATCCATTTCACTTAGATTATCAGATATATTGGCATACAGTTGAGCAAAATAGCTCCTAATTGTTGTTTTAATTTTCTCCTCATTGGTGGTGAATTCACTTTTTTTCATTTTTCATGCTAGTAATTTAGTTTTCTTCTTTCTTTTTTTTTAAAATCAAATTAACCAGATAATTATTGATTTTGTTGGGTTTTTTTTTGTAAAACCAGCTTTTAGTGTTATTTATTAGTTCAATAGTTTTCTTAATTTTGATTTGATTAATCTCTCCATTGACTTTCAGAATTTCTAATTTGGCATTTAGTTGGGGATTTTTAATTTGTTCTTTTTCTAGCTTTTAAATTGCATGCCCAATTCATTGATGTTTTCTTTCTTTATTTTATTCATGTAAGCATTTAGAGATAAAAAATTTCCTCTAAGAACCACTTTGTCTGCATTACATAAGTTCTGGTATGTTGTCTCATTATTGTCATTGTCTTTGATGAAATTATTGATTATTTCTATGATTTGTTGTTTGACCCACTCATCTTTAGGATTAGATTATTTAGTTTCCAATTAATTAGTCCATCTTTCCATGGCCCTTTATTACATGTAATTTTTATTACATTGTGATCTGAAAAGGATGCATTTAATATTTCTGCCTTTTTGCATTGGATTGTGAGGTTTTTATTCCCTAACACGGTCAGTTTTTGTGTAGGTGCCATGTACCACCAAGAAAAGTTAGATTCCTTTCTATCCCCATTCAGTTTTCTCCAGAGGTCTACCATATCTAACCTTTCTAATATTCTATTCACCTCTTTAACTTCTTTCTTGTTTATTTTGTGGTTAGATTTATCTAGTTCTGAGAGGGTAAGGTTGAGATCCCCTACTAGTATAGTTTTGCTGTTTATTTCTTCCTGTAACTCACTTAACTTCTCCTCTAAGAATTTGGATGCTATATCACTTGGTACATATACATTAGTATTGATATTATTTCATTGTCTATGGTACCTTTTAGCAGGATGAAGTTCCCTTCCTCATCTCTCTTAATTAGATCGATTTTTTCTTTTGTTTTGTGTGAGATTGGGATTGCTACAGCTGATTTTTTTTTAACTTCAGCTGAAGCATAATGTAGTCTGCTCCAGCTTTTACCTTTACTCTGTGTATGTCTCTCTGCTTCAAATGTGTTTCTTGTAAACATCCTATTGTAGGATTGTGGTATCTGCTATCTGCTTCTGTTTTATGGGAGAGTTCATCTTATCCACATTCACAGTTATGATTACTAACTTTGTCTTTCCCTCTATCCTATCTTCCACCCTTTTTGTACTTTTCTCTCTCCTTTCACCCTTTCCCTCCTCACCAGTGTTTTGCTTCTGATCACTGCTTTCCTCAATCTGCCCTCCCTTCTATCAGCCCCCCTCCCTTTTCATTCCTCTTTCCCCTCATACTTCCTATATGGTAGATAGATTTCTATACCCAGCTGAGTGTGTATGTTATTCCCTCTTTTAGCCAAATCCAATGAGAGTAAGGTTCAAACAATGCTTGCCTCCTTCCTTCTTTTTCTCTATTGTAATAGGTCTTTGTGCCTCTTGATGTGATGTGATTTACCCTTTTCTGCCTCCTCCTTTCCTTTTTTCTTAGTACAATCCTTTTTTCCCCCACCCTTTAATTAATTTTTTCTATCATGTCAAAGTCAACTTATACTCACACCCTCTATCTATGTATACCCCTTCTATATGTTACAATAAAGATACAGTTCTCAAGAGTTATAAATATCATCTTCCCATGTAGGGATATAAACAGTTTAACCTTATTGAATAACATGCTTTTTTTCTTTCCTGTTTACCTTTTTATGCTTCTCTTGAGTCTTGTATTTGAAGATTGAATTTTCTGTTGAGCTCTGGTCTTTTCATCAGGAATGATTGAAAGTCTCCTATTTCATTGAATATGCACCTTTTTCCCTGAAAGATTATGCTCAGTTTTGCTGGGTAGTTGATTCTTGGTCGTAATCCAAGTTCCTTTGCCTTCCAAAATATCATATTCTAAGCCCTCTGATCCTTTGATGTAGAAGCTGCTAAATCCTGCGTAATCCTGAGTGTCATTCCATGATATTTAAATTGTTTCTTTCTGGCTGCTTGCAGTATCTTCTCCTTGACCTGATAATTCTGGAATTTGCTACAGTGTTCCTTGATTTTTCATTTTGGGATCTCTTTCAGGTGGTGATTGGTGGATTCTTTCAGTGACTCTTTTACCCTCTGGTTCTAGGACCTCAGGGCAGTTTTCTTTAGTGATTTCCTGAAAGATGCTGGCCAGGCTCTTTGTTTTGATCATGGCTTTCAGGTAGACCAATAATTCTTTAATTGTCTCTCCTGGATCTATTTTCCAGGTCAGTTGTTTTTCCAATGAAGTATTTTACATTTTCTTCTAATTTTTCATTTTTTTGATTTTTGACTGTTTCTTGATGTTTCATAGAGTCATTAGCGTCTACTTGTCTAATTCTAATTTTTAAGGAATTTCTTTCTTTAGTTAGCTTTTGTACCTCCTTTTCCATTTGTCCAATTCTACTTTTTAAGGAGTTCTTCTCTGAAGTGAATTTTTGTATATCCTTTTCCATTTGGCCAATTCTACTTTTTAAGGAGTTGTTTTCTTCAGTGGAGTTCTTTCCATTTGGCCAATTGTATTTTTTAGGAAATTGTTTTCTTCAGTCAATTTTTGTCCTGTTGACTCTCTCTTGCATACATCTCATATCTTTTCCCAGTTTTTCTTCTACCTGACTTGACTTTAAAAATCCTTCTTGAGCTCTTTCAAAAAGGCTTTTTGGGTTGAAACCAATTCATATTCCTCTTTGAGGTTTTGGATGTAGGTATATTGACAATGTTATCCTCTTCTGCGTTTGTTTTGATCTTCCCTGTCACCATAGTAATTTTCTACGGTCAGTATGTGTTTTTGCTTCTTGCTCATCTTGTTTGCCTATTTCCTGGCTTTTAAAGTTAAATTCTCCAACTGGAGCACGGGGGGCACTGTCCCAAGCTTCTTGTGTTGGGGGCCAGGGGCCTAGTCACTGGCTTTGTGTGCTGGAGCCTCAGGTGCTGGCAGCTGCAGGCTGTAGGGGTCTGGCAGCTTACCTGTTGCTGGCCTGAGGTCCTGGTGGTGGTGTCTGGTGTGTT
Organism: Phascolarctos cinereus; assembly: GCF_003287225.1. NCBI lineage: Eukaryota > Metazoa > Chordata > Mammalia > Diprotodontia > Phascolarctidae > Phascolarctos > Phascolarctos cinereus. The sequence continues at coordinate 148,058,505 of NW_027556098.1, forward strand.
CTGAGCTCAGGTGGGGTTTTTCTGCTTTTCCCTGGGGCTACCCTGAAGCACGTGGAGGTCTGGCCCCTGGAGGATGCCTGTCAGCTGAGGGCCCACAGAGGGGGAAGGGGGTCCTGATGTTGGCATTTACTTGCTCCACCACACTGGGACTCAGGATCTCCTGCTGGTTTGCTGAGGTGGGGCTTGCTGGGACACTTCCTGCCCTGGAATGCACTATCCTTTTACCCCAGTGAGATGGACCTTTCTTGCCCATCATCTAAGTTTCTTGCATTAAAAAACTGCTCCCTTCTGTCTTTCTGCTGGCTCCTCTGTTACAGGATTTTTTCTGGGGTTCTATTTCATGGTTGTTTAGAGGTCAGTAGGGGAGAGCAACAGTGATTTAGTGCTTACTCCACTATCTGGGCTCCCTGCTTGGCATTTCTTTGTATACCCTTCACTTAGCATAGTACCTGGCATGTATTAAGTACTTAATAAATACTTGCTGATTATCAAGATCCCAAGTCTCTTTATGGCTTATGGTTAGAAAGTTGCTTTTAACTAATGTCAGTTTTTGATTGTCTACTTAAATTCCCCTTCTATCATTTCAGGGGACTTCATTTGAACAAACTTAAGAGGGCTGTATTGGTTTGGAACACAATAGCTTTCCTTGCCCTCACCAAGATCCAGTCTGGGTCTGTCATGCCAGTGAAATAACATGATATGGAAGAATGCAAAACCAAAAAGCATGGCCCCTTCTATTCACCTTCTTGAATACTCTGTTCTAAACTCCTACCTTTTAGAATGTGCAAATGTATCTAGATATAAGCAACTAGTTTTGGACCCAAACTTGAGGCAGCCAGGTGGCGCAGTGGACAGAATGCTGGGCCAGGGGTTAGGAAGACCAGAATGTGCCCTCAGACACTTACTAACTGGGTACCACTGGCAAGAAATGTTACCATTGTCTGCCTTAATCTCCTCAACTGCAAAATGAAGATAATAATAGCACTTGCCTCTCAGGGTTGTTGTGAGAGTCAAATGAGATAGTATTTGTAAAGCACTTGATACAATGCCTGGCACATAGTAGGCCCCACATAAATCATTATTCCCTCCCTTCCTTCTTGGAACCTCCTTAAAGGTGAAAATGTAAACCATTTTATAAGGGAATTAAGATTGGTCCAGTTGAGAGGAAATGGAGGGATAAAATTATTTAGCAACACAAGGTAGAAAAGAAATGAGATGTCATTTTTTTAGAGGGTGTGGAAACTAGACCTATGGTTTCATTGGTGTTGAAAACTTCTGGGGATTTGTAACTTGTGCTAGAGAATCATTGGAATTAGAGACCCTCCATTCATATCTAGGCTTTATTACCCACTACCTATGTGTCCTCAGGCAAGTTAACTTCTTTGGTCCTTAGTTTTCTCATCAATAAAGTGCAGGGGTCAGACTAGATGGTCTCTGAGGATCTTTCAAGCCCTATCTATGACCCTATGATCCCAGAGTCAAGTATCCAACATGGGACAAAGGCAGTCTTGAACTTACACCTTCTCAACTCCAAGCTAGCCCATCTATCCAGTATGCCAGAGGTGTCATCCTCCTGTCTACTCCAAGTTGACTCCCTGAAGGGAAAATACGTGTGAAGAACACCCCTTTTAGACATCTGATTGAATTGATAAAACCTCCACGGAATCACATATATAGAGGTCAAACCTCAAGATTGCAAAGCTCCCTTGGTACTGCCAAACCAGATTAAAACATCACAGGGAAATGTTTAAGAGAAATAAATAAAAATGCAATAGAACATGGACAATGTTAATATGTGATTTTCTTAGTCAATATGGGGCCCCACAGGGATCAGTTTCTATTTGAGTTTGACACTATTATATTATGCTGTACTGCCAAAGTTTCATATTTGAAAGAAATAATGAAGTCAAGTGAAAGGTGCAAACCCCACCTCACCTCCTTTTCCCCCATCCAATTAAGGTAGACATGTTCAGTCTATGTTTCATGGTCCAAAGTGAGTAAAACTTTTAAAAGAATTTTGGAGTAGTTACATAAGATCATAGCCAAAGAGAAGGTGCCATTAAAAGGGAATAGAATGGAGATAAGAAAAAGAGAGAGGGAAAGAGAGAGAGAGAGAGACAGAGAGAGAGAGACAGAGAGAGACAGAGAGAGAGAGACAGAGAGAGAGAGAGAGAGAGAGAGAGAGAGAGAGAGAGAGAGAGAGAGAGAGAGAGAGAGAGAGAGAGAGAAGGAGAGGAGAGGAGAGGAGAAAAGAAGAGAAGAGAATAAGAGAATTTCTTACACTGACCAATTTTTGTCATAGAAGCTTAGTGGTAACAAGGAACCCCATTTCCTATACCCTTAATTTTTATATTAAAGATTTGCAGTTTCCAGGAGTAAAATTGTAAGCTCTTCCCCAGAACACAACATATCAATATAATATTACTTCTACAACCTACCCTATAAGGTTGTTGGGAGGAAAGTACATTGTGAACGTTAACTCTCTATAGTAATAGAAGCTGCTTTTGTTACCATATAAGTGTGAATTGTTACAAAGAGGGAGCCAGTGTAACATTTTTCAAATAAATATATGGAAGAGAACAGAATGAAGTTCAGAAAGAAGCATAGACAAGCAAGAAAGTTTTAAAAGGAACAAGCAGAATTTAGTATATACTTAAAAAAACTAACTGGTACAAAATAGACACAGTTTCTTTGTGTTCTGTGTTTATGGAAATGCTTTTTTTTTGTTATTTAAGTTCAGAATAAAAATTTAAAGCAATGTGAATTGTTATTAGGATCAAGTTGTACATTCCAGTTCTAATCTGCTGGTTGGAGATGATTCATCTATAGCTTTTAGCCTCTCTTGACCACTCCAAAACAGGTTCCACCAACTTACAAACAACAATGAAAGCTACAGAGTGATAGCTGACTACTAGCATGGGAATCCAGGAAAATTTTGGCTCATCTTTATAAGAATGTCAAAGTATAACTTCACTTGACAGAGGAAGGAAGCCTCAAGATGGGAAAGGAGATTTATTTAAGGTTATATAATGAAGCAATGCAGCTTATCAAACAGAAGCTAGATTTAACTTCAGTAGCTTCCTATTGCCTCTAGATTAAAATATAAACTCCTCTATTTATTTTTCAAAACCCTATACAACCACCTCAAACTTTCTTTCCAGCCTTATTGGACATTATTCCCTCTCCACAGCCAGCAGTTTAGACAAACTGTCCTCTGTTCAACACTTGTTGATTGATTGAAGAACAAAAGTTATAGAGGCCAGAGATCCTAGAGTAGTAAGTGAAACATTCTGAACATGGAGTCAAGGCTGGATATGGACCCAAGTAAAGCCAAAGGGAGAGAGATGGGATGGAAAAGTATGGATGTATCAATGAATTGAAGATCACAGTAAGAGGGAATAGTAAGTTCAGTGAGTAAAAGGGTGGGAAAGGTCATAGGGTAGGAATTGAGGTTAGAATGGAATTTTGACAATTTAGAGAGATAGTAAGGTGTAAGATATGACATGTTGGTGTGATTGAAGTAGAGTTGAGAAGGAGGTCACTGAAACTGAAGAGGTTGAGCTTTACGTGGTTAAGTGAGTGGTTATTAACAGAAACTGGTAGGACTCCACCTAGATTCCTAGGTGGTGCTAGGTGGCAATGGATAAGTGCTGAGCTTAGAGTCAGGATGACCTGAGTTCAAATATGGCTTTAGACATTTATTAGCTGTGTGATCCTGGGCAAGTATGCCTCAATTTCCTCAACTGTAAAATGGGAGTAATAATAGCACCCATCTCTCAGGCACCCATCTTGTTATGAGGATTAAATGGTAATATTTGCAAAGTGCTTGGCATAGGAACATAATAAATGTTTTTATGTTTTTTCCTTCCTTCTTTCCATCTTTTCTTCCTTCTTTCCTTTGCAGTTGGTGGTAAGGGATATGGCCAATGAAGAGGAAGTCCATGAACCAGATATTAAGGTTATTGAGAAAACAGGGAGAATGACTGATTGTTGATGGAATAAAGTAATGAGAATGGAAAGAGGGTGGAATAAGTGAATTGAATGGCTCTTGAAAGAAAAAAGGTCAGTCAGGAGACAGAAATGATCTGTACATAAGCAATATGTCCATTGTACCTCCTGACTCACAGGGTGAGCAAAAGTGGGAGAATAAGTCATCTTCCATGAAGAGGGTGTCAAGAGATAAAAATATCCTTTCTTTAGTGACTATTTTATGCAAAGTATTGTGCTACGTGTAGGTAGGAGAGGAAAGAAAGTAGCCTCTTTCCATTTTCCTACATGATAGTATTTAAATATTAATTGGCATACTTTTGTTTGGTGTTCTTTAAATTTTTATCTGCAGCCTTCCAGTCTCATAGAAGTATGTAAAATAAAATCTAATTTGTATATATATATTCTTTTCATTCAAATACAAAAGTTCCACTTCACTGGGGTGTGGGTGAGGGGAGAGAAATCAGTTTTTATTTTTGTCAATAATAATATAGAGGTGTGAGTCAGTTACAGCTGGAATCAAACATGCTCCTCTTTCTTTCATCCTCTCCAACCTCTGCATTAGAATATTTGAAAATTTTTTACCAATAACTTCTAAGCTCCCATAAAGATCAACTCCACCCACTCTAAGTATTTTCAGAAGTGCTATATCACTATAAACAAATATGGAGTGAGTCATTCTCTTCAATTTGATTCATCTCATTTATGGCATGCTTGAGTTCTTTGTATTCCTAGAAGTAAGAAAGCAGGATACGAGAAACCATGGCCACAACTCAACTCAATTCACAAAGTATTTATTGATCCCTATGTCCTAAGTGCTGGAGATGATACAAAAGAAAATACAGTCCCTATTCTCTTGGAGAGACAAAACTTAACATACACTAAAGGCCAATATATGACAATATAGGCAAGATGGCACAGTGGAAAGATTCATGGACTTAGAGTTAGGAGAGGGAGCTTCTAGTTCTGGCTCGGCCACTAATTTTTTTCATGGCACTTACCATGTGTTGTCTTTCCTTGTATTCATAGTGGTTACTTAGCACAGCACTCAACATATAGTAAGCCCTTAATAAATGCCTGTTGATTGATTGACTATGTTATGGTTCTGGTACATAAATCTTATATTCTCAGATTATAAACTCCTTCTGGCCAAGGAAAACTTTTTAATTATCTTGGTGTCTTCACGATTTCTTGAATATATTAGGTTTTCAATAAATGTATGTAGGATGTGATCACAAGCAAGTCACTTCCTTTCTCTATCTCTCTGTTTCCTTATCTATAAAAGAAGAAATTGACCTAGATGATCTCTAAGCTTCCTTGCCTTTTGTGACTCTGTGATTATAGGTGCCAAATAGTGTGTTATAGATAGTAAGTGTTATAGGTATTCAGAGAAAAAACTCAGTATGTCCTGGAGCATCTAAGGATGGCTTTATGAAAGAGTCAATATTTGAACTGGACCTTGAAGGAAGGGTAGTACTTGGATAGGCAGAGAGCAAGGGATAGCTTCTCCTACCCCCATGAACATACTGAGGTTGGGGGTTGTTAAAGAGATTAGGATAATTGGAGAAGATTCCTGTTGGGGAGTAGTGGGAGAAAAGTTTAGATAAGTAAAGTGGGGCCACTTCTTACAGCACCTTAAATATGAGACTGCCAAATTAAGACAATCCAGTCTATAAGGAGGTTCTCAAACAAGAGAATGAAATGAGGAAAGTGGTGTGTTAGGAAAAGTAGTCTGGCCTTTAAGAAAGTGAGGAGAGGCTATAGAATAGTTCAGGATGTTAGAGAGACAAGTTAGAAAGCTATTGGGGTGATCTATTTGTGAAGTGATAAAGAGATTTGCTAGTATACGTGTGAGATGGGGAGGAAGGGATAATCAGAGATGCTATGGGAAAAGAATTGATAGGATTTTGTGATTAATTATAAGGAGAAAATTAAAGGGAAGTTTCAAGTGTGGGAAGCTGGGAAGAATGATTTTGTTATCAACAGGAAGGAATAGCAAAGTTGTCAGGGGGCCAATTTAGGTGAAGAGATTATAAATTCAGTTTTCAGTATGCCAGAATTCTTCTTGTTTTCCTTAGAATAATTTTACCACCCCCAAATGGTGTAACAATCTAATCATACCAGAATGAAATGGTAGTGGGCTCCCAGAAAACTAAGGAATGACAGATGATGGAGAGCTAGGCAATACTACTATAATGTGGGTTGGTTCATACCCAAATCACCTGAGATAGAGTTTCCCCAGATGGAGAGGCTGGGAATTGCTTCTATGAAAAGTCATGAAGATTGGAGCATGTATGGATCTTCTGGGTGGGCTTACCACTCAGTTAGGAGGACGCTTTTTCTACTGGCTGAGTAGCTAGAACTATCCATTATTTCAAAACATCCTCTGCCTGTGGCATTTGCTGCATCTGAGTCTGAGGCACTGAGGCGACTCCTTCACTAACAGTTTCCTCTGAGAAAATATTGTAGGGTGAAAAGGTCTTGAGATTTCTCCTTCCCCTCTCTAGGCCATATAGTCCCCAAAGGCCTGGCCTTTGAGTAAAGACTTCTATCTACACTAGGAGCATGAGCCATAAGGATCTGAGAGGCCAGGAATCTTGGCTGGATGCTGTAGCCAGCCCAGAATTGCTGGTAGTTGCAAAGGTCCAGGACTCCAGGCCTTAACAGAATCTGGAAGTAATGTAGCTTTGGATTTGAACTTGGAGAGATCAGTGCTATGAAGGAAATTAACTAAGTTGTGAGCCACTCCATACCCCTCTCCCCACCAAAGTCTGAGGTGGTATAGGGGGGATTATGTCCCTGAGGTGTTGGGCGAAATGATTACACTTTGTTCTTAACATATATTTGAAGTAAATTTGCTTTTTAAAAGCTATCCAGTGTCAAGTTGTTAAATGGTACTGGAGGCTAATCACCGGGCAGCTAAAATGGGGGCAGCATAGTCCGAGGAGATTCTTCAGAGGGTAGGGCCAGAGACAACTATATCATACTCATCACTGGGGAAAAAGTCTGTGGGTGGAGTACTGGAGTTATCATTTGGGTGCAAGAATAAGAACAATGAAATTGTCAAATAATTTGGTCTAAACAGCTTTGGGTAAATTGTATTAAATAGCATCTATATAAATATCTGGTAGAAGAACCCTTATATTTTCACCAAGGAAAGTAGGGGTTAAAAAAAAACAACTGTACTCAAAAAGCATAATCTGGAAAGATGAAAATGGGCAAGGGTTATACTTGCTGTCAGCTTTCTGCATCAAAGGAAAGAGAATGCATTAGCCAGCCATCTAGGGTTATGATTTCTGAGAAGAGGTTTTTTTGAAGTATCACACTGAAATCTGATGCTGTATATCAATTTTCAAGGTACCAAAAAATATAGTTCTTCTATGCTGAAAACAGTACCTTATTAGGGTATTGTTGAGGTAATAGTCTTCAACTAGAAATTTCAAATTTAAATATAACACAGAAGATAGTAAATGTAGAAATAATTGATTTGATCCTCTAACCAGTGGGCTAAGTGCTGATTGTAACAAACCTTAATAAGGGTTTACATGTTAGATTTACACAAGAGTCATGAAGAGAATATTCCTATTGTTTAACAAACAGTAGGCAAAAATTCCTGCCCGTAGGTCCTTTGTGTATTGTATAGACTATGCAGGTAAAGAAGGGGTGGGGAGAGAGAGAGAGCGAGACAGAGAGAGAGAGAGAGAGAGAGAGAGAGAGAGAGAGAGAGAGAGAGAGAGAGAGAGAGAGAGAGAGAGAGAGAGAGAGACAGAGACAGACAGAGACAGAGAGACAGAGAGAGAGACAGAGACAGAGAGAGAAATAGTTGGAACGCTATTTCCCTTTCTATCCCCTTAAATCCTCCCCTGCAGAGCCAGAGCTAGGTATGAAGCTGACTATTTAGCATCAAGGGGCTGTATTCATGAGGGACACTTTTAAATATTATATCTGTAACTGTATGAAGTTTCCTTTAGTCAATCCCCCCTGTTATACTTTTTATAAATACACTTTTTTTTAATGCTAGAAAATTCCTCTCTCCATGGCATATACATATTTATTTTGTTATGTTTGTAGTCATGTTACACTGAAGGCACAAAGCCTTTGGTGGATAGTAAGTAACATACAGGGGATGTAATTTTTGAGCTGGTTGTGTGTATGTAATTTTCAAACCTTGCCCAGCGCACACTAATGCCTTGTCCTGGCTTTGCTTCCCAGAGTTAGCTTCTCTGGGTACTGTCTCTACACAGCTGTGGCAGTAGCTGAGTGATTATCTATGGGTGATATAACATAAACCCAGCTGCCTAAAAGATCTGAGAAGGAACAAAGGGAGGCCTTTCTTAACTCCACAGCTCCAAGAGGTACTGTGTGCCCTATGGTGTCAGCAGGAGGAAAAGCCTGTCCAAAATTAATGAGTTCCTCTATTCTTATTTGAGTGAGCCTTTAGCAATTTTGCCCATCTTTGGGTTAAAATATTTCTTACTAGATGTAAAGAATTAAGAAGATAACATTTTTGGGTGAGAGGAGTGGTGTCTGGATCCTGTTTTGTATTTCATTAAAAATCTAACACGAAATTTACTTCTTATACCCTTTAAGACCATTCCTTAAATAGTAGCTACGTAAAGTGTGATATGGAATTATCTACAGATAATACTGGTAATTCCTTGGTGGCAAGTTCAGACCTTGTTTCAGGCACTAATCCAAGTGTAATTTTTTTTCCCTTTTTTGAAAATGGGATATTTGTTAGACATCCTATAAGTCCTTCAGGCATTAATTGCTCATTTCTGTCTGCTAGGTACTCAACTAATTGCTTGCCTTTTACTAGGCAATTATTGCAGATAATAAGATGTTCTCAATTCACTGTTGAATTATTATGAAACTAGCCAAGTCTTCTACCCAAGATCTTAAAAGAGGGTCTATATTTTGGACTAGAGCAGTTTCAAATACATATTGAGAATATTTCTATATTAATTAAGGCCATCTTATTCTTAAATGGTAAATCAGTTTATCATTAGGCATTGGCTCTTATTCCATGTTTCTTCGATTAAAACATTAGAAATGAGTTTGAAGGCATCATATGATGGATTACTTTCCATTTATCACTTATGCATCCATTTTAATCTTAACAAGTTAGATTGCATTTTCAGTTTGCTTCTTATATCATCATTATTAGCTGATCAAAATTCATTACTAGTTTTCCATGACTTCACACATCAACCCATCAAATCACATGCACACCTCAGCTTCTTTGAAAGAAGCATGAATGTATTTTTCATCCATGAGCTGATTTCATAGAAGGCATAGGAATGAGGGCTTAAATGGAACTAGAAAAATCTTTGATTTCAACAAAATCACGGCCATGCAGCTGAATGAAAGACTCAATAGATGTTATTGGTCTTGTATCTTCCCTTTGTTCTGGGGAAACACACATTTCTTTGGTCATAAAAGAAAAACAAATCCACTTTCCTCTTGCACCTGTTTCTTCAACAAGACTTACATTTGCACAAAGAGGAGAATCAACTGGTGGTCCTCATGAGTTATAATTCTAGCTATATGTCAACTTTCCATCAGTGCCATTTTGTTTACATAGAGAACGAGCCGCCCATGGGTAGGGGCAGCTGGAGTATACACCAAAGAATGAATAATTAGCGTAATTCCACTACTGGCCCTCAGCATGCTTCCTTTGGATCATACATCTTGGGGGCAAGGCACAGATACTGTGATTTTGCACTGCTTGAGTTTCTAAGGACTTGCTTTTACTTCCTTTCCTTAAAGCTTGAGAGAATAATTAACACCATTATAGTGAAACCTCTCTAGAAGACTTCCTGCGTGGGAAGGACACGTGTCTAAAGGACTAAATTTTCTGAGCGTGCATTTTAAACAACAAACTGCTAAAAGTCCAATTTAATATGCCACCTGACACCAGGTTTCATTGTCCAAGACCTGAAAGTATAATGTATTTTCTCATAGTCAAGAACATGCTCCCATATTTCCCACTTGAAGTAAGATTCTCAATGAAGATTTTTCTATGTGCTGTCTAGGCTAGCATGTAAGGTCAATGGAATAATGAACAGATTAATCAAAACTGCAGATACAGCAGCTCACTCATAACTTATAGACTGACAGGTTTATAAGCCTTAAAAGCATAATTTTTCCTGGGGTAGAAAGCTTTTACATAATAAGCTGTTCTTTTTTAACTTGAAGATTCCTAATAAAAGGATTACCATCCCTTTTCTTCCAACTGAGTGCACCACAATCCTTTATACTTATTCAACTACCAAAAAAATACTTAAGAAGTAACGATAAGGGTTTGATTCAAAAATTGAAAGATCTGGGCTGATAACTTTGGACTTAGCTATTTTTGTTAATACAGTAAAGTAATTTATAGCTGAAATGTTTTGTTATCCTGAAATATCAAGATTGACTTTGAATTGCCATAGTTCTTGGACTAAAGTTTGTGATTGTCTTCTGGTTGGATTTTCTGTATTTTCTGGGGAAGGTCCTGAGGCCATTTTGTTTATTGCTTTTGTTTTAGAAACGGAGTAGAGATCTTAAGCAATTTTAGTCTAAGAACATCAGAGAACTATTTGAATGTAGAATTTTTTAAAAAAAGGATTACAATTATGATTTTTTCTAGTTGTTTATAGTTAGATGTTATATCTAAGCTTCCAAAATCATATGTGTAATTGCTCTAATCACATACTACATTTGGAGTCATGAAATTACTCAAATATTAAGGTTGTAGCAATGAAAAAATTACATCTCTTGCAGATTGACATGTTCCTAAAGTTTTTAATATTGTAATTTTTTTGGAAGAACAAGGAGGAGAAGAATAAGCAGAAGAAATCTGTTCTTGTTAAAGGAGATTTATCTGAACAAAACCATTGCAGACTATTCCTTTTGATTCATAGAATCACAAACACACACACACACACACACACACACACACACACACACACACGTTTTTGCATATAAATGGACCTTAGAGATTATCTAGTCCAACCTCATCAATTTGCAGACGAGGGAACTGAGGCCTAGAGGGAGTTAAATGGCAAACTCATAATCAAATAGTATTTGCAATGAAATCAAATTTTTCTATAACTTAGAAAATGCCAGTTTATTTGATTTTAATCTGTTTAATGTATGCTTATCTTCTCTCCTCAATCACACTGCAATGCTACATGAGAAAGTTCTCATAGAGATGAGAAAACTTGCTTTTCAGAGTTGACTAATCAGAATAAAATCAGGCAACTGATTCTTTGGGTTGTTATTTAACATTTTTCTTGCACAGAAACACATTTGGCCTAAAACTCAGAGGCTCTTAATCTCCTTTGGCCTTTTAATGGCATAGTCATGAAACCATTACCTTGTACACTTTTATAGGATTCTGAATGGATGATATACAAGCAAAATTAGCCAGTTACTTTTATGCTTGTTTTCTGTACCTTCTTTCTAGAACACAGCCTGAAGGAATGTAAAGTACAATTTAAATTTGTTTTCCTATTCACACTATACATACACATGCATATATATACATGTGTATACATACATACATACACACACACACACACACACACTGGTTATTTCACCAAAAGCAAATAAAACATGAGACTAAAAGAATGCTAAACTCAATTCCTCAGCAAGAAACAGGGATATACATTTAAATCAAGGTTTTAATCGAAGTTTCTCAGCAATTTTAGCTAATATAGGACAAAAAAAAGGGATATATTGGTGGATCTTTTTGCTTGTATGGAGTCTGAGCATGAAATCTCCAAATGAGCTGAAGCTTGCAATGAATTCTTTTTCTTCCTTCCTCCCTCCTTTCCTTCCTCCTTTCCTTCCTCCCTTTCTTCCTTCCTTCCTCCCTTTCTTCCTTCCTTCCTTCCTTCCTTCCTTCCTTCCTTCCTTCCTTCCTTCCTTCCTTCCTTCCTTCCTTCCTTCCTTCCTTCCTTCCTTCCTTTTTTCTTTTTCTTTCAAATGAGAAGGATCAAAGGAGGGATAAGACTGGACTGCTGCTGGCAGGTAGATGGGATCTTAATAATAGGCAATGGTTAAACTTTTGAACTATTTAGCTATTAGTTTTTATTATTTTATATTTTTCCAAGGAGGATGATCTTTAGAATGATAAGGATAGAAATAAATTTGTCAACAAACAGTTAAAAATGAAGATAGGTAATAACTCCTCAAGGAGTTGTCCCAGATGAACTGTTCTTGAGCACACTGAAAAAACCGCCAAATGTGATTATTAAGGCACTGTTGGTAATATTTGGAAGCTCTTGGAGAATAGGAGGTAGGGTGCTGCATGACTAGAGAATGGCAAATATTATTTGGATTTTCCAAAATGGCAAAAGTTCAGAGTCAGCAAACTGTTTCATTGAGCATGACTTCTGCTCTTGGCAAAATTCTAGAGAAGGGGTGGGGAACCTGTAGCCTTGAGGCCACATGTGGCCCTCTAGGTCCTCAAGTGTGGCCCTTTGACTAAGTCCAACTTCACAGAACAAATCCCCTTAATAAAAGGATTTTTTTCTATAACACTTGGACTCAGAGCAAACAGAGGTTAAGTGATTTGCCCAGCTAGAAAGTCACACAACTAGAAAGTATCTGAGGCTAGATTTGAACTCAGGTCTTCTTGACTCTAGGTTTAATGGTTTAGCCACCATGCTAACAGGTTGCCTCTGAAATAAAATATATACTTCAATGTTTACACCTATGAAACAAAAATGAAATCTAATAGAAATAAGCATAACATTTTATATACCTGGGTTAAAAACATCAGTTTCACAAGTCCCAGGATGGGAGAAGTATGACCAGTCAACAGTTCTTGTAAAAAAGATTGAAGCCTTTTTAGTGATCTGCAAGTCAAAAATGTGATGTGGCCTGCAAAAAGTTAATGCTGTTCTACTAAGCCATATTAAGAGGCACATTATCCATAAAGGAGGTGGAGTCAAAGAGCTCCATTCTACTCCTCTATGGTCATACTACATTGGATGTACTGTGTTGTGATGTTTTGGGAAGGCCATTCCACAAGCAGGAATATATAGAGAAGAAAATGACCCCACACATGATAACTGGAGACCATGTCAAATGAGGATTGCCTGAAGGAACTAGAGATGTTTAGTCTTTAGAACAGATGTGTTATTGGGAGACAGGGAGAGATGTCTGTCTTTAAGTATTTGAAGGACTGTTATATGGAAGACCCATTAGACAAGTTCTTCTTGGCTTCAGAAGGCAGAATTCTAAACATTGGATGCAAGTTGCAAAAAAAAAAAAGGTAAATTTAGGATTGGTATAAAAGAAAAACTTCCAATCATCCAAGCTGCCCAAAAGTTGGATAGGCTGTCTTGGGAATTAATGGGTTCCCTTTCATTAGAGGGCTTCAAGAAGAGAGTAGGTGACCATTTGTTGATGCTGTGGAGAGGATTCTCAGTCAGATAGAGGTTAGACTATATGATCACCAAGGACCCTTTATGCTTCTGAGAGTTCAATAGTAGAAATCATATAATAAGATGAAAAAAGCAACAACAAAACTGTGAAGTCACATATCATAGGAGAACATTTGATGCCAAAATGACAATGATAATAATAATTATGCTAATAAAATAGATTAACATTTATTATGTTTTAGACACTGTGCTATGCCATTTACAAATATCTTGTTTGATGTTCACAACACTCCTGGGAGATAGATGTTATTATCATTCCCATTTTACAGTTAAGGAAACTGAGGAAAACAGAAGTTAAATGACTTGCCCAGGGTCACACAGCTAGTCGGCATCTGAGGCTGGATTTGAATTCAGTTCTTCCTGAGCCCAGACTCAGTGCTCTATTCACTGTGCCACCTGGTTGTCAAGAATGAAGAGATTGAAAACTTCTAATTAATATACTGCTTGTAAAAACAAACTTCAACCCAAATGTGAAAGATGAAAGATCACAGTGATTGGAAAAGAAGTAGATATTTTTATTAAATGTAATGCTGGAAGGTGGCAGATTAGAGGCAGCCAGCCTGCTGAACTCTACCACCATTCCCCTTGAAACAACTTTAAAATAATGCCTTGAGTAAAATTTTGGAGCAGCAGAGCTAATAAAAGGTTGGGATAAAACATTTTTTTTTCTGGTCTAAGAAAACTTAAGAGGTCATCAGGAGAAGTCTGTGACATTAGGATGAAGGCTTGTCCTGAGCCCACATACCCGTGGTGGCAGCAACAGCTGCCACAGCAGCAGCTCCAGGATCTCATAGCTCAGAGATAGTGAGGGAGTCAAACAATTGGCCAGAAAAAGATTACAGGGGACCCTTTGCTAGCACTGCGTACAACTGGTACTGACAGGCAAATCTATTGCCCATACACAGTTCTGGGTCTCAGTTCCATAGAGAAGAGGAGGGCTGGTGGTCGATCTCAAAGGAGTAGGGACCCTGGTTATAGTATTGAAGCAAAGAGAGCACTAATACTTAGAGCTGCAGGGGACCAGGGGCAAAGCAAGGGCAAAGACCGGAGCCCAGACCAGGAAAGCAGTGACCATATCTCTCTCAGGATCATACCACCTTGGAAGCACCAAAAATTTGCACATCCCCAGAAAAAGCCCTGAAAACGGAAGCACAAAAAAAAGCCCGAAGTTTGAGACAGTTCTTCCCATCCTGAGATGAGCAGAGACTAACTTTCTCATAAAATTCAAAGTGAAAAAATAGGCTGGAAAAATGAGTAAATAACAAAATTTGACCATAAAAAGCTACTATGTTGGCAGAGAAGACCAAGACAAATTCAGAAGTACATAAGAATGTGAAAGTGGATACCATGGTAAATGGGCTCAAGCTCAACAAGAGTTTCTGGAAGAGTTAAAGGGATAAGTGCGTTAGAGGAAAAATTGAGAAAATAAATTAGAATAATGCAAGAAAATTATGAAAAGAGAATTAATAGTTTGGTAAAACAGGCACAAAAAATACTGAAGAATATAACACCTTAAAAAACAGAATTGCCAAATGTTAAAAGCATAAAAATCCACTGAAAAGAAGAATTCCTTAAAAAGCAGAGTTGGCTAAATGGAAGAGGAAATATAAAAATTCACTGAAGCAATGAACTTAAAAAGCAGGCTTGGCCAAATGGAAAAGAAAAGTACAAACTCTCACTGAAGAAAACAATTCCTTAAAAATTAGAATTGGGAAAGTGCAAGTTAATGACTCTTTGATCAAGAAACAAAGTGAAAAGAATGAAAAAAATAGAAGAAAATGTGAAATATACCACTGGAAAACAAATGACCTGGGAAATAGATTGAGGAGAAATAATTTAAGAATTATTGGACTACCTGAAAGTCATCGTCCAAGAAAGAGCTGAGACATCATGTTTTAAGAAATTATCAAAATTATCAAGGAAAACTGCTCCAATATTCTAGAACCAGAGGGCAAAATAGAAATGGAAAGAATCCACCAATCACCTCCTGAGAGAAATGCCAAAATGCAAAATCCCCAGGAATATTATAGCCAAATTCCAGAGCTTCCAGGTCAAAGAGAAAATACTTCAAGTGGCCAGAAAAAAAATGATTCAAATATTGTGGAATCATAATCAGGATCAAATGAGATTTAGCTGCTTCCACCTTAAAGAAGCAGAGGGCTTTGAATGTGATATTCTGGAGGGCAAAGGAGCTAGGATTACAACCAAGAATAACCTGCCCAGGAAAACTAAGTATAATTCTTCAGGGGAAAAATAGATATTTAATGAAATAGAAGACTTTCAAGCATTCCTGATGAAAAGACCAGAGCTGAATAGAAAATCTGGCATTCAAACACAAGACTCAAAGAGAACCATAAAAAGGTAAACATGAAAGGGTAATCATAAGGGACATAAGTTAGTGTTTACATTCCTACATGAGAAGATGATACATGTAACTCCTAAGAACTTTATCATTATTAGGGCAGTTAAAAAGGAGTTTACATAGATGGAGGGCATGGATGTGAGTTAATTATGTGAGAATGATCTCCTAAAAAAATTAAAGGGGTGAGAATGAGGGGTACACTGGGAGAAGGGGGAAGGGAGAATAGGGAAAATTTTCTCACACAAAAGAAGCATGTAAAGAAGGGCTTTTACAATGGAGGGGAAAATTTGAGGGGGGGGGAGTGGCAGGCAATGGTTGAACCTCACTCTCATTGGAATTGATTCAAGGAGGGAAGAATACACACACACACACACACACACATATGCATGCACATTCAGTTATGTATAGAAATGCAACTTACCCAATATTAAAATAGGAAGGGAAGGGAATAAGAGAAAGTGGAGGGTTATGATAAAAGGGAGGGCATATTAAGGGATCCAGTAGTTTGAAGTAAAATAGACTTGGGGAGGGATAGGATAAAAGGAGAGACAGACAGAGAGACAGAGAGAGGCAAAGACACAGAGAGACAGACAGAGACAGACAGGGAGATAGAGACACAGAGAGAGAGACAGAGACTAAGACAGCGAGACAGAAACAGAGAGACACACACAGGGGCAGAGAGTCAGAGAGAGAGAAAGAGACAGAGAGACAGAGGCAGGCACACAGAGAGAGAGACAGACAGGCAAACAGAAAGAGAAAGACAGAGATGGAGAGATACAGAGAACCAGAGAGAAGAAGAAGAAGAAGAAGAAGAAGAAGAAGAAGAAGAAGAAGAAGAAGAAGAAGAAGAAGAAGAAGAAAATGAGATGGAGGGAAATATACAGTAATCATAATTGAATGTGTGGGATGAGCTCATCCATAAAATGAAAGCAGATAAATGGATGAGAAAGCAGAATCCAACAATATATTGTTTACAAGAGACATGTTTGAAATAGAAACACATACACAGAGTTAAAGTAAAGGGCTGGAGCAGAGTCTAATATTATTAAGATTATTATGTATTAATTCAGGCTTTCAACCTAAATGGCTTTTAAAAACTTACTTGGATAGCTTCAATAGATTTAGGAATTTGAAGTGATCACTTTTTTCACCTTAATAGATCATTTCCCCATAGTTTTCATTCCCTTCTTCTGTGTGCCAGAACTAAAGAAGGACATTGATAAGCTGGCAAATGTCCAGAAGAGGACAACCAGCATATTGAAGGGCCTTGAATCCTTGACATATGAGGACTGTTTGAAGAAACTGGACCTGTTTAACCTAGGTAAAATAAAACTGGGGTTGAGAAGAGGGACAACATGGAAACTGTTTTCAAAGATTTGAAGGGCTTTTGTGTGGAAGAAGGATAAGACATTCTATGTGGGACCAGGAGCAATAGGTCAACATGGACCTGATATCAGGAAAAACCTCCCCTAAACTAAAGCTATGCAAAAGTGGAATGGGCTTCATAGAGAAATGGGGAGTTCTCCTCCTTGGTGGTCTTTAGGAAGAAACTTTATGACAACAACAATAATAATAACCCACATTTGTATAGCATTTACTGTGTACCAGGCACTGTTTACAATTATCATCTCATTTGATTCTCACAATTGTTACCCCCATTTTATAGATGAAGAAGCTGATGCAAACAGAAGCTAAGTGACTTGGCAGTGGTCACACAGGTAGGAAGTGTCTGAATCTGGATTTAAACTCAAGTCTTCCTGATTCCTGGCCCAGCACTCTGTTTGCTGCACCATTTAATTGCTGCACCTCCCCCCTTTTCTGACCATTTGTTGGATATGTTATATTGGGTAGTAAGTGGCTACTGAACTCTCTTCCATTTCTCAGTTTCTGTGATTCTATGATTCTTCTCTTCATAATCCTCCATTAAGGATCTAGCCCTGGAAATCTTCTTGTTCTTCTGACACTTAATGTACACCAATGCAGCATTTGGACTATTCATTTGTTATCTCTCACTTTAATTGCAAGGCCAAATCGCTTCTTTTCTCTGAAAGATAAATCTCTGCCAATATCTTTTGCACCACTTTTTATGTATAACTTATCACTGATAATGTGTCCTAGAGCTCACTTATACCTGCCATGTACCTATGTTAATTGCCTATTGGATCACTTGCAATTTTGATTCCTCCATTTCATTTATAAGATACCAAACTAGTTTGCCCATTTTTCCCATGAATTTGAGTTTCAAATCATGTAGATAAATCTTAAGAGGAGTAATTTTCAGAGTTTGGGGAAGGGACTATTTAAAATTCTCAATACAGTTTCCTCTGCATTTGTAAAATGCGAACAATAATAGCACCTACCTCTCAAGGTTCTTATGAAGATCAAATGAGAAAATATATGTCTGCAATGCTTTGAAAACTTTTAAGTGCTAGATGAGTAAAAGATGAATATTATTTTTATTTGGAGATAACTAGGTGGTGCATTAGATAAAGCACTGGACCTAGAGTCAGGAAGATCTAAGTTCAAGATGGCCTTAGATACTTACTGTGTCACCCTGGACAAATCAGTTAACCTTCTCAGCCTAAACTTCCTTATTTGTAAAACGTGTGTAATAATAGCACCTACTTCCCCAGGGCTATTTTGAAGATAAAATGAGAATATTTGTAAAGTGCTTCACAAACATTAAATCACTACATAAATGCTATTATTATTATTTGTGAGAATGTAAAAAACAAATTCGATTAAACAAACATGTATGAGGCCCTTGTTGTGTGTCAGGCATTGTGCCAGGTGTTGGTAATACAAAGACAAAAATGAAGTGCTCTTGGCTCTTATATTCTAGCATGATTATTGATCTTTCAAACTTATTCTTTTTTAAAAATGGTTTTATTTTCATTTTTTTACACACCACAATTTCCACCACATCCCTACCTTTCCCATTCCTAGACAGCTACCTCATATAGCAAATAGCATTTTTTTTGAAGAAAGAAAAGAGAAAATAATCAGCATTACTGATCAATGTGGGAAAAAAAATCTGACTTGTGCAATGTATTACAGTTGTGAATCTCTCACTTCTGCATAGTAGTGGGGTTGGCAATGTCTTATCATAGCTCTTTTTTCAAGATATGGTTGTTCTTTGTAATTTTGCAACACTCATTTTTTGCAGTTATTTACATTTACATTTTCTAGTCAATGTATATTGTTTTCTTTTCTCTATTTACTTCACTCTTCGTCAATTCATATAGATCTTTCCATGCTTTTGTATTCATCACATTCATCATTTCTTATAGAGTAGTAATATTCCATTGCATTTGTATACAGGTTTCTTTAGCTATTCCCCAAGTGATGGATATCTACTTCATTTCCAATTCTTTGATATCACAAAAAATGCAGCTATAAATGTTTTGTTGTATACAGGGACTTTCTTCTCATTGGCATCCTCGGGGTATGAGCCTATTAGTGGAATCTCAGGGTCAAAGGTTGTGATAATTTTATTTTATTTACACAATTCTAAATTGCTGTCTAGAGTGTTGTCATTGTTGCCAATTTGTACAGTGTGAGGTGAAACCCTAAGGTTGCTTAGATGTGCATTTCTCTTATTATTAGTGATTTGCAGCATTCTTTCATTTGGTTAACAGTTAGCAATTTTTTTTTTGAGACAATTGGGGTTAAGTGACTTGCCCCAGGTCACACAGCTAGTAGGCTGGATTTGCACTCAGGTCCTTCTGATTCCAGGGCCAGTGCTAGTTTGCTATTCTTTTGAGAACTGTGTGTTCATATTTTTTGATCACTTATCTATTGAGGAATGGATTTTGGTATATACATACATGCACACATACTTGTGTGTTCATTATTTATGTATAATGAATACCGAATCCTTATCAGAGGAATTTTAGAGAAAGATTTCTTTTCCCATTTGACCACTTCCCTTCTTATCATAGATGCATTAATTTTGTTTGTGCAGAAGCTTTTTAATTTCATGTAATCTTTTGTAATTACCTCTATCCCTTGTTTAGTTAGGAATACTTCTGCCCATAGTCATGAGAGATTTCTTCTGATCATTTTTGTAATATGATCTTTAATATTGAGGTAATGTATACATTTAGAATGTAGTGTGGAATAATGTATTAGTTTAAGCCTAATTTCTGCCAGACTTCTTTTTTTAGTTTTTTTCCATCAGTTTTTTATCAAATAGGAAGTTCTTTCCTAAGTAATTTGTATTTTTTGGTTTGTTAAACACTAAGTTATTAAGTTCCCATTCTTTCTGATTTTCAACTGTTTTTAGTCTGTTTCATTGACTTGTCTCTATTTTTTAAACAATATCATGTCGTTTTTATGTTTGCTGCTTTATAATATAGTTTAACATCTGAAAGAGCTATTCCCCCTTCCTCCCTCCCTCTTCCTCTCTCTCTCTCTCTCTCTCTCTCTCTCTCTTCTCTCTCTCTCTGTCTCTCTCTCTCTCTGTCTCTCTCTCTGTCTCTCTCTCTCTGTCTCTCTCTGTCTCTCTGTCTCTCTCTCTGTCTCTCTCTCTCTCTCTCTCTCTCATTTCTCTTGATATTCTAGATTAGGGTTGGGAATCCTGGGGCCAAATGTGGCCTACCAACTATTTCTATACACCTAGTGAGCTAAGAATGGTTTTTACATTTTTAAATACAATAAAATGGCCAAACAAAAACAGGTGGCGTCCCAGTTGGGCTAGATTTTGCCTATAGGTCATACTTTTCTAATCTCTGTTAAAGAGCTTTTAATTTTTCAGTTCAATTTTGTTATTGTTTTATTGAGTTCTATAAAATATTCTTTTGATAATTTGTTTGGTATTGATAGCATTAAAATGTAAATTAACTTTGGGAGTATTATCATTTTTATTATACTGGCACAGCCTAGCAATGAGTATGAATCTTCCTCCAGTTATCTAAGTTGTTCTTTATTTCTTTTTTTTATTAATTAATTTACTTATTTTTAGTTTTCAACATTCATTTCCACAAGATTTTGAGCTCCAAAGTTTCTCCCCATCTCTCCTCCCCCCCCAAGAGAGTGTGCATTCTGAATACCCTTTCCCCCAATCTGCCCTCCCTTCTATCACCCCTCCCCCTTCTCTTATCCCTTTCTCCTTCTATTTTTCTATATCCCTTTGCCTGTATATCTTATTTCCCAGTTGCATGTAAAAACAATTTTTAACACTTGTTTTTAAAACTTTGAGTTCTGAATTCTCTCCCTTCCTCCCTCCCTACCCACCCTCATTGAGAAGGCAAGCAATTTGATATAGGTTGTACATGTGTAGTCATGCAACACACTTCATATTGTGAAAAACTAACTATATTTCCCTCCATCCTATCCCGCCTCCCCTTTTTCTATTCTCTCCTTTGACCCTGTCCTTCCTCAAAAGTATTTGCTTCTGATTACCCCCTCCCCTGATCTGCCCTCCCTTCTATCATCCTCCCTCTCTAATTCTCTTTCCCCCTGTTTTCCTGTAGGATAAGATAGATTTCCACACCCAATTGCATATGTATGTTATTCCCCAAATAAGCCAAATCTGATGAGAGGAAGATTCACTCATTCCCTCTCCCCTCTCCCCTCTTCCTCTCTACTGTAAAAGCTTTTTCTTGCCTCATTTATGTGACATAGTTTACCCCATTCTACTTCTCCCTTTCTCCTCCCAATACAATCTTCTCCCACCCCTTAATTTTATTTTTTAGATATCATCCCTTCATATTCAACTCACCCTGTGCCCTCTATCTATACACACACACACATACATACATACATTCCCTCCAATTATCCTAATACTGAGAAAGGTCTCATGAATTACAAATATCATCTTTCCATGTAGAAATGTGAACAGTTCAACTTTAATAAGTCCCTTAAAATTTCTCTTTCCTGTTTACCTTTTCATGCTTCTCTTGAATCTTATATTTGAAAGTCAAATTTTCTATCCAGCTCTGGTCTTTTCATCAAGAATGCTTGAAAGCCCTCTATTTCATTGAATATCCATTTCCCCCCCGAAGGATTATACTCAGTTTTGCTGGGTAGGTGATTCTTGGATTTAATCCTAGCTCCTTTGACTTCTGGAATATTATATTTCAAGCCGTCTGATACCTTAATATAGAAGCTGCTAAATCTTGTGTTATCCTGACTGTGTTTCCACAATAACTTGAATTGTTTCTTTCTGGCTACTTGCACTATTTTCTCCTTGACCTGGGAACTCTTGAATTTGGCTATAATATTCCTAGGAGTTTTTCTTTTGGGGTCTCTTTTAGGAGGTGATTGGTAGATTCTTTCCATTTCTATTTTACCGTCTGGTTCTAGAATATCAGGGCAGTTTTCCTTGATAATTCCTTAAACGATGATGTTTAGGCTCTTTTTTTTTGATCATGGTTTTCAGGTAGTCCAAAAATTTTAAAATTATCTCTCCTGGATCTATTTTCTAGGTCAGTTGTTTTTCCAGTGAGATAGTTCATATTGTCTTCTATTTTTTTCATTCTTTTGGTTTCATTTTATAATTTCTTGATTTCTCACAGAGTCATTAGCTTCCATTTGCTCCATTCTAATTTTTAAGGAATTATTTTCTTCAGTGAGCTCTTGATCTTCTTTTTCCATTTGGCCAAGTCTGCTTTTTAAGACATTCTTCTCCTCATGGGCTTTTTGGACTCTTTTGACATTTGGGTTAGTCTATTTTTTAAGGTGTTATTTTCTTTCTTGGGTCTCCTTTAGCAAGCTGTTGACTCATTTTTCATGATTTTCTTGCATCCTTCTCATTTCTCTTCCCAATTTTTCCTCTACTTCTCTACTTGCTTTTCAAAATCCTTTTTGAGCTCTTCCATGGCCCAAGACCAATTCATATTTTTCTTGGAGGCTTTGGATGTAGGAGCTTTGACTTTCTTGTCTTCTGGTTGTATGTTTTGATCTTCTTTGTCACCAAAGTAAGATTCTGTAGTCTGAGTTTTTTTCCCCTCTGCTCATGTTCCCAGCTAATTACTTGACACTCTTTGTTAAGGTAAGGCTCTGTTTCCAGGGTGGAGGGTGTACTGTCCCAAGCTTCAGGGGTTTTGTGCAGCTGTTTGTAGAGATACTTCTAGGGACCTGCAAATTTTCAGTTCTTGCAAGGTGCTATGATCAAGGGTGAGGTGTTTGCTCCTTTCCTGGCCTGTGCTCTGGTCTGTGAGTGACTGCAAGCACTCTTTTCTGCCTTTGAACTGTGAGGAGGATTCTCTCTACACCACCACTATAAACTCTACCATGCCAGAGCTCCTTCTTGCCCCAGGACCACCACCCGGAACTGTGACCCAGATCCAAGCGTGGGCAAAGCAAGAGAATCCTGTCTCAGCACCAGCAAAGAGATCCCTGTAGTCCTCCTCTGATTAGATGCTTGAGTCCTCCACCATCTGTAGGACAAGAATTCTGAAAGCAACTAGACCACTGCCCCAGGGCTGTGCTAGGGCCAGGATTGCATTGAGCTCCTCTCTCACCCAGATCTGATAGACCTTTCCCACTGACCTTCTAAGTTGTCTTTGGAGTTTGTGTGTGGAGAAGTCTGGAAACCACCACATCTGCCCATGATTCAGTCCCCTGAGGCCTGCTCCTGTTCTTTATTTCTTTAAGGAGCATATTGCAATTGAATCTAAACAAGTATTTATGTGCTGTGGAAGGTTGATTCCTAGATATGTTATGAATTTTTAGTTATTTGGAATGGGAGTTCCTTTTCTGTTATTGCCTCTTGGATTTTGCTATTGTTATATAGAAATACTGTTGATTTTTGCCAGTGTATTTTTTTAGCCTGTGAGCCTATTTGTTGAATCTATTATTTCAATAAATAACTTTTCTGTTTCCATAGGATTTTTAAAAATAAACCATCAAGTTATCACTACCTAGTGAAAGTTTTATCTCCTCTTACTTATTTTTATGCCTTTAATTTCTTTCTCCTTTCTACTATTTTATTGGTATTGCTAATATTTCTTCTAGAACTTATCAAATAATAATGGAGAAAATAGATATCCTTACTTTACTTCTGTATTTACTGGAAAAGGTTCTAGTGAATTACCATTTCATTTGGTGCTTGCTTTTGGCATTAGGTACTTTTTATGATATTAAAAAATCTCCTTCTATGCCTGTAATTTATAGGGATTTCAGTATAAATGAGTGTTGTACTTTGTTAAAGGATTTTCCTTTATCTTTTGAGATAATCATGTGGTTTTGGACATTTTATTTTTTATTATGATTAATTACAATGATTGTCTTCCTAATGTTGAACCACCTTTGTGTCCCTGGTATAAATCAAATCAGATTACAGTGAATCATTTCTTCAAATGAATTGCTGTAGTCTGCTTGACAATATTTTATTTAAAAAATTTGAATTGATATTCAATGAATGATAATGGTCTAAAGTTCTCTGTGCTTTATTCTTCCCTGGTTTAGATATTAGGATCTGTTTCATAAAAAGATTCTGATTGGATGCTTTCTAAGAAATTTTAGTATGTTGTTTCATCATTATCATTTTATTTCCCATGATTATTAATTATTTCTATTTTTTTTGATCCATTCATTATTTGAAATTTATTCTTGTTCTCAACTCTGTGCCTGGTTTATGCTGTTTCCCTACCAAAGAAATCTTTCCTACTCAGTTTTTATTCATCCAAATCTTATCCACCCTTCTTACATAAGTGTGTCTCACTTTCCCCAGAGTCCTCTCATTCATTCAATTTTTTTATAACAATATATGAAAATAAACAAGTCCATGTGTAAAAAGTTCATTAGGCATATATATATTCCTGGTGATGTAGTTATAAGATATTGTTGTTTAGTTGTTTCAGCTGTGTCTAACTATTCACGATCCCATATAGGATTTTTTTTTGTGTGTGTATGGCAGGAATACTGGAGTGGTTTGCCATTTCTTTCTCCAGCTCATTTTACAGATGAGGAAACTAAGGCAAACAGGGTTAAGTGACTTGTATAAAGATCACACAGCTAGTAAGTGTCTGAGGCAACTTGACCTAAAGATCAGCCCTAAAAATAATAAATTATACTGATTAACCACAATAATCTATTTCATTTAGAGGTTTGTAAGACCTGAAAAATTCTTAAATTAACTAGATTGTTATATAACTGATCTTTAGGTCAAGTTGGAAAAATTCTAATAATAGTAGCATATGAGGTAGGGAAGAAGGGAAAATTTGTGATTAGGTGAAATCTTGTCATATGCTCATACAAGGAACTCATGAGGAATAGATAGGAGAAATTGAAAGTTCTTGTTTTTTTTTTAAATTTTTTTTTCCCTAGGCAACAGGGTTAAGTGACTTGCCCAGGGTCACACAGCTAGTAAGTGTCAAGTGTCTGAGGCCGGATTTGAACTCAGGTCTTCCTGACTCCAGGCCTGGCCCTCTATCCACTATGCCACCTAGCTGCCCCGAAATTGAAAGTTCTAAAGTTGGTTTATGACTTTATTTGAATACCAGAAATGGTGGGCTCATACATGTAATTAGAATGGTGGTTTTTGATGTCATGTACATTGTTCAGGAAGGAAGAACCGGGAAAAAAAGAGGTAGCAATGGCTTATAATTGAATCATTAAAACAACTTTGTTTCCAAAATGTTATGATGTGTAATTGTGTTACCATGATTACACTGCTAAAAATTATTATCAGTCTTCAGGACCTACAGATGAAGCAGAGATACTTACTGTCTAGCTTGTCTATAGCGTATTAGCTAAGGAAAATAAGTGCTTTGAACTCAGCAAAGAAAACAGGGGGGTGTCTTGTGCCCACAGAGCACTCTTTGCCTTCCCTTTTCATCACATGCTGGCTCAGACCCCCTTTCTTTCTTAGATATTTTTGGTATTATAATTTTGTTTTGATTGATGAATAGAATGTTTGAATTTAGGAAATCAAAGGCTAATATATGTTCTACAATAGAATAAGAGAACTTTTAAAAAATGTCAGTCATAGCTCACTTTGACCACTGTTCCTTCACTGACTATTAAGCAAATAGCACATAAGGAGGTATGTTTATTACAGGAACAAAGAAATAGTTGTTTTCTGGTACTGTAAATGAATTGGCTGTAATCAAATTAACAGAAAATTGTTAAAATAGGCCAATGGCAGAGAATTCCCAGCTCCTAATCTGATTCTGGTCTTTACCTTCACTCTATCCAAGCAAAGGGGGAATAGACTAATAGATGGCTGACTCGATTTATGCCTGCTGTTGTGAAAATACAGCAATAACAGCAAAGCCACACTGTGACTTTAAAATTCTTTGGGGGCAATATTCTAACAGGCCACAAGATGGGGATATTACTGCATTAAAGTAATCCATTTTCTCTGTAAAATTGATAAGTAGTTTCTGAATTTAAGAAGATATAACATTTAGAGTTGATTTCATTATTGGAATTATTAGGCCAATTCATCACTATATTGTTTTATATTTTTTTTTATAATTTATTTTAAAGCTCACATTTTATTTATACCCTTCTTTGTAATTTTTGCAATTGCTTTTAGTCCAAACCAAGAAAATTCAATCCTGACCTTTAAAATGAGGTGAAATATTCCACATTCCCTAAAGCAGAAAGTTTATTTTTTTCTATGAAAATTAGGAAAGAGGATTTCAAGAATAACTGTCCTTCCAGATACTTAAATATTTAAAACACTGTCAATCTTACTTTAAAAAAAAACCCTTTTAGAAGGTTGTCTATTTTACTTCACAGAACAATATTATTTACAAAAGATTTGAGGCTTTGCTTCTAACCCTGACTTTTAAAAAATATTTTTATTCAGAATTTAAAAACCGAATAAATGAACGTTTCCACATACAAAGTAGCACATGCAGAGAGGACTGATTCACATGAAAATATGAATCTCAATTTTGTATAGCTTGCTTTTTCTTACAAGTATATAATAAATTCAATATGAAACTTTCAAAGCTTCTGTTTGTCTCTTTCCTTCTGATTTTCCTTTTGGTTTCTCCTGTGTATTTTAAAAAGTGCTTCAATGCCTCTTTTTCCTTTTTCACAACCCTATCAATACCCTTTCTCTCTCCATTCCCTGAACTTCTTTTCCCATTAAAAAAAAAGATAAAACCTTTGTAAAAAAACATCCATAATCTGCTAATAACTAGTGTGTTATTAAGCACCTACTATTTGTCATATACTGTGCTAAGCACTTTACAATTAATGCTTCATTTGATCCTCACAATAGCTGAGTGGTAAGTACTGTTACTATCATTATTTTACAGTTGAAGAAACTGAGGCAAACAGAGGTTTAAGTGATTTGTTCAAGGTCACACAGCTAGGTAAGTGTCCAAGGTTGAATATGAACTCAGGTTTTCTTGAGTCCAGGCTCAGTGCTCTATCCACTGGGTTACCTACCTACCAAAATAATAGCATTTAACTGTGTACCAAACATTTTTGTGCTGAGTGCTTTACAGTTATTATCTCCTTTGTTCCTCACAACTACCTTGGGAGACAAATGCTATTATTATCTCCATTTTACAGATGAAGAAACCGAGGCAATGAAAGGTCAAGTAATTTATCCAGGGTCATACACCTACTGAGTGTTTGAAGCCAGATTTGAAATTGGGTCTTCCTGACTCCAAGCCCAGTGTTCTATCCCTTGTGCCACCTCTCTTCTCATCAAATAAAGCAAATTCCCACATTGGCTATGTCTTCATTTGTTCATTCTACACTTAGATTTCATCATCTGTCTCTCAAGAGGTGGGTAATATGATTTATCATTGTTCTGTAATTATGGTTGATTATTGCATTCAGACAACCCATGAGATAAGTGAGTGTATAGCAGTCACACCTGGTTGACCATGATGTTGGCCCTGCGTCAGAAAGTATGGCCTCACCGGAATTCAAGGACATATTCCCAGTTTGAGCTGCCTCAATTAAGAAAGGAAAATTTCCATTAATTGGTGCCCAATAGCTCAGTAAATTTATTTTCCTGGTTCTAATTTTTTGAAAGCCATAAATAATTTTTTACTTATATGGCTGTATTTTTTTGTGTATAATGATGAGAGTGAAAGGGTGAGTGGGCAGTTACCCTCTAGAAAAGTGGCCCCCAGCCCTATTGGGACAGCTAGGTGGTGTAGTAAATAGAGCTCTGGCCTTGGAGTCAAGAGAAAGTGAGTTCAAATCCAGCCTCAGACATTGAACATTTACTAGCTGTGTGACCCTGGGCAAGTCACTTAACCCCAATTGCCTCACCAAAAAGCAAAAAAAAAAAAATTAACCTTAGCATAGGAATGCACAGTCAACACTTCCACTAGTTGGAAAGACAAATGGTGTAGAACATATGGGGTGTCTTTTGTTTTGAGGGAGGGGTCTAGTTATTGATAATAATAGAAATTAATTTTATTATATGACTTCTGTTTCATGGAAATCCATTTCCCCTGTTTATGCCTGACTATACAAGTTTGTAACAGGACAGAACTCAAAATAAAATAAAACAGAATATATGTATGTTTGTATGTATGTATGTATGTATGTATGTATGTATGTATGTATGTATGTATATATCAAGCCACAAAATTATTTCACTAGCCATTGAAGCTTTCATGAGCTAATACAGGTCTGTGTGACTGGTTATTCATCTCTAACTAAATGATAAGAAATGATTTGGAAAGAAAAAAAAAGAATTAAGAAAGAGATAGTTTATTAAGCACTTATTATGTTCTAAGCACTGTGTTAAGTGCTGGGGATACAAATAGACAAAAAGGAAAGTTTCTGCTCCCAAGTAGCTCACATGCTAATTGAAGGAGACAACACATATAAAAGAGTTTAGCAGAATTTCAGGAGAAATTTATTCAAAGAGCAAAGAGTCAGTTAAATCATAAGAAAAGTATTTGGCTCATTTTTCATGTATGACTTATTCTTTCTTTATTACTTCAAATGTTTCAATGTGTACTTCATGTCATCTCTGTGGTAGACACTGCATCCCATCTGTGCACTCTCATTGGATGTTATTCTAGCCTGTACTCTTCCATAGATCTTCCACAGAAGATCTACCCAATGACATGGATGCTTTCCTCTAGGCTAGCAGTTCTTAACATTTTTTTTTTTGTATCACAGAGACTTTTGGCAATCTGGGGAAGCCTATGGATCCTTTCTCTGAATAATTTTTTTTTTAAGTAATTGAAGGAAATGTTAAATTTCAACCAAAGGTTAGTGAAAATAAAGATTTTTTTCTCGTCCAATTTCACAGATCTCCTAAAATTTATGGTTGGTGGACCAGAGGTTAGGAATTCCTGCTCTAAATCTTTTTACATTTTGTGGGTACCAATACAGGACATATGCTATATGATTAGACAAATTTGCAGAACAATTATGGAATTACTGGATGTTACAACAAATCTTCAGTAATGTCCATGGCCTGCCCATGCTGCATTCTCTTCTCTGACATTTCCATTATCTTGGTACAGACCTTCATCACTTCACTCCTGGATTATTGCTTGGTGGTTGGTCTGTCTGCTTCAAGTCTCACCCCACTCCCATTCATCCTTCACCCAGCTGTCAAATTGATCTTCAAATGCAGGTCTGGCCAAATCACCCCTCCCAAACCATTCAGTAAACTCCGGTGGCTCTTTAGTTACCTCCAAGATAAAACATAAAATCCTCTTTGGCTTCCAGAGTCTTTCATAGTCTTTTGCCTTTCTAGCTTTCCGGTCTTCTTATCCTAATTTTCCTCCACACATTCTGTGTTTCAGTGACGCTGGTCTTCTGGCTGTTCTATTCACAGGACAGTCTGTTTCTCAGCTCTGAACAATCTCATTACCTGCCCCTCATGCCTACAATGCCTTCTCTGTCCCTCCTCATCTCTGATACTTAATTCTGCTGGCTTTCTTCAAGTCTTAGCTAACATCTCATCTTCTACAAGCACCCTTTCCCAGTGCTTCTTAACTTTAGAGCCTTCTGTCTGAGATGATTTCCAATGTATCAAGTATATATCTTGTTTGTATGTAGTTGTTTGCATGTTTTCTTCTTTGCTAGGCTGTGATCTCATTGAGAACTAGGGTGTTTTTTAGCCTTTCTTTGTATCACTAGCACTAAGCATAGTGTTTGGCACACAGTAGGTGCTTATTAAATGCTAATTGACTGACCAAGCTGGAATAATGACAGAAATAGCTGAAGGTAGGGGGCAAATTATAAGAGAGGTTGAACTACAGAGAGAGGGTAGCCAGCTTTGGAAGCCCCAGAGAACTTAATAGTTACCTGAGAGTGCCTTTGATGTTAGTTGATATGTATCATAGATGGGTATGAATGTTTGATTAACATTTGGTCCTTACTACTGAATAGCATTGGTCATATCCTTCACTACGTGGTGCATGTGGGTACATCATCAGAAAGAATTTTTTTTAAATGTGTGGTTACTAAATCATCATTATTCCTGCTGGGAGTTAATATTTTGAATAGAACTGCTCCTCCAATTTTATGCTGAAGTTGTACAATTTCTTATTACTTTGCATGATTATATGCTTAATTAAAAAAAATATCATTACAATATTGCCGTTACTGTGTACAAGTGTTCTGGTTCTGCTCACTTCACTTTGCATTAGTTTGTATAAATCTTCCAAAGTTTTCTGAAACAATCACCCTTGCTATTTCTGTATTCCATTGTAATCATATACCACAACTTGTTCAGCCATTCCCCCATTGATGGTCATCTCCTCAATTTCCAGTTCCTGGCCATCACAAAAAGAGCTGCTATAAATATTTTTGTACATGTGGGTCCATACCTAAAAGATAACTCATTATTTCTCCCCCTAAAAACTATTCCCTCCTCTAAACTTCCCATTACTGTCAGGAGTACCAGAATCCTTCTACTCACTCAGATTCACAATGTGGTCACCATCTTTGACTTCTCACTTTTATTTATCCAGCATTCTAATCAGTTGCCAAAGTTTGTAATTTCTTTTCCTACAGCATCTCTCACGTACATCCTCTTCTCCTACTCACAAAGGAACCACCCTAGCTCAGGCACTCATTACTTCTTGCATGGATTATTTTAATAGTTTTCTAATTGGTTTCCCAAGTATCTTTCTATTCCATTCCATTCTCCATATAGCTGCTATAGTGATTTTTCTAAAGTGTAGGTTAGAACACGTTATCCCCTGCTGCTATCCAAAAAAGTCCAATGGCTCCCTATTATTACCTCTAGGATCAAATATAAATCCCTCTGGCACTGAAAGCTCTTCACAACCTAAGCCCTTCCTGTTTTTCCATTCTTCTCTTATATTACTCTCCTTCATACCCTTGAGAGTTCAGCTGTGCTGGTCTACTTGTCATTCTTCATACGCAACATTCTCTCTCCTGTCTCTTCCCTTGCCCTGTCTACTCATCATATCTAGAATGCACTCTCTTCTCATATCTATCTCTTAGAATACTTGGCTTCTTTCATTACTCACCTTAAGTGCCACCTTTTACAGGAGAACATTCCTGCTTCCCCCATAAGGTTACCTTTCACTTACTTTTGATGTATCATATATCTGCTTATGAATGTGTTATCTGTTCATTAGAATGTAAGCTCTTCGAGGGCAAAGACTGTTCTTTTTTCTTTTTCTTTATCTCTTCAGTGTTTAACATAGTGTCTAGTACATGATAAGTGCTTAATTATACTTGTTAAAATGTTTGTTAATTGATCAATTGATTGCAAAGTAGGTGGGCTGGTTAAGTAGTGAGAGTGAGGAACAATAGTTATATGAATTGTTTTATCTGAAAGGAAGGCAGCTGGGAGATGGCACAGTAGGGAAAGAAACTTGCCTAGAAAAATGATTAGAATTTTAATCTGGAAGATAATTGATGACGTAAGTTTATACATATCTTTTATTATTTTATTCAACTCACCCTTGTTTACTGCCAACCTTTACATATTAGATACATTTTATCAAAGTCTCCAAATCCATATTAGAGTTACATACATAATGGACTCCAGAAATGTTGCTTATCTCATTCCTGCATATAGTAAATAGGATGCATTTTGGGGACATTACTGTTTTTTTAAAGCAACTGCCATAATTATCCTGCCTTTTTGTAGCAAGTAATTATATTCTCCCTGACAGTCTTTTTTTTAAAATATAAATTTTACTGATATCTTTTGTTTTTTCCATTTTTTTTTCCATTTTCTGCTTTATCCCTCTCTCCCTCCCAGAGAACCATCTCTTATAATAAAGAATTAAAAAAGGAAGAAAAAAAATCAGCACATCAAAATAGTCTGATGCTATATGCAGTGTTCCATACTTACGGACAGTTTGTTCTCTTAACCCCAATTCTGCAAAGAAGTGGAGGGAGGTGTTTTCTCAAATCTCTTCTTTCGGCCTAGGGTTGGTAATTATAATTTTGCAACATTCAGTTTTGATTGTTTGATTGCTGTTATTTTACCTATTTGTACTGCTATAATTTCTTTTTAAAATTTGTCAAATCTGTGCAAGTAATATTTTCCCTAAAATAAACAAAAGCACTTTGAAGTATGAAAATGCACATAAACTTATAAATGAATCTGAATGTTGAATACAAGAGTATAAATTTTCCTTTACTGGTACAGTTCACTGATAGCAATTTACCTGAAGACTCAACTTACTACCATGTTCAACATTGTTTACTGACATATATTGTGTTCCTGGTGATCCTTACTTTGCTTTAAACATCAGTTCACGTAAGTCTCCTCATGCTCGTCTGTATTATCATGTTCATCTTTTCTTATAGCATAGTAATATTCTGTTACATTTATATACCATAATTTCTTTAACAATTACACAATTGATGAGCATTTACCTTGTTTTCAATTATTTGCTGCCATAAAAAGGTGCTACTATCGATATTTCAGAGTATATGGGGTTCTGCTAGTCATATCCATGCCTATGACTTATAATTCTTTCAATATCCAGTTTTTATGCTTTTGACATAATTATTAAAGTATATATTATGTATACTGGGGACACTGTGATTCAAAGTAAATGTTCTCATTCCTTATGAATTCCTGTTACTGGGTTGTTGTTTTTTTTTTCCTTTTGGGTTATCATAGTTGTATGATACCATGATTCTAGAGTGAGGCTAGCTTCCTATATTTTTTTTGGGGGGGGGTTAGCTTCTGTATTTTTTTTAAGCAATAAAAATAAAAGATTGTTACATTGAAGATTTACTCATTCTTTGTCTATTTTACTGACATCTTATCCAACAATATGAGTGAGCAACATTATGATTCTAGAACCAGTAATTGAGGAATTTTTCGAAACTGCTGATAAGTAACTTGAAAGTCTGCTGGATTGTATTACATGGAGCTTAATAGAATAACAACGGGCTCATAGTTAATGCGCTGGAATGACCCTTGTGATGATTCCAGAGTGCTTTGTTTTTCCTTCTCCACCAGGTGTTTTTTGACTCAGAGTAAAATACCTATTCTTTCCATTACTCTTTATTCACTGATGAAATTACTATGAATGAAGTTTTTATTAAGTCCTTACTATACACAAAGTATCATGCTAAATGATGGGGATAGTCCAACTCTCAAGGACTTCTACTGTGACAGCAAATACGGGATAATTCAGCTGTAAAGTGGATGGAAAGGTCGCATGATCCTTAGAGTGCTGCAGGGAAGTAGATGGTAATTCTTTTTCTTAATGTTATTTGCATTGATAAAATCATATCAGTTTCTTATATTGAATCATTTAACAGTGCCAGGGATATTGGTAGCAAGAACCTTTTTTTCTGGGTCTGCTTTTCCTAGGCTGATGGCTAAGGACACTGAGCGAAAAGCATTACTATTCCCAAGGCTATTGGGTTCAGGGTCCTGGGCTGTTTCCATCAGGTTCTGTGGAGGGATGGTGGTGAAGGTGCTGCTGATGATGGCCTGGCTTGCCCTTGCCTACTAGGGAAAAATGTTAACAATATTACTTTGGGGAAAAAAATTGGGGTACAACAGGCCTCCCCTTTCTATCCATCAACTATTAAGATATTTAAGCAGTGGATGATGGGATACCAGGCTTTTGAATCCTTCATGAGACAATTTTGTTCAAGAGAGGGAAAGAAGTATCAAATAGGGAAGTATATACCTGTGAACTTTGGGGGGGAAGAAAAGTTGAATTTCTGGCTCGATGCAAACATTCACATCCATTGAAATATCTCTCAAAGCTGAAAATATATTTCTAAACTGCAATCCTAAAAACTTGGATACCCAGACATTCCAACATGAGCAATGGAATTAGATTCCCAATACACTAACTAATACTAGTTGGACTTCTCCTATGGTGCCCAGAGAAGAAGGTGTTAAAAGCCAAAGGAGAGAGGACAAAATGCTGCTTCTGCCTCCCAGGAGGGAGAAAAGATCTGAAGAAAAGCATGGAAGACATCTGTCTATAATTCCTCTGTTCAGTAGACCTGAAGCGTCAAGGTCCCCTGGGTCCTGATATATCCTTCTCCCTACTGTAGATCTTATTAGGCCATGTGTTATTACACTCCTTCTTGCTAGAGTCCCTTTTGCTTGCTCCTGAGGACCCCTCTGAGAGTTGGAGGCAAACTGTATTTTCAAATTTTCATTTATTTATTTATTTATTTATTTATTTCAAACTGTATTTTTGTATTATAAACACTGTGCTAGATCAGAAGGTTATTATAGATAACGTTCCATTTTAAGGGACATATTTGGTTCTGGATCAAGGCTATTCTGTTATATTAATAACAGAAGAACATTTCGGTTACATGGTCAGATAATTCACCTTTCTGAGAGCTCTGTTGTTCTTGCCAACTGGGCAAGGTATATATTTTTATGTCTTATTTTCCATTCCAAATACTAAAAGGTAAAGTAGAGTAAGTAATTAAGATATTGCCAAAGATATCTAAGTAGTCAGGTTTATAAAGAGAATGATTTGAAATCACAAATCTGCCCAACCATATTGCTTGCTAGTAATCTGAAGGCAGAGGGCTAAGCCAAATGGTCTCAAGTTCCATTTCCACTGTATTTCTACTATATACCTGCTGTGCCAAAGGCTTTGGGTGTCATGCAAGTTGGTCAGCCAAGTTTCAACTCAATAGCTTGAACTTTTAGGTAGATTTGGAGGGGATTTTTTGCAAGATTTAGCTGGATTGCCTGTATAGGTTCTTTTTAATTCATGAGGTGACAAGGCAGCTTTATGCTTTTCTTGTGACTCAGTTATATACTTCTCCTATCTTGCTAATCCCCATCATTTACCATTGGTGAGGCACTGATGTTAGAAAAAATTGTCCAAATTCAATAGAAATTGGGCATGTAGTAGTTGCTCAATATGTACTTGTTAATTCATAGCAAGATTTATTAGTTTGTCCTAGAAAAAAACTAACCACAGTATTGTACATGACACATTCTTTCTCTGAGAAAACGTACCTCTAAAATTATTTTGAATGATTAATTTCTTTACCTATCTAATACTGTATGTGCATGTGTTCATGTTATCATCTTATCTCTGGGAGGGAGATAGAAAAAAATAATTCTTACAACCAAATACTAACAGATAAGATTTTAATATTCATACATTAAGGCATACAAATATTTTGTCACAGGGGATTATGCATATAGTAATTGAGTCCATCCTGGTTGTAAAATTAAAGCCCTGCCTGTCACATACAGAAGATGATATCAGGTTGTAAAAACCAGCCAAGTCTTAGACCCTGGTTACCTTGGCTGCTTTGATTTTCAGTGGTTTTCATCTGACACAGGACTGGGAACAACAGTAAATTACCACCAGGAGGCCCTGGAAGAGTGGCATGAAAAAACTTGAGAAACCAAATTCTCCTCTTCTGTTCACACTACAGATAAAAGATTCACAGTGCAAACAGGAGGAGTAAACTGGTCTCTATTTAAATGTTTGGCTTTCTCCCACAGAAATTTTCTTCCAGAATATAGCAGCTGCTTCTGAAATGGTTTTAATATATCCTGGTTGTTATCAATTTTTCATTGTAAAAAGTAGAATAATCTTTTGTGTGTTGGCATCTTTTTGATGGGCTAAGGTTTTGTGTAAATTTGTTATTCGTCATGGCAACCAAAAAGAAATAGTTCTTTTTTAAATTAAAAGGAAAGGGAAGAAAAAAAGAGTGGGTTTGAGTCTTTAGTCTTGTCTTGCTCTGAACTGGCTTCTCCAGGTCAGTACTGTTTGTAGGGAGAGTTTTCTAAACATTTGGTGCTTTACATGCTACTTCTTGAGCTATTTCGTTCATTCTTCCTTTTAAAGAACATCAAATTGCTTTTGAATTAAGGTTTGTTTGTTGTGTTTACATGCCAATTTAAAAAGTCTGTTTTTTTATATTAAGTAGTCATTTCTAAGTATATACCCCTGCCAGTTTCTACGTGACCCTTACTTTGTTACAAATTTTAAAAAGAACCAGTTAAATAAAGCCAGTGGACATGTTGACTATATCTGAAATCTCATGAAACATTGCACACCCATAGTACCCTACCTCTTCAACAAAAGGGAAGTTCATTTTCTTATCTCTCCTTTTAGGCCAACTTGACATTATAATGAGGTAGTGTTCAGTTTCATTTTACTGCTATTTTTGTTTACATTGTTGAAGTTATCCTGTATATTGTTTTCTTGTTTTGCTCAAATCACTTTACATCAGTTCAGAGAAATCTTTACATGTTTCTCTGAATTTCTTAGACTCTTTTTTAAAAAGGAAAATAACATTCCATTACTTTTATATACTATAATTTTATTTTGCTTTTCCCCAAGTGATGGGCAACCTCTTTATTCCCAGTTCTTTGCTACCAGAAAAAGTGCAGCCGTGAATATTTTGGTATACATGGAATCTTTCTATCCTTGACCTACTGGGGTGTAGGATTAACAGTAGGATTAAAAGCATAGGCTAAGAGCTGGCACGTGTGGAATATATTTAATACAAGATAGCAGAATGTCATGAGTTTCTGGAAGGGAGAAGAAAAGCGCTTGGGGTAGATGTATAAAATAGTTGCTGAAACCATGCAAACTGTTTTAATGCTGAGTGGTCTAGTGGCAGATGAAAGCCCAAGGAAGTTTCTTATCCTGAGAAGTCAGGGTGGAATTAAGGCAATAAGAAGCTGGGGGACAGGATTGAGGGTCTCCTACCATCCAGCTTGCTGCAGTATAGACTTTGTGAGTGATTCAAGACCACCCCATGTTTGAGCTAGCAGGAGATAGGTTTGCTTTTGCTTAGCCCCTGGCTTGAAGCAACTGAAAATGAATCTCTTTGTTAGCTTTCATCCCCAATCTAGGACATGAGACTTCAGCCTAGAAAAGATTTTTGCCTTTGTGAAAAGCTAGAATCAGAAACTAAATGGACTATAAAGCCCAAGTTACATGTGGGTAAAGTTTCTGCTTTTATTATCTTTTCTATAATCAGATTAAATAGTTTGTAAATCATTGACCTTAGTAATGGCAACTCAATGAAGCAAATGCAAGGAAAGGCCAAATGGAAGGGCATAAATGGGGAGGGGGTCCCCCAAAACTGAGTAATTAACAATAAAGACAAATACCATACCCCTAGATGGACTGTGTGGATTGGCATATAGAGGGAATGGAGCTAAAGGGAGTTGACCACCATCTGCATCTAACATATTCACAGTGGTCCACACTATAGTTCTATAACTTTTGGTTATCATAATCATCATCATTATTGTTATAAATGTTATTGTTGTCCAAGGTCACACAAGTAGTGATTAATACATCATAGCAGAGTCAGGATTCAAATCAAGGTCTTTTGACTCCAAATCCAAAGTTCTTCTCTTATTAAATAAAAGCTTAAATTTAGTAAAAATGGAAATAAAAAAACCAACATGATAATTTTTGGTTCAATATATAGCATTTCCAAAATTCCATGGAGAAAACTCAGGAATGGGTTGTCAGATCACTTATGATTCTCTAACTGATACAGGTAGTTCTTGTATCTGATGGTGGCAGTGAGTCACTGTCATTTGCCAGTTTTATAATAGTCTTGGATTCTAGGGTTATAAATGCATTTTACCCACCCCTTTTTCCAAGGCTCTCATAACACAGTCCCTGAAAATGATGTCATTTCACCCAGATGAATACTGTTGGCAGGTGGCTCATAATGCCAGTGGCAAATGTATTTTGTTTGAAAGTATTCCACAGCTTATTTCTTTGAGAACTATTCACCCATTGAACTCTGAGAGTGCTGGGCTAAGTGAGAAGAGTACAGGCTCTTTGTAAAATATTGTAGAAATTAACTCATCCCTCCTGAGTGCTTAAGTAGATTTGCTAGAGGGGGAAAAATTTCTTCAGTGGGGCCTGAGGACATGTGAAGCTGGATGCTACCAAGAGATATGGCACTTTGAGAGATTTTAAATGCATCTCTCCTACTGAGGAAATGAGAACAGTATATAAACTGCATTACTAATGCATTCTCTCATCAGTAGTATAGTAACCTTTCACTCAACCAGAGGTCACTTCTGTGATGAACTTAGCTACCAGAAACTTAGAGAACTTCTAAATTGGCATGCCCTTCCTCCTCTGCCCCCAACAAACAAAACCCCCCCCCAACTACTTCTGAGCCACTGAAATACAGTAACAACAACAACAATAATGAACAACTTATAAAATCAATGTACTAAAGTCTTCACATACAAATAGTTCTTACAAGTTTGAATAATTGATATACTAGCTCATAGAAGATTAAAAAAGGAAAATTAAAGGAGATGGGATAGAGGTGAGAGGATAAACACCATTCCCCAGACTAGGTCTGTGGCTGACAGTGAGTGAGGAAAGAGACCAAAAAAACCCCTCACAAATCCAAAACCAAAAAAACCCACCAAAAATTGTAAGACCTGAAAAAAAGACTTAATTGTCTGGAGTCATTTTACATAAGCCTTTTTGCTCCTGAGGACATTACTACAATGTAATATAGTATAGCAACTAATGTTCATAATGATAACTTTGAATCATTAGGAAAAGAATTATTTAAAGGGAAGTGTTTATATATTTTATTATTTTAGAAAGCTTTCTATAAAAATGATAAACATTAGTTACTTGGCACCTCAATTGTAAATTTCAGTTACCTGGAAAAATCATTTATATAAATTTAGTGATGATAAAAGATCAATTAAAAATGGAAATTGAAATTCTTTTACTCCTTATGAGTTATCATGTATACCTGGGTCTAAAGCCACCTGCAAAAAGTTTCTACCAATGGAGCTCTCGAAATAATTATGGGGGCACCTAAAGATATAGGGGGAGAAGATCATTCCCTTTCTCCCTCTCTTTATCAATTTAGCTAGCTGGTCAAATTGTCTGTCAGCACAGATCATCCCATGATGATATTAATTGGTTGGCCTGATAATGAATGACCATTCAGCTAGCCAATAAAAGGGCATGTCAAAACATTCTGACAAGTCTATAATTTGTATTCTCTCTCTATCTTCATTGTAAGAATTAAGAGGTAAAGGGAAATTTCCAGGTGGGGACTGAGCTTCCCCAAATAGAATAATAACACTTGATGTTCCAGAGTGGTGATGGCCCTACCTGGGTTCTTTCTTGTAAATAATATTTTTAGAACCATAAAGCTATAGAATTTTAGAGCTGTAAGAGACAATAACATATTATTGCTATGTTAATATTAACAATTAGCCTCCTAATTTATCTCCACACATCCAGTCTCTCCCTCCTTCAACATATATTATACATAGCTGCTAAAATGATATTCCTAAAATGTAGGTAGGACTATGTCACTCTTTTGACTCTGAAGTCATGGCAAGTTAACAAGCATTGGGTTAAATTACAGACTCCTCTTTTTGTCATATAAAACCTTTAGAGTCTGTTTCTAGACTATCTTTTTAAGTTGACTAACATTACTACCCCTCATGGAGGCTGTTCAGGTATAGTTTAGCCAAACTGCCTTACTTGCTGTTTCTTGTACATGGCCTCCGTTTTCCACTGACCTCCCCTTTCTCTTTGGAGAGTGTATCTCCTTGTTACTCCCCAGCTGAAAGTTCAGTGGCTGTTCAATAACCTGATTCCACTAATCAGCATGGAAGGTTTGACCTCCTCAGCTTCCCAACTTGGGCATGTTTGCATCATATTTGTGCCACACTAGGCAGCCTGGTAGTGCTCTGCGCCTGGGGGCTTTCCATACTGGTGCCAGACTTAGTGTGGTAATAGGATACCAGTGGACTTTACTGGGGCATGGCATGGTCTGAGTTCCACTTTATTAAGCTCATTTTAATAGCTAAGTGGAGGATAAACTAGAGTGGGGAAGAGACATAAGGCAAGATTTACACTGTAACTAATAAAATGCCCCCTAATTGGTCATTGAATCAGAAGAATTGATGACTCAGTAGACATTTTCGAAGAAAAGATAGTTTTCTTGGCTGCATCTAGATGTGATTCCAGTGAGGGGTAGGGAAGGGCAGGATCCTTCTCAATCTCAGTATAATGATAATCCCACCCATATGGTAGCTGAGAGGAGTGGGGAGAGACATTTAATCAAGCAATCTTGTATTAGGGTTCCCAGCTCCTTAGCCTTTCTGTGGTTTTTTTCTTTCCTGATCTCAGGCAAACAAGTATCCCATAGTGGTCATTTCCTGGACTGGCAGAGACTTTGTGAATTCTGAGAGGTCAGAAATTCCTATTAGAGCAGTGGCAGTGGTGTCCACCAGGAGATGTAATGGCTAAAGGCAGGGGAAGCATCTATGGTGGAGAGTTCAATGATCTTCCTTTATAGGCAGCGAGCTTGACTTAAAGTCCGAGATCCCTTTTTTATCAGCAGATGAATCTTGGGAGTGATCAAACAGTGTCCAGTGCTGGGGGTGAAACTTGAACTACCTAATTACAGTTGTGCACAATTTGTATTAGATTCTTATGTGGCTTCAAACATTAGTCTCCCAATGGATTGTAACAGTAGTTTTAAGTTGTTGAATCCTGTTCTAACCATTTTATTAATGTACGCTGTGGTCCTTTTATGTTTAGCATTCCTTTTTTTTTTTGTATAGGAATAAACTATTTGTCTCATCATCATCATTGTTGTCATCATCATCATCATCATCATCATCATCATCATTAGCATTTCTATCGCAATCACTATGCCCTGTGCTAAGTGCTTTATAATTATTATCTCATTTGATCCTCACAGCAACCCTGGGAGTTAGGTGCTATTATTATCTTTGTTTTACAGATAAGGAAACTGAGGAAAACAGCAGTTAAGTGACTTGCCTAAGGTCACATAGCTAGTAAGTGTCTGAAGCCAGATTTGACCTAATTCCTATTGAGAGTTTCACTTTTCCTGCCTCTATTTTTGGGAAGGCCCTGGACTTGTGCCTAAAACTAATATTATATATGAGACATCAGGGTGGGGGTTTAACAGAACAATGAGTGTGAGGTTGAGGAGCTGAATCCTCCTAATTAGAAGATTTGCTTCCATGGGAACAATCCAAGAACAAACCAAAATGTTTGGATACAGAACAGGGAGTGGTGTAGGTCATCAGCCTCTGTAAGTCTCAGCTGGGCAGTGCCTCTATGTTAGACATTTCATATTATTTGCCCTGAGTGCACTTTGAACTGCTTGTGCTGGGCACAAAATAGGTAATTATTACTTTATTTTTTCTATTTCTTCATTTGTAAAATTGAGATAATTGTACCACCTATTTCATATGGTTTTCTGAGGGAAATGCTTAGCAAACCATAATGTGCTATAAAATTATGAGTTACTTAATTACTTCACCATCCTTATTGCTTTTCTCTGGAATCATTCCAGCTTGTAGAATATCCAAAATGTGGTGCACAGAACTGGTCACAATACTTCAGATGGGGTTTAACCAGGGCAGGACTATTACTTCCTCTACTATGGACATTGTAATCCTATTATTTCAGACTAAGATTGCATTATCTTTTTTTGACTTTTACTTGACACTTGATTCACGTTGAACTTGTAGTCCACTAGGATCCCTTGCCCTCTTTCTCATGAACTACTTTCTAGTTATATTTCCTCCCTTAGATACATGTCCAATTGCTTTTTTGAGTCCAAGTGCAGGATTTTGCCTTTCTTCTTCACAACTTCAGTGGGTCTGTGATCTTATCAGAATGTGTATTCCCTTCATCAGTGCAGCTCACAGCCTTTTCTTGTCTGGTATAATTCTTGTTCATATCTTTTTTTTGTGTGTATGTGTGAGGCAATTGAGGTTAAGTGACTTGCCTCGAGTCACACAGTGAGTAAATGTTATGTGTCTGAGCCCAGATTTGAACTCAGGTCCTCCTGACTCCAGGGCCGATGCTCTATCCACTGCACCACCTAGCTGTCCCTGTATCTTTTTTTTTGAAGTCTCCCCACAGCGTCTACACACTATACAGGAAGCCTTTACTTCTTTTAATTTTATGTGGATATCAATGCAGTGTGGTAATAGGGTACCAGTGGAGTGCTGGAGCATGGCATGGTCTGAGTTCTGCTTTACTAAGCTCATTTTAATAGCTAAGTGGAGATAGACTAGAGTGAAGACGAGATGTAAGGCAAGATTTACACTGTAATTAATAAAATGCCCTCTAATTAGTCATTGAATCAGAAGAACTGATGACCCAGTAGACGTTTTCAAAGAAAAGACAGTTTTCTTGGCTGCATCAGTGAGGGGTAGGGAAGGGCAGGATCAATTAGCTGCCCATGCTTTTCTTCCCTATGATTACCTCATATTCTTTCTTTGTTCTACATGCCTACATGATATCTTTTAAAAATTGTTAATTTTTAAAAATTTAAATCATCTACATTTCCCATTGCATCCTTCTCCTGAGCTCTTTACAGAGAGCCATTCCTTATACATTTTTTAAAAGGTTAAGAAGTTCTGCAAAATGAACCAATACATCAAAAAAGCCTAATATTAGATTCAGGGTTCCACAACCATGACTTCCCATCTCTACAAACAGTTGGGGGAAGTGCTTTCTCATATCTCTTATGTGGGTCCAAACTTAGTCATTCTATTTCATAGCATCTAGTTTTGATTATTTTATTGTTGTTCTCTCCATTTACATTGTTGTAATCATTGTATATATTGTTTCCCTGGTTCTGTTTACTTAATTTTACATCAGTTCATGTAGGTCTTTCCATGCTTCTCTGTATTCATAGTTTCTTATAGCAATTTAATATTCCATTAAATTGATGTACTGCAATTGATTTAGCTATTACCTTGATAATGTCTTTTACTCAGCTTCTCATGTGTAATTCATTGTTGCTACTTTGATTTAGCCTACTTATATTTGTGACTTCCCTACATCACAACTTGTCCCCAGGTACATTTGCATCACTTTGGTGGTCACTGGCAAATTTGATTCTTCTAACAATCAATTCTATGCTACTTTTCACGTAATAAGATGCTACAATCTACTGTACCCTCCATGCATCTTTACAATAACTTTCGTGGTCATTTGCAATTTTGATTTTTTTCTTAGCCATGACTCATAGTTTTGACATCACTGGAAAGATACGGAAGTTAAAAAGGTGGGCTCTTTAGAACAGCAGACAGTATGGAATCATTAGAACTATTATTTCCTAGCTGGGAATCTGCCCTCTGTCCTCTTCTTATGCAGTTGGAGAGTCTTTCAGTCAACCGAGAATCCCTCTTTTATTTCATTCAGGGTATTTTTTTTATGACAGTGGTGTCAAAAAGAAACAGGTGCCACTAATTCGTACATAAGGATACACATACCCTGGAGGCTATATATTGACTTAATTTTAAAATGTAATATTATCTATGTTCAATTTTATTTTTATTCATTTTGTTGAGTCTTTCCTAATTACACTGAAATCTGGTTTGGACCATACTAGGGAGTGCTGTGAACTGCATTCAGCCTGCAGCTTATGTGTTTGATGCCTCTGTTCTATGATACCTGGCTTTGACATATTATGCGCCAATTGATTTATTTATACATTTGTTCATTCAATTGGATATTAACCCTCAGGGAGGCATTGTATCCAGAAAATTCCCTAAAATTTTCTGATTCCTGGCCAGTTTTTTGATATATGTCAGAAATTCATCATTTAATTCTTCTGGTTGGCATGGTGGCCTACTGTATATATCTGTCATTTTACCTCCTTTGATCTGTATCCAAATGGTGTCCACCATGTCTTCCCCTCAGATTCATGGATTTCTACAATTTTGGATATGTCATTCTATCTTTGTTTTCT
This sequence comes from Phascolarctos cinereus, assembly GCF_003287225.1. NCBI lineage: Eukaryota > Metazoa > Chordata > Mammalia > Diprotodontia > Phascolarctidae > Phascolarctos > Phascolarctos cinereus. Next base: position 148,102,395 of record NW_027556098.1, read on the forward strand.
GATCTGGTCTACTTGAATTAGTTATACTCTTCCCCTGCTATATTTCAGTTATAAATCTCATCCCACCAAGTCTCAGCGACTTCTGTGAGGTAATATTTACCTCCTATTTAATTCTATAGCCAGTTTATTATCTAAACTCCATGCATTGATAGGTGATTGCAAGAGCCCATGAATATTGTTATTGCTTCTCTTCTCCATTACCTTCACATCATGTGGATTATTAATTATCTCTCCTGCTACTATTTTTCTTCATATTTCTTGTGTTTTTGTGGCTATTTGTCTTCTGTTCTGAATTCTTAAAATGCGAGATTGTTAAACTTTATACAAAGCCCATCAATTCACATACAAAATGGGCAGGTAGTGTCTTATGACAAACCATAGAAGAAAATCTCTCTAGACAAATAGTCTAAGCCACTTTTCCTTTTCCTTTCAGGGATTTAATATGGTGGTTTAAGGTTTGAAAAGTGATTTGCATATTTCATTTGATCTTGAGAGGTAGGTGCTATTATTATCATCATCGTACAGATAAGGAAACTGAGGTAAACAGAGGGTAAGTGACTTACCCAGTGTTATACAACTAGTAAGTGTCTGAGGCAGGATCTGAACTCAGGTCTTCCTGATTCTAAGTCTAGGGCTTTGCTGACTAATCTACATAGCTATCTGATATTATTCCTCTCTCTTATTGAACTTCCCCTGAAGTCTGACTTTGGTATATTATCATAGTGAGGAAATAACCCTGGTTTCTTGAAGACTATGCCAATAGAGTACAAATTCTGGCAAGTCTTAGTATCTAGAAAGACAGCTAGGTAGTACAGTAGATAGAGACCTGGGCCTGGAGTCAGGAAGACCTGAATTCAAATCCTGCCTCAGACACTTATTAACTGTGTGATTCTGGGTAAGTCATTTAACCTCTGTTTATCTCAATTTCCTCATCTATAAAATGGGGATAGTACTAGCACCTACCTCACAGATATTTATAAAACACTGAGCAGAGCACCCAGAACATAAATGTTAGCTATTATTGTGGTTGTTACAGGCTTTGTCTATTGTCTGAGAACCAGTTCAGTTTGGAAAGTTATTTCCACCTTGGCTGCGGGGTGATGAATTTTTCAGTCACAGAAATTCTCAAAGACCATCTACTAAGTTATAGCAAGATTGTTTTCTGGGGGCAGCTAGGTGGTGCCTTGGAGTCAGGAAGACTTGAGTTCAAATCCTCAGACACATAACACTCACTAGCTGTGTGACCCTGGGCAACTTACTTAACCCCATTTCCCCATTAAAAAAAAAAGATTTTTTTCTGGCCATAGAGAGCAAACCAATATCTTTGAAGTAATTATATACATGTATATATGTCTATGTGTGTATACACACACATAGACATACAAACACACACTTCTGTCACATGTCTAGGTCATCCGTAAATGGCTTGATCTCTCCATATGATTTTTCCAGTATGGAAATTATGAGAAGAAATTATTTAAAATATATTGAGAATGTGGACACTGATGATGATTAAGTGCTAAGGTTGTAGGTGTGCAAAAAGTTAAAGAATTTCATTAGAGAATGCTGTGATGTATTCTAGCTTACTGGGTATTTCTCAGTTTGGGATCAAATTTCCTTCATTAATTTGTTCCCCACTGCAAAGAATACTGAATGTTTTCCCCCAATAGATGGCACTGTTTCTTAATAGATAGGAAACCTACTGCTGAGTGAAGGATGTTTGAGGAAAACAACTCAGCTGCTAAAACTAGAATTAAAGTAGTATAAATAAACACGTAAAGTTCAGGACTTCTGTAGGATCTCTTGGGACTTACTTTTTTGGTGGGCTTAATTAAAGTCAATGAAGAAGCTTAAACTTCCTAACCCTCTCTATTTATGGTGGGTAGTTTCTCTAATTGAGTCTTTTTTTAATTTCTTTTTCAGACCAGGCTAAATTAAGTGACAGCATATCATGTGGTTTGAATGTCTGGTTTAAAAAAAAAAGAAAGATGATCTGAGAATAGACCCTGGTGGCTAATAGTATATTGACTAATGGAGGCATCTGCTGTGTGCCCTCAGCATAACTGACTGCTCGTTTTCCTTTTTAAAATCATTGACATAGTAAAAAAACTTTATTCTTTTTGATGTGAAAGGTAGTTCCAACTAGCAAGTCTAATGCCTGGGGCAAATACCACAAAAGGGCCTGGGGCAAGCGGTGGAAAGGTTAAAAAAATTAACTTTTTAAAGACAAATTTATTTGGGCAGGGGAAATCTTGGGGAAAGGCTTCAGCAGCACACCAAAAACTCCATGGTAGGAGAGACTCCAGGATGCTACCCCATAATGGAGTGAAGGAGTGAAGGGTTGGTGGTGACTGGGTTAGAGAAAGAGACTCTGAGACTTCAGTTTTCTTTGAAATTCCTGGATATCATGAGGTCACTACTGTGGAGGAACTCACCTGTGGTATGACCAACATTGGAAGAAACTTTCAGTTAGTAGTTCCCTATTTTGATTAATTATTCTAAGTCAAACTAACTATCACTGTGTTGAAGGAAAGTGCTATTGTCAGGGACCCTGCCCAGGGAAAAGCTTGGGAGTGCCATACTTGCTACAGTGCCAATGGAGAGACACAAATAATGTGTCTTAACTGGACATAGTAGGGAGAAAACCCTCTTTTGATACTCTTCCCAGATTGCCACTGTATGTTTAATTGGAACAAAGCCTTACTCCTTAGAATTTTAAGTGGTGCCAAAACCAAACAGAAACACCCCACTTGACAAAAGGTGCAACTGTTGTGCACCTAGGTGAAGTTAAGTCTTATTCATGACTTGCCGCTGGCTATTCCCCAAAATACTCTGTAGTGGGGCTAGGTTGCTGCATTTGTTTTTGAGAGAAAGGCCTTTAAAATATAAGGAACCTATATTTTCCTATTCCCCATTTAGGTTCTACCTAACAAGTTATATCTTTTTAAAACTTGGACTCTACTAGTAAAGCTATGATTAAATTTCAAGAAATGGTAGTGGTTATGTTTACTATCTTGTTAAGTGTTTGCATTTGCAATAGTTTTTTTATTCTTCCTGTGTGTGTGTGTATGTATACATAACACATACACACACATATATACAACTAGGTGGAATAGTTGGATAGAGTGCTGGGCCTGGAGTCAGGAAGACCTGAGTTCAAATTTAATCTCAGAGTGTGACACTGAGCAGGTCACTTACCCCTGCTTGCCTCAGTTTCCTTATTTGTAAAATGAATTGGAGAAGGAAATGGTAAACCATTCTAGTATCTTTGCCAAGAAAACCTCAAAAGGGGTCATGAGGAGTCTGGCAGGACTGAAAATTATTAAAGAAAAATATACGTACATATATTCTTCTAATATATTTTGCTTGCAATTAGGATGTATCGGTACCTTTTGGGTGGTAGTGCTTAATTATGACTTTTTCATCTAATAGTCAAGCATCCCACAGATGTGGTTAAGTAAGAGAAAGAATTACAGGTATTCCCATTCAATTATAATTTTTAAAATATGAAATCGAACTCTTTATTAAAACATTACTCATAAACATTACTCAGCTTAACTAACTGCTATATATGTATTTTAAACAATTATGCCCAATTAGGGAAAGATTTAAAGAAATATAGTACTTAGAAATACAAGTATAAATACATATCTTTCCCTATTTATCATTAATTATTTATAATTACTGTTTATTATAACCTTGGGTTTTCTTTCTTTCCTTCTTTAATACAATTTCTTTACCTTGAATTTGCTGACTTGGATTTAGATCCTCCTGTGGACTTTTTATGTCTGTAGGAATTCATGTCAGTTTATTTTCAAAAACCTCCCCAGTTCTCTCAGCTTTCAGCAGCTTTACCAGGTGTCCAAACCACTGAAGTATTTCTTCTTTTAATGCCATTAACTCCCCTGCTGAGAGGGTTTTGATTGCAATGGCCAGCTTTCTCGGCTTGCAGTGCTCAGCATTGTTTACTGGCTTGAAGAAGCTGTCACACACAGCTTTAAGGCTGAAGTCAAGCATTATGTTCTATATGAAGCCTTTTTTGTTCCCCCCAATTGCTAGTGCCCTCCCTCCCTAAATGACTTTGTATTTATTTTATATTTATTCTCTATCAATCAATTAGTGAACAAGCATTTATGTAATGCCTGCTATATATTAGAAATTGTGCTAGGCACTGGGGATACAAATTGAAAGAATGAAATAGTATCTACTCTTAAGGAACTTACATTGTAATGGGAGAGACATGTACACATCGAAGTAGCTACAGCATAAATATGAAGACAAAAAAATGCAAGTTGTTAGATGAAAGGTAGTTTAGGGGGGCAGTCACTAGCACCTGGGGGCATCAGCAAAGGCTTTATGTAGAAGGTAGTGATTGAGCTGTGTCTTGAAAAGAGAGCGCTTCTATGAGGTAGAAGTGAAGAGGGAGTGCATTCCAGGTGTGGAGGCCAGTAGAAAGGCAACTGAGAGGGAAAGTGCGTGAAGAACAGAGAAGACAATTTGTCCACACCTCAGAGGATGGGAAGGGGAATAATGCCCAATGGGACTGGGACACTTAAGTTGGTTCCCGGTTGTGCAGGGCTTTAAAAGGTCAACAGAGTGAGTTTATATCTGATCCTAAGGAGTGAGCCAATGAATAAGAGAATGACATGGACAGATCTGTGTTTAAGGAAAAAACCCACTATATATAGGTATCGTTCTATGCACTGAAGATATAAAGACAAGACACATATGTGCATGTTTTCTTCCCCTATACAATGGAAACTTTGAGAACAGGCACAGTTTCCTTTTTTTTTGTATCTCCAGTGCATAGAACAGTGTCTGGCACATAATGACATTTCATAAAGGTTGGTTGGTTGAGTGCTTGATTGACTTTCTCATTCGAGGCTACTAGAAGAGAGGGATTTGTTATGCAAACTATATTTTTCTGAGTCAGAAAAGGCATTTTTCCTCTTGGACACCTTTCCCTCTTTACTCTTTTTCAACTAAGGACTTCACAATCATCCCTTTTTTTTTCTGAGATTTTCTACAGGTAGTCCCACCTCTTTCCTTCCTCACCTTATCAAAGATCACACACAGGAACAGGCTTGTCTCAATATACATTGTCTCTTGAAAAAGGCACCAAATTATAAACTTTAGTTTATTAGAGTATATTTTTTATGGCACATCTAAACAGCAAGGTTTTAAAAACAAATCTTAAGTGCTTTCTTCATAGGAGAAAAGCCAGTTCCATAAATGTCCAATAAAGCATGACACTTAGGAATAGAACACTTTGAGATAGAGGCTATGATCTGCCTTTTTCTGTATTTTTTTTTTATCCAAAAAAACCTTTGTGGTGCACTCAACATTGGTGTTTTTGTTTTTCCCCACATGTTTTGTTGCAGACAATTACATGATCACTTTACAAAAATAACAACTCAAAAATGTTAAAAGCTCACTTTTAAAAAGAACACTGATAATAAAATAACCCCAGAAACATCAAATTCAGAAAATTCCCAGAGCTCAAAGAGTCACTTAAAAATTCTGACAGAAGACTTAATGTGAATTTTGGGATACCATCTACAATGCCACATTTTTGAAAGGACATTTTTGTAGGCCAGGGAGCAACCTAATCAACCAAATGACAAACAAAAGACCCTCTGTGACTCAGGCACCAGAGTGGATGTGAAGCTTGCCAGATGGGGATCAGAGAGGCTCATAGGAGTGGAGGGCATTGACTGCGAGATGGAGTTGGGGACCCCATGGTTGAAGTAAGGTATATACCAGCTAGAGATGCTAATCCTGCTTATTCAGTTGTGATCCTTTTTATAGAGCAGCCTAAAGTTTTAGGCACCGCTTAAATCATCCCCAAAAGGCACATCTGAGAATCTCTATCTTCTGGAAACAATTTCAGAAAAAATTTAGTCCAAATCCGCAAGTAGAATCTCTGTCTTTGCAATGGGTGTGAGGGCAAACTGTGGCCATAAATTCCTATTGGACTCTTGCTGCATCCCAATCAATTTACAAGCAGATTGTGTTTTTTTTTTTTTGTACTTCAAACGATTTCAGCCTTTAAGATGAAATTTGAAGTGAGAAATAAAGAGGGTCCAGCAACACTCTGTGTTTCAAGGTTGACTGAGCACAATCAGGATTTGGTTAGTGGCATCAAGGAAAAGAGATGAAAAGAAACATTAAAGGATGTGTCATTAAGAAACAACTGGTTGATTTGCTTTGATGTGACACACGGAGAGAGGACTACCTACCTCCCTTGAGCATGGGACCTAGGATTTATTATTATTATTATTAGGAATGTATAGAGTGGCATCGATGAACCTAGGTGACATGTATAATCTGCTCAATTCTGATTTCTGCCTTTGGAAACTCACAGCATGCCCTCTGAAAAGCTCACCTGCTACTACAACACTTTTCTTTTCCATTTGAAAATTAGCCCCAAACCATATCAGAACAAGGACATGGAGCCCAAACAGGACTTCAAGTCCTTGGAAAATGTATTACGAATTAAACATTCTCTAAATTACTACTTAAAAAAAAAATAAAAGTTTTATTGATGGCTTTTGCTTTTACATTATAGACATTTTTGGATATGTGTCATGGCCCTCACAATTTAATGTTACCCTGTTGAAGGTAGTGGTTTTTTACAGAGCTTCTCCATCTTTATCAGAAGCTGAAGGGCCCCTGGGAATTCTGAGAAGGGAAAATAAATTTTTGGGATACCAAGAAATGTTGAGACTTGTGGAAAGGCATATAGGTCTGGAGTTCACTGTTTCCTTCTCTTATCCTGAAGAGAGACTTCTGCTTGGCCAATTAGGGTGTAGGGAATAAAAAACCTTGGCAGTCAGATTGAGGTTCCCTGTCTGCTATATGGTCGGTGGTAGTGGAATTTGGGAATCTGACATCTGTGTAACAAACTGCCCTGGTCCTCATTCTTATGTGCTGTGACAAGCATTGGAAGCAGGAGAATTGAGTCTAGATTTCAGGATTGAGCTGATACTTAGAGTGTCTGGGCTCAGTACTGAACTTAGTACTGCAGAAGCAACTGGGCCAAGAGCAGAAGTAGATGCCAGAGCTGAAGTCTAGGGGAGACCCCTTCACTCCACTTTGAATCCTGAAAACTCTCAGCTATCATGAAGCTTCCTTGTCCTCTCTCTAAGATCTGTAAATGTGGATGCTTTAGGACCTTTCCCTAGGCTTACCAAAGGGCAGGGAAGGTAGTCAGAAGGAGTTGTGGGAGATGATTGGGTGGGAGACTCCATCTGGGGAGTGCTTAACCATTTTTTTCCCTTTACTTGCTCATTGTACGTGCTTGATAATTATTTGTTGAATGAATGCATGTAGAACCAAGTGTAAGAAGGCTAGTGGAAATACACAGATGACCTATAATATTTAGTAGCAAAGGTAGAACTATGATTTAGCATTTTCTCAATGCAAGCCATTATCAACACACACACACACACACACACACACACACACACACACACACACACACATACACACGTCTCCCTCCTTTGGTAGTTATGTTCATGAGGCAGCAGAAAAGCCAATGCTAAAGATGGGCAAACACAGACCACTAGCCACATAACCAAGAATGAGATTGAATCAGATTAACAGTCCTATGGAGTAGCTTACTGTAGAGTTGTTTCAGCATCACTTTGCCTATAAGACAAACTGCTGCAAAATGGCTGTAGATGGAAAAACTTTCAAGTAAATAGAGCTGCTATCATCTCATATGCTTTTTCTCATTTTACATCTTACCTGCAGTTTGTAAATACTACAAGAAATCAATAATGCTGCCATATTGCCAAAATCTCATTTGTCTTTTCTGAGTGGGTAAAGCTTGAGTAGGTGTTTGGCATCACATTTTCAGACCTCAGAGAGCTATGTTAAACATTTATAGTGCACTTAATCATCTGTCAGAAATGTACAAAGGCATAATGTCTCATTAATAATTATTAAGTCATTGAATCGTACAGGGAAGATGTTCCCCTCTCACTTACATAACGGCAAGTAACCAGTAAGATGTGGGTCATTTGTGATGCGAGAGCAGCACATCAGATAGAGAAAGTCTGTTTAAAGAAATTAATAAAACCTTATTAAAAGATAGGCTCTTAGGAAGAGAGCAAACATGCATACTGATGGAAATGATAGTCAGCCAGGGCAAATAGTCTTTTTTTTTCCCTTCTTTTTTTCACCATTACAGTGAAGTTAAAACTCAGGCAGGTAATTGCTAGAAGTAAAGGGATGTGAAAGGAAATGATCTTATTTGCTTTCTGAAGTTAGATAAGTCATATTCAGAATGCTTGGCTTAGGGTTTTTATTTGTGAATATGTGTATTATTTTACAGCTCAGGGAGATACAGATTCTGATTTGGAATGAATCAGAGGATGGAAAGTATAATCTGAACTTTTCAGGGCTTTAGTTTTCATTTCCTATGCATGCAGCCACTGTTGTAAAGATATTCTGTGTATGAGCTTTTAACATCGGGCAATGGCATTTTAGAACCACCTGCGAAACAGGGACTGAATTATATCCATTGAAGATTTTTTCCCCTCTTATGTTTAGCCCAGTTACTCAGGGAACTTTAAACCTTTAACATTTAGGAGTTTCATGACCCAGTGAAAACAGTGTTGGATTCAGAGGCAGAGGACCTGGGTTGAAATTTTGGTTCTGCTTCTCAGTGTCTATCTGACCTTGGGCAAGTCACTGAACTGTTCTGTGCCCCAGTTTCCTTGTTGGTAAATTGAATGGGTTGAACTAAATGTCTATAATCCCTTCCAGCTCCAAGTATGTAATTTGTTGTTTTTCAGTTGTTTGACTCTTTGTGGCCCCATTTGGGGTTTTCTTGGTAAAGATGCTAAAGTGGTTTGCTATTTTCTTCTCCAGCTCATTTTACAGATGAAGATCTGAGGCAAAGAAGGTTAAGTGACTTGCTAGGATCACTTGGATAGTAAATATCTGAGGCCAGATTTGAACTCTGGAAGCTGAGTCTTCTGACTTCAGGCCAGGCATTTTATCCACTGCACCACCTAACTGCCCAAGTATGTAATACAGTGATTCTGATCTTTCAAAATAAGTTTATAAATTACATTTGTCTTAACAGGAGTGTATACGTTAAGTGATTTTCCTTAAGTGTATATATGACCACATCACTCCCCTACTTGATAAGCTCCAGTGGCTGCCTATTTTCTCTAGGATCAAATATAAACTCCTTTGTTTGGCTTTTAAAATCTTTCACAATCTGGCCCCAGCCTCTTATTTCTAGCCTCACCATGTGTTATTCCCCTTACAATACTCAATGATGCAGCCAAAATGTCCTCTCTGTTTCTCACATAGGGTGCTCCAATCTCTCATCTCTGTGCAGGCTGTCTTCCCTACAAGAAATGTGCTCTCTCATCCTTACCTCACAAAATCCTTCACAGCTCAAGGGACACATTCTATGTCAAGATCCTGATTTCCCTCAATGGTTAGTCTTCAAGTACTTCCTGTTCATCTTACCAGATATCTTGCTTCCAGGTACAGAAACCACATATTAAGGACTTAACTGTTTTTTCATGTCCAGCACCCTTGCCCTGACTGATCTTACCCCAGATATGCTTTACTTTACTTCCAAGCCATGTTCTTGCCTAAGTGTCTTGACCTATGCATCTTCCCTTCTTCCCCTTTTAAGTTCTAGAACCGTAATCAAAGCAATACTACTATTACTTCTAGAAAAGTATTAGTGCTCTAAGGTTCCACTCACCAAACTGGTAACTTTCCAAATCAAGATACTCTTTTTTCTCACTATAAGTCTCCTTTATAAATTGCTTCCCTGCATTACATATAATCATTTTGAAGGTAGGGACTGTTTTTACTTTTGTTTTTGTACTCACAGAGCTTAGTAAAGGGCTTTTTATTCATTTGTTCAACTCTTTTCTGGGACCAATATTGATTTCCATTATTGTTTACATTATTGCAGCCATCATGTATTTTGTTTTCTTGATTCTATTTATATCACTCTGCAAGAGTTTATAGAAGCTTCTCATGTTTCTCTGAATTATTCATATTCACCATTTTATTACAGTTTAGCAATGTTCAATTATATTCATATATCATAATATGTTCAGTCATTTCTTAATCATTGGATACTCACTTTGTTTCCAGTCCTTTCCTACCACAAAAAGTACCACAATGAATATTTTGGTATACATGAGATCTTTTGGTATTTGACCTCCTTGCTTATATGCTTACCAGCGGGATCTCTAAGTCAAAAGATAAGAAGTTATTGACTTTTCTTGCATGATTCAAAATTGTTTTTCAGATTGGCTGGATAAATTCATAGCTCCACATGCAGTATAATGGTGTACCTGGCTTCCCAAGGTCTTTGCAGCATCATTATCTGCCAAATTGCTGGGCATGAGGTAAAACCTCAGAGTTGTCTTAATGGCTTTTCTTTCATAAATCAATCAATAGAGCAAGCAAGCAAGCAAACATTTCTTAAGTTCTTGCTATATGCTTACTATAATTATTGTATTATATAAAATATATATCACCATGCCATCAGTCATTATTAGTGATTTGAGAAATTTTTATGTGTTATTTGTAATTTTTATTTAAAAGTCTTATTGTTGCCTCCTCCCCCTTTTTTAAACATTACTGTCACTTCTCAATGACTACTCTCTGTACTTAATGGACGCTCCCTTATAACAATTAAGTATAGTCAAGGAAACAAATCAAGACAATAGTCATGTCTAAAAATGTATACCACATTCTGCTCCTACTGTTTGTTACCTTTTGTGGGCAGGAGGCATACTTCACCATTACTTCCTTTGAAGTCATGATTGGTCATTGTTTGCTATTCTTTTGAAAACTGTGCGTATTGTTTTACTATTAACCTATTGGTGAATGACTCTTGGTCTCATATGTTTGTGTTAATTTCCCGTATATCTTGGATATCAGATTTTTTATCAGAGAAATTTGATAGCAATTTCCTTCTCACTAATATTTTCCCTTGTTTTTTAAGTTGTATTAATTTTGTTTTTACAAAAGTTTTAACATTTTATGTAGTTGAAATGGTCTATTTTCTCATTCATGTTCTCCTCTCACTTTCTTCATTGTTACACTTATCTTCTTCCAGTGTTCAATAGTCTCCTCCTTCCCTAGAGCTACTTGGGACACCCTACTTAAATACCTGATTGAGGTCTCCCCATTGGGAGAGTCCCCCACGACCATGAATTTTTCTAACTTCTGTTAAAATTCATTTTAGAGAGGTGTTATGTGTAAAGACCACTGGAGTTAGAAGCAAAAAAATTAGGTCCATGTCCTGGATCTACCATTTACTAGTAATGTAATTTGGACCAATACCTAACCTCTATGGGGCCTCAGTTTTCTTATCTCTAAAGCTTCTACAGGGTTTCCGCTCTATAGGGCTGTTGTGGAAAAAGCGCTCAAGTATAGATCAGTGTATAAATGTAACCTATTACTGCTCTTGAATTCCATTCTTTTCACATTATAAGTGACCACTACCCTCTTAAATTAATGACCTAAAGTCAGTGGTGTGCTGGTAAATGTTTAACAACTAGCTGTATGGGGACAAAAAGAATGCATGACATACTTTTAAATTTAATCTGAATTATTAACTTTTTCTCCATCACTTTCTTAAGTCTAAAAAAATCAACAGAACAATAAACCACGCCCTGGTTTGTAGTTTTCCAATTTTTATGATATAAGTGCTTACACTGAAAATTCAACAATTGACTTAGCAAGATGGTTCAAGCTGGCTCCAACACACCCCTAGCTAAAGTTTTACTCCTCCCTAGTAACTTTTACATTGTAATAGTTACTTTCAGTACTCACACAAAGGTGTGAGTTACAGTAAAAATTTAGGCATGGTAGAAGGATCAACAAGGGTGATTTTTCTTTTTTTTTTTTAAGGGAGGGAGGTGCCTTGTGGCACTCATATCATACCATTTAGGCATTTGCCTTTTCTGCTATGCTCCCCACAACAGTTTAAAAAAATTTGCTTTGTATTCAGAATGGAAAGAGGCAAGGCTATGTTAAGATACTAGTAGGTTCTGGACTAAGAATCATTAAAACTCACTTGCTCTATGTTCTGGAGGCTGCCAAGTAAATACCTTGCTATTAACCATGTATGTAACCTTGGGCAAATCACTTAATCTCTTTTCTTTAAATCCCTCAGCAGGGACTTTTTTTTTTTTGCCTTTCTTTGTATAGCCAGTGCTTAGCCGAGTGCCTGGCATATAGAAAACACTTAATATATACTAGAGGAAGAGAGAGTATTCACATGAGGTAGCATGATATGGAAATGGTTGCAAAGTGATCTGTCTTATCAGTACATATATCTTGAACATGTATTTCAGATGGGTAAGAAGCAAGGGCCTATAATCAAATAGGAGAAAGAGAATAGGCTGGATTACATTTGGGTAATTGTGCATTGCCTATCATGGTCCTAGGCTATCATCTGATACAACCCCCCTCCCCATTTTAAAGCATTCATCTTCTTTCATTGATGCTGTTTGGTTGTAAATCATGAAATAGTACAATTTATGAGGAATCAAAATCGTAGGTGACCCAAAAGGTAATGGAGAGTTGCACGATAGGGTCATGCTGCAGCACATTGCCAATGTTGACTTGTTTCCAAGAAGGGGCAAAAAGTATCTGTCTCATCCAGGAAAAGAATGCAGTAGTCAGAATTTTAAGAATGAGGAGGGATACCCCAAATACTGCACTAAGAGCCATTATATGGTAAAAAATCTACAAAGATCTGCCTTTGGCATGTGGAGTAGCTCCTTTAAGGAAGATTTATGATATATTATGGATAAAAATCACACCAAATGACAAAGTATGCACGGGTTATGATCTAAAGCAGTTGGAGGGAATATCTTAAGTCAATAAGATTAAAGAACTTTTGAAAATGTGGAATTAATCTGCCCGAGTCACATTAACTAATGCCTATTTTTTAAAACAATAATCATTACAATAACATTAGGTGGAGAGCATTTATTAAATGCCTACTGTATTCCAGATACTGTGCTAAGTGTTAGGGATAAAAATGTAGGCAAGCAAGGTAGTCTCTGACCTGAAGTAGCTTACATTCTAAAGGGGAAAAAATACATGAAGGGGAACTGAAAAGTGAGGGAGAAAAACACTTGCTGTAACATAGTATAATGGTTGGGAAGAGGTGTGGAGACTTGGTTCCATGCAAAATAAGACAAAATTTGGCCCATCAGAGCTCAGCATCCAAGAGGTGGGCTCTAAGGTTCTGTTGAAAGGGAGATGATGACCAGAATACAGTCAGAATTGTATGGAAATTGCTGGGAATAAAACATAAAAAGATGAGTACAATGATAACAATGGAGAAGTGATGGGTAAAGAAAAGGGTTTTTTTGGTTAAAATTCTGAGAAACTTAAATGGAACAACAATGAAAAGCAGTGATTCGTCTTTATGTTCCCATCTCCACTTAGCATAAATGGAAACAATGGCCCCATTCCTCTCTACAGGAACTTTTGAATCATGGCATTTGTTTTTAGACCTCCTGAGATGTAGTGGGAAATTTAGCAGCATCACTCGCCTATAGAGAGTAGTGAGCTAAGTCAGCTGATCTCAATGCATAGAGTTTTTATAACACTGCCTTATGCTCATGATATACAATCCATTCATCCTACTTTGGTTTAGGAATGCAGTTATTTTCTCTGTTTTTTCTTTAAATTTAGTAATGTAATTCAAGTTATGAAAAATATTCCATAAAAATTTCTGTGAGTTGCAATTCAATCAGGGGCTGGTTCTATCTTTGCTATAATGGGTAGGAAGGAGCAATCCTGCTTAGTGATTTGGTGTCGTGATTAATGCCTGTGGAAGGGTGTTCCTTAAATATCAGTAACGCTAGCAAACTGACCTTTTTTTTCCTTCTTTTTCTAAGTATAATTATTTGTTAATAATTATTAATGGTTAATAACATAATCATTAATGATAATAGATAATAGTTGATTAGTCTGTTGCATGTATAGAGTGTCTTGTGTTGAGGATGCCAGAGAGCTTATTTCTGGGGGGGTTGGGATGATGTATAACAGAAATGCCTTGGTGAGATTGTGGAGCATGAATGGACACCGTGGAACTGATTCTATCTGGCTGATCACATATTGTAGAAGAGGCTGTTTGCTTGGCTACAGAAGCATTTGGAAGGGTCTGTCAGTTTCAGCTACTTCCTCTTTGCCTCAGTGCTCTTGAAGGGAGTTCAGTGACTCCTTTAGTGATTGTAACCAGTGAAAGAAATGGAACCTATTAACTTGTGAATTTGAGAAGTCTGGAGGTTTTAGTGTTCTAGAGTTGAGATTTGTAGCCAGTGCAGCATCCTCAAGGAGCAAGTAGTGACCTTTGGAACCTCAGTTCAGTGGTAACTGAAACCAGGACTCATTAGCCTTTGGATATGAACTTATTTGGACCAATGTTATACAAGAATTGAGAGATGTTTTTGTTGCGGTGTGAGAGGTTGAGAGGTTGAGACCCCTCAAAGACTGAATTACAGGATGGGTCATCTGGAATGAATTCACAGACTCAAGCATTCTTTAAGCCAAGGTGGCAAATATTTATTGTTACGCTTTTCAGCGGGCAAGGATTCTTAAAGGATCCTGCAACCTTAGAGAGGTACAGTTAAAGTTTATATAGGATAAAATACAATAAAACATGTGCCAAATATGCTTACTAGGGCATTCAGGGTGGGATTAGGGAGTGGTTAAGGAGTGGTCAATTCTTACAAGAACATGCACTTCTTGTACCTACTGCGCAGGCGTTTTACCCAGAGTTCACTAGGAAAAGCCCACAAAGGGGGCCACATGGAGGTGTGGTTTTAGGCCTGCTATGTCACTAAGTCAACTAGAGTTCAGGGTAACTGAGAGTTGTCCAGTCTGCCACCAATCAAAGTCTTGTTAGACAAGATAGATGCAGGGAGCATACATATGTCTTAAGTCTAGAATACAGTTAATGACGAGCCCAGGATGTAGATAATGAGGTAGGGCGGTAGAATAGTATAGTAGTGGGTAAGAATGTCTTTATGACCCAGTGCAAAGCCAGTTTAAACTAATAAATCCTTCAGGAGCTGTTTGGAACTGCACCAGAGAGAGAGATATGGGTCTTGCTGGGGCCCACTCATGAGTAATTGCTAAGCACAGGGTCCTTGGGCTGGGGAGAAACTGTCAGGGACAGTGTTTCTGAAGCTAGGGAGAAATTGGGGTCCAAGTACAAGTACCCAAACATAAGCACCCAAGCACCCCATCATTCCCCCCTTAAACAGATGGGCCCCAAAATCTTTTGGGGTGAGGAACAAAGGTCTCAGCTTCTGAAACTGCTTCCTGCTGGGATTGGGTGTAGAGCTGTCCCTGCCTCCAGGGGTCCCTCTGGTCAAGGAGTCGGTTCTCTGGCCAGTGTCCAGAACTTGGCCGATGCCAGGTCCAAGAGGTGGTGGGTTGTGGTCTTGGACAGATGTTGGTACCCAGTCTGAGCAGTCATCTGGAAGTGGAGGGCACTGAGCCTAGAGGGGACAAATCTGGCAAGGAGATTAAGCAGACAATGGTCAAAAAGAAGTACAAGGAATATAATCAGGAGTGGGACAAGAATAGTAGTTAACATAGAAAGAAACCAGGGTCCCCAAGAAGAGGATGACCCTGGTGTAGTTAGGTTTTCATGGATGTCTCACATCCAGGTGACTTTCTATAGTCCTACTGAGCTCCACCTATTGAGAGTTTTTAATATACATACAGCAGGAGGTGTTGGCCAGTGCACAGACACCTCCACTAAGCAAGTAGATGATCCAAAGCTATCTGATTATCAAGGACCACATTTGCCAGGGAATCCAGAGGTTGCTGAATGTCCTGGAGACCATAAGCTGTGTCATTTGCCAATCAGTGAATGGTCCCTGTCACATTTGAAAGAATGAACTCGTGCTGTAAATGTCCATAGCAAGACATGAAATACTGTGTTCCCTTTTTAAGGTACCAGAGAACATTGTCCCAGAACCCATGCTTTATTCTTGTTATGGTGGAGGTGCTGGGTGTAGTAATATTGAAAGTGGTCAGAGGTGGTGCCAAAAATCCAAGGGAGCACACACCAAAATCCTTACAAGGTGTTAAACACTGGGTGGCTAGAACAACAGTCCTGGGATCCTGCCAAGTAGTGGCATTTTGCTTTACTTATTCTCCAGGATCCTCACCACCTGGCCCACCTATCCCACAAAGGAAGGAGTATCCCTTAGGGGTACAGATGGGACCTGTTTATAAAAGATACTGAGCATGGATGCCCCCATGGATCAGTATGATTACATGCCAATGTTACAGGTAAGAGAGAAACTTTCAAAAGATCAACAAGAGTGTTATAGCTAGAAGGGGGCAGTAACATTGTGTGTCAACTAGGAAGAGAAAGTTAAATAGGAAATACTTACTAGGAGAGTGACAGGAAGAATTTGGTCATAGGTGCAAGTAGGGAGTGTTCCCTCAGAACAGCTGGTATAGCTGGCAGAGGTAAAGTTCTGGGGACACTCATCACTGTAGGCATCATTACAGGTGGTGCAAGCCAAGAGACCAGCAGAGACATTTACAATCCCTCCCCTGGCAAGGGTCTTTACCTGCATAGTGGCTATAGAGCTTGTCTCCCAAGCAAGGGAATAATTCCTTGTTGAGAAATAGGTTGTTGAGATAGAAAAATTTTCCCATATAAGGAGTGGCCAGTACAAAAGGGGTGGCAAAGACCTCTGAGGTGGTTACATTGGGGAGGGGGCTCTTGTAAAAACTGCCTTAAACAAAAGAGGTTCCTAACTTTAACCTCACAACTGAATAGATACACAATCTTGTTCCACAAGCTTGTTTATCCTTCTCTAATTATACCCCAGAAATTGAATCTTTTACATATGATAAATTCAAACACTAATTTTATACTTAGGCCATAGGATAACTACAAATTCAGATCAAAACAGCAAGATCTCACATACTTATATTGTGCTGATGTCTTTTACTAACCACTTGCTCTGATCAGAGAAATCTACCATGAAAGGAAAAGGCAGGGACATGGTGACATCCAAATATGACAGAATAGAATATCCTTAGCTCTGTTTGAATTCAGATAACAGTCACAGTTCTCCAATCATGCAGTATCAATTCCACATCATAGCCAGACTCAGGAATAGTCAAGTGGGAAACATTCCTTCTCAAAGGAACACAATGGGGGAAACTGAGCCAGGAGGATCCCATCCTAGATTGAGGCTAAGATTGTCCTCACAGCTTTTTCCCAGATGCAGACATCCACCTGTTCTGAGTAGCTTGTGGCATTTCTGATACTGATTTAATGCAGACAACTATACCCAAATTCAAACTCAAAACAAAATTAGTTATAGTCCCAAGAGCCTTTTACCTCAAACAGCAAGTTTCACTAATCACAGCTTAAAGCCAGATACAGTTAATTTTACTCCCATGAAGTTACAATAAGCAATATTTACCAGGACTCACATACATAAGAGATTTCACTTAACATCTTTTTTTCTCAAATTTAAACTTGTCCTGGTGTAAAAGCCAATCATTAGAAATCATTTCTATCTACTGTACATAAACTTGCAACTTCTCAGCAAGACAAGTTCATTGTTTAGGAAGCAGATGACATTTCCCACATAGATTTTTTCCAGGGACTGGGGCAAGTTTACAAAATAAGGGGAATTGCCTTATACCCCAGGGAGGGGCTGATCCTAGTGCCCCTGCCTGCCGACTTCTTTATCCCAAGGAGGACTGTTTTGAATAGGCAGAACTGATCTGGATAAGACTTTTACCCAATCCCCACCTTTTCACACAGTAATCAATTAACAATTCTAGGTTTTAACGTTAAAACAGTAACTTCAAATAACTTAGTTAACAATCTTATAACTTTCATAAGTGATAGTCAAATTGTTTTAGCTATAAGCCCTTCTTTAATTACAGGTAAAGGTGGAAATACCTAGTTTACTAAATGACAGTTATAAAACATTATAGGACAGGGTTAGCAGGGCTGATAAAATAATATAACTGGTTTTGCAGTTTTCCCACTGTAGTTTCTCTAAGTTCAACTTTAATAATATCCAAATTATGAAAAACTGCTTGACAAAACAATACAAAAGTTTACCAATCTGGAACTACTAGATTTTTAAAACTTGAAACACATTACCAATCTGATGACTCCAATTCTGTTGAATGCATTTCCAAATTTCCTTACAAAGAAAATCAGGCATCTCTTCACCATTGACATTGCATACTGGTCACATCTAATTAAGGAACTAATAACAGTAGTTAGCATTTGTATTACCAGAATGAATTAAATTACCTTTTGGTTGTATTCCAGTACACAAAAACCTTTCTCTTTTATGGGAGGCAGAAAAGATTAAGTGCTACCTCTCTTTATGATCTGAGGGGAAAAGATTCACCCTCCATATCTCTCTAGCTCTTCTACATTTAACAACTTGGCCAAGGTTGGAATGTAAAGAAAGAATTTTTTTTTTCCTAACAATTCTCCAAAAGTTTCAAAACCTTTTCACTCTCAAACCCTCTATTCACACTGTGTAAATAAATTATACCTTCTAATTCTGATGTGACATTTCGAGGATCCTTCTCAACTTAGTTTTTACAATCATGTAACCTAAATAATAAAGTATTTTTCTCTCTTTCTCATCCACCCGCTCCTCTGAAGCTGCTGTTATCAGGGAGGGAGAGAAAGAAGAAAAAAGACGGCATTCCAGAATCCAGCTACAGCCCTGGCTGCAAAGGGTTTCAGATTACACACGGACACATACCACACAGACAAACACAAACACAGAACAGATATATGATAATGACAGGGATAATCCAAAAACTCAGAGACTTCCCCTGCACAAAACAGACAATTTTTTGTGATTCTCCAGATCTTATGGAGACCAGGCAAAAAATTTTCTTAAGGTTTTGGAGAATGAGCTTTCTCCAATTGTGTAAAAGACAACCTAGGGGTGAATCTCAAGGTGTTGAGGGAGATCGGCCCATCCTCTTTGCCTATAAGCCTTAAAAAAACAAAAAAGAAGGACTTGCTCCTGTAGTCTACTCGCCTCAACCAGTGTCCTGGTGAGGGAGAAAAAAACCTGGCAGAAGTTCCCAACAAGGCATCCCTTGTCAAGAGGGAAATCCACTACAGCCTGTTGCAGGCTCGACCCAGCCTCAGCAAGCCTACCTAGGTGCTTGAGGAGCGACCCAACTACAGGGTGGGTGGATGGGGGAGGCTTACCTTGAGTTGAAGAAGGCTTGAGACTTCAGACTAGCCCCATGTTGGGTGCCATAAATGTTGCAGGCTGAGAGGTTGAGAGGTTGTGACGCCTCAAAGACCGGAGTACAGTACAGGACGGGTCTTCTGAAATGAGTTCACAGACTCAAGCATTCTTTAAGCCAAGGTGGCAAATATTTATTGTTACACTTTTCAGCGGGCAAGGATTCTTAAAGGATCCTGCAACCTTAGAGAGGTACAGTTAAAGTTTATATAGGATAAAATACAATAAAACATGTGCCAAATATGCTTACTAGGGCATTCAGGGTGGGATTAGGGAGTGGTTAAGGAGTGGTCAATTCTTAAAAGAACATGCACTTCTTGTACCTACTGTGCAGGCGTTTTACCCAGAGTTCACTAGGAAAAGCCCACAAAGGGGGCCACATGGAGGTGTGGTTTTAGGCCTGCTATGTCACTAAGTCAACTAGAGTTCAGGGTAACTGAGAGTTGTCCAGTCTGCCACCAATCAAAGTCTTGTTAGACAAGATAGATGCAGGGAGCATACATATGTCTTAAGTCTAGAATACAGTTAATGACGAGCCCAGGATGTAGATAATGAGGTAGGGCGGTAGAATAGTATAGTAGTGGGTAAGAATGTCTTTATGACCCAGTGCAAAGCCAGTTTAAACTAATAAATCCTTCAGGAGCTGTTTGGAACTGCACCAGAGAGAGAGATATGGGTCTTGCTGGGGCCCACTCATGAGTAATTGCTAAGCACAGGGTCCTTGGGCTGGGGAGAAACTGTCAGGGACAGTGTTTCTGAAGCTAGGGAGAAATTGGGGTCCAAGTACAAGCACCCAAACATAAGCACCCAAGCACCCTGTCATTTTGAGCCTACTTTCTCCAGGGACCAAAGAGGTACAGAGGAGATTGTGCTCCCAAGAAGCTGGGAGGAAAACATCTGTACTTTTTAATGGCTGTATTTTCTAAGTAAACATCTTTTTGTAAAAAACTACCTGAAGTTAAAAGGTTAAATGCAATTGGGTCATTACTTGTTGGTGCCTGACAATTTTGGGAACACAGCTGGTGGGATCTTGAACCAATGGTAGGAGTAGAGAAAAGATACTCACAGAGTGCTCCAAGTTACCTCCTGGATCCCTGAAGGGCAATGTAGTAGGACTGCTCCAGGAGATAGTGCCAGAACATACTTACTCTACTCTTCTACATGGAGTTTTAAGGTTTGCAAAGCACTTTATGTAGGTTATCTCAATTTTCAATTCAATTCAATAAACATTTTTAAAGTGCCTTCTACATGCCAGGCACTGTGCTAAATGCTGGGGATACAAAGAAAGGCAAAAGGCTCTTACAGGGCTTACAGTCTAATATAGAGCAATAATATACAAACAACCATATAAAAACAAGTTATATACAGGATAAATTTGGAAAAATCAACAGAAGGAAATCATTAACATTAAGTGGGAACAGAAAAAGCTATGTTTTTATTTTTCATATATCCATTTATTTTTACTCAGGACCAATTACATATAGACAGAGGAAGCAGCCACATCTCTGGTGTGATCCAAAGGGTATCATCCAGAATTTTCTCTCCCATTAGACTGATGCCTGAAATTCCATCATTGGCAATTTTTTCCTTTATAATAAATACTGTTGAATTGTCCTGTTAGAATGCAAATATCTCTGGGAGAGTTAATCCTTGTAATGTATTAACTTCTTATGGTGAACAAGTTTATCAGATTCTTTTTAATCTGATAACTAAAATTAGAGCATCTTTCTTTGTTGAACCTTCAATACTTCAATAGATTCTTGATTTAAACAAAGTAGAAATTTTCTCCAGTGGTTCAGCTTGCACCTCATTGGAAACCTACTCATCTGGGTAATTCTTATCTATGTCCTCCTATAAATCCTTCAGAGAGGATCTGCCCAACTCACAGGAGACCTTTCTCTAAGTTTTAAAATAAATGCATTTTATTGATGCTTGTTTTTATATCACTTACATATCCCAATATAGATCTCCTGTCTCCCTATTCTGAGAATTATCCCTTATTAACAAAGAATATTTGAGGATTCCAAAAAGAGAGAGGAAAAGTTCAGTAAAACCAAGCAGCATATTGAAAAAAATTCATATTATATGCCATGTTCCATGTTCATGGTCAAACTGCCTTCTGCCCCTGAAGCAGGGGAGATGCCTTTTATATCTCTTCTTCAGGGCTAGGTTTGGTTATTATAATTTCACAGTCTTCAGTTTGATTGTTTTGTTGTTGTTCCCATTTATATTGTATATGTTGTTTCTCTTGCTTCACTCTGCATCAGTTTATATAGGTCTCCCCACATTTCACTGTATTCATTATATTCATAGTTTCTAAAGTGCAGCAATGTTCCATCATTCTCATGTACCACAAGGTATTTATCTATTCTCCAACTGATGGGCATTTATTTTGTATCCATTTCTCTGTGTTTTGTTCTCTCTCTGTTCCTCTCTTACACACACACACACACACACACACACAAAATACACACGTGTGTCTGTATATATACCTATACGTATATATACATACATATACATGTATATGTATGTATATATACGTATAGGTATATATACTCTGCCCACTACATGATACTGTTTCTGATGAAGGTGGAGTTACAGAAGAAAGGAATAGCTAGCTGCAAGAAGATAGAGCTTTGAAAAGTTTTCTCATAATGACAAGTAAATTTTCAGGGCCGTCAAGCACACACTGGGGAATAAGGTGTGTGTGTGTGTGGGGGGGAACTCATTTGTTCATAAGGGCTGAGAATAATTCTGTTGCTTGATTTCTCAGCTATTTACATCAGTGGTGTCAAACTCACATAGAAATGGGGATACTATCCCAGCATAATGATACTGAAAAAGCATATTTACTTATAAAACTACATATTAGCATTATCTATGTCTTATTGTGTTTTTATTTATTTTCCATTTACATTTTAATCTGGTTCAGCCACACTTGG
Source organism: Phascolarctos cinereus (assembly GCF_003287225.1). Taxonomy (NCBI): domain Eukaryota; kingdom Metazoa; phylum Chordata; class Mammalia; order Diprotodontia; family Phascolarctidae; genus Phascolarctos; species Phascolarctos cinereus. Next base: position 148,124,629 of record NW_027556098.1, read on the forward strand.
GAGGGTTGCAGTGCAATGTTTGACACCTCTGATTTACATAGTTATACTGTTGCAGTGATATGATTTATTATTTGATTTATGGATTCTGTCCGGTCTTTTGGCAGAGAAAGCACTGAATGGGGATATGTTATTTTGTTGTTTTCAAAGAGGATCATTGACATTATGAACTAAATCTTTGTCACCTTTATTGTAGTTGTGGGATTCCAGGGTTGAGTGGATTAATTTACATGTATTAGCCACTTTTGTTAATATGCTGCAACACATCATACATGTCTACGTATAGTGTACATAAAATTGGGACATTTTGATAGTAGTGAGGGTGAAGGAGATGCCCTGAACAGATAGGGCACAGCATGAGGGTCCTGAAAGTCACAAGGTATATTGTCCCTATGGGGAAGAAGGGCACTGAAAGAGATTTTAAAAACCCCACAGAAGACCAACTATGCATATTTCACAATTTTGCTAAGGGAAAGCTCCAATTTTTGCACATAGACCTTTTATGAAAGGTTGAAGTAAAAGCTTAATAAGAAGAGAATAATATCCTAGATACTCCATCCTACCCCTTCCTTAATCAACTTAGTTTTTCCCACTTTTCTATTCTTTTTTTTTTAAGATTCTATTTAAATTTGTAATCCCCTAAGGGGGAGACATCATGTCGATTTAGGTCATTTTGTTCAGGAAGTACTGCATTGCAGACAAGTACTTTATAAAGGCTTTAGCAATGAAAATAATTGCATCCTTGAATTTCAATATTATGCTCCTTTATCTCTCATACATGATTTCTTTAACACATTTTCCCCCTAAAATAATTCAGAGCAACCAGAGGACATGAATGACTGAAAAAAGTCAACACCAGCTTTCTGCTAGATAGGCACTTTTGGGTGGGGAGAACACAGTTTGAGCAATTCTCTGCCCTTGTGGGATGAATGCAAATGATGCTATTTGTCATCCTGGGATTTCTGCTGTTTGGGTTACCTGTTCCTTTAAAACACAATACTAAACTTAAGTACTAATAATAGGGAACTTTTATTTAGCACAATTTAATGCAACTGCATAGAGCTTTTGAAAAAGCACTTCCCATCCATAATCTAATCTAATCCTCATAAAACCCTTGTGATGTTGAGAGGGCAGGTAATATTGCTTCCATTTTTTCAGATGGGAAACTGGTGCACAGAGAGGTCAAGAGACTTAATTCAAGGTTTTAGTTAATGGATCAGTCAACAAATATTTATTAAGCACTTACTACGACCCAAGGCTTGGGTCTCAAGCACTGTGCCAAACTCTAGCAATATAAAAGCAAACAAACAAATACCACAGAAACTTCCTTACCCTCATCTAGCTAGAATTCTAATGGGGGAGACAACCTGCAAACCAAATTGTACATACAAGATAGTGAAAGGGAATTTAACTTTAAACCTAAGTAACAACTTGGTTTTAAGCAATCACAAGACTACTGTAGTTTCCTGGGAAAGCAAAGAGAATGTTAATGCTTATCTGTTAAAAACTCCCTGTACCCTACCTTCTATTTGAACAGATGTTTCTTTCTATATTTAATTACCTGCACTATATATATCATTTATATCCTGCTTTATTATCTGTATCACATATCACCTATATTTTATTAAAGTGATGTTTAACTGTTTTCCCCCTGTACTACCATGTATTTCTATATTTTATTAGTATAGCCAATCAGAAAATAGTAAGCATTTCTTTTGATTTTGGTTTGTATTAAGCCCTCTAGAAAAACCCAGTAGAGTTTGTTCACAGAGATACCTCTCTGTGCATCTCTTTTGTATCTCAAATAAAAAAAAATCTGTTGATCTAGTCCTCTCCTACCTTTCCAGTCTTCTTACACTTTATTCTCTAGCACACACTCTCTGATCTAGTGACACTGGCCTCCTGGCTGTTCCATCTCTCAACTCTGGGCATTTTTTCTGGCTGGCCTCCATGCCTGGAATGCTCTCCCTCCTCTGCTCTGATGACTGACCTCCCCAGCTTCCTTTAGGTTCCAACTGAAATCCCACTTTCTATAGGAATCCTTCCTCAATTCCTCTTAATTCCAGTGCCTTCCCTCTGTTAATGATCTCATATTTATCTTATATATAGCTTACTTTGTAAATACTTATTTGCTTGTTGTCTTCCTCCATTAAATTGTAAGTTCCTTGAGGGCAGGGACTGTCTTTTGCCTCTTTCTGTATCTTCAGCACTTAGCACAGTGCTTGGTACTTAGTAGGGGCTTAATAAATCTTTATTGATTGAAATGTGTCTTGGAATTTTTCTTTTAGGCTTCACAACAATACTCCCAGACCAGTTGGAAGGTAATTTCAGAGGGAAGGTATTAGCAATGGAGGGTACCAGGACAGGCCACCTACAGCAGGTGGGGTTTGAGCTTTTTCTGTCCCTTCTGCCTAGAGCTGACTCTGTGAGAAAGTCACAGGCAAAACAGTGATTTGGCTTTGAATTTTGGCCCAGCTTTTCCTCCTTAGTGTTTTCTGTTTCTCTTTGGAATTAAAGATGATTAATTGGATGAGATGTAAACCTTTCCCTTAGAATTCTTGAGGGAAAGTTCACAGGATCATAGGATTGTAGGATTTTTTGAATTGGAGAGAATCTTAGAGATTATCTAGTCCAATGCTCTCATATTGCAAAAGAGAAAACTAAGGCTAAGAGAGGAGAAAATGATTAACATAGTCATATAACATGGCATATGACTTCTTTTGGGGTGTGTGTGTGTGTGTTTGAGACTGATCTCCCTCTCTCACCCACACTGGAAGTACAACAGTCACTCACATGCCTGATACTACTATTGATCTTCCTGGGAAGCTTAGATCTGCTCAATTTTCTAACTTGGGTCATTTTCCTTCTCCTTGGGAAGCCTAGTGGCTCCCTCCTGGGAAGAGCTCATCATATATTGGTGCCAGACTTGAGTGGACATCCAAGTGACTTTAGCCCACCTGTTGCTTAGAACTCCATAGCACAAGTGATCCACCAGTCTCAACCTCCCTAGCAGGCAGGGATTATAAACATGCATCATTATGCTCAACTTGCTTTGTTTTCCACATCGTGAATTATTTGAGACCATCTGTGCCAATATCTGCAGCATTTCAACTACCTTTCTTCTGTTTCACTTGTGAACTATAAAAACAAACAAAGAAACAAAGAAACAAATACGCTATTATCATGTTTTGTCGTGGTCTTTACTAGCAAATAGAATTCCCTATGGTTCAGATCCTGTTAATTTGGTTTGTATAACTGAAACTCCTCTCCTGTTCTCCCTTTTCAAATGTATTTGTGCCTTGGTTTTGCCATGTTCTCAGTCATTAAAGCATGTTTAATTTGTTTTAGAATGTGCTCCATTCTATTGAACGAATTCATTAACTTCCTCAGTTTTGTCCAAAAATGAGATTGGCCCTCTCTTTAATAATGAGCTAACTGGTTCTGCTAAATTTATTTTGATATATTTTAGAAAATGTGATCAAGGGGATTTTTAGTCAGCCAGGCCCTAGTCTTGACTCCCAGCTCTCAGCTTTAGGACCCCCACACATTTTTTAATAACCTGATCTATAATGATCATTTCTGTCAGGAATTCTTTCTGCTACCACCATTCACATTATTGTACATGTTTCATGAAGTGGATTGTTTTGGACAACTGCAACATACCTTGGCCAGGCTCCTCTGGAAACTGTCTTTTGCATGCACAGCATTCCCATTTGTAAAACAGTAGGGGTTTTGTGAGAGAGTAAGCTGCTGAGAAATACTCACAGTAGCTGCTGATTCAAACAGAGATGCTTGAGAATTTGTTTATGAATTTAGACAAGTTTTGGGGGGACATTTCTTTATTACAGGGTTGTACCACCTACTTCAGAGAATGTTTTGAGGAAAGAGCTTTGACAAGTCAAGTCAACAAAGTCCTTGCTATATGCTGGGTGCTTTGCTACAGTCCTGGGCATATAAAGAATGGTGAAAGACACTCCCTGCTCTTTTGAAGCTTGCAATCTGTTTCAGGAGACAGCATGCAAACAGCTCTGGACAAATAGATATATACAGGGTAAATTAGAGGAAATTAACAAAGCTCAGGCACCAGCTTCAAGGAAGATTGAAAAAAGCTTCTTGCCGAAGGAGGGATTTTAGCTGAAACTTAAAGGTGCCAGGGAATCCAGAATGCAAAGATGAGGAAGGACAGATCCTGGCAAGCGGTAACAAGTAGTAAAAGATTCTGGAGATGGGAGATGGAATGTAATGCTTGAAGGAGAGTGAAGAGGCCAGTGTTACTGGATAACAGAATATGTTGGAAGGGAAGGGGAGATGGGGTGGGTAGTAAACTGTAAGAAGACTGGTAAGGCAGATGGGGATCATATTATGAAAGGCTTTGGATGCCAAGAAGGATTCTGTATTTGATATTGGAGGTGATTGGGAGCTCCTAGAGTTTATTGAATAAAGGATAACTATGCTTTAGGAAGACCAATTGACAGCTTAGTGGAGAATGGATAGGAGTGGGGAGAGACTCAAGGTAGGGACACAAACCAGCAGGCTATTGCAATAGTGTAGGTAGTGAGGTGATGAAGCAGGTATGTGGCACAGTGCATATGTAGAGCCCAAAGTTAATGAGACTGGAATTCAACTCTAGTTTCAGACACTTGATAGCTGTGTGTCCCCAGGCAAGTTACTGCCTTAGTTTCCTCAACTGTGAAATGGGGATAATAATAGTACTTATCTCCTAGGGTGGTTGTGAAGATCAAATGAGGTAATATTTGTAAAGTACCTTGCATATTTGTTCTCTTCTCTTCTTTCTTTTATCTTTTTTTTTTTTGGCTAGGCAATGGGGTCAAGTGACTTGCCCAAGGTCACACAGCCAGTAAGTGTTATGTGTCTGAGGCCAGCTTTGAACTCAGGTCCTCCTGAATCCAGGGCTGGTGCTCTATCCACTGTGTCACCTACCTGCCCCTCCTTTCTTTTATCTTGTACCAGGATGGTCGTAGAACGCTATTTAAATGTGAACTATTTTTTCTCATGTATACTATTATGTAATTTTGTGGTATACTTGTGCTTGCTAAAAAAAAAGCATTGCTTTAATTTTTGAGCATTTGAAAACAAGTATCACTTTTTTTTTCCTCTCATATCCCCTTCCTCCCTCCTGCCCCAGTGGCTCTCAGCTCCATAGCATGTATACACTAGATACTTGTTGACTTATGACTGCATGGCACATCATATCAGGTGCTGATTTACTATTGTTATTCTTTACCAACTTAGTGCAAAAGATGGATTTTTAAAATTTTTTATTTTGTGGGAGGAGGGAGGTTTTCTTTCTTGTCTCTTTCTTGGTTGCTGATTGGGCTGGCCACAGAGGTTGACTAGGTATCAGCTTATATAGTTTGATTTAGGCCAAAAAGTTCCTCTGCCCACAAATTATTTCCACTGGTCCTTCTCTGTTGAGGTAAATTGGGCAGGGCTAATACTTTAAATTATTAACATTCATTAACAATTCAACCAAATAATCATGTATTATATGTGTGTGTGTGTGTGTGTGTGTATACATATAAAATTTTTAGCCATCCAGTAAGAGCCCAGGATGCTAATCTGTAGACTCCAGATCCAGTGCTTTTGCCACTGTAGGATACTTTTCTTATTTTCAATTTCATTTCCCATCCCCTCTACCATGCCTCTTTACTTTTCTCCCCAAAGTCTGATCTTATATATTTCTAGCCATTGAAAGCACCCTTTTCCTCCCATGTGACAAACTAACCAACCACAGCACATAGGGCATAATTCCATAGCAAGCCTCCTGAGGAAAGCATCTTAGGTCACAGCATACTAGTCTCAGCAGTGGCTTTATAATTGATTTACCAAACTATTTTTCCTCTAGGTTTCATTTTCTTAACCAATTTATATTGCATTGCATGTCTTCTAGAAGTCCTTTTTAATTTTTTTTTTTTTTAGCTCAGGAGAAGACTATGGTATATAATACAGAATGAGCCTTTGGATTCACTACTTCCATTCCCCTAGACATTTTCTCTTTGTAATCTGACTATGTAGAGCACAGCTCTTTAACCCATTGCCAAAGAGCAAACAATGAATGCAACCAGCAGTAGAATACAGTGTGTGTCGGTGGCATTTTTATATCCTGTAAATGATCTGCATTAGAAGGATTAGCTGAGCCTGCCATACTAAAGTAGCTCCTTGTCACTGTTCTATGAAGGCAGTCTGATTCCGGCTTCAGCTCCAAATGGAAGGCTTGGAATTGCATGTTGATGAATAGCTTCTAAGGTATTCTGTCCTTCCTGGGTCTTATACCTAGTTACCTTTTAAGATTAAGAGAAGAGGTGTTTTTTTTTTGGATCCTTATTGGAAATCCTGTACTATACATCCTGCATAAATGTATCTCATGGGGTGGCTGTCTGATGCATAATTCAAGTTGGAGAACTGGCTCTGTGTGAATGCCAGCCTAGTAGGGTGTGTATTACTCATCCTAGTGAAAACATTCATTGTTAGTTATAATAAGAAAAAGGTGTATGCAAGATGCAAAAAATCAGGTATAGTGTATGCTTATATCATGTTTTCAACACAATTGATCATAACATACATGCAGAAATTTCTCTGAATTAATTTTTAGGTGCAAATAGACAAGCGCATTCTAGAAATGTACATTGTAGACAAAGAGTAAGGCAGAGAAAGTTTCATCAGTGTTCAGTTACCTCAGTTCAATTAAGTGGATGTTCGGTAAGTATCTAGTTAAATGCAAAGCAATGTGTTAAGTACTGGGGATAAATATAATGACAAAAATTTAATAGTCTCAGTTCTCAAGGAGCTACCCTATGCCCTCAGTGGAAAGAACACTGACTCTGTAATCAGAGGACAAATCCTTCCTCTCACACTTACTGCTCTGTATAATCTTGAGCCAATCACTTAGCTTCCCTGGGCATTGGTTTCCTAGGCTGTAAAGAACAAGATGGCCTCCAAGGTCCATTTTAGCACTAGATCTATGATCCTATGAGTTTTTCTTGAAATCTATTTCCCTCTTTCTTCTCTTCTCCTCCTTCTCTCCTGGTTGTCTCATATCCACTATTGTACGTTTGTCATCACTCCCTGGAGCAGCCAGGTGGCACAGTGGATAGATTGCCAGGCCTGGAGTTAGAAAAACTCAACTTTCTGAGTTCAAATCTGGCCTCAAACGCTCACTCAGTGGGTGGTCCTGGGCAAGTCATTTGGCTGTGTTTGCCTCAGTTTCCTCATCTGTCAAATAAGCTTGAGAAGGAAATAGCAAACTATTCCAGTATCTTTGCCAAGAAAACCCCAAAAGGGGTCATGAAGAGTCAGGCATGACTGAAATGGCTGAACAACAACAACCTTATGTCAAACACTGTGCTAGACTCTGGGAGTACAAAGACAGAAGAAGATGAAGTGGTTTTTGCCCTCATGAAGTTTATGTGCTATTAGGAGAGATAGTGCATATATACAAAATAAACACAACACAATTTTTGGAGGGGTTATGGAGCCATGGTGGGAAGATAAGGGAAAGCATTGTGCAAGGGATAGCTTTTCAGCTGAGTTTTGAAGAAAATCAGTGATTTTAAGAGGTAATTGTTATTTTTATTTTTTGGTGAGGCAGTCAGGGTTAAGTGACTTGCCCAGGGTCACACAGCTAGTCAGTGTCATGTATCTGAGGCTGGATTTGAACTCAGGTCCTCCTGACTCCAGGGCTGGTGCTCTATCCACTGTGCCACCTAGCTGCCCCTTAAGAGGTAATTTTTAAGGAGGGACTGAATTCCAATCAAGGGGAATCCCTCAAACTGCAAAGGCATGGAGAGAGGAGGAGATATAGTCATAACTTTATACTTGATGAGAGGTTCAAATGAGGGTCAAACCATAAGCATCCTAAGATGAGCATCTAGCCAATGATTTCCAAACATTTAGGATCTGTTTGCTTTTGTTTTTGACATCAGCAGCTTTAATGCAAAATCCCTAAATCATGAAGGGAGTAGAAATGTGAGGGTGTAATTTCTCCCTTTAAAGTGATTCTTAAATTTTGCAAAGACAAAATGTAAAGTTTGACTAGTGATAGAGATTATTATTTAAACTTCAGACATCACTTCCTCCCTCGCTTCATGTGCAGCTAAATAGTCTTTTCTATTAAAAGTTCAGCTATTCATACTGCTCCACAGACTCTTGTTATGCAGACTTGTTACTACTTGGATAATTTTACTCTAAGGTAGAATGACAGGACATTATGTTGATATATCACCCTCCCTAGAGTGCATTGGAAAGTTTGATGATGAAAAGAAGTGCCACCAACCACCTGAGAAAAGGTAACATCCTATGTAAACGTGCCAGATTGTACTTCATTCTTCTCCTGTTACGTGATAAAATTCTTCTCATTGTCTGCCTCATCATCTTTGAGAAGCACAACAGTCTTTTTGCTTGTTTTTGTTTTTCAGACTGGGTCTCTGTGTCACCCAGGTTAGAAGCATAGTAGCCCCTCATAGGCCTGACCCCATTGCTGAAATGCACTGAAGCTTTGACCCTTCTAAGTTTGGCTGGTTCACCCCTTCTTGTGGCCCTCTTTCCTGGGAGCTCACAATGTTGGTGTTTCACCTATTATAGGCACCTAATTGGCTTTAGCCCTATTATAGCTCAGAACTCCTGAACTCAAACAATCCTCCCCAGTAGCAAGGATGACAATTGTGTGTCACCATCCCTGCCTTTTTTTCCCTTCTTCACAAAAATCTTAATATGAAGCTTTCTCAGTACCTCTTTCCTTATTTGGGTCTTATAAAGGGGGAGAAGTGTGTCTTTTGGGCATCCCATGCATCTGTCGTTTGATTGCTCTTCACTCATCACCTTGCCTATTCTACTTGCAAATAGACTCTATGTAATTATCATTTGGAAACTCCTTAAGGAAACTACTTTTTAGCTACAGCTCAGGAAGAGGCCCACTAGGTGTAGCAGGGAACTTGGAATAAGGCGATATATTAGGACAGCAGTAAGATAATCAGAAATTCCCAACACCTCCACACAGCTGCCTAATGAATGCCAATGGGAGGCCAGAGACCAATAAACAGATGTGTGTGTGTGTGTGTGTGTGTGTGTGTGTGTGTATGTGTGTGTTGTTTATAAATGTTATGGTAGAGGAGAAAGATGAATAAAAGTAATTATGTAAATCAGGGCAGAACAACCAGTATAAATTGTTTTATTTACTAGCCATCTTCAATTAGATAACGTCCTTTCTCAGAAAGCCTTTCACTTAAAACCAGCAGAGCCCTTATCCAGATGTCTTGTCCCACACTGGCTAATTGCAGTAAATATTCCTTCATATATTCCCCAAAAAAGATAGGGTCCCTGGACATATGAGCTCTCACAAGGAAAACTAGACAATGTTTACTCTTACATTTGGGACAGGTAAATAAAAAAAGATGTTATAAGATTTTCAGAAACCCAGACATTCTGTTAGAGAATCAAGAGCTTGAGAGGACTTTAGAGACCATTTAGTGCAACCCTCTTATTTTATAGAAGAGGAAACTAATATCCTCAAGGTCATGTATGTAGTAGTATCAGAGGCAAGATTTGAACTCAGGTCATCTGATTCCAGAGCCAGTACCTTTGCTTTGCTGCATGGTCACAGGATGGAAGTGACCTCCAAGCTCTAGGGGAAAATGGAGTCAGAAGCAAGAGGATGTGAAAGAGCTCCCTACCAGACCTGAGAAGGAAATATGGTGTGAAGCCAGGATTGTGCTGGAGTCAGATCTTGAGGCCAGACTGATTTTCAGTGTGAGCATTTAGACCTTAGAAATCAACAAATGCTACAAATTAGGCTTGATTTGTTGTTCTGTTGATTGTCTAGACTTAAGAAAGTGATGGAGAAGAGTTCATAATGCAAACTAAATTTAAAAGCAAAACTTGCTACATTTTTCCCCACTGGAGACCTGGTTGTTAGACATTTATGAACACATTCCAGTGTGAAGCTATCCTCTAGTCCTCTAGCTTATCCTTCTCTGGTCCCTTGTTAAAGTTTGTGACCTCTGTGTGTGTGCATTGATTCAGCATCAATGCAAACTGGGCAGATGATAGTTTATATACTCCCAGTAAGTCCTGTAGTGTTAAATTTAAGTTGTATCTGTATTTCTATTCCTTGAAGTTTAGGACTAGAGAATTCCAGGTGTAGAAAGACCAGTAGCAAAATGAGAAAGAGGATGTGATGTACTACTGTGAAAAGTGGGAACTAAAGCATGAGTCTTTTCAGTCACCAAGCCATTGTTATTTGTAGAGCAGAGAGGAGCACTATGGAGACAGTTTGAAAGCAGTTTCCTGGCTACCCTTTGACTCAGCCCCTTTTCTGTTTGGGGAGGTAGAGCCCTAGGAATACTTGCTCCCATTAAAATAAGAACTAAAATAGTTTTTTTTTCTTTCTGAGAGTTGAACTGAGAGAGCTAGATGAAACAGAGAAAAGAGAAGTGAAAATAGGAGATGTGATCTTAGACTGAACAGCTGCTACCTTCTGAGGCAGAGACTTGACTGAAGAGAAGAGGTTCATAGTCATTGGCTGAAGAATCTGTGGGCTTCCTGTGCAATAGAGTTTATCACCTACATTATAATCACCTTTACCTCTCTCCTGCCATCTCTCCACCTCATTCACTACCATGGATGGGGGACAGAGTGGCATGTAGCCTTGAAGACAGTACTTCATTTGCAGACTGTAGGTAAGGTTCAGGGGACACTGAAAGAACTAACTGGAAATGTTGTAGCCTTTCCCTGCAAGCAGGGAAACTTGCTAACCACAGCCTTACTTTCACCCCAACCTGTTCTCGTATTAGACGATGGAAGTGACTGAAATAATTATAGCCCTCCTTGTCAGCAGTGAGGCTTACTCATCACTGCATTCCTCAGTGGATCATCGATAGAATTGTAGGTGACTATATATTGCTCATGATGAACTGGAGTTGAGACATAATGGTCAATGGGACTCAGCAGACAGGAGTATTGTGTGGGAAATACCTGACATCGGTAGCTCTGTAGTGTAGAAGGAATGAGTTGCCTCTCTACAACGGCCCTGGACTAACGTATTCTTGTATATGCATCCATTTGCCCCACACGTAATTTTTTTTTTGCCTGTCCACACTTCTTATGGAGAACATTTGTATTTGTGGTAGGATGATCTCCCAGGTTTTTGGGGAAATATTCTGTTGTTATTTTGTCATCATGCTATTTCTTTAAGTGTCTTTGATTAGAACTATGTGTCCTTTGACTATGAAAAGTAAATACTTCATTGGGGGATTATGAGATATTGTTTGGAAAAGATTCTATCTCATCAAAAACCTAGACCATATGGGTGGCTTTCAGAGGGCCCACAGGTGAGGCAGTCCCTGGGTACTGCATGAGTCTTGCTGTGAGGGGTGTACTATTGGCTCCAGGGGCAAACATATCTTGGGCTTGTGCGGAGTGCCTACATACACTGTCAGGCAGTCAGTCAAAAACCATTTAAGAGTCTAAATATGTTCCAGGTACTGTGCTCAGTCAGCACTGAGGATATGATTAAGAATAAAAAAAAAATATTGCCCTCAAGGAATTTATAATCTAATGGAGGAAGACAACACCCAAAAGGAAGCTGAAAAGCAGGAGAAGGGAAGGGGAAGAAGTTATCTGGTGCAGGGGTATATTGGAGAAGTCCAAAAGCAGTGCAGCTGGTGGGAAACGGAGAAAAGACTGTGCTGAGTCCCCTTCTTAAATAGAGGCCCTGTAGCCCATGGCCTTGCCTTGTTATCTCATGAGGTCATATATATGACATATAGGACTGCCTTGAGGAAATACTTGCTAAAGAACAAACTTGCCAAGTATTGTCCATTGCTCAGAGTGACTAGAAATAGACTCTGGAACTGGGGGGTCGGATACACTTGCTTGTTGGTCCAGCTCTTAAAAAAGCTCTGCTGTGCTCACAGCACCATTCAACATCCACTTCTGTGCTTAGCTCTATTCAAATATGTAGAGGTCACTGGACATGCAGACTACAAGAGCTTTCTCTGGGAAGAAATGTTTGAAGGAAACAAATTCACTCTAGAATATTACATTCTCTTGAATAATTTTATTCCTGAATTCTTATTAAATTTACAGTATCAAAAAAACATAAGCCCCAAACCACAGTCATTTTTGTTGACCTGCTAAATTATCTCATTAAAAAAGAAAGCAATTGTGAATTTAAAATATTGGTATGCCACTACTAATATGTTTTTAATTCTCCACCTCTACTTTCTCTAGTTATTATGTTTGAAATAATATCACATTACTATCCAGTATATACTGCTTGCAGTTTCCAAGGTTTCAAGGAAAGTTTACTGAGCAATATTCCCTGATTTCTTAAGTACCTTCTCAGTTAAAAAAGAATAGCTAGAATCATAGAAAATAAGACCTGGAAGGGTCCATATAGATAATCAAGTTCCACTGCCTCATCATATGTGAGAAAACTAAGACAGAATGGGAATGACTTATCCACAAACACAGTTATAGTAGATAGTGACAGAAATAAGCCTAGAATCCAGTCTGCTGACAAATAGTTTTTACTTTAATATGTTGCTTCACATAGTTTTCCCTCAAAAGATTCCTATTTCACGTGAATATAGATGTATATATGTATGTATGTGTGTATGTATGTATGTATATATATATATATATATATATATTTTTTTTTTTTTGGGTGAGGCAATTGGGGTTAAGTGACTTGCCTAGAGTTACACAGCTATTAAGTGTTATGTGTCTGAGGCCACTCAGGTCCTCCTGACTCCAGGGCCGGTGCTCTATACTTTGTGCCACCTAGCTGCCCTGTGAATTGATATTCTTAACCTAAAAAGTGTACCAGGGGATGGTGGATAGATTGCCAAACTTGCAATTAGGGTAAGTGAGTTTAAATTCCACCTCTGATGTTTATTAGCTCTGTGATCTTGGGTAGGTCACAACCTGTGAACCTAATAGTTCCTTAATCTGTAAAATGGAGATAAAACAGTACCTACCTCACAGCATTGTTGCCAAGGTCCAGATGAGATGTATAAATTGCTCTGCAAACATTATATTTATATATAAATGTCTATTATAATTATCATCATCATTATCATCTTCTCTTTCGATCAATCAATCAATCAATTGCGCATTTGTTAAGCACTTGCTCTGTGCTAGGCACTGTACTTAGTTCTGGAGATACTGAGAAAGGCAAAAACATGGTCCCTGTCCTCAAGGGGACTATATTATAATGAATACTGCATGTCTTCTATAAAGGAAGACTACATATAATTAGGTACAGCACCTGAGGGTATCAGGAAAGACTTTCCACAGAAAGCGGTGTTTGAGGTGAGTCTTCAAGGATACTAACAAGGGAAGGTGAGCAGAGAGAGATTTGGGACTTGGTGTGAGATGGATACATCCAAGGATGTGCTGGAGCCAGCTCCTACAGGCTCCCAAGAGCTGACTGTTAAATTTTCAGTATGAGAATTTATGCCTTGGAAATCACCAAATGCTATAAATAAGTGCTTGATTTGTTTTGTTGATTCCTAAGAAAGTGATGGAAAATATTAATAATTCAAATTAAACTTAAAACTGTGTCTTCTTCTGAGAACTGGTTATTTAACATTTACCAGCATGCCCCTGGATAGCCATGGAACTGAATTCACAACTCTCTCTTTTTTTAAAAGATAGGCAGTGGGGTTAAGTGACTTGCCCCAGGTCACACAACTAGTAAGTGTTATGTGTCTGAGGTTGGATTTGAACTCAGGTCCTCCTGACTTCAGGGCCGGTGCTCTATCCACTGCACCACCTACCTGCCCCCTCACAAAGCTCTTGAACCAAAGCTATGCAAAGTGGATGAATTTAGTAAATTTTGTACCTGTGGACAAGTTGTTTGTAGGTTGTCAGACCTTATTGTAGATTTAGGTTCTTAACCTTTTTTGTGTCACAGTCTCTCTTGGCAGTCTGGACCCTTTCTCAGGCTATGGAACTTTTCTTAGAATAATGTTTATTAAATGCATAAAATAAAATACATTGGATTGTGAAGGAAACAAGTTATATAAAAATACAGTTATAAAAATAGAAAAAAAAATCTGCAAGTTCACAGACCTCAAGGTAAGAACACTTGCTCTAAATGAATACAATGGCCCTACCAGCACCCCAGATGAATGGGAACTTTTTAAAATCCTTGTTTGCATCCAGAGGTGAGTAGATGATCCAGGGAGGCTGCATGAGATGTGTGTGTAGGGGGAGGAGATCAGTTTTCCAGGCATGTCTGACTCTTTGTGACCCCTTTTGGGGTTTTCTTGGCAAAGATACTGGAGTAGTTTGCCATTTCCTTTTCCAGATCATTTTACAGATGAAGAAACTGAGGTAAAGTGGATTAAGTGACTTGCCCAGGGTCACACAGCTAGTAAGTGTCTAAGGTCAAATTTGGATTCAGGTTTTCCTGACTCCAGGCCTGGCACTCTATCCACTACACCACCTGGCTGCCCTTCAGAAGAAGAGAGAGGATCATAACAACCTGCTTGTAGGAAGGAGGTTCTGTGTTTCTCCCTCTAACTGCTTTGGTAGTATTGAGTTACAGAACTTGTATCTCTTTGAGAAATTTCCTTGGACCCTGCCCAGTTGCAATGAAAATCCTATCTACAGGAAACCTTTCTCAATATTCTTTAATTCTAGTGCCTTCCTTCTGTTGATTATTTCCAAACAATCATATACATATATATATGTGTGTGTGTGTGTGTGTGTGTGTGTGTGTGTGTGTGTGTGTGTGTGTATTTTTGTTTGTACATAGTTGTTTGCATGTTGTTTTCCCCATTAGATTGTGAGCTCCTTGAGAGCAGAGATAACTGTTTTTGCCTTTCTTTGTATCCCTAGTGCTTAGCACAATACTGGGCACATAGTAGTGCTTAATGAATGTGACTATAGGGACTGAGGTACAAATTAAAGATACATACAGCCTAGTGAGCTGGAGATCTAGGAGTGGAACTGTAACAATATGGAAGTGGAGGCGAATACCTCTGCTCTCATAGCAGCCTATTCCACTTTTGGGGAGGAGAATAATATCCTCTGTTCCTATATCATGTCAATAAATTAGAAACTGATTTGTCAGGGAGAGGTTTGCTATGAAAGAAAAAAAAAGCATTGGGCAAACACTTTTACTTGCTCCCCACTCTGAGTGACTGAGGGGAATCAAACTTCTGGATTATGATGTCCATCTCCCTGTGGAAAGGTTGATGTGAGGATTGTAGGAGGATCATACAGGCTGAGAAGGCATGCATATTGGTTCTGTTGATGCTAATGGGCTTTGATTAATCTCGAATATTTTTACTAAAGAGCTGTAAAAAAAAAACATTCTTTTGTAAGATCATTAATGGAATCATATCAGGATTGGAAAAGAACCTTCCCTAAGCAGGATGGGACTATGAGTCAATGATTTGATGGAATGATACACATTAACCCCTCTGTAGATAAAAAGTGACCATCCACAAAGTGATGGTACCAAGGGAAAAGTGGCAGCCAACTGATAGAGAGCCAAAAGAGAGGCATGGATTTTGGTGATTAATCTACAAGACTCTACCATGTTGGGTGATTCACATGAAAGGTAGGGTTGACTGCCTGTCTCCCTTACCCCCTACACCCACATAGTGTGACATGTCTTCTAGTGTTACTGATCATAGAACATGTTTTCTTTAGAAGAGATAGTTTTCACTGCAAACATCTGCTGACTATTTTCTCACCTTGTTTTTGTCCCATTTCCTTCTTCTTATTGACATTGAGATGATCATATTTTCATTCTTCCCATCCCCATTGCTTTATATAGTTCTTCACATAGTCAATGCTCGATAAATATTTGTTAATAAATAATAATTCTTCCTATCTCATTAGTTAAGTTTTTGTACCAGGTGTCCCACAAGGGGTGTCCTAGTGAAGTTTTAATTTCTAATAGCTTAAAACTGCACTAAGACTTTTGGGATACCTGCATATTTCATTTTCTTTTGCCTTTAGTGCTCTCTCCATATCATCTGCCAAGTTAGTCAGTTAATCCGTCAACAAACATTTATTAAAGGCCAATAAACATTTATTAAATACCTGGTTATGTGCCAGGCACTGTGGTAAGCTCTGGGAATGCAAATGTGAGAAAGAAAGACAATCCTTGCCCTTGAGGAGCTTACAGTCTAATGAGGAAAGTTATTTCTGGTACAGCCTATGGACCCTGTTCTCAGAATGGTGAAGTAAATAAAATGTAGACGATCACAAAAGAAGCTTATTATACTGAAATACAGTTACCAAAATATAAAAAAAAGTTTACAGACCCTAGATTAAAAATCTGTGCTTATAATCAGACTCTACATAAGGAAACTTTTCATGATCGATCCAGTGTTTTGTCTACTCTGGTCCTCCAAGTATTCATTTGATTTATATTACATGAATTTACATTTGTTGACATGTTACTTTGTAAAAGCAGGCTTCTTTTCTTTATGTATGCATGTCATCTCCCCAAATGGAATTTTAGCTCCCTGAGGATAGGGGCCATGTATTTTATTTCCTTTATGTCCCCCCAAAATTCCTAAAACAGGGCTTAATTCATGGTAGTCAAGGAAATATGACTGTGTGGATTTTCATATTATTGGAATTTAATTTTGACTAATGTGTTGATCTGTGAAAAATTAGTCCTCTAATTTGAGTTTGAGTCAACTTGCTTGATCAAGGTTGCTTCTTCACTAAGGATATTTGGAAGGAAGATGTGTACTCTAACCCATAGTAACCCTGAGTCCCCAGAATCCTGAACATGGGATATATCTGTTTGGATAGGAATCTTCTGTGATGGGATGGATCACTCCTTCAGAGAATTGGCAGATGCAGTGGTAAAGTTTTCAGCGATGTTACAGAGGACTTTTCAATTGAATAATCAATCAATAGGCATTTATCAAACACTTGTGTTCCAGACACTGTGTTTAGTGCTGAGGATACAAAACCAAATATGATATTGTTCTCACTTTCAAGGAAGTTAAGAATGCTGCAAAATTTGGAACATGACATTTACAAAATTAATGAGCATAAGGCTTTGATACAGAATTGTCTACCCTGCAAAATTCAGTATGATTTTGAAAGACAGGAAATGTATATTTGAGAAGCAAATATACTTTGAAAACTACAAAGTGACAGATCCACTTCAAAGAACTCTTGAAGAACAATCAAGTTTCCCAGCCAAAGAGATAAATATTTTAAGCAAGCAAGATAAAACCATTTGCTAACATAATGAGAGAACTCTCTGTACACTGTATGGACTAAATCGCTAAAGGTTTTCAGGAGCCCCTGTCCAAGAAACAGAGGAAAAGAACAGTGTAAGAATGGGAAGAATAGATGGCAGAGGAATCCCAAAGACAAGCTCTTGTCATTGATAAAAGGGAAACCAAATCAAAGCAACTTACACACTTATTAATATGACAGAGGAACTTGTATGGAATGGTTCTGTTATTTAGATTGATAATAGAAATAGTAAAAATTAGAAAATGGGTATTTCCTTCTGAGAGAATGTCTGTGAAGAAAAGACAAATGTAACAATTTCAATGTAAAATACAAATGGACTATACTTTTCAACAATATTCAAAAGTATTACAGAATAGATCAAAAATTAGAATCCAAAAATTTGCTACTTACAGGAAGTACATTTAATTCAAAAAGATAGAAGTACATTCAAAACGTAAGACTCATCTAAAATTTATCAAGGTATTCTAAACCACAAAAAGCGCTAATGCTTGCACTAACTACTAAATTTCTTTAGGTGTGCATCACTAATGTTACTGCATAAAGTTATACTCAAACCAGGAAATATTAAAAGAGACAAAAAGAACATTATATTCTGCTAAAAATTTCTATTTAAAATGAGATCATATAAATATTAAATACATATGAAACTAATAATTCTATATCAAGATTAATAGAAGAAAGCCTTACAGACTTGTAAAAAGAAGTATTTTTTGAAATAGTGGGAGATTTTAACACATTATCAGCATATAACAAATCCAGCAAAAAAGATAAACAAAAAAGAAATTATGGCACTCAGAAGATTATTAAACAAACTAGACCTAATAAATGTTAGAGAGAATATAATGGGGACAAGCAAATGAGATATCTTCTGAAGTTTCACAGAACTAATTCAAAAATTGATCATATAGTGGGCTATAAAGAAGATAATGGTAAATTCAGAGAATCAGAAATTCCATAGAATATATTTATAGACCCTAATGCAACAAGACTAGCAATAAATAAGAAAATAATGAATAGAAGGTTCCTCCATGGAAACTTGAAAATAAGCAATGACATTATAACTCAGGGAAAGAGGAGACTTAAAAAATAAAGCAAATTACATCAAAGATAATGACCATACAGATTTCACATTTTGAAGTCTATGGAATGTAGCCGAAGTTGTCCTTAACAGCAAATTTATAGCTCAGCGTGCAAGGCTATAGGATATCAGTAAGAAAAAAAGAAAGAATGTTAATGAATTTATTCAACACCTTAAAAACTTAGAAAGGGAACGAAGTAGCAAAACAACAGAAAGCAGAAAGGAAATAACCAGTATCAAGGCAGAGACAAATAAAACCAAAAAGAAGAAAGTAATTGAAAAAGTAATAGATCTAAAAGCTTTAAAAAAAACTTAGCAAAACTGTTAAACAATTAGCAAGTCTAAAAAAAAAAAAGAAACCCACATTACCGTAACTAGAAATGAGAAATCAAGAGAAGACTATGATAATTAATTGGAGATACTAAAAGAAAAGGATGATAATCCACAGAGGTATAAATCCTAATGTTCTCAATGTGATCTTCCTTGTTTCAAGCCCTGGTTTTAGTGACCTAGCTGATGATCTCCTGCACTGGACTGAGGCTCATGTAGCATGTGTCCTCTGGCCGCCTTCTCAGTAAGGCTACAATTCCTCTCAGAGATCAAGCCCCTTGAGGAACTTGTGAGGTCATGGTGTTTCTTTTTTTCTGCTGCCATTTGTCCAACCCCCCACTGGCTGTGTTTCTTATATTTGTTAGAGGGCCATTAATCAGTGTTTTAGTTCCTCTTATGTACTTAACACTAGGTGGCTTTTAGAAAGCTATTTCAAAGATACAGTAAGAACAATGTCAAAAGATTCCCTCCAATACCTCCGAGGTGTATTTTGCCCTATACCACCTCAATCTCTGGGAGAGTAGGCTCAAAGTTCCTACATAGCATTGATCTCATCAAGTTTAGATGCATCATGACTATTAGACAAATCTTTGTTTCAGCTTCTGCTGACATGGATCTCCTGGGGGATCACTTCTTCAGGACATTGAAACTGGTCTGGCTGAAATATCCAGCCTAGATTACAGCTCATGTATTCCTGTGGATCATTCTTCTATGGCCAGAGATTCTACTTCCTGCATCTAGAATCATAAAAGAAACAAACAAAACAAAACAAAATACTGGAGGGCCATTTCTTGGGCCATATGGCTTCAGAAGGCAAAGCCTTTCTTCTTATCTCATGTTCTCTTACTGGTCACTGAACTCTCACAGATGCAAATATAGTGAAGATATGGCTGGAATTAACTCAGGCCTTTGTGAAGATGCTGTCAGATCTGGCTCAACAGCCAGTGGAAAAGGCCCCTCCTAACCATATGTCAAACCAACTGGAACCAGTTACATAATGTCCATTCATGTTCCATAGTCCCTTCAAGGCATTACCCTTATATATTGTCATCATTCTCCTGGAAGCACCTCTTGAGTGCTTTCTACAGAGAGACACATCATCTGCTCCCTGGGACCCTCCATGTTTACATTCCATCTGAGGCCTTTTGTGTATTTGTCAGATCCCCATTACACTAAGTAAAGAAATTCCTTGGAATATTCCCATCTCCATTTTCGAAGCCTTCATTCTTTTTTTGATAACTCCTTTCAGACACTCAATTGGTGCCCCACCAAAGCTTGCCTTTCCATATGAGCATCTTGTGTTCCAAAATTTATCTTTCTTATGTTCTGTTCTGGAAGGGTCCTGCTCTTTGATTTCCAAGGGGACAGCGAGAGAGGATGTTCATGGTTATGGCTGGATGTGTTATCTCTGCCAACACTTTAGATGTTTTAACAGGGCTCCTTGGAACCATAGTGCCTTAAACCAAAGATGTGGGTCTTTCAAGACGTAATTTAATATACCATAGCAAGCCAGCGGAATACGTGCGTGCGCACACACACGCACACACACACGCATATATATGTACAAAGATTTCCCCACCATTATCTGCTTCTCTTCTAATGTTAGTGGTATTATATTTATACAAAACTTTTTAGACTTTATATAATCAAAACTGCCCATTTTATCTTCTGTGAGCCCCTCTATCCTTATTTAGTCATGAACTCTTCACCGTCCGTAGATTTGAAAGGTAATTCCTTCTTTGCTCTTCTAATTTGTTTGTAATGTCATCTTTTGTATCTACTCTTTAATTCATTTGGAGCTCATTTTGATATATGATGTGAGATGTTGTACTGCTTTCCAGTCTTCCCAAAGGTTTTTGTCAAAGAAAGAGTTCTTCTACCAATAGCTTGAATCTTTGGGTTCATTTAACACTGCACGACCGTGCTCATTTGCTTCTGCATATCGTATACTTAATCCATTCCATCCATCAATCTCTCTTTTTGATGTCATTTTGATAATTTCCACATTGTGGTTGTTTCAGTTATGTCTGCCTCTTTGTGACCCCATTTGGGTTCTCTTGGCAAAGATATTAGAGTGGTTTGCCATTTTCTTCTCTGAATCATTTGACAGATGAGCAAACTGAGGCAAAGAGGGTTAAGTGACTTGCCCAAGGTCACACAGCTGGTGAGTACCTGAGGCTGGATTTGAACTCAGGAAGATGAGTCTTCCTGACCCCAGGCCTGACACTTTATCTATTGTGACACCTCGCTGCCATTGTAGTAGGATATATTTATTACTGTTTTGAGGGATGGTGGGTTTAATCACTCATTATTTTGCAGGAAGTCATACGGTCATTTAATAACAGTGAACATTTCGATAACACTTAAGGGTTTGCAAACCACTTTACAAATGTCTCATTTTTATCCTCATAACAACCCTGGGAGGTAGGTGCTATCATAATACCATTTTACAGATGAATAAAGTGAGGCAGATAGCAGTTAAGTGATTTACCTATGTTCACAAAAGCTAGTTAAGTGTCTGAGGCTGAATTTAAACTCGGGTCTTCCTGAGTGTAGGCCCAGTGCTCTAACTACTGTGCCACCTACCTATCTCAGTTTGCTAATTTGTTAAATGAGGAGTTGGAACTAGAAGATCTCCAAGATCCTTTCCAGTTATATCATTCTATGATTTTATAATCTACTTTGCTGTTTCTGCTCCTGCTCTTAAATCACAGCACATGTCGAAATCTTCTCTGTATAACATAATTATGCACTTTAGCCTCATTCCTCGTTTTTTTTTCTTCACTTCTTATTTCTGATTAAAGATTGAAATTCCCTTTGACTCTTGTGGAGGAATCTGTTTCTTTCCTTTCTCCATCCTGTCTCCTAGAAACAATCTTCCCTTCCTTTACTCTTTGCAGTACTTTGCTTGTGTCTTTTCTTTGTACTTTTAATTTGCTTGAAATTGTGCATGAGCATGTATATGCCTTAACTCTCCTGCTAAATTGCTAGCTACCTGAAGACAGGGAACGTATTATTTTTTGCATCTCATCCAATACCCGGCATAGTGTCCTGCCCATAGTAGATGCTTAATAGATGCTTTTATTGAATCAAATTTGTTATGGAGCATGGAGCAGAGTGAATGATGGAGACTCCCAGATCTTTTGCTATTTACAATAAACTTGTTACACAAGGAATACAGAGATAAGACAAAAAAATCTGGTTCATTGTGGGTATTTATATTTTTCCAGATAACTAACTCTGGCAGCTTCTTTGGGACACATTTGACAGTGCTAGCACATATTACTCAGTGTAATGTTTTCTTTTGATTAAACAACATATGTTCTGTAATAATCATATGTGTAAGGGACAGACTGAAGGGTGCCAAGATGCTTTTAATTCTGAATTTCTTAGATTTAGTGGATGTCAGCCAGATTCTTAGTATAATTTAAAAGTGATAATTCTCAGTGAAGGATATTACATGTTTTAGTATTTTCCTTGGAAAAATAATGAAGGGGTCTGTTGCTTATACATTGGTCTACTTAGACCCCCCATCCACAATCTGTTTTCTTATCAGCAATAATTCTAGTAGTATTAAGCACAAAAGCTAATTATATGATAGGACCATAGAAATTAGAACTGGAAGGGACCTTAGAGATCTAAGATGAATTTTTGTTAAGATTAAAAGGAGGACCTGTCACACACATGGGACTTTTAGTATTGGGGAAGGGTTGAGATCTTAAATCTCGATGAGTGAGGAGACTTGGGAAGGGGGCATCTTTCAGTGAGAAGAATTGAACAAAATAAATAGCTAAATAAGTATTATACTCTTTCTTAGAACTGCTGTTTACAGTTAGCTTAGTCATAGGCATTTAGGTTGGCATATGTAGGTAGAAGAGAGGTTTTTCAAAGATTTCTGGTTCCATCTCTTCAATTTAAAGATGAGTAAATTGAAGTCTAGAGAGTTTAATAGGTTTGCCTAAGGTCATATAGGTATTAAGTCATATACCTGGGATCTAAACATGTCCTCTCACTCTAAATCCAGCAGTTGCTTCACTCTGTTATCCACAAAAGGAGTGCTTTCTGATGGCCTGAAAACCAAATTGTGCCTTATTTTCAAATTATTGGGCTCTAGCTCAATCACTTAGTCAAGAAACAATCTTTTAATATCCAATGTGTGCCAGATACTTGGCCAGATCCTGGCAGACAAAGACAAAAATGAAACAGTTCCTGCTCTTAAGGAGCAGGAACTCATGTTGGGTGAGACTATATATATATGCAAGAATAAATTCAACAAATACAGAATCAACATAAAATAAACACAAAAGCAGTGTAGAGTGGGAGGGGCACTAGCAGTTGGTGTGGTGGTGATCAGGCTTCATGTGGAAGGTAGTGCTTGAGCTGAGTCTTGAAGAAAGTACAGGATTCTTGAAGGTCAGGTAAGGAGGGAGACCACTCTGGGTGTAAGGGATGGGACTCCATGCCCTCACTTGAGTTGGTGTAGTATAGTCAGGATAAGGGCTTGGAGTTTTAAATGTGTGAACAGGATGTTTTCTATACCGTTCATCTTTTAAGAGGTATAACTCTCTTTACTTGGGTCAAGAAGGGACTAGTATGATCGGTTAATCAAGCTGGCAATAACTATGGGGGCTTTAATTAGCAGAAGAATATCAGCAGTTACTAATCAGTTTAGCAGTGAAACAACCAAGCTGTAGCAGCTTCCAGGCTCAGGTGAGGATGCAAAACCTTGGGTTCTCTGTCTCTACCAGGGAACAGCAGTGCAGGTAATGTAATATTGACCACATTACCAGGTTGAATGGACCAGTAAGAGACAATGCATCCATCCTGGAGTTGTGAGAAACATTAATAACAAACTAGGCACATTGCAGACAGCTTCAGGACTTCACAGCCCAACAGAAAGCTAATGGGAACCTCATGATGGCTCCATTAAGAGAGAAAAGGACCTCTAGTAACCAAGATGCCCTTTGGCCACATAAGCTTTCTAAGTTTGCATCCGTACTCCCCAAGGGACTGTTTTGTTCAAGGGGAGAGAACATTCCTGATTTGGGGAAATATTTTGTGACAAATTTTCTTGATATACTTGCTTAGTAAATACTCTTTCTTTTTTTTTTAAATTTAATTAATTTATTTTTAGTTTTCAACATTCACTTCTATAAGATTTTGAGTTTTAAATTTTGTAAGTACTGTTTTTTTTTTTTTTTTTGGCTAGGCAATGGGGTTAAGTGACTTGCCCAGCGTCACACAACTAGTAAGTGTTATGTATCTGAGGCCAAATTTGAATTCAGTTCCTGCTGAATCCAGGGCCGGTGCTCTATCCACTGTGCCACCTAGTTGCCCCTGTAAATACTCTTTCTTAAAATGAATGAAATCTAGCTAATAATAATTGGGAAGCATAACAGATATGGGTTTATGAGTGAGAGTACTAGAAACCCCAGCTCTTCAGGGTTGTCTCTAGAAATCTGAGAGAAATTTTCAGCCATCCTCTGGGGACCTGTCCTGCCAATATGAATGGGAGTTGGGGAATTTTGTCCTTGAGTAGGTGCTATACAGGAGCCTAGATGCAGGTGATGGGATGCTCTACATGAGGAACAGCAACAAGGCTGATTTGGCTAGATCACATAGTGAATCCAAATTCTAATCTTGCCTCTGACGCCTCCTAGCTCAGTGACCATTGGCAAATTAACTTCTCTTGGCTTCAGTTTTCTCAGCTGGGAAAATGAAGATGACTATAATACTGCTAGTACCTTCCTTTTAGGATTGTTGTGAGGCTCAAATGAGATGATGCATGTGAAACACAATCTAAATGTCAGTTATTATTAATAAAATGTCAGTTAACACATTTGCAGAAATTAGTTTCTTTGATTAATCCATTGACATCAATTTAATCAATCAACCAGCAAGCATTTATTAAGCCCTTACTATGTGCCATTCACTGTGTTGTGTTGAGAATAAAATTATAAAAATGAAGCAGTTCCTGTCATCAAGGAGTTTATATTTCACCAAATGTCTTCTAGCAGAGAAGAGTGACCTGAAGGCATGAAACATGAGAAACAAGGGTTTTTTTTATATTGATCTCTTAAAAAAATTTATGTATTTTTAACATTCTTTTCCTTTTAAATTTTGAGTTCCAAATTCTGTCCCTACCTCTAACCCCCTGCCCACCTGCTGTGAAGGCAAGCAATATGATATCAATTATACATGTGCAATCATGCAAAACATATTTCCATACTAGCCATGTTTCAAAAAAAAGCAAGAAAGTTAGAAAATTATACTTCAATTTGTACTCAGAGTTCATCAGTTCTCTCTCTGGAGGTGGATGGCATTTTTTCCATCATGAATCCTTTGGAATTGTCTTGGATCATTGTATTGGTCAGAGTAGCCATGACCATTTTTGCTACATTGTGTTACTGTGCACAGTGACCTCCCAGTTCTACTCAATTCACTTTGCATCAATTCATATTGGTCTTGCCATGTTTTTCCGAAGCCACCCCCTTGTCATTTCTTATAGCACAATAGTCCTTCATCACAATCACATGCTATGACTTGTCCAACCATTCCTCAACTGACAAGTATCCCCTTGATTTTCAGTTCTTTTCTACCACGAAAAGAGGTGCTATAAATATTTCTGTACATACAGGTTCTTTTCAAGAGATGCAAGTTTTCACATGTTGAGATCACCTAGGGTACGTACATAGGGTAGATGTCCAAGGTTGTGGGGCACTGAAGTGGGTACAACAAGGAGCAGGATAAGGATATTGGGGAGTCATTAAAGTGAGGTAAAAAAAGGACTTGTAGGAAAAATGGAGCTGCACCAAGGCACTTTGCTGACTTTATAATTTTGCCTAATGTTGGCCTTGAAGCTGCCTTAGATAATGGGCTGCCATTCCAGTTCATGATATCTCTGTTTCCAAAACGTAGTTTAAGCATTCAAGTGCACAATACAGAAGCCTCCTTGATAAGTGGCAGCACCTAGTGCTGACAGTCCAGCCACATCACATGCAAGAGACAGACAGAGATGAAGATGTCCTTGAAGGTGTCCTCATTTCTTAGACAGACTTGCCATTCCTGTCTGCCCAAACTCACATGAGAAATATGACATTTTTTTTTCAAAATCAGAGAAATAAACGGCCTTCCATGCAGCCATCATGCTTAGCAGCAGAAGTGATTAAAAACCATTGTTGAAGTGAGGAGGAGGAGGATTTTTTTCCCTTCAAGCACAATTTATCGTTAATTTATGCCATCTGAAT
The DNA here is from genome assembly GCF_003287225.1 of Phascolarctos cinereus. NCBI lineage: Eukaryota > Metazoa > Chordata > Mammalia > Diprotodontia > Phascolarctidae > Phascolarctos > Phascolarctos cinereus. Next base: position 148,150,540 of record NW_027556098.1, read on the forward strand.
ATTTAGAGGAAGTTGTGCTGGACAGTGTGTGTAGTTACATGTCTATACCTCATTATCTCTAATGGGAGTTTCAAATCAGGTTGCAGATTTAGTGTTCTATTTGGTCTGACTTGTATTACACCTGTCAATTGGCACACTCTTGCTATGTCATTAATATTTGAATACTAATATTTAAAGGTCAAACTTCGCCTGCAGCAATATTAAAATACATCATTCAATTTCTTAGGATTTGGGTGAGAAATGTGATGAGATGAAACTCACAAGAGAGGAAAAAGGAATAACACCACAAATTAGGAGGGAGAAGATGTTACATATATTTTCATTACATTAATAAATTAGGTAGGTGGTTTCTTCTTTTTGGTCAGAAATCAGACCTTTTCCCCCAGATGAGTAATTGTTGATCCCTATTAGAAATGGAGCCATTACAGAGGTATTTAACATTAAAAAATATTAAGTAGGGGAAATTTGTCTTTTGGTCCTTTCCATGCCCCTTTTGACAACCCTCTCTCCTCACCGGATCACCTCTTTCCCTTCTCTGAAGCCAAAGGCACCTGGTGGTTATATAATGCTCATATAATATATTTTCTGATTGTTTACTTCCCTCTCTTACTTTGGTGCCCTGCTTAAGCCTGTCCTCCCTGGCAGCGTTCCCACTCTGAACCTCTTTTAATTCTATTCAATTAATTTCAATTAAATTAGCTCCTAATAAAACACCCACTATACTAGGTGCTGGGAATACAAAGGAAAAAAGAAAATAATTCCTGTTCTTAAAGGACTTACATTCTCCTGAGATTGGGGTAGGGATGGAGGCATCACAGAAATTTGTTATCAAAGTCACATAAATAGTAATCTGAGGTGGGAGAGAATAGGTACAACTCAGGATAAGTAAAAACTCTTCATAGGAGGCTACCTTTTTAATACCTTTGAAAATAATTGGATCTATATAGCTCAGTATTGTCAAACTCAAATAGAAACAGGGGTGACTAAACCATACGTAAGGATCCCTGGGGCTACATATTGACTTGGCAAACAACATATTAACATTTCCTGTATTCATTCGTGTTTTTACTGATGTAACCCGAGTCCCAAGTCTCTGTCTTTTTGTCTCTCTCTCTCTTTCTGTGTCTCCCTCCCTCTCACTTTGTCTCTGTCTCTCTCTTTGTCTCTCTGTCTCTGTCTCTGTATCTCATTCCCTCCCTCTGTCTCTGTCTCTCTCTTTGTCTCTCTATCTCTGTCTCTGTCTGTGTTTACCTCCCTCCCTCCCTCCCTCCCTCCCTCTGTCTTCCTTTTTCTTTCTCACTGTCTCTGTCTGTCTCTCTGTCTCTCTCTCTCTGGCTCTTTCTCGCTGAGTTGCCTTGCTTCTAATAGGAGAGTACCTTCACTCTGTAGCATTTGATATATATTCTCCTATGTATACTTTTTCTGATTTCTGGTCTTTGCTATTTAATTTGATAAATGCATTTCTTTGCTACCTGCTCTGTATGTTCATTTTAGAACTGGTATTTGTTGGAAAAGGAGGTAAACCTTCATTTACGCAGCAGAATGGATAGAGTGCTGGGCCTGGGATCAGGAAGACTTGAGTTCAAATGTGACCTCAGACACCAGCTTTGTGACCCTGGTCAAGTCACTTACCCCTGTTTGCCTCAGTTCCTCATCTGTAAAATGAACTGGAGGAGGAACTGACAAATCACTCCAGTATCTTTGCAAAGAAAACCCCAAACAGGGTAATGAAGAGTCAGACACAACTGAAATGACCTAACAATGAAAATAAAGCTTGGGGTCCTGGTCTCCCCATATCAAAAGTTAGATTGAATTGAAAATCGTATCCTCTAGACTAATTGTATTTAAGTGAGCAGACAGATATAATTCTAGCCTGGTACCCCCTTTCTCTGAAGAGTGTAGACTGGTAAAGCTTCTGGCCTCAACCTCATGCTTCACCTCCTGGCAGGAAAGAAAGCTTATCTTGGAGAAGCGTGCAGAAAGAAGAGGCTAGAGATGTCTATTCTGCCTCCACTGGAGCCACAGAACACCCCCAGGCTCTATGTAAAGAACAGTACTCACTACATATATTTTGTTAAATATTTCCTAATTATATTTTAATCTTGTTCCAGCTGCACGAGAGAGCATTATGGGCCCCAGTGTGGCTGTGGCCCCAGTGTTGACAGCTCTGCTATTGCTCATTCTATGGAGGGAACTCTTTTCAGTTCCTGGTCATTTTGGAAATTAACTGATACATTAATTCATTCAGTCACTTAGCAAAGCATTTATTAAGGACATATTATGTGTCAGGGACTTAATTAGACACTGCGGATGCAAAGACAAAAATAAAAATCTCTGCCCTCAAGGTATACATGTAAAATTATAGAACATATAAAGTAAATTTAAGTTAATTTTGTGGGGAAGGAGGCACTATCATTGGGAAAGATGTCTTGATGCAGACTTAGAAAGATTTGGAATACCAATAGTCCACTACAAGGAAACCTGGAGCACATAACAAGACAGTGTAGCAAGTCAGCTTTATTTAAGGGATATACTTATAATATGAAGGCCAGTCAAGGGATGTGGTGGAAATAGATCATGTCTACTGAGACTGGGTGGAATTTGTAGCTCCCTTTTGGGGTGCCAGAGGGTCACACTTCCAAACTTTCAAAGACTGGTGGGTTTTTATAGGGTCCTCATCTGGTTCTAGCAGGATCAGTCACTGGGGGAAGGGAGTGAGGTGCCTGGACCTGGAGCTGATTTATTCTAGTGAGGAGAGAGAAGACCTTTGGGAAATTGATAGCTAGTTGATATTTAAACTCCTTGCCAGGGTTACTCAAATGTTTTGAACTTTCTTGGCTCTTCTTCATTTAGCTGGATGGGGAGGCTACTGGGGTCTTTATAGAGGATAAGGAAAGGTTTCCTGTAGGACCTAAGTTTTGAAGAGATTAGTTATTTTAAGAGGAAGAGAAGAGAAGGAGCTACATTCATGATAACATATCCATAGGTTAGTAAATTACAGCTCCCAGTAGGTATCTTCCTATGGAATTGTTGGCGTTAATGACAGACGGGTGGAAGGGGGCAGGAGAGTTATCTCCCACTTCACTCTATATAGGTAACTGTTAGGCTGCCACTACTTTTGCATCTATGATAAAGAGCCTTGAATAATGAAAAAAAAAATAGACAGATGGTTCATAGATATTTAATATTAGCTTTTTCTCCATGAATTAGCTGGTTAGGTTCATTGATCAGGAAAGGGAAATGTGTCCTGCCTCTTCCTAAGCCTCCAAGTTACTTTGTTCCTGGCCTAGGCAGGGCTGAACTGTTTTGGAGGGCATATTCCTGGAGACTGTCATATAAAACATCCTAACATTGTCAGAAGGCCGTTTTCTCTCTGTACTTTGGCAGCATGATCTTGCAATCCCAGCTCCCTGAAGGATCAAAGATTCATTGTTGGAAGGGACCTTAGAGGTCATCATTGTACAGATAAGGAAACAGGTCTAGAGAGTGCGCTCATGGCCTCCCTATGCCCATAGGTTTGTGTGGGCAAGCCTTCTCCCTAATGGCTCCCTAAAACTAATCCCACCCCATTTTGTGTCAGAATATCTCCACAGTTGCCAATTCTGTAGAGGTTTTTGTGTCTGCAGGTGTTCTTTCTTTGGATTACCAAAGAGTACCATGTCCTATTTTGTCTGAGGGTCCTCGTGGAGTCCTAAGGGAAGCTATGAGTGAGCTACCCATTTCTTTCCATCTGTGTCTCTAAGCAAAGATATAGATAGTTTACATTCATGAAGCTGGTGTTCCGTTCAGAGAAAATGCCAAAGGTCAGAAACATAATACCAGTTGCATTCTACCTTTCTCTCTCTTAATATTTCTTTAGTTGTTTTCTCCATGTCTGAAATGTACTCTCTGCTCAGCTTTGCCCCATAGAATTCCAAGCTTTCCCTAAATAAAGCTCAGCTCAAGAGTTGTGTTGTAAAGAAAACTTATCCTGATCTCCTGAATTACTAGCACTCACCCGCTCCCACAACCCAGAAATTGCTTTGTGTGTGTGTATATGTTTTATATATATATATACATATGTGTGTGTGTGTATATGTGTGTGTATATATATATGTGTATATATATATATGTGTATATATATATATGTGTATATATATATATATATATATATATATATATGTATATAGTTTACCCTGCAATAAAGTACAAGCTCCTTGAGGGCAGGAATTTTCCATCTTTGTCCTTTGGCAGGGACTTTCATTTTTCTTTTTCTTTGTATTCCTGACACATAGTGGGTTCCTAAAAGTGCTTGTTGAATTGCCTGGACTATTTCAGTAACTTCCTAATTGATCTCTCTGCCTCAAGTCTATACCCTATTCTAATCCATCCTGCACACAACTGCTAAAGTGATTTTCATAAAATGTAGGTCTGACCATATTAGTCCCTTCCCTATTCAATAAACTGCAGTGGCTCCCTACCATCTCCAGGATAAGCCTTTTGTCTGGCATTTATAACTCTATAACTTGGCCACTCAGTTCAAATCCCATCTTCTAGAAGGCCTTTCCTAGACTGGCCAGTACCTTCCTCTAAGTCTGTATCTTGTACTTTTCTAATTATTTATATGTTATCTCCCCCTTAAAACATTAAGCCTTTTGAGGGAAGGAACTGATTTTGTCCTTCTTTGTGTCTGGCTTAGAACAGTGCTTACTAAATGCTTGTTGGTTAATTGCAATTGATTAATTGATTGTAGTATTTAAGAGGGAAGAGATTTGAGAAATAATCTCTAAAGTCCTCCCTCTACTTAGAGAATTGAGATCAGGGGTGGCAGAGCTGAAATTAGAACTCAGGACTCTAGCATTTCCTTAGTTCACTGCTTTTTCTGCCATATCACATTGGCTCTAGAAGTGTATTTGTTTGTATTCCAGTGTTTTGAAAATTAGTCATCTATCTATGGCAATCTAATGTATTTATCTCTGTAAGCCTGAATATTGAATGTTTCAGTATACCCATACCTTTAACAAACTGAACAACAGTTTACTCTATTATTATTGTCACTCTTACCATATTAATTATTATCACTTACTATGTTTTCCTCATCTTTCCTTACCAAAATGGAGATAAGTCCTATCTTGCAAGGTTATAAGAATGAAAGGAGATAATATATGTAAAGTGCTGTGCAAACTTATAAATGTTATACAAATGTTAGCTATTGTTATTACTCTTAGTAATAGTAGTAGTAGCGATGGTGGTTGTATGGTAGTAGTAATGGTGGTGGTGGTGGTGGTAGTGGTTGTGGTTGCTACTGCAACAGGCAAGTGATGCTGGGACATGTAAGTGAATTGGATGTCAGTGAGGGAGGGCTGTGCAAAGTCACTAGCCTCACTTTCTCCTCTGGAGCCATCTGGATCCAGATGTAGATGAGGATGACTGGAGATGGCCCAGGGTGCATTGGAGGACCTTAACTTTTTCAAGCTAAGGTCTTTCACAGGTCTCAGTTTGACTGTGATGGTAGTAGTTGGAATAGTAGTAGTGGTGGTGGTGGTGGTGGTGGTGATGGTAATAATAGAAGTACTTGTAGAAGAGACCCTCTGTTAAGTTCATATTCTGATGACTAATTGTGGTGAGGTGACCCTAGTTTTCAAAGGCTATGCCAAAAGGAGCACATATTATGAGATGTTCTGCAAAGTGAAAAGGTTTCAAGTATATTGATGGACAGTCTATTATCCAAGGACCATCCTAGCTAAACTTGGAGACACTTATTACCAGAAGATTGGCTATTAGGTGATAACTAAAAAAAATCTCAGTACCGCTTTTGAAATATTTCCTTAGTTGTATCTCTTCCATAATTTTGACCAGGAACTCTCCTCTCTAATAATATCTTCTCCTTCCTTTGCAAATTCAACATGTCCAAAACAGAGCTCATTATCTTTTCTCTCCAATCCTCACCTTTCCTGAACTATTAAAGTTGAAGGAACTAGCAACCTTTTAGTCACCTGGGTTTGCAAACACAGTATCATCCCAACTCTTCTCTCTCACTCCACATATCCCATCAGTTGACAAATCTCGTGATTCCTTTCTCTATAACATCCTCTGAATATATTGTCTTCATTCTACTCTCACAGTCAGCATCAGTTAGGGCCATTGTCACTTCTTACCTAGACTATTGCAGTAGCCTGCTGGTGGGCTACTTGCCCCAAGTCTCTTCCCACTTCAATCCATCCTTCATTCAGCTACAAAAGTGTAGTTCTGACCATGTCATCCTGAGGGCTTGAAGAGACTAAAAGACAGACTTGAAAGGTAAAGAGGAAAACACTCAAATACCCTAGGAAGGCTGGGAGGTCTGAATATCTTACTTGCAAATGAAGAGATCATCAATTTGAGAATGGGCCTAGACTGCATTCACATCTTTATTCCTAGTCATTTATCTACATTAGATTAGAAAAGCAATGTTGTCATTGTTGCTTGTCTTCTGCTGGATTTAGATTTAAGTGAGAGAGTAATACAAAGTCATCAACTTCATTCTGTCTCCCAGAGTCATCCGAGTCCAGTGGCAAGACAAAAATGAATGACCTTGACGTCTTTGATGTCTGAACAAGCTCTAAGCTCTCAACAAAGCCTGCTTCAAAATTGTTCTCATACTTCCATTCCACCAGGGGAAGTCTTCAGCTAGGAGGTGCAGTTGATGGAATGCTGGAGCTGGAGTTAATAAGATGTGAATTCAAATTTGGGATGGCAAGATAAGGAAATGGCAAACCACATAGGTATCTTTTCCAAGAAACCCCAAATAGGGCTGTGAAGAGTTGGGTATGACTGAACAACAACAACAACAACAGAAAAGGAGTATGGGAGGAAAAAATGACTGAACAGAAACTAATCATCCTAAGGCAACATGAAGTGGCTTATGCAGGGAAGGGACTTTGAAGACTGGGAGAAAAGAGAGGACAGTACTCCCTCCTTCCTTCAGCCTAGCCAGATGCTGAAGGTAGAAAGACAGACTGCAGCTGCACATTGAAAAACAAGGCCAGGCCACCATCAGATTGACTCATCCTACAGAGATTCTTCAGCAGCTGGGCAACCTGGCTTAGGCCAGCCAGAAACAGAGGAGCCTGGTAAGGAGCCAGCACAGCCACCAAGCGACCTCTGGCTTTACTCAGTCTGGCAGACATTTGGCCATCTTAGCTGAGATACTGTACCTAGGAGAAGCAGTCCAACCAAGATGCTGGTTTGTCAGAGACACTGTGATCTGCCAAGACCGAGACCTGCTGAAGAAGAGCCATCTCAGCTCAATGGTGGAATTTCTTGAGGACTCTGAGAGAATAAGGACATTGAAAGAACATGAAAGTTCAGCATTACCATACTCTTCCCTCTCTTGGACTCTAGGTATGTTTGTGGGAGAGTATGATGTCCCTGATGTTTGGATGAAATGCTTTGTAACTACTCTCATTGTTATTTCATTTCAGTAAATGCTCTTGGCTGAAGAACTGGATCTGTTAATTGATTTAGGGGAAGCACAATCATATGGATGGGGCTTGTGAGCTAGAGTTTAGGAGGATGGCCCCATGTATAGTGTTGCCCCTAGAACCCTGGGAGTAGTGTCAGCTATCCCTCTGGGGAACCTGCCAATGATTGTGTGATTTGGGAGAATGAGCCTTGAAAAGAAGCATTACATGTAGGGGGATCATCTGGGAGGATGAGTTTCCCAGAAGCTCACTCTCCTGATGTTTTGAAACTCATGACATTATGGTCTTCAATACTTTCACGTGAAATGGAAAAGAGCCAACACAAAAGGAGAGGTCCATTTTATGAGGACATATATTGACTTTGGTGGGAAGCACCAGTATTTACACTTACAGCATTGTCTCTAAGAAAAGGAGTCAAACAAAGAGAAATCAACCAAAAAAGAAGATTGGCTGAGACCCTGGTAACTAGACTTTTTTGAATGCCTCCACAGCCAATCAAAGAGCCTCTTATTCACCTGACCTGAACTAGTTACAGAATGTTTACAAGGTGCTTCCACTGCGTGTCATCAAAGCTCCCCTGAAAATAGGCTCCTCAACCTCTCCATGTAGAGAGATGCCATTAGAGGGGCTTCATGCATGTCCCCATTACACACATACACATACAAAGTGAGTGTATGTGTATGTATAGGTATAGATATAGATACACTCATATGTTTGTATCTATATACATATATCTATATACCTGCTCCTCTATATACATACATATGTATCTCTCTCTCTCTCTCTCTCTCTCTCTCTCTCTCTCTCTCTCTCTCTCTCTCTCTCTCTCTCTCTCTGTTGTCTCCCTCATTAGAATGTAAGCTACTTGAAGGTAAGAACTATTTTGCTTTTGCTTTGTCTTCCCAGTGCCTGGAATACAATAAAAGCTCAATCAGTGATTATTGATTGATTGATTCCATGCTCTGCCAATCCTTAATTCTTTCCACCACCAATTCATATTATTGAATCTCAACCCTTCCCTGACTGCTTCCAAACTTTTATTATTCATTCATTGGCTCTCTATCTCATGGCATTTTTTTGTAGCCTTACATTTCTCTTCTCATGCTTATTTCATTCCTTTCTCTCTCAGCTGTTGTCCTCAAAATCTACCTATACTTCAAAAAGAGGTTAATGCCCTGTGAGCTCTTTCCTCCTCTATTCTATACATCTTTACCAGTACTGGTTTTTTTTGTACTCTTGTCTCTGACAAAGAGGTGACTCTTTTCCTTGTCAAGGCCAACTCCTGTATTTGTACCCTCTGTCCTATCCCTGCCCATTTCCTGTAGGAGATTGCTTCATTCTCTTCATTCTCATTCTCTTCATGTTCTCCCTATTTACTGGCTCTTTTCCACTGTCTACAAATATACTTAGGTTTATCCCATACTTAGAAAATCTAATCTTAATTCTGCCATCTCCTCAAACTATCATTCTCTCTGTCTCTGTCTCTCTGTCTCTCTGTCTCTCTGTCTCTGTCTCTGTCTCTGTCTCTCTCTCTGTCTCATCCCAAATGCCCTCTTCTGCTACAAATGCTGCTTCTGTTTCTTCACTGCTTGTTCAATTAAAAATCCTGTGCAATTTTTTTTTATCACATTACTTAACTGAAACTGTTCTTTCCAAAGTTACAGATCTCTTAATTCTTAATTCTGACAGCACTTTCTCAGTCCTTTTCGTCCTTTTCCTTGCTGCAGCTTTTGATGCTGATGACTAATTTCTTTTTTTCTGGACAACCTCTCCCACCTTGGTTTCTCTGACACTGATCTCTCCTGGTTCTCCTCCTACCTATGTGAATACTCATTTTTAATCTCTTATGGAATTTTACGACCATGGAATTAAGCCTGAGAAACCTCAAGAGACTTGTCCAAGGTCACAATGCCACTAAACATCAGGGCTAAGATCTAAGACCTAATTTCTCTGATTTCCAATCCAGTGACCTTTCCACTGTGTCATGCTGACTCTTACCTGATTAACATCTATCACATGTCTTCCTAGCATGGGTGCTCCCCAAGGTTCTGTCATGGGCCCTTTTTCCTCTTGGTATGCACTCCATTGCATGCTCATCAGCTCCCATGGGTCTGAGTATATAGAAGATTCTATGAGGCAGTGGAATGAGTGCTGGCTTTGGAGTTGGTGGACTTGGTTTAAAATGCTGACTCTGCCACTTCTACCAATGTGATCTTGGGCAAGTTACTTCCTTATGTATCAATTTCCTTCTCTGTAAAATGAGGAGGTTAAAGTAGCTGACCTCTAAGGTTCCTTCCAATTCTAAATCTATTATCCCATGACTCCAAAATTTGAATATTGAGTCTTTATCTTTCTTAATCTCTAGTCATACATTGTCAATTGCTTACTGGCAGTCTTTTTAGGCATCCAAACAATTTCAAAGTTAACATATCTCAAAATAAAACTCGCTTTCTCCTTTAAATCTTCCCTCCTCAAATTTCCTTATTTTTCTTGAGAGAATCCTTTTTTCCTTTCTTTCTCCTTCCTTCCTTTCCCCCTTCCTTCCTTTATATCTTCTTCCCTCCTTTCCTCCTTTCCATTTTCTTTTCTTCCCTTCCTTCCTTCCTTTCTTCTTCCCAGACCCAAATACAAATTCTGTTAAATATGTATTTTCAAAGCTTCATTTTCTTAATTTATGACCTCATATTACTCGAGGACTTGGGATCCTAGAGAGGGATGTAGCCTCTTCACCCCCCCCATTTGTTTGTAGATCTAAGTGTTCTTTTGCCTTTTTTGTGGGATTGTCCTCTATCACCTATATGACAATGTCTTTACTTCTTTAGTTATATGGATACAGAGTGTTGTACTTGGAGCCAGGTCAACTAGATTAAAATCCTAGCTCTGAGGCTTACTCATTGTGTAAACTTAGCCAATTATTCAATCTTTCCCGGGTTTCACCCATATAAAAATAGGGAAAATAATATTTTTACTACCAGCACTAGTTTCCATTTATATAGAACTCTATAAACCTCAGAGTCCTATAGAAGTACACATTATTATTATATTCCTGCTTCAAGTACTTAGAATCATAAAATCAAAGATTTAGAGTTGGAAGGGATCATAGGGGCCATTAAGTCCAGCTCCTTCATTTTACAGATGAGGAAAATGATACCTAAAGAGGTTGTGACTTAACAAGATCACACAACTAGTAAATATCTGAAAGAAGAATTAAAATTAATTCTTCCTTGTCAGCTACGTGACCCTGGATGAGTCATGTAATTTCTTTTATCCTTAGTTTCCTCATCTGTGAAATGAGGATAACAATAGCTTCTCCTATTGAACAGGGCTATTAGGAGTATCAAATGAGGTAATATATGTCAAATGCTTTGCAAACTTTAAGGCTCTATAGAAGTGTCAGTAATTATTAAGTGGAGGGCCTGGACAGGGCATTTTCCCAAGATCTGGGCTAATGTTCTGCTACCATGTTCTGCTCCCTCCTTTAGTAAGTGGGCAGAGTATATGTCTTACAGGAGAGGATAAAGGTGCATGCCCAGTTCCATGAAAAGGGCCCCAGTCCTCTCCTGTTGCAATTATTACTCTTGTTATTGGGATATAGTAGATAGAAAGCCAGACTAAATCAGTCAGAAAGACCTGGGTTCAAGTCTTGACTCTGACACATATTAGTTGTATGACTCTAGGCAAGTCAGTTGGTGATCTAGTAATCTTCAGTGATTTAGGCTACTCTCTAAATTTACAGTTGCTAATCTGAATTGGTAGAGGGAGTTTCCTGTCTGGATGTTCTAGAACTAAAACAATGAAATCACATGTCCAAACTCCCTCGTCCGATTGTTACCTGTCCCTACTTCTACCCATTCCCCCTAAAAATTCCTAATACAATTTTCTGCATGTGGTTAAGTACTCTGTGGTACAACTATTTACAATACTAAATGCTATTGATGAAATGAAACATGTGTAGCTTCTAAACTCCAGGAGCTTACAATCAAGTATTTCTAGCTTCTTTAAATTTTATGTATCTGTGATGTGGAGCTGGAATTTATAGGTCATTTGGGCCAACCCCTCATTTTATAGTTGAAGAAAGTGAGGCCTATAGGCAGGTTAAGTGACTTGTCTCAAGACGCATTGGTAATGAGCATCAGAGTCAAGATTTGAACCTGAATCCCTCTGACTCCAGAGACAGTGTTCTTTCCACTGTATCATGATGCCTCCCTATGATTACTTTCCCCGCCCCTGCCCTCTCTTTTCTTCCTTCTCCACTACAATCCCACATAATGAAAGAATAGATTAAAATTTTCCTCTTTCGATTAAGAAATAATTATCAATTATAGAGATACTGATTTTAAAAGCAGGTCTGGTGGCTGGGACTCCGGCTGTTTTTCCAAAGTCAATGGCAAATTTCAGCTAATCCTCCCACCCTCCAGATCTCTCACTCACACTCATACGTACTCTCTTCTTTATAGACTTAATTAACTTTTGTCCCTTCTCTTCCTCATAGCTGTCTGAAATACAGTAGGCAGGAACTCACACAAGACTCAGTAACCAAAGTAAAATCTCCTTCCATGTATCTTCTTGAACAGTGTGAAACAAGTGTAGCAGCATAAATTGCCCATGCCTCATCACTTCTAGTATATCATGAAAGAAGAAAAAAATTCTAATAGGGTGAGTGAATCTTCTTAAATTCAATAGCTTCTTTTGGGGGAAAGAAAACCCTTAAATTCCTGGCTGCCATAGAAACCATCCTTGCAAGCAGATTGTAAATAAAAACAGGCCCCTCTGGTTTTATATTTATATTATACATGTATTCCTTTTTAAATATAAAAAAAATGATGCTACATTCCTCTGATGCCCATGATCTGTTGGTACTGCTCTGATTGTAGATTCAAGGAAAGCTTAAGTTGGGGATTCTGGATTAAAGAAATAAGAAATGAGTAGAGCCAAAAGATAATGATACAAATTGTCCAGGTCTCTTAGAGGTGATGTCCTAGCAAGCAGATGAATTACAGAATCAAAACCTCAAATACTTCCCATTCTCATTCAGTGTGACTGCAACAGAGTTGTATGTCTGGGCTGACACATTCACAACATTGCAGCCACATCCGGGCCAGTACACATTTTATTGGTTCCCTGAGATCCACCTAGGATGAAGTATTTCATTAGAAAGTGGGGCAATGCCCAAGGAGGTCTCAATGTGAAAGAATGCTTTCTATGTAGGGTTACATTCACTTTTGTGGTTTCTTGACAGTCCTTATTTTAAAAGCACAATGAACACTGCTTGAGACAAAGAAAGGGTAGGTAGGTCCAGGGTGACTTAGCTTTCCTTACTCAAGCAGCAGCAGCAGGCTGATAGGGAGCCAGACACCAAGGATAGCGGCATTCTAAGATACTTTTCAGGACTTCAAAGATTTGGCTATTGTCCTTGGGGAAAAGTAAGATGCATTCTCGAGCATTTAAGCATCCTCTTCATGGGGATACTTTAGAGGGCAGTCATGGAAAATATTTGGTGGTCTGAGGAGGTACTGAACTTTACCTTTGTAATTTTCCAGGGGTGGTAGGTGGGGGTGGGGAGAGCAACAATAACCATGTGCCCTGAAAAGGCTGCCTGTTTATCACAGAATTTGGCTCTCCTGCTTGTTAGAAATTAAGACTGGCTATGCGAAATAGGAAGCTTATCGATCAGGGATCTCTTGACTGTGTGTGTGTGTGTGTGTGTGTGTGTGTGTGTGTGTGTGTGTGTGTGTGTGTGTGTTGGATCTTTTTCCTCAGTCAGGTGAAGTCTGTGGACCTCTTCTCAGAATAATATTTTATAATGCATAAAATAAAATACAAAGGATCATAGGAAGGAAGGTAATCATATTAAAATACAGTCATCAAAATATCTAGAAAACAAGTTCATAGACCCCAAGTTAAGAACCTTTGCCCTCCCGGTTTTGCTGGTATATTGTCTTTCATAACTCATTCAGTTTACATAGAAACATAGGATGTGAGAGACCTTAGGAAGATATGTAATGTGCATATCTAAATCCTGTAGACATAACTAGCAGAGGTAAAAGGTCATGGGTGAAGGGATGCTTTTTGCCTCTTTTCTCATCTATGAAATAAGGAAGTTGGATCCCATAATTTCTAAAGACTATTTCAATTTAAACCTCTCTTTCTGTAAAATTCTGTGCCCCTTGAAGAGGAATAGAAATTTTAGTTCTTTGATAAGATTTCTTTCTAATGGTAAAGCTGTCAGTTAGTTATGTCTCACTGGAGTTGAAAAAGTACCATATGGTTTGTTTTATGTTATTAACCACCTCATTAGTTTGGTCAACTACATCATTATTGTGAATTTCTGAAATAGGTGTGCTTTCTAACAAGTTATTGTTCTAGTGCTGTACATTAATAATAATAATAATAAATGATAATAGCCACCATTTAAATAGTGCCTTAAAGTTTGCAAAATGCTTTACGTGTTATTGCTACTCATTGCATCTATCTGGGTAGATCAGACATCTTTTTCTCGACTCCTCTGTGACAATGGAAGAAACTCTGAGGCATGGGGGTGAAATGATCATTCCAGAATCACTCAGGGAATTGTATTGACAGACTCCATTAATACTTATGACTTCTTATTTCCTGGTCAAAATGATGTTCACCAGTTTCCAGTGGCCCTGAACAGAAGAATTTAAAGATTATTGAGCATACTATAGCTATATTCTTTAAGAAAATTTAATAAATGGAAATATAAATTTACCCAGTCTGTTAACTAGAGGGCTTCCATTTACATTAGAAAGGGTTTGCTGTTATATCAAACTCCTATAGTGTATTTATGATTAATGTAACTAAGTATCTCTCTATCTAAAATTTCTCATATATATATGCACATTTCTTTATTTGTCTATAAATCTTTGAAAAGATTAATCTGGGGTGATTTGGGCTTAGTCTTACTGGAAAGACAAGGAGGACATAACAATCATAGTAGCTCACACTTATAAACTACTTTAAGGTTTGCAAAGCAGTACATATACATTATGTCTTTTTATTCTTACAACAGATTGTCTTCCTAATGCTGTTCCTAATGTAGTAGTAATAGTAGTGGTAATAATAATAATAACAATAATGTCATTATGCCCCCTTAGGCAAGAGTTAGGATTGCATAGCGGATAGAATGGGGGGCCTGGAATCAAGGAGACTGAGTTTGAATCCACTCTGAGATAATTACTAGCTGTGTGACCCTGGACAAATCACTTAACCTATCTTTGCCTCAGTTTCCTTATCTATAAAATGGGAATAATGATAGCACCTACTTTCCAGTGTTGTTTTGCGGATCAAATAAGATAATAATTGCAAAGTTCCTGGCAATAGAAGGTGCTATATAAGTGTTAGCTATAATAATAATAATAATTATGATTATTATTATTACAAGAGGAGGAAAGAAGCTCAGAAAAGTTAAATGATTTGTTTAGGGTCCCATATGTAGGAAGTATCTGAAGCAGGATTTGAATTCAGATCATTCTGACTTTAAGTACAGTGCTCTTACTGTATTTCCCTGATGTCTTTCAGATCCAGGATTCTATGGTAATGAGATCCTGCCACAGTAAATTGGGATAACATTAGAAACTTGATTAGAAACCTGTTATGCAGTGCCATAGATGATGTGATGAGTGTATAATATTTGGAGAGGTCTACAGATAAATGTGAATGTCTAATATTGTGATAAAGTGTGATACATATGTCTACATACATATGTATATTTAGCTTCTGTTTATACAAATGTTACAGGAAGTGAACGAAGCCAATGATTATAGAGTATCTGCAGTATGTGTGTGGGATTAGTATGTTGGCAAATGAATGTGTGAAATTTGGAGAAATGCAAATATTTTATTTACCAAGGACTGTCTAGAACCAGTAGAAGCTGTTAGTGAATATGTGAGAATCAGCTTCCTCATGACTCAAAATGTTATCATAACGTTGGTTCCTGTTGTAATTGGGCTGAATTTTCAAACTAAACATAACATAAGTTCTCTTTGGAAGAGTTTGAAACTACAGCCTCTTTTAGAAGATCTTAAACACTTCCAGTCCAACTCACCTAAGGGTTCCTAGCCTTCTATTTCCCAAGTCTCTCTCTCTTTTTCTCTCTCTCTCTCCCCCTCCTTCCTTCTCTCTCTCTCTCTCTCTCTCTCTCTCTCTCTTCTCTCTCTCTCTCTCTCTCTCTCTCTTTCTCTCTCTCTTTCTCTCTCTCTCTCCCCTATCTCCCTCTCCCTCATTCTTTTAAACTTATTTTTGTTCCCACATAAAAAAGAAAAACAAATTATAAACAATTCTCTTTTCTGTTGCAAGTTATTGTTCAGTCACATCTGACTCTTTGTAACACTATTTGGGGTTCTTTTGGTGAAGATACTAGAGTAGTTTGCTGTTTCCATCTCCAGCTCATTTTACAGATGAGGCAACTGAGGACTAAGTGCCTTGCCCTGGGTCACACAGTTAGTAAGTGTCCGAGACTGGATTTGAACTCAGGTTTTTTTTTTTTGACACTGGTCTGTTGCTCTATACATTGTGTGGCCTAGCTGCCTTTCCCCTACAACACTCCTCTCAAAGATAAGTACATGTCTATCCCCAAGGACCTAAATCCTGCTTTCCGGTCTTTGGTCTTTACTTAACATTTTCCCTGGATTTCTAACTCTTACAGATCTGTCTGCTCTTTTTTTTTAAGGTCCAAATCCTAGAATGTGTTTCAGTAATCATTGTAATCTATGACCCATCAAGTCATTCAGGACATAACTGGTCATCCTTGAGGTGTGATTAGGTAAATAAGTACAGACTAAGGGTGCTACCCAACCCTGTTAAGGTGATGTTATCAGAATCTCAAATGAGGTGTCACTTCCCATGTATCAAGGAGACATAATCCAAATCCTGGTAGATCATAATAACCTGCAACCTTAAGTTGTCCACTTTTGTTCTTGTTTATACTTGCCTCACTAAACTCATACATATGTGAATACATATGTACATTTATATATACATACACACATTATATGTGTACATATGAAAGACGTATTGAAAGTATATTGTTGGATAATTTCTTAGTCTGGGTTTCTGAAGAGCCCAGGGAGAGTTTTACCTACCAGCAAGATCTGCTAACTGGGTTACAAATAACTTGAGTGGTCAAACTGAAAAGAAAATGGTTTATTAGCATGCTAAGGATGATTGCTTGTTGATAAAAACTTCAGCTTCTTGGGCTATAGATAGTTTTTTTTTTAACATTTTTTCCAGACCATTATAAGAGTGTGCAGGCAATTAGTGGCATTCAGTAGCAGCTATGGATAGATAAATAAAGCACTTCACAGGAGAAGGAAGAGTAGAGGAAGGGGCTATCAGCTAAAGGAAAAGGGAAGTTTCTGGGGGCATATTTCCTTCTCATGCAGCTGGAAGGATTTGTGAAAGAGAGAGGAGAGTTGGGGAGAAAGAATGCTACTAGTATTTGTATTCCCAGCACTTCATATAGTCCCTAGCATACCCAATGTCTTTCCCTTTATTCTATCTTCCCATTTTATTAGAAACCAAAAGAATGACAACCATTGAGACTCCCTGGTTTTCATTTATTGTCTCTCCCAGCTTTAACCCTTTTCCATGAAGGAGGTTGACTTAGGTTCAGTTGCCCACCTGCCAGACTTGTGTCTGCAAATAGCTCAGTGAATAATAAAGTGTTGTATAAATGTGAACTATTATAATCTTTGCAATGAAAGTCATCATGGTGCAATGGAAACCATGCTGGAGGTAGGAGGCCTGAGTTCAAATCCCAGCTTCAGTACTGACTAGCTATGACATCACGGACAAGTAACTTAATCTAAGACTCTACTTCCTTTTCCGTAAAATGGTGATAATACTACTTACGCTGCATACCTTATAGGAATACTGCATGTAAACTCACAATGCAAGATGTGAATACAGGAAGTATTAGTGATTTGTCAGAATGGGGAACTCCTAGTGTGAGAGCTTCTGCAGTACACAACGATATCTAACTAGACAAATCCTAGGTTGTTACTGAAAGCTCAAAGAGATTAAATGACTTGTTCAAGACCATGTTACTGGTAAATTTTACAAGCCAGATTTGAAGCCAGGTCTTTCTGCCTCCAAGCTGAACTCTTTCTGCACTGCTGAAGGCTGTCTCTGATTCCATAGTGAGTTATTATTATGTAGTACAAAGTAGAAAAGATATTTGAAGTTGCCCCACTTTGGGGTTCATTGGATCAAATTGGTCAGATGGCTGCCAAATTTCCATTGTTCTTTGTTTTGTGTATTTGTGAAGGAGGAAACATGAAAACTGGGGCTTTTTTTCCTCTGCCTTTTAGAAATCTTTAAATAATGATTTTCTAGAGAGATAAGGCTAAATTGGAATTGAATCTCAGCTTGATAAGAAGGAAAGACTGTTTGCCCACTGTACTCCTCCTTTTCACTTTATCTTTTTTTCTTTCTTTAATACCCAGAGGAAGGATATTATAGTTCTGATGGCCAGCTTATGTACATGATAAGCCTTGGCCTCTTGCCTAAGGCTTCACCTGGGAGGATTAGCCTTTTCCAAGGATTTAGGTAAGGTAATCAATAATGTCATTATTTGAGGCAACTCCAAACTACTGGAATCACTAACACCCTTGAACTACCAAGTCTGTGAGTTGTTTTAGGAAGTCTAATCTAGGGCTCCAGAGACAGAATGCAGGTAGGACCTGCTAAAAGCTTCCTAGTACCCAATATCCACTTTCCTCCCAACCCAGGTCTGCAGGGTGCCTGGAATACCTTTAATACCTTTATTAGTCACATTTTTAGGTTTAGACATATTTGTTTCCACTTAAAATTACAACGTGTTAACTAACAGTTCAATGTTTAATTGTTTTCAACCTTAGTATGAATCAGTTGCTCAATCAATAAGCAAATGCCTACTATGTGTCAGAAGATAAGGCTACAGTGACAAAAACTGAATAGTCCCTGCCCTCAAGGAGGGCAGTTCTTATTTGCCAGTTACTCAATAGAGTTCCTAGACACTGGGTTCCAGGATAAATGTTAGTGAAGAGGGAGAAGAGAGAGAATGATTAAGAATGTATGTTACTTTTATGACCTCACAGAAGGGGATTCTTGGACAGCCAAAGGACAGAATTAATGCACTGTGGCTGCCTGGTAGAGAGGTTAATGGTATTGAAAGGTTGGATTGAGGTCTAGGACCCATAGCTTACTATCTGGCTGACTTTGGGAAGTCCCTTAACCCCTCTGATGTATGGATTCTTTGTAAAATGGGGATAAAAATGCTTATCCTACCTATTTCACTGGGTTTGTGTGAGGACAAAGATGTGTAAAATTGTAAAGTGCTAAATAAATGTGAGATATTACTATTGTTAATGGAGATAATGGTGCATGACCACATACCTCATCTGTCTAGCTTTGCTTAAGCATCTGCTCTCTGTCTCTGTGTTTCTGTCTGTCTCCGTGTTTGTCTCTTTGTTTCTGTTTGTTGTCTGTTTCTGTCTCTGTTTATCTCTGTCACTGTTTCTGACTGTCTCTGTCTTACTTTGTGACTGTCTCTATCTCTCTGTCTGTGTCTCTGTCTCTCTATCTCTGTCCGTGTCTTTCTATCTCCGTGTCACCCACCCCAGGGTCAGCTTCTCCCAGTGTGACAGCCAATTCTATTGACTGTTTTTGTTTGGTAGGAGGAGCTTTTTCAAAAGGTTAATGGTTTTGTTTGCCTTCTGCCACTGCTGTGGATCTTGAAGCTTGAGACATTTCACTGTTTTAATTTGATTTGATTCAATGACAGATATGATTTTGATGGATGATAAGCTAATATGTGGGTGTTGATTGACTAATGTTGGCATATACTACAAAGGATTATTGGGGACTCTCTCTGAATATTATAGGTACATATATATTATAGATATGTACATTATATGCATATATAAATGTAAAAGAATAGAATTAATGACATATGTAAGACCTTGATATAATATTATAATGTTATGTATTAAATATCTTAACATATATTTAAATATATTAACTTATATATATTTAAACAAATAGAAATTTTTTGCGTGTGATGACCATGTTAGCAGGTTTGGTTCAATTAGTGATTCTCAATACAAACTATACTAGGGACTAGTAAAATATCCTGTCTCTAATGTGGGCTTCTTCACCCTTTGTAGCATCAGCACTGGAACAGAGCACAGAGACTCACGGAGCGAGAACATAGAATTGGGTGAACGAAGTTGTAAGTTTTAGCCAAGATGGCAGGGGTCAGTCAACTCAGCTGAAACAATCCAGGGGACATTAATTTCATTAATTCCACCTGGATAGGGGTAAGAGAGGAGAGTATTTAAGCAAGATCACTGGGGAAAGCATATCTGCTGTATAGAGATCAGACTGGCTGATCTTGGTAATGTTTGCATTGCAGTGTGTGAGAGGATGGGCTCTGAGGAGCCTGTAGCAACTTGACTCTGGTAGTTTGGTATTCTTAGATACTTTCCTCCTTATGGTCCTAGCTACTGAACCCTCTAGGAAAGGTAGTCAGGAACTTGTTTGGTGTGTTGGTGTTCTTTGGGTATTTTTATGTGGACCCTGAGCTATTTCCTGTGTTTCTTTGGAACTTGAAAACAGAGTACTCAGAAAAGGGGATTCTGGGTGATGGAGATGTACACCATGTTCTGCTGAGAAATGCATATTTGATCCTCAGTTACTGAACCCAGTTTCCTGTCCCTAGAGAGAGGCTGCCAGGCCAATTGGTATTAGGAGGAGGAGGATGGAGGGAAGAGATTTAAAAAAAAAAGTTATAAATTTTAAGGGGCTCACTTTCCATCTATAAAATGAGAAGGTTGGGTTGGTTGATTTTTAGGCCCTGGATGGACCTTATACTTTGTTCTATGAATGTCTAGTATTTCTTAGTTTACTTTGATTATGTCACCTTGACTAATTTTTCTCTCTATTCCACATTCTGGATTTCACCTGATTCATACTTTTTGTCTTTTGATTGTACCTTTGTGGAAAAGTTTGGTGTAAGTTGTATGAGCTGCCTGATCTCCAGAGAACACCAATCCCTTGTTTGTCAGAATGGCTGAACTGTCCTTGCTGATTAGCCTGCCCCAAATTATCTCTCTTTCCTTCTAGTATGAGTCCACCCTTCTTGATTCTGGGTGTGAACATGTTGGGACTTGTAGTTTTGCTTGTGTGTGTGTGTGTGTGTGTGTGTGTGTGTGTGTGTATAAGTGTATATGTAATAGAGGGGGATGAGGAAAGAACATTTGGCTTATATAGGACATATATATATGTATGTATATATATATATGTATGTGTATATATATATATATATATATATATATATATATATATATATATATATATATATAAAATTCAGTGAAATTGGGGCTGGTTGAATGACAAGATTCAATGGATGGTAATGAATTGTTCCATGTCAACTATAGAAGAAAATCTCAACTATGGAGTCTAAACGAAAATTGATGCTATTTTCTCTTTCTTTTGTTCTTTTTTGTTTTTTTCTTTCTCATTGTTCTGATTCTTCTTTCACAACATGACTAATGTGGAAACATATTTACTATATAAAAAAAGAAAATCTCAAATGGAATTGCTCATGGATCTGTCCATGGTCCTATGGTGTTTGAGTTTTTCTTTTTTTCTCCTATTACTGGTTTGATAAAGATATAGATGGCATTCCTACCAAGTTAGAAGACTCAGATATAGAAGGAATAACTAATATTCTGGGGTGATAGAACCAGAACCCCCAAATATCCTAAAGACCTAACTGGCCAAATTTAATTAGATGAAATTTATATTTATATGTCTAGAAGACTGTGATTTTTGTTGTCTCTCTTTCCATCAATTCAGATCACAACCTATCTATGGTAAGTCTTAGGGAATTGCCTAAGGCTCCTGACTTATTCATGCTCACATAGCTAAATGTCAGATGGGGGATTTGAATCCAGGTCTTCCTGACATCAAGTCTAACATATTTACTCTACTGCACTGCCATCCAATATGAAAATTAATAGGGCAGAATAAAAAGCCAAAGAAAGGCAACGCTTTACCTTGGCTGGTCCTGGAGTAAGAAATACATAGCTATGTTCCCTCTGACATCTACTGACTGTGTGACCATGGGAAAATCACTTAACCTTTAAGATAAGTTGCAACAACTACAACTTATAAGCAACACATAGAATTATGCCCTTCTTTCCTCTGACACCCTGGTGCAGGCTCTTATTGCCTCATACTTGGACTATTGCAATAACCTGTTGGTTGGTTTCCCTGTTGTATGTTTCTCCTCACTCCAATCCATCTTCCATTCAGCTGTCAAAGTGATCTTCCTAAAACACAAATGTAACAATGTCACTTCCCCTTACTCCCTGAACCCACACTCAGTAAACCCCAGTGGCTTCCTATTACCTTCAGTAACAAATGTGAAATTCTCTGTTTGGCATTCAAAGCCCTTTGTCATCTGTGCCCTCCTCAACCTTTCTAGTTTTTTTTTTTATACCTAACATTCTGCCCTACCTTCACCGCTACAACCAGTGATACTGGCCTCCTTGCTTTTCCTTTGATAAAATACTTCATCTTCCCAGTCTGGGATTTTTTCCTGGTCGTCCCCCATGCCTGGGATTTTTTCCCTCCTCATATCCATGTCCTAGTTTCCTTCAAGTCTCAGCTAAAATGCCATCTTCTATAAGAAGCCTTTCATGATACCCTTTAATCCTAGTGATGAAATGGATAGGGCACTGGGCCTTAGATACCTAATAGTTGTGTGACCCTGCACGTCACTTAACTTCTGTTATGTGAGGTTCAAATGAGATAATAATTGTTAAGCACTTAGCACAGCCCTCGAACATTGTAAGGGCTATATAAATATTGTTTATTATTATTATTATTAGTGTCTTCCTTAACACTTCCCTCTGTTAATTAAGTCCATTTTAACTTGTATACAGCTTCTTTGTATGTAATTGTTTGCATTTTGTGTCCCCTATTTCCTCAAGGTCATCTCCAGGGCTTAGTACAGCCGCTGCCATATAGTAGGTGCTTAATAAATGCTTATGACTCACTGGCAACAATAACAATGATATCAGGATGATAGAATTTGAAAATACATTGTTGAAGTCACATACACTTGTGTCTAAACAGTCAACATCATAAGTACAAGATGGGGGAGCCATAGGCAGACAGCAGCTTTTCTGAAAGGATATCTGGGCCCTTTGGTAGACTTCAAGCTCCACATGATCCAACACATACACAGAAAAAAAACCTAATATGATCTTGGAGTCTAAGAGGGGACATAGTGTCCTTGTGTCCGGGACATAGGTAGCTATAGTCCTGGTCAGACCACATCTGGATGTTGTTCTCAGGCCTGGCCGCCACATTTTAGGAAGGAAGTTATCAGATGTAGGACTATCAAGACAGCAAAAGGCTTTGAGATCATGCCAAATGAGAATTGACTGAAGGAACCAAAAGGATGTTTAGTCTGGAGAAAAGAAGACCGAGGTGGAACATGTTAGATGTTTTCAAGTGTTTTAGTAGCTGTCACATGTAAGAAAATGTATTTGTTTTGCTTGTCCCAAAGGAGAGAACCAGGAGTAAAGGGTGGGAGTTTCAGAGAAGCAAATTTAAGCTTAATATAAGGGGAAAAAACCCTTCTGAACAATCAGAGCTTTCAAAATTGGTACAGGTTGAGTTGGTAATGTTAGATTTTGTCATCCATTCTTTTAGCTACACCTTCCAGTTTTTCATCATCTGCAAGTTTAATTACCAGTATCATTTCATCTCTATATGTCCATCAAAGTCATTGATAAAAATGACTTCAGGACAAAGCCAAGGACCCCAGAGCCCTGTGGGATAGCATTAGAGGCCTCCAGTAAGGCTGACATAGGTCTATTAATATTTCTGTTTGCTTTTACTAGTGGAGAGAGTGAAAGAAGACAGATGATAGGTGAAAAGAATACAGAAAGAGAGGGCAGGAAATTATAAAGCTAACTTTTACATAGATATTTGTTCTTAGTAGTGAGAGGTATCTCTTTTATTTAGTTATTTTTTTCAGCATTTCTCCTTGACCATATCTGGTGCTAGCTTAGGTCACCTCTACTTCACAGTGGAAAAGCCGACTCTGTACAGAAGTGATTAAAGACTAAATCCCTGGCAGCTTAACTAACATGCAAGCCAGTGATCAAGGACATCAGCCTAATTCCCCAACATCTTGACTGGGATTTGGGAGAGGGGGCCACAAAAGCCCAACAGAAACACAAGAGCTGCTGAAGAAGCCTGAGAGGAGCTACAGGCCTGGGAGTCAAGTACATGTTCCTGAGCTTATTATCCTAGTTCCATCTGCACAGCAAAGTGCTGATAACATGAAGATCGCATCTGCAAGCGCATAGTGCCACCATGGGCACTGAAAAGGGAGCAAAAGAAATCGGTTTTTACTTTTTGTCTGGATCATAACAATTGCCTAGATTTGGGGATGCCTCGGGGAGGGGACTGGATTTTTCAGAATTCATCTGAATTTTTAAGATAATGATAAATTGGGTCCAGGCACTTTGTCCATGGTCATTCAAAGGCATTCAAGGGCACAATTGTTTAGTCATCACCAGCATGCTTAAAGTTAAGGAGACCGAGACTAAGATGAGGAGGGAGACATATGAAGCTGTTCGAAGATATAATACACAGTACAGATCATTGCAATGGATAGAGCATCTGGCACCAGTGCTGGCATATTGTGGGCACTTATTAAAACACAGTGCCTGGCATAGAGTAAGAACTTAATAAATGCTTATTTCTTTCCCCTTTCTCCTTTATGGAGCTAAGTAGATAATTCAGGGCAAACTCTACTCCCCCTCTCCCCAATCTGCTATCTTGTAAGGAGTAGATCTTTGGGGGAGGCTTTAGAGCTGTGATTGATGCAGATGGGCTGTGTCTACTAATGCTCAAATTCTACCTTCTAAGTCTACTGCAAAGAGCTCAGCTCCAAGGGGTGGCCACGTTATTTGAATGTCAAACGTGCACTTGCCTAAAAGACTTTTTTATGGAGAACTCACACAGGGCAAGTGCTTGCATGGTGGTCAGAAGAAGCGATTCAAGGACACTCTCAAGGTCTTTCTGAAGAACTTTGGAATTGATTGTGTGACATAGGAGATGCTGGCAAAGGACTACCCAGCATGCATGCCTTTATCAGAGAAGGTTCTATGTTCTATGAGCAAAGCAGAATTGAAGTAGCTCAAAAGAAACACAAGATGCACAAATTTAAAGAAGCCACCCCAAATGTTCCCATGGACTTTTTGTGCCCGACCTGTGGTAGAGCATTACAAGATTGTATTGGTCTGATCAGCCACAGTTAGGGACACTAACTTCACTCCAACATAGTGATGTCATTTTGGTCCTCCTCGAGAATGAAGGAAAATTACCAACCAACTATCCTCTAACATGGAGGGAGGAGCCTTTCTTGGACCTCTCTCCAATATCTTGTATATACTTATGACTGAAGTATCCTAGATATATAGAGCTAGAAGGGACCTTAAGAACCATCTTGTCCAGTCTTGTTACGTTACAGACAAGGAGACCAAAGACTAGAGACTTGCCCAAGGTCATACAGATAGGAAGTAATGGAGCTGGGATTCAAACCCAGGTCCTTTGACATCAAATCCAGCATTCTTTCCACTGTAGCATACTCTCTCCTCATTTATTTAGGTAGGTTCTGTGAGGATGGAGTTGTTTCATTTTTGTCACTGTATTTATATTGCTTGGCATTATACCTAGTACAATGTAGGCGATTAATAAATATTTTGATTGATAGAACAATATTGGTATAGTCAGTCAATAAATGACACTGCGCTAAGCAGTGCAGTAGGAAGACCATTTGGGGTCAAGCTCTGACTTTGCCCTTTACTAGTCCTGAAGTCCTTTAACCTTCCCCAATCTCAGTTTCCTCATCTGTAAAGTGGGGATGATAATTCTTTAATACCTGCCTCCTGATATTGTGAGGAAAATGTTTAAACCTTAAAGCTCAATAAAAACTGAACTATTATTATTTTTATCAGATTTTTTTGAGGGGAATTATTGCCAAACTCTCTATGTAAGAATTGCTAGCATTTATACAATGCTTCAAAATTGGTTCTCACAACCACCTGTTGAAGTTGTTCAGTTGTTTTCAGTCATGTCTGCATCTTTGTGACCCCATTTGGAGTTTTCTTGTCAAAGATACCGGAGTGCTTTGCCATTTCCTTCTGCAGCTCATTTTACAGATGAGGAAACTGAAGCAAAAAGGGTTAAGTGACTTGCCCAGGGTCACACAGCTAGTAAGTGTCAAGTGTCTGGTCTGAGACTAGATTTGAACTCAGGACCTCCTGACTCCAGGGCCAGTGATCTATCTACTGTGCCATCTAGCTGCCCCCAGAATAATGTTTTTAAATGAATGAAGTGAAATTCCTAGGATTATAAGAGAAATCAATTATATTGAGATACAGTTGTCAAAATATTTAAAAATTAAGTTCTCAGACCCAGCTTAAGAACCCCTCCTACACCAAGTGGCCTGTGGAGACAAAGGTTCTATTGTTCTATTTCTCCTTCTTTTCCTTCCAGTGACCCTCCTTCAGAACAGAGAGAAGCTAGTACCAGGAAAACCAGAAGGAAAGATATTGTTATGGTAGGTTGACAGAAACATGTTAATATAATAACAAATTGCTAATACCAAATGTAATATGAACTTCCACTCCCTTAAATGATCCTGGTAAGGTCAGAACCTCAGTAATGCCCTTGCATTCCTACTCTTAAACTATTTACTTTCCATTAGGTTGAGCTGAACCACACCCCAAGTCCCTCCACCCTGGGATTTTACCTTGTAAAGCAGCCTAGCTTGAGCTAGATCTCAGCTTCAGATACCTTGCCCCCATTCCATAAGGATTCACGGCCTGAAGGGCAGAACAGCCAGGATGAAGCTATTTTCCTTGCCTGAATTGCCAAGGGCCACTGGAATCTCATGATCAGGCCTTGCTACCTCACTTATCTCTTCCACTTTTCTTCCTAAAACTATAAAAACTTTTTCATGGATCTCTTTGGTTGGGAAATCCACTGGACATCTCCCAGGCTAGCAGGTTTGTTACCCTGTTATCTCAATTAAAGATACTTTATTCCTCATTTCATTGGTTTGATTTATTTTAGGACTTGACAAGACCTCTTGTGAGGTTATGAAAACTAGAACGAGGGTATTGTTGGTATGGCAAGACTGAGGTGGGCAAAATGGTGCAGTAGGCAAGATTTCTTTTTGGCACCTTTCCCGTCAGCAGCCTTTGCCCCCACTCCTGGTGCCCAGCCTTGAAAGGTCTTGCTTTTCTCAAGTCATTGTCATAGTAAATCACCCCATTTGGTTGTTTCTTTGCCTGCCTCTTCATGAGGTTGGATCTTGTGTTAGAAGCAGAGAGGTATAGGGAGATTTGAAGAAAATTGTCATTAAACCAGTAACTGATGTCACGTGGAAGCAACTGGCCCTCTAAGGGCTAGAAAGCAAGATGCAGTGAAGAGAATACCTTGAGGTTTAGAGCTGAGTAAGACTGGTAAGGTGGTGAACAGTAATGCCTGAAGTGAGGTTGTTGGTAGTAATAATAATAGTACTTTGCATTTTATATTTCACTTCTATTTTCAGGGGACTTTTGCATCTCTGCTTGATGACCTAACTGCCTTCTCCCTGAGTGCTGCCAGGTCCTGGTCATTTCTACCTGCCATTTTTATATCTCTTTTATTTATCTTATTTATTTTCATTTACTGTTTCTAGCTGTACTCTGGGAAGGTTTGGAAAGTTCCTGAGAAAGCTGGTTCTTGGCAGATAGGTAAACAGCTTTATTTTGCTAAGAAATGCAAGGTCTGCAGAACACACTGCAAAGTGAGGGTTTGACAATTACCCAGTGAATTTCTGCAGTGTAGACAGCCAATTGAAATTATTCAGCCTTTCAGTCTTGCTTTCCTGTTAGTGTTCTAGATTCTGGAAAATGCAGGCATTTCAGATGGTAGCACAATCACCAATTAGCCCAAATCTGTTGATCTGCGTTCTCTTGGACATTTTTATTCATAGGTGGGAAATATCTGTGAGGTGTTTCAGCAGGAGTACCATTCTTCCTAGAATGTAAAAAGGCAAATTGGCAGAATATTATCTCTCATGAATTTCTGTAGCCTATGAAATGATTTTCTGGGAATCTATGATGACATCTAATAATATATGGCAGCTGTGTTAACATTTTTTTTGTGTCATAGGAGGCAGTATGGTATAGAGAGAAAAGCACTGGGTTTGGAGTGAAGGTACCTTGGTTTATTTTCTCCTCTGCTATTTGCTTAGTGTCTGTGTGACCTTGGGCAAATATCCTTCTCCTCTAGAGGCACTCGGTGGCTCAGTGGATAGAGCATTGGGCCTGTATTCAGGAAGATGAGTTCAAATCTGGCCTCATACACTTCCTAGCTGTGTGATGCTGGACAAGTTACTTAATCTCTGCCTCAGTTTCCTCCATTGTAAAAAGATCAAATGAGATAATATCTGTAAACCAGTTAGCACAGTGACTGGTACATGGTAGGGGCTTAATAAATTCTTGCTTCCTTTCTCCTCCCTGTAGGCTTCAGTTTCATCATCTGAACAATGGGGGTGGGGAGGGCAGGGAGGATACATTGGACTATTTGAGCTCTGAGATTCCTTCCATTTTTGAATCTTATGATTCTATATATCCTAAGTTCTGAGGTTCCTTTCATATCTAAATCTCATGAATTTATGTTTCCATGGCTATGAATGATCCCTTGCTTTAGTTAAACAAGGGCAACCATACCTGGCACAGTTCAGATGGGCAGCCCAAGGGTTGTATCTGACCACACTTCTTATTGTGGGCTTATGTTCCCCAGTAGTGCATTCTGTATGTTGGTACTGGAGGAGCATAGATCTGGACCACCAAAACACCCATGAACAGCCTTTTCTAGTACAATAATTGAAGCACAAGGGGAGGATACACAGGATAAAACATCATAGGGGCTACTTTTATGCTCTGACCAAACCAGTCCCAACAGATTCCTTCCTTGTGCACATCATCTTTCTGACCCTGGCTCTACCCATGGCTCCATCTCTATAAAGTTGTTTAATATGACCAGGGAGGGGAGATCTGGCTCTATGGTACACCTAGTTTGTCTCTTTTATATTCCTAGAACTGTCATTGCCGATGGCATCGTCCTCTAGGAAGAGGAAACAAGATGTTAGCTAGACATCTGTGATTCAGATGGATAGCATTAGGTTTGATCTGACCACTTCTTATCACCACTTACTTCTCCAATTCTGGTGCATTTGTGTGAGGGCTCTGGATGTGCTATGAACCCATATGAGTAAAATGTTTGTGAATACCACTGTGCCACAATGACAGAACAAAGTGAGGAGACCCTAATCCAAGCACTGCAGGTACCGTTGTACTCTGACCTGAGCCTGTGAACCTCAGCTGCTATCTCCACTGTGTACATACCATTGACTCACCAAATAATTTTTCCAACCATCACATTTTTTCATGCTTAAGTTTGGTCTGGACTCCACATTGAACCAAGCTACCACATACCAGCTTTCTACCTCCTTTCTGACATTCTTAAATATTCTGGAGAAAATGCCAGTATAATCAAGGGTTATTTGTTTTAGCTGTTCCTTGCAATATGGCAAGAGCATCAAAGAGGGAAACTTTAAAAGGGCCTCTTTCTCTATGTCATAACACCTATAGTTTCTGACTCTTCCTCCTCTTCCTCCTTTGTCTGGAACTCAGACTACTACCCTTGTGTACCTGGGTCCTGAGTCTTAGGTCTAGCATAACACTTTCAGGCCATCTCTATGGTATATCTGTGACTGTGATGTTAGAAGCCAAATGTGGTGACTTTGCTGTAGTTGATATTTTTTATAAAATCTTTTTATAAAAATCTTTTCTACTTTTCATGAGCTTGCTATTGAACTTCCAGTTTCATTCTTAAATTCACCTGGGATGACTTTGATTAGTTGTATGCTTTGCTAAGCTTTATTTAAACTGATTTTACGTTCTATAGCTTCTCATTATTTAGTGTGTGTGTGTGTGTGTGTGTGTGTGTGTGTATGTGTGCGCATGCGCATACAATCAAAGCCACTGATGTGTCAGCATTTGTGTCCTAAATGAAATGACATCAGTATTTCCCTGTTGAAACTTCCTAGTTCCCCTAAGGAATGTTATCTGAGCAAATTCAGTATCTGTGGGTGGATATTCCACTTCCAGAACTTATTTCCCCTCTCATCTCACCCCCACAAGCTCAATGGTTGTTCTTAAGGTTGCTCTGCTTTCTCTTTTTCTTCTCCCTGGTAATGCCCCAGAAGTATCTATCTTTGCTGAATCTTGGTCATTTAATTCTTAGCATTCTTTTCTGCTTATAAGGAAGCTCAGTATCAGGGTAGGGACTCCTCGGGGCAACTGAACATTTATATGATGGCTTTTGGGGGTTGTTTGCCCTATTTGCTTGTTATTGGGGAATGAGGTAGAAGAATGTCTCAGTGGTTTTAGACTCAAACTACTCTGCCTCTGTCTTCTGGCCTGGCATCTTATGACTTTTTCTCAGGTTGCTTTGATAAAGTCAACTCAATTAGACAAATATTTATTAAAGACCTACTATATGCAAAGTACTGTGCTAGGTCACCTATCCCATTGAGATATGAAAACTCATTACTGACAGCAAAGTTTTTCTTTATTAAAATTTCAATTTTTCTTCCCCCCCCCCATAGGGTTCCTGGAACTATAGGATTCAATGACTATAAATTTATTTGAAAGACTCTTCTTTTCATAGGCAGCAAGTGTTCAAAATTGACATTGTCCTCTAGGCAGTTTCCTTGTTGTCTGAATTGATGCATGCTACATGGGCTTGAAAATGCCTCTATGCTTTGCACATTTTAACTCAACATACTGTATCCTCATTGCAATTTGTCAAATTTCCTCCAGCTTACATATAGGTAATTCACACCAATTTCCCAGAAGATGAGGAAGGGCGAAATACTTGGCATGACACATCTATTTAATTTGCAGTATGAATATATCTTGTAAGGTGTATGAATCGTCAGCATTTGGAGATGAAATATATTAAAGTCATCTATTGTTACTAGAAGTGTAGAGACTTTGTGTGGCAATAACATACTGTGATAGAGGTCTGGAGAGTGAGAGTATGGTAGCAGCCAAAAGGGAAATTATTATGTACAGTGAACATACCCTTTTTTTCTTTTGATCCTTACCATCTAACATAAGTTTGTAGTCTGTCTAGCATGGTTTGGGCTAGGAGAAAAGTATTAGTGGTTAATGGCTGAAGGCATGAGGTGTGGTTGGGAGCAGAGATGTGACTGGGTAGCTGTGAGAATGGCTGATATGGTCTCATTCATGACTTTTGATGGACCCTTTTCTTGGGACACCTAATGCATGTCAAGCAATGAAACTGATCGAAATATGTCTAGTAAACTTTGTTATTTAGCATTCTGTCTTAGGACCTCTTTAAAAATGCTACCTTTACATATGGCTGGTATAACTGTAGTTGCTTCTAACTATTATAGTGAAGTCCTATGAGATGCTGAAAACCCTCCTGAACCATCAAAAATGTTAATGAAATGTGTTAATAGGTTTAGTATTGTGTGCTGTCTCTGTCCATGGTAGCTACTTTGGGACTTAGAGACTTTCATAGGAGAATATAAACCTTTTGTTTTATTCTTTACTTGATTATGATAATTAGAGGGTCACTAAACAAAGCTATCTTTCTTGTTGCACATTTCAAGGCATTTTATTTGATTTTAAAATCATCCAGTTACTCTAAAAACAATAGGTCTTTATTACAGGTACATTTTATCTTACCCAAGGAAAGACTTGGGACTGTTGTTCCAGGTATTTTTTATTAACTTCTCAAGCACAGGTACCCAAGAGGTTATGTTATAAGAACAGCCAATACTAAGCACATACCTACTACAGAAAGACGGGTCATGTTGTGAATTAAATTGCTTGATTTGCTTTATTTACTTCAAATTAAACTGATGCATGTAACATACTATCAAATGATTATTCACTGAGTTAATTTCTTGGACAGAAAAGTCTGACCTCAGATTTTAAAACTATACAATGGAAATTACCTAATTAATCAATCAAGTATTTATTAAGTACCTATTATTTATCATGGACTGTAAGTTCCATTCTACTTTGAGAAACAACAGGTACATATATAAAGATATATACAACATAAATATAAAGGAAACAAGTACAAATATGTATATATACACACAGATCCATACATATCTGTATGTATATATGTTAAATACAAAGTAGTTTGTGGATAAGGTCACTTAGGAGTTGGGAGTGGGGATGGGGATCAAAGACAGAATGCATTGCAAGCATAGGGGATGGCCAGTGCAAAAGACATGGAGACAGGGAATTAATAACAATGAGAACATCTGTATTGTGTTTTAAGAGTTCCAAAGCACTTTACATATATTATCTCATTTGATCTTGACAACTTGATCCCCATTTTACAGATGAGGAAAACTGAGGCTGATTTAGACTAAGTGACTTTCTAAAGATTACATAGCTATGAAATGTCTGAAGACAGATTCAGATTCAGGTCCTACTGACTCTAAGTCTGACACTTTATCCATTATACCAACCACTGAGCTGAGATATAATGGAATGTATGAGAAACAGAGTGAAGCCCAAGTTTTGCTGGAATGCAGAGTTTTTGGGAAGAAAGAGTAACGTCCAAAGAACCTGAAAAGATCAGCTGGGGCCAACGCTAAATAGAGGCATTTATATTTTATCCTCAAGGCAATAGGAAGCCACTGGCAATTGAATAGTGGAGTCACATGGTCGGATCTGTACTTAAGGAAAATTACTTTGGCAGCAATGTATAGTGTGGATTGTAGTGAGGAGAGAAGAGACCTAGTGAGGAGGCCATTGTTATAATAATCTAGGTAAGAAGTGATGAGGCCCAAAAAGCTTGATACTTTTGAAGTTAGTAAGTGAGGATTCCTGACAAGTCATCAATTATGCCCTCCAAGGGACAATCTTATCATTCCTCAGTTGGCAGAATGATCATTCTAGATAGATTACTGAAACATTGGGCCATTTTATTGTGGTTTTACAAGATAACTCGGACCTAGAATGACCCGGTTCTATAGTTAATCCAACCAATTGGCCTAGAGATTATGTAATCAATATCTGACTAACATCTAAAGGTATCTGTGACAATTTACTAACAGGTTGATGTCATGACCACAGATGGTTATTATACATATATATATATATACACATATACACACACACACATATTATATATATGCACGCACACACATACATATACATATATGTATATTCATACATACATATAAATATAAATATATATGTGCCAACTTGTGACAGGCATATCTGGTTGTCATATCCAGAAAATAATTATTAACATGCATGTCCGGCTGCCCTGACAAATGTCTGATTATCATGGTTTATAGAAGCATATTGCTAAAGGGCTTGGGTGTTCATGCCTACTCCAAATTCAAGCTGAAGTCACTCAGGTCAACAGTACTTTCCTGGGTGCATTGATATACCTTGGAGCATTGTTTAGTAGTGCCCAGGGAAGAGAGGTCAGAGCACCCAGGGTATTGCCTTTATTTTAGCATTCAGAGAATGCAGACTATACAAAGGACTCATAACAAAGAGAACAGAAGAAAGTCTAGACAGAAGTATAGATAAACAGGATAGCTTTAAAAGTCATAGGTTGAACTTATATACTTAAAAAACACATAAAACATGAATTATAGCCCAAAAATTCCACTTGAAGGGAACTGAATTTTTGGTTGCCATCCAGGCAACCCTCTGTCATTTTGGTGAAATCGCTCCCTTCCACAAAGTTCCTCCAAGACTCAAAGTGACATCCTGTGTTTTTGACTCCTCTAGGAAGGCTGATATTTGTGGCTTTAATTCTCTCCCTTTTTTTTCCAAATGTGGGGCCATGAGGGACAGCCTTGTGTTTCCCCAAGAAGTAGAGCCCTCAGGACCCCATTCTTTTAGGTATGAGAGTACCTTATGGGCAAGCTTCTTCTTTATCTATGGAGATGCTAGAACTCCCCTTCTTTCTTTCAAAGGACTGAAGTCCAAATGGTTCAACTTGTAGTTGTTCTCAAGGCAAGCTCCAAGGATGTTATTGCCCAAGAAATTTCCTTTCTGTGCTAGATATCTAGATTCCAATATCGTACTGCATAGGAAATTTAGATGGCCCCCTCCTTTGCACAGGAGTATGGAATTCAGGAATATTGACTGTGAACTCCCTTCTTGGACTATGTGCACAAATGCCTACTTCCACCAGGTTCTTCAGAAATTCTCTTGATATTCTACCTCTGCCCTGATGTAGCTGCTGTCACTTGGTCTGAGAAAGTCTATTCTCAATTCTCCAGGCTTTGTACAGAGCTCAAAAATGAAGGAAAGAAAAGCAGAAGGTAGCCAGGAATCTGAGATCCAGGAATCCCTTCTGAGGATACTTGAGCAAGCAAAGGTAGCTAACAATGTGCTTCTTCTGAAAAGCATTTATTGATAACTCAGGGTGAAGGAGGGAGAAAATACCTTCTGACCTTGCTACCGCACTGAGGAAGAAAGAAGTAAAGGAAAAGGTGAAAAGGGAGAAAAAGGATGGCAGCAAACTGTAAGCTCTATGTTATGGTCCAGGATAGAAGGATGGCTTCTTCAACATGTCTGTCCTGTAGAGTACTAGCCTCTCATCTTGGGGGCATTGAAAGCCATTCCCTAGTAGGTGCCTAGGTGGCTCAGTGGATTGAGTGCTCTCAGACATTTGCTAGTTTTTTGGTCCTGGGCAAATCACTTAATCCTGTTTGCCTCAGTTTCCTCATTAGGAAAATGAACTGGAGAAGGAAATGGCAAACCACTCTGGTATCTTTGCCAAGAAAACCCCAAATGGGGTCACAGAGTAGGACAGGACTGAAACAGCAGAACAATAACAAAACAACAGTAGGAAACCAAGGGTGGCCCCAAACCATCTCATTAGTCTTGAAACCTAATCAGTATTGACTTTATCCTCTTAACAAAGTATGAATGAATAGGTAGGTACACCCTCTTTAGGAAAAGGAACATTCAAATGTCAAAGACAAAGGCTGACATCCTTTAAGCTCATCAACTTGTTTGAAGGATTTCCCCTGATCAATCTCCATTTTAGCAACCCTTTCCCAGAAAAGGCAGGGGAGTTGGTGGTGGTGGGAGGAATGCCAAGCAGGAGGGAGTGCTTAGAGAAGAGACAGCAAGGGTACATGGACTTCAAAGGTTTTAGAAAAGCCCCCAAACCAAAGGATTTTTTTAAAACATACTCTCACTGGGGTATGTTCTTATATTCTGTTTTGAAACTTGTTATCTATATATAGCATATTTGCTAACTCTGTTAATCAAAATATTTGATTGAATTAAATGCTCCATTCCCCAGCCGTGAAGAAGGTTAGACTTTATTGTAGTACCTAAATCTCATGCAGTAAGGAGGTTTGTTTTATTTAAATATTTCAAAGTACAAGAAAATATGAAAAATATATTCATTCTTTTTTATTAAAAAAATCAATAAAGCTATTACAATTCACTGAAAGATACATACCTTTCAGTGTGTACCTGTGTACCTGTGGTACATTTAAATTGGTTTTGCGAAAGAAAAAAATGAATTAATTTTAAGGCACAATTTTCCTAAATACCTTTTTATTATCTGCAGCAATAAAAACAGCAGCCAGGGGTTTTGCTCTACAAAGCATGTTCCATGTGGAAATAAGTAATTACATTTTTATCAATTGTACTTCATGGCTTTTTTTTTAATGGTTATACTTTATATGCTTCTAAAATGGGTTCCTTTATCTAGTGTTCTGATACAAGAGGACCAAATAGCCAGGGGTATAAGCTTAATCATTATGGTCACTGTAGATTTTAGAAAGTTTTCATGGTCAGTGTCAAAGGGCAGTATTATTCTAAAGACCATTAGGATGGGCTGAATTTCTTTCAGGGTGAATTTTCATAGAATCACAGTGTGTTTCCTTTCTGGCTACATATTCTGTTGGGAACAGAGTGGGCATGTGTTATATCCCATAGGCATAAATCTTTCTAGAGATAGCTATCTATTTGCAAATGACCACATTTGCCTTTACCTAGATTCAGAGAAAATACTTTAAGGTTATTCAAAACCATTAGTACTATTGCTTTGATTTGAGCTAAACAGAATAAATCATAAACTTCTGTCCACCTGTGACCAATCATGATAGTTGTGCTACCTTTAAAAATCTCCAAAACTAACATCTCAAAGATAGAAGTACAATATAAAAATTTAATTTCTCCCTGCCAAAAAAAAGTAAAAATAAGCTATAATATGATCCATGATTATGAAATAACTGACTTTGTGACAAACGACTGATCCAGCCATTCACATGACAGCTGGTTGGCAATCTTAACTAAAAGTACTTAAAAATAATTAAACTTTTATTTAATGAACAAAAATCTATTTTCTACTCCCCCCCAGAAACAACAAAACCCCTGTAATGAATATGCATGGTCAAGCAAAAAGAAATTCTCACATTAGTTATGCCCCAAAACCATAGAGCATTTAGTACCTTGAGTTTATTATTCAGTGTCAGAAGATGGACAGTATGCTGCATCATTGATTTGCTTAAATAACATCTGGTTATTGTGGGATTCTAAAGGAGTGTCCATCAATTTGGGATTGACTGAACAAATCATGGTATACGGATGTAATTTGCTGTTGTTGTTGAGTCCTTTTCAGTTGCATTTGACTCTTCATAACTCTATTTGGGTTTTTTTTTTTTGACAAAGACACTGGGATGGTTTACCACTTCCTTGTCCAGCTCATTTTACAGATGAGCAAACTGAAGCAAAGAGGGTTAAGTGACTTGCCCAGGGTCACATAGCTAGTAAGTGTCTGAGGCTGGATTCGAACTCAGGAAGATGAGTTTTCCTCACTCCAGGTCAGATGCTCTATTTACTGTGCCACTGGAATATCCTAAAACTGTAAGAAATAATGAAAGACACAGTTTCAGAGTAAAGGTACTTTATCAGAAATTCATAGATTTTTTTTTTAGCTTGCTTAAGTCAGAAGCTACTCAACAATGATCTGTTTTCAAAGGGCATTGACATTTAGAATTACAAGATCATAGGATTCTGCTGCTATGTAGCATTTTAGAGGTTCTCCTAGTCTAAACTTTTCATTTGATAGATGAAATCTGAATTGGGTGTGAAGGGCTCTGAACTTGAGCAGAATCTGTCTGGCCGTTTGCAGATGGGCCTGCTTCTTTGAGAATGGGCAAGCTTCCACATTCATGTGATTGGAAATAAAAAGAGATAAAATTACTGAAAGAAGGTGACTGCTTTCTTAGGAAGGGGAGGGGAGAAGGTAGGGGTCAGACTGGAAAGACCAATACAAAGTCAGCAGTCTTGTACACTGAGATCATTTAGGTCTTGGCTTTCAACTATGATTGATATTTAATAGAATTGCTGGAAGAGACCTCTGGGACCAACTAGTATAGTCCCTTCATTTTATAGTTTGAGAAAACTAATGCCCTGGAAGTGAAGGGAAGGAAAAACATGTTCTAGGCACTGGGCTTTACAGATAATACCTCATTTGATTCTCATGACAATCCTGGGAAGTAGGTGCTATTATTATCCCCATTTTACAGTTGAGGAAACTGAGGTAAATAGAGGTTAAGTGGTGGGCCTGGAATGAGGAAGACCTGAGTTCAAATCCAGGCTTAGATACTTACTAGCTATGTGACACTGAGCAAGTCATCTAACCCTCTTTTCTTCAGTTTGCTCAACTCACTCTAGTATTTTTGACAAGAAAACTCCAAATGGGGTCATGAAGACTCAGACAGGACTGAAATGGCTGAAAATGGCTAACTGAAAAATGATTAATCAGTCCCTTAGGATTCCAAAGAACAGAGGTGCAGGAACAAGCCTGTTAGAGTTGGGTCCTCACCTTTATCAGTAAGCTTTTTATGAAATCTCTTCCTTTTTCAATTTGAAGCTTGATTAAATCTGCAGAATGGATGATAGAGGGGGCAGGGGAAATGGAAGGAAGAAGAATAAGCTGTTAGAAAAGAGTAATAATTATAGCAAAAATTTATATGTAAAATCCATTAAGGTTTTAAAGATATATTACATATATTATCTCATTCAGTCCTCACTTGAGGTAGATACCTCATAATGGAAAACTGAGTCTAAGTGACTTCTTGAGGGACTCATAGTTGATAGGTATGTGAGGCAGGATTTGAAGTCAGGTCTTCCTGACTTCAAATCCAACACTCTACCCATTGTGCCACAATGCGCATTGATGCCAAGTTCACAAAATAAAATAATGAACTATACTTACCTTGATTATTCAGGTCTTTTGCTTTACTTCAATCTCCTAAAGCTAGAGTGTTTTCTTTTTAGGTTTTTTCCATAGAATAGTCATGAAAGATAAAAAGGGAAGTAAAACTCAACCTTATTTTATTCTTGTGATTTCCATTCTGGATATATGTCTACTTTTTCAATATATTTGGTATGCACACAACTTTCCACTCATATTAACTGAATGTTTTTATTATTTTATTATGTCCTCTGTTCAGTTACATCTGCCTCAGTATATCCATCTTAGATGGTAAACACCAAGAGGTAAGTGACCATAGCTATACAGTTCTTGATGGATTTGTAGAAGAAATTACACAACTAGGTCCCCAATAACTCATTTTGATGATGAAGAAGAAAGAAAAAAAGAATCTGGTGGATAAAATGAAGTTTTTCTTTTTGGATTCTTTGTCGATTCTAGTTATTTAACGCTACCCTCCCCCCCCCCCCCGCCGCCCCGCCTTTGTGGCCGTCGATAATTGAGAATTAGCACTAGGGGAGTTCAGTCTCCAGGAACAGATTTTCACGTTCATGTCCGTGAATGGAACTGAGCCGGAAGTGGGATTTTCAGGGGGCTGATCAGTAAAATGCTGCCGATACAATGAGAGTTGCAGCTTCCTGCTGTGGTGGAGAAATTCCTGTTAGAGAACCATGCTGTCTTTTCTAATGGATGTTAGTGAGGCTCACGATGCCACTGACAATTAGGGATGCAGTGAACAGTTTGTCCCTTTGGTGAACTGCTGGAGACCTGCCCTTTGGAACTGGGATGTTGTAAAGTAGAAAATTTGCTCTGGTGAGGCAGCTTGTCAGGTCCAAAGTTTATTTGGCACTCCGGTGCTAGATGCTACCATTGTCTCTCAAAGAGGACCCCTTCCTCCCCTCTCTGGTGCCTAGTGTCCTCAAACTGCTTTGGTACTTCATATTTCTAAAAGACTGAGTTGAAAAATTAACTTGCACTCAGTTATTAGTGATCACATGTGTTACTGTTTCAAGGGATATTTGCAGTTTAGAAAAGCAAAGATAAATGTTTAATATCAACAAAAGTACCTCTAATGATAGAACTTCCAGCATTGGTAATGGGTCTGTGGGATTATTTGGGAGCAGAAGAGTTCCTTTCCATAGGTAGCCCTATCATATCTACTGATATATAATTGTACTTTTCTTCTTTGGTAGCAGAGTGCCCAGCACAGGGTAAACACTTAATAAATACTTGTCTATCAAACGATCTTTTCAAAAGGTTTGCAAAGCCCTTTCCTCACAATAATCATGCAAGCCAAGTAGGAATTATGCTTTTATAAAAGATGAGGGAACTGAGACACAGAGAGGTTAAGGGCATTGTTTGGGTCTTACAACTAGTAAGTGTCTTAACTGGGAGTCAACCCAGGTCTTCTGACTCCTACTTCCATGTGTTCTCTGCTTGTACCATGATGCAATTATCCCTTCTTATGATCACAGAACTGGGTACATTCATAAAATTTTGTATTTCTTTCATGTACTTAACCACTCCACTTTGCTTTATAGTTATTTGTATAGAGGCAGCACTGGAGCTGAGCTGAGTTAAAATTTAGCTTGCTTCAGACATTTACTAGTTATGTGACCCTGGGCAAGTCACTTTACCTTTGTTTACTTCAATTTTCTTATCTGTAAAATGAAGGTAATAGTAGCACAAACCTCACAGGATTTTTTGTGAGATTAAATGAATATTAATGAAGCATTTTGTGAGCATGATGACACACTGTTATGATTCTAGAGTCAGGATGAAAGAAAAGGGATCTAAAATGAGATATTTGTAGAGTACTTAATACAGTTTCTGGTACATAGTAAGTGCTATGTAAAAGTTAGTTATTGTTATTAAAGAAATCTTGACATTGGAATTATGGGTAGAGTCTCTCAACCTTATCTTCTGTAGCTTCTTGAGGGAAAAAGACTGTGTCTCAGAACTTTTGAGTTAATCAAAGGGTCTGAGGTTTGATCAGCTGTTCTTCATTGATACTGTATGTCAGTGATGCTGTTCACTATCCCTAGCAGGCCTTCCTGATTTGCTATGGCTAAAAGATTAATAGCTTTGGAACACTTGATGTCCAAACTTCTGTTGAGCATTTCTGAGTTTAGATAGGCTAAACCTCCAAAGACAGACCCCAGATCCCCTAACCCGGCCTGTTACTTGACACCTTTCCCTATTGCTTGAGCTTGTACTTTTCTGGCCTTTGAAATCCCAAGGTCACCTCTCCATCACAATGAGGTACTGTCATATCATCTTAATATAGGGTTCTGCTGTAATGAATGAATGAATGAAGCATTTATTTTGTGCTTTTGAAAAGGTTTGCAAAGATTTTATAAATATGAGATTTTATAAGATTTTATAAACATGCAACATATTAGGCTAAGTGTTGGGGATACAAATAAAAAAGCAAGACTGTCCCTGCTTTCAAGAAGCTCACCTTCTATTGGGGGAGACAACATATAATAAGAGACTTCAGCTGTAAAGTCATATGGAAAAGCACCATGGTCTTTAGGGGGCAGTGACAAATTAGATGGAATGACTCTTCTTAAATGTCATTTTCACTGTTCAAATCATATCAGTTTCTGATAAACCATTGACAATACCAACAACTTTGATATCATGAATTTCCTTTTCTGGATCTTCAGTAGCTGTCACTGTGTAAGACCTGCAGGAACAGTTCTCAGGATGGTGCCTGAAAGTACTGGGTTGGAAGCAATGCTACTCCCAAGACTCTTGGAATCAGGGCTCTGAGCTCTTTTCATAAGGGTCTGAGAGAAACTGGTGGTCATGATGGTAGTGGTGACTTGCTGCTGGCATGTGCTGCTGCTTCTCTCTTCTTCTCTCTCTCTCTCTCTCTCTCTCTCTCTCTCTCTCTCTCTCTCTTTCTCTCTCTCTCTCTCTCTCTCTCCCTCCCTCCCTCTAAACATCTCCCTCTCCCCATGCCCTATCTCCTTTTGGTAGTTTCATGCTTCAGTTAGGCTGGCTTCCCTGACTGTGGGGATGGTTGGTCCCTTCTCTACAGGATCCCCTCCCCTGGATGATGTCTGTAAGGTTAGAAGCAAGATTGGGGGTGTGGGGATGCTACCACTAGTTGGGATCTTGTGCCCATCCACCTCTTAGTGACAGTTGGTCAGCAGTGATTGCTTGTGGTGATAAGGAAGGTGGGCTTCTTCTCTATAATTATTTCTTTCCTCAAAGGTAGCTATAGGGACTGGGCTGGAAGCAGGTCTGGTAGTTTGGAGGGTACTGCCATTCCCAAGACCCTTGTATTTAGGGTCCTCAACTGTCTCTATTATGATCTGAAGGGAGATGGTCAAGGTGGT
Source organism: Phascolarctos cinereus (assembly GCF_003287225.1). Classification (NCBI taxonomy): domain Eukaryota; kingdom Metazoa; phylum Chordata; class Mammalia; order Diprotodontia; family Phascolarctidae; genus Phascolarctos; species Phascolarctos cinereus. The sequence goes on from NW_027556098.1 coordinate 148,191,728, forward strand.
GATGGTGGTTAACTTAGTAAATGTTGAATTGGATAATTGATAGTTGTTCTAGCATAGTTGAGAAAAAGAGAGAGAGAGAGACAGAAAAGGGGAGGGATGAAAGGAAGGAAGGAAGAGAGGAAGGGAAGAAGGAGAGAGAGAGTCCTGTGATGCTTAACCACTCGGCTTCAGTACTGATGGGAAAAAGTCAATCCAGATTTCTTTATTTCTTTTTATGATAGGGTAACTGGACTGGCAGATCGGCTTTAGGGACTATGGAATCCATTACTCTTATTTTATATATGAGGAACTGAGTGTCAGAGAGGCTATATCTTTCTCAAGGTCATTCAAGTAGTAAGTGTAGGAGCTGGAATTCAAACTTGTCTTCTAACTCCAAATACAGCACTTTCTTTGGCACCATCCTGTCCCCCAGAATTTTATAAAATCTCGCAGCATGTCATTATGGACATGGTGGAGAAATAGAGTTTGGTTGTTTGTGCAGCAAATTGAGTTCAGAACTAATCGACTAATTAGATCTAAAGAAAGGTGGCTAATACATCAGCATCAATCTGGAAAGAAGGATCTATCTGAGGGTCACAGGTATGATAGAATCTGTACCCCGAAAGATACCAATGGGCTAGAATATTGGTCTAAATATAACATGATGAAACTTAACAGAAATAAATGTAATGGCCTGCACTATGGCTCAAAAACTCAACTGCATAACCATTGTTTGGGGAAAGATGTGTATAGACAACAGGTCATATGAAAAGAATTTGTGCATTCTAATGTATTTTCAAGTTCATTAAAGGCATCAGTTATGTTATTTGGTTTCCATAAAAGCCAATCTGTGTTTAGGCTTCATTAATAGCAAAACTATGTGCATAACAAAGGCAAAAAGAATCCACACTTTTAAAAAAATTGGGCCCACATTATATTCATTTTTGGACACCATATTAGGGAGGATATTGACACACTGGAGACATCTAGAGGAGGTTGAACAGGTAGGTGGTGATGGGGTATGAAATTATGTCAGATGAAGAATTTAAGAAACTGGGGATATTTAACCTGGGTGAGAGAAAGTGATGTGGATTCAATAGCTCTTTTCAAATATCTGGGGAGCAAGATGTGGAATATATGATAGGTTTTTTTTTTTTTCCTGTACCAGAGGGTGGAATTAGGACCAAATGTGTGAAAGTTACAAGGAAACAGATGTCAGCTCAATAAAAGGAAGAATTTTCTAACAATTTGAAGTGTCCTGAGATGAAATAGGCTGTTTTTCCAAGGTAGTGATTTCCACATTACTAGAAATGTTTAAGCAGGGGCTAAGTCATTGCCTGGTTGGGATTCTATAGAAACTACTACTGCCAGGAGTAAGGGGTTGGATTAGATGACTTCTAATACATTTTCTTGGGCTAAGAGTCCATGATAATATTCCACCAATATAAATAACTTAGCTAGGAAGTTGCTTGTGGATAGGGGAGGGGAATGGGAAGCCTATCCTGGGAATGAGAAAATAGCTGCTTCTCTGTGCTATGGAAAATGTGACAGCAGCCACAGGCAAAAGAAGAAATTATGAAAAGTCATTCCATCTCCTTAGAAGAAAGCTCTTTAAATCAGGAAATATTAAAATGTAAATCAAGCCTGGAAACAGCCTGCTATACAGATGTGGAAAACCTAGGACAAAGGACATATAAACCAGAGCTGGTGCTGGGGTGGGGGTGGGGGGGGCTATTTGTTGTCTTTGGGAGTTGGGAGGGGAGGCATTGCTCTCATCAGTTGGGGAAAAACCAGATTCTCTGGTCTTCTGTGTCCTGCGGCTGAGTTTAATTAAGGCAAGAAAGGGCAGGGAGAAATGATAAATAAAACAAAATCTTGATCTGTAGGAAACTGCCCTGGAGAAGTAAAAGAAGGGTTGGGGATAGTAATCATCATTACATGAGGGATGAGACATGTCAAGGATAGAGGATGTCATGTGGACAACATAATGAAATGCCATATGGGAGGAGATCATGAAATCCAAACACCTTTTATAATGGCAGAACTGAGACGCAGGGTGCATTCCAGAGTGTAAGTCATTTGCTGCTTGACATAATAGATGCCAGGTATCGTCCTCTTTATCAACCTGAGGGGGATGGAACAAGTATCTGCAGGGTGAAGTCCTAGGTCCAATCCAGCTTAATAGTTTCATCAGCGGTGTAGATGATGGACATTAAGTGGTTGGTGCCTTGGAGGGGAAGAACCAGATTCAAAGTGACCTTGGTAAATTGGAGACATGGTTAGAAATTAACAAAATGATGTGAAATAAGGATGCCTGCAGGAGAGGAAAAAGCGAACAAAACAGATAATGGACTGAGAAAAAATGGCTTCATGCAATTATAGCACAAAAGGATCTGGAGGTCATGGCTGATCAACCATGAGTCAGGAATGTGGTACCATAGTGCTAAGAACCAGCACTGTACTCCATTATCCTTGGTGAAACTCTGACTAGAGTCTAGCTCTGAAGTCTGCAATTGATCAGACATGTAGGAACTTTGTAGAGAGGAAGAATGAAACCATAATGCCAAAAAGGCTGGAAAGAAATCTTATGAAGAATAGCTAAAGGAATTGCCAGTATCAATCTTGGGGAAGAGAAGACTGAGGAGCAAAATAACAGACTTCAAATATATGTAGGGTAGTTCTGCAGAAAATCACAAGCAAATTTTCTCTATTTCTATTGAGGTTAGAATAAGAAGTGAGCTTAAATTATATTGTAAGGGATTTAGGTTATCAGTCCATCAAAAGACTTTTATCAAGCAGCATCCACTATGTTCTAGGAACTGTACTAGGTATGACAGATACAAAGCCAGGAATTAAAGATTGCTGACCTAAAGGAGCTTATATTTTACTCTATCAGGAAGATGACATGTAAGAATGTTTAATTATATACAAAATATATTCAAGGTATTGTTTTTTTTAGAAAGACACTAGTACCTGAGGGGATCAGGAAAGGTTTCATGTAGGTGACACTTGAACTGAGTTTTCAAGGAAATAAGAAGAAAGAATGGAGAGGTGGGAGTGCATTATACATATGGGAGAAAGCAAATGCAAATGTATAGAATGAGAGGAAGGAAACCAGAATTTATCAAATGGCTACGATGTGTCAGGCACTGTGCTAAGGGTTTTACAAATATTATCTAATTTGATCCTTGCAACAACCCTGGGAAGTAAAAACCAAGGGCCAGACAATAGATAATTCACATATTTGATGGATGTCCACACAGTATCAGGAGTTTTGGAGGTAGTCTTGCCCTCATATTGAGAGGATCCTTTCTAGAAGATTTGCAGTGAGACATGGATAGAAAGTTGTATGGATTGAGAAAGCATAAACAGGTTCTAAATTGCTTTAGGGGGAAATATTCACATCAATCCTACATTCAGTTTCTAAGAAGTATTTGCAGAAGTCTAGAACATGAAAGTGGTGGTAGGGGCTGGAAGGATAGACAACAGTGCATGTGAAAAAAGACCCAGAATAAGAGCTCAATATGAATCAACAGACTGACATGACCAAAAAAAAAGGAGCTGATGTGATCATAGGTTCAATTCATAGAAGTCTAACATCCAGAACAAATGAGAAGATAATCTTGCTGTACTCCACCCTGGTCAGATCATATTTCAAGTACTGTGTATAGTTCTGGACATTATATTTTGGTAAGGTCATGCCTGCTCAAGCATATCCAGGGGAGGCCAACGAGGATAGTGAAGGGACTAGATACCATACAAGGCTCAGAAGTTTGATCTGCAGTGAAGAAGACTCAGAGGAGACAGGAACTATTTGAAAGGTTGTCATGCAGAATAAAAAGTAGGACTTATTTATTTGAACTTGAGGGAGAAAACTAGGGGCCGTAAGTGGAAGTTGCAGAGAGGCAGATTTTGACCTGATTCAAGGAACAACTTCCAGCAATTAGAGCCATCTCAAAATGGTTGCCTGAGGAGATGGTTCCTCATCTCCAAACATCTATAAGCAGAAGCTGAATAGCCATTTGTTGGGATTGTTGGCATACCAGATTACCTCAAGTTCCTTCCTACTCTGAGACCCTGTGCTTCAATATAAATGACATATTGGCCTCTGGTCTCTTTATATGCAGGAAGGTTCTCTTGGGCTCTCCTGGGCAGAAATAAGCACTGTGCATGTGCTTTACACATTAAATATACTCACTTTCCCCCTGCTGGTACTCCTCAATTTCTTCCTCTAACTACAGCTATGTTTAGCTGGCCAGGAAAACATTTTGCTCCCCTGTGTTTGACAATGCAGGCTGACAAAATAGAAGTAGGGGTAGAAGGGAGGGGAAGCCAAAGCCCATTGCAAGAATACTAGCATTCCATCCCTGTGGAGCTGTCTACAGCATGGAGAGCATAAGACAGAACTCTTCAGCCCTTTTGGAATGTGAGATAATGGTAAATATACCTGGGGTGGGGGGATAGGCAAAGGAGAGGGCAGGAGCAGGATGTGGAGGAGAGAGGTCTGTGATGCTACATTGCAGAGTGCTGTTAACACGCTTAGAGATCCTCAAGTGCTGTTTTCCATGGAAACAGAAATGGCTGTTGCAAAGACAAATGACAAGATACTGGAAAGAGGAGTAGGATGCTTGTGTTAAATGTTTTTGAAAAAATCATATACCTTTTTTTCGGGGTGGGGGAGTTATGAGGATGGGGAGGCTGAAGAAGTGATAAAAAAATACCATTTTTAAATGGTTCTTTTAATAAAAAAGGAGGAAAGTGGTGATTTTGCTGTGTTTTATATGATTTTTCATACAATAGAGAGGTTATTTCCAAGATTCTTCCTTTGATTTCTTACTTCTCTTCAGCTTGTGTACCAACCAATTTTTGTTAAATATTTATGGACAAGATTAAAGACTTTATAACACTTAGCAGCTGGCAGCTGTCCTCGCCTAAAGGATAATGCAGTGAGTTTTCATTTTAATTGGATAACTATGTGACTAAAATATCCAAACCTCAAGGGAAATACAAGAATGGTTTGGTTCAGATATAAACTTTTCAGACTTTTGTCACTAAGGGTGGTGTGAAGGGAGGCACAAAGGAGGGAGGTGTAAATTCTGTTTTGGCTATAGTTTCAGCATAGAATCATGGATCACAGTTCCTTCAAATCCTTAGTTTAACTGTCCCTGTACTTTGCCTTGTGATGCTGTGACAAGCCATTCAGTTAAGTTTTAACAAACTCAGCCAAAGTGCTTTTTGGATATTCTGTAGAGCAAGAGTATTTTAGATAACCTTTTAAGAATATAGACTGTCAAACATTTGACCACCTGCATCAACCGAGGGGGTTTTTTCACCGGGGATTCTTTATAACTATGAGATTATTGCTTTGTGCCAAACAACTAGACTTCCTACCCTCTCAACTACATGTAACCAACTTGTCTTTAAAGATAGAATCATAGTATTTTAATGCTATGGAAAGGATTTGAGAGATTTTCTTACCCACTCACTTTATTTTACCAAGGAAGAAGGGAAGTGGTTCAATGCTGTCTTCTTGTCCATTGCTATTTCCACAGTATCATTCCTCCAATTCACTTTGAAAGTGGAGATTTCTGGAGACAGTATTTTGGCAACAACACCCTCCATCAACCCAGTGGGGATCATTATGCTCTTGCGCCAAGATAGTAGGATTCAGGGAGATTAGAAATTATAGAACTAATTTTATAGATGAGGAAATGGAATCCCAGAGAAGGGAATGTATACATTCAAGGTTACCCAAGTAATAAGAAGGCCAGTGAAGATTTGAATCCAGATCTTTTGACTTCCAATGCAGAGCTCTTTCATTATGCCACATCATACTAATCCATACTCCTGTTTCCAGGCTTTTTTGGCACCTAAATTATCCTCAGTTGGTGGATGTCTACTCTAAAGATCTGAAGGAAATGTTTTAGAATCTTACCTCTTGTTTGCAGCAAGTTCACTTAAAATTCCAAAAGAAAGGCCCTAGTTGAGAGGGACATCATGGTGTAATGGATGACACACTATGGATCACATGTTGTTAGAATGTCATCACATGTTGTTAGAATGTTATCGGATGTTGTCTGCACAACACTAGTGAACCACATCGCAACACGACCCACAACGGCATCACAAGCCCTCAGTGCGTCATCGCATGTCAGTCACATGTTCTTAGCATGTAACCAGCATGTCCCTAGCATGTATTAGCATGTCACAGCATGTTCTCAGCACCTTGTGAGCTCGTCGTGTCATGTTTGTTGGCTGTTGTGTCTTTGTCCATGTCACGCCTTGCCGCGACCCACCATGCGACCCTACAGTGTGCGGGCGTGCCCCACCCCCCCGAAAACGCCCCACAACGCCACCACGCGCCCTGAACATACCGCAGCGTGTTCTTAGCAAGTCGTCACATTTTCTCAGCATGACATAACATGTTCTCAGCATGTTATTAGCATGTTCTCAGCATTCACACCATGCTCTAAGCACGGACCCTAAGCATGCTGTAGCATGTTCTTAGCATGTTATCACATATTCTTAGTATGTTGTGAGTGACGACATGTTTTTAGTATGTCATCACATGTTGTCAACATGTTGTAACATGTCCCTACCATGTTTGTGAGCTCGTCGCGCGATGTTTGTTGGCTGTTGTGACTTTGTCCCGTGTGACGCCTCACCGTGCCCCACCACGTGACCCTACGGCCTCGCCACCACCGAACACGTCCCAAAACGCCACACGCGCCCGCCACATCAGTTGTCACATGTTCTTAATGTTCTTAACATGTTCTCAGAAATCTCACCATGCGCTAAGCGAAGGGCCCTTAGCATGTTGTCACATGTCCTTAGATGTTGCTACTATGGTCTCAGCAGGACCGCCAGCATACCATGGCATGTTCTTAATATGTTATCACATGTTCTTAGCATGTTATGTATGTTACTAGCATGCTTGTGAGCTTGTCGCGCGATGTTTGTTGGCTGTTGTGACTTTGTACCATGTAACGCCTCACCGTGCCCCACCACGCGACCCTACGGCCTCGCCGCCCCCCGAAAACACGCCCCAAAATGCCACACGCGCCCACAACACCCGTTGTCACATGTTCTTAGCATGTTATTGCGCGTTTTAGCATGTTCTCAGCATTCCCAACGTGCGCTAAGCGAGCGAGAACGTGCCAGAAACATGAAATAACATACTAAGAACATGTGACAACATACTAGGAACACGTGTCGACATGCTAAGGGCCCTTCGCTTGCCGCGCGGCGAGAATGCTGAGAACATGCTAAAAATGCAACAACATACCAAGAACATGCGACAAACATGCTCAGGGTCCCTCGATTAGCGCACGGTGGGAACGCTGAGAACATGCTAAGAACATGCGACAACATGCTAAGAGCATGCGACAGCATGCTAACAACATGTGACAACATGCTAGGAAGCATGCGACGGCATGTTGCGGGCGCGTGGAAGTGTTTTGGGGCGTGTTCGGCGGTGGCGAAGCCGTAGAGTCGCGGGGTTGGGCCGCGACACGGGAGAAAGCGACAACAGCCAACATGTTGGCACATGTTCTTAGCATGTCCATAGCATCATTTCACCATTTTGTCACATGTTCTTAGCATGTTATCACATGTTCTCACCATGTCGTCACATGTTCTTACCGTGTTGTCACATGTTCTCAGCATTCCCGCCGTGCACAGAGCGAGGAACCCTTGGCATGTTTTTGGTGTTCTGTTGTGTGTTCTTAGCATGTTATCACATGTTCTTAACATGTTATCGCATGGAGTACGGGTTTCGCCGTGTTATGGGCGTGTCCTCGCATGTTCTTAGCATGTTGTGAGCTCGTCGCGCCATCTTTGTTCGCTGTTCTGACTTTCTCCCGTGTCGTCCTTAGCATGTTATCACATGTTCTTAGTATGTTGTCGCGTGTTCCTAGCATGTTTGTGAGCCGTCGCGCCATCTTTGTTGGCTGTTGACGCTTTCTCCCGTGTCGCGGCCCAACCCCGCGACTCTACGGCTTCGCCACCGCCGAACACTTCCACGCGCCCGCAACATGCCGTCGCATGCTCTCAGCATGTTGTCGCATGTTCTTAGCATGCTCGTGACATGTTCTTAGCATGTTGTCACATGTTCTTAGCATGTTTTCACCATTTTATCACATGCTCTCAGCATGTTGTCACATGTTCTTAGCATGTTGCCACACGTTATTGCCATGTCGTCACATGTTCTCAGCATTCCCGCCGTGCACAGAGCGAGGAACCCTTGGCATGTTCTTGGTGTTCTGTTGTGTGTTCTTAGCATGTTATCACATGTTCTTAACATGTTATCGCATGGCGTGCGGTTTTCGCCGTGTTATGGGCGTGTCCTCGCATGTTCTTAGCATCTTGTGAGCTCGTCGCGCCATCTTTGTTCGCTGTTCTGACTTTCTCCCGTGTCGTCATTGGCATGTTGTCACATGTTCTTAGTATGTTGTCGCGTGTTCCTAGCATGTTTGTGAGCCGTCGCGCCATCTTTGTTGGCTGTTGACGCTTTCTCCCGTGTAGCGGCCCAACCCCGCGACTCTACGGCTTCGCCACCGCCGCACACTTCCACGCGCCCGCAACATGCCGTCGCATGCTCTCAGCATGTTGTCGCATGTTCTCAGCATGCTTGTCACATGCTCTCAGCATGTCGTCACATGTTCTTACCATTTTGTCACATGTTCTTAGCATGTTGTCACATGTTCTTATCATGTCGTCATATGTTCTCAGCGTTCCCGCCGTGCACAGAGCGAGGAACCCTTGGCATGTTGTCGCATGTTCTTAACATGTTATCGCATGTCGTGTGGTTTTCGCCGTGTTATGGGCGTGTCCTCGCATGTTCTTAGCATGTTGTGAGCTCGTCGCGCCATCTTTGTTCGCTGTTCTGACTTTCTCCCGTGTCGTCCTTAGCATGTTATCACATGTTCTTAGTATGTTGTCGCGTGTTCCTAGCATGTTTGTGAGCCGTCGCGCCATCTTTGTTGGCTGTTGACGCTTTCTCCCGTGTCGCGGCCCAACCCCGCGACTCTACGGCTTCGCCACCGCCGAACACGCCCCAAAACACTTCCACGCGCCCGCAACATGCCGTCGCATGCTTCCTAGCATGTTGTCACATGTTCTTAGCATGTCTGTCACATGCTCTTAGCATGTTCGTAGCATGTTTTCACCAGTGTGTCACATGCTCTTAGCGTGTCGTCACATGTTCTTAGCATGTTCATAGTATGGCTTCCACCATTTTTGTCACATGTTCTTAGCATGTTATCACATGTTCTTAGTATGTTATCGCGTGTTCCTAGCATGTTTGTGAGCCGTCGCGCTATCTTTGTTGGCTGTTGACGCTTTCTCCCGTGTCGCGGCCCAACCCCGCGACTCTACGGCTTCGCCACCGCCGAACACTTCCACGTGCCCGCAACATGCCGTCGCATGCTCTCAGCACGTTGTCGCATGTTCTTAGTATGCTTGTCACATGCTCTTAGCATGTTGTCACATGTTCTCAGCATGTTTGTAGCATGTCTTCACCATTTTATCACATGTTCTTAGCATGTTGTCACATGTTCTTAGCATGTTATCACATGTTCGCAGCATTCCCGCCGTGCACAGAGCGAGGAACCCATGGCATGTTGTCGCATGTTCTTGGTGTTCTGTTGTGTGTTCTTAGCATGTTGTCGCATGTTCTTAACATGTTATCGCATGTCGTGTGGTTTTCGCCGTGTTATGGGCGTGTCCTCGCATGTTCTTAGCATGTTGTGAGCTCGTCGCGCCATCTTTGTTCGCTGTTCTGACTCTCTCCCGTGTCGTCCTTAGCATGTTATCACATGTTCTTAGTATGTTGTCGCGTGTTCCTAGCATGTTTGTGAGCCGTCGCGCCATCTTTGTTGGCTGTTGTCGCTTTCTCCCGTGTCGCGGCCCAACCCCGCGACTCTACGGCTTCGCCACCGCCGAACACGCCCGAAAACACTTCCACGCGCTAAGAACGTGTGTCGTCATGCTAAGAACATGTTATGTCATGCTAAGAGCATGTGACAACATGCTAGGAAGCATGCGACGACATACTAAGTACATGTGATAACATGCTAAGGACGACACGGGAGAAAGTCAGAACAGCGAACAAAGATGGCGCGACGAGCTCACAACATGCTAAGAACATGCGAGGACACGCCCATAACACGCCCATAACAACGAACGGACTCGCCACCCTGAACACGCCCCAAAACTCCACAGCGCCCGCAGCACCCGTTTGTCACATGTTCTTAGCATGCTATTGCATGTTTTTAGCATGTTCTCAGCATTCTCACCGTGCGGTAAGCGGAGGGCCCTTAGCATGTTGTCACATGTTCGTAGCATGACAAAGCATGCTGCCATCATGTTCTCAGAAACACATATACATGACCATTGCTATCTCCAAAATGAAACCACATCAAAATTATTGCTTCTCCCAAGCAATTCACATGTCACTGTAGAATATTAAGTTCCTTGAGGTACTTTTTTTTTTGCATTTGCCTGTAATCCCAGTAATTTTAGAGTAAGAGTTTAATAAATATTTCTTGAGTGATTGATTGGAAAGACCTTTAGATTATGAAGCAGGAGATCTTCACATTACTGCTAACACTATTACTTATTTACTGCATGATTTGAAGCGCATAAGCAATTTACACTTTTCGGATTATAATGTCTTCTGTAAATGGAGATAATAATACTATTATAGGACTGGAGTGAGAATCAAATGAGTTAATAGAACTTTTAATGGTGTTTTGAAATGTCATTTATCATTATTGCTATTGTTATTGTTATTGTTATTATTATTATTATTATTATTATTATTATTATTATTATTATTTCTTTGCTCCTGGAGCAGCATTCCTTAACCTTTTGAATGTGTCATACTGAAGCCTATGAATCTGTTCTCAGAATACTACTTTTAAATACATAAAATAAAATACATAGGATTACAAAGGAAACCAATTATACTGAAATACAGTTATCAAAATATTTTTTAAAAGTTCCTGAATCCCAGATAGAGAGCTTTATATTTTCTATGGAAAGTTAAGGAGGAAAAGAAGAAGGGAAAGGAAATGAACTGAAGAGGCAAGGAAAGTGAAAAGTAATAACTGCTGAAAATATTGCTCAATTAGATGGGTTGATCAGCTCAGGATAATAGATGCAGCTAACATGAGTCAGCTTTATAGAAAGAAAATCTCTATGTCATGATACAAACTTCATCTCCAATGACAGTCATCCCTGGTAAGCTCAGTAACATGCTATTCCCACTACTGAAAACATAAATCTGTCTGTCTGTCTATCTTTATCGTTGGGATATACATTTGGAGAAAACTATGTCCCCTTCCTGGTAGTTTGAGAAGATTGGGGGTATTATATTGTCACTTGGGCTTTTAAGGAGTTGCATCCTCTCAGAAAAACCTGAAAAAACTTAAATGGACTAATGCAAAGTTAAATGTACTATACAACAATATTGTAAGATTATCAGCTGTGAATGACAGCTATTGTCAGCAATACAACGACCCAAGACCACACTGAAGGACTTATGAAAAATGCTATCCATCCCCAGAGAAAGGACTGGTGGTGTATGAATACAGATTAAAACATACTTTTTTAATTTTATTTTTCTTGAGGGTTTTTTTTTGTCTATGTTCTCTTTCATAACATGACTATTATGGAAATGTTTTGCATGACTACACATATATAACGTATCTCAAATTGCTTGCCTTCTCAATGGTGGGGGGTGAGGAGGGAGGAAGGGAGAGAATTTGGAACTCAAAGCTTTAAAAACAAATGTAAAAACTTGTTTTTACATGTAACTGGGGAAAATTAAATAGTAAATAAAAATTAAAAAAATAAAAAGCCACATGCACTTAGGTATGGGTGTTGAAGAATGATTTTATTGCATAAATATTGTTACTCTCTTGTTATTTACTGTTAGATTCTTAAATGCTTTGGCTATTAGATTTATGACTCTTCCAATGTCTGAGAAGTGGGAGTGTTGTAGTGGGGACTTGGGCCATAATTTGTAAAATCACTTATTCAAAACACTATGCAGTTGAACCAGGAAAAGGTATTTTTTTTTTTTGCAAGACAATTAGGGTTAAGTGACTTGCCCAGGGTTACATAACTAGTAAGTGTCAAGTGTCTGGTCTGAGACTGGTTTTGAACTCAGGTCCTCCTGACTCCAGGGCCAGTGCTTTATTCCCTGCACCACCTAGCTGCCCCTAGTAAAAAGTATTAAGGGATGACATTTCCAGTGTGAGGTGGCCTTCAGGTGATCTAATGTTACTACTAAAAGCAAATATTCTACTGATTGTGGGCCCTTAACTATGTCCATGGTAAATAGGGGAAAAAAGTTTAACAATTATTTTTAATTATTGTTGAAAATAACTGGATGTGTCATAGAAGTAGAATATGTGAATTTAAGCTTCTACTTGTACCTCTTAGCAGAAAAACCTGGGAGAAATGGAGGTAATGATGCTTTAGTACTTCAGTCTTCATTTTATCCAGGACAACCATCACCATAGACCATAGTTTTCTGGAATAAGGAGGCTAAATTTTTAGACATATCAATATAATGATGACATTTCCTGGTAGTCCCTCATGGTCATTTAGCATTCTCAGTTAACTTTCTGGGGGAGAGAGGAAAAGGGATAGTACCTTTGCAATATCTACTGGAATATATGTTTTTACTCATGGTATGAAATACATTTAATCATTTGTATATAATAGATCATATGCTGGAGAAGGGCTGGGAGGTGATATGATAAAGGCTGTGAAAATCACTTGCCACAGGTTCGGATGATGAATGCATGAGGAGGGTTTTGCTGCTGAAAATGAAAATAGCACTCAAGAATGCTTGCATATTGGGAACTCTTTTCTATTCACATGCTCTTCAGCAGAGATTCTAGAAGCTGTGATATGGGTCAGGGGCACAGATTTCTTAATAAGGTATTGAGGCCATGTCTCTATCCTAAGTTCTCATATAAATGAAAAGGAAGAGAGTCATAGGATCATAGATCTAGACATAGAAGGGAACTTAGAATGTTATCTAGTGGAGAGGCATCAGATTCAAGGCCCATTTACAAAAAGCTGCAAGCAAAACTCTCTAGTGTGGCCTGAAACCAGATTAAAATAAAATTCAGAAATGTTTCACAAAATAAACAAAAATGCAATACAACATAAATGATGTTACTTTGTGCTTTTCTAAATCAATGTGAGGCCATTTCTATTTGACTTTGATAACATTGAACTAATCCAACTCCCTCGTTTTACAGATAAAGAAACTGAGGCCTGACAGGTGTAGGGACTTGCCCAAAGTCACATAGATAAAGACATAAGATTTGAATCCAGGTCCTCTGACTCCAAAGCCATTATTCTTCAAACTGTACCATATGCCTTCTCCATCAATGATTGTTGTTTTTGTCGTTTAGTTGTTTTCAGTTGTGTCCAGTGTTTGACTCTTCATGGCCTCATTCAGGGTTTTCTTGGCAGATACTAGAGTAGTATGCCATTTCCTTCTCCAGCTAATTTTACAGGTGAAGAAACTGAGGCAAATAGGGTTAAGTGACTTGCCCAAGGTCACACAACTAGTTAATGTCTGAGGCCAGATTTGAATTCAGAAAGATGTCTTCCTGACTCTAGGCCTGGCACTCTACTGTGCCGCCTAGCTGCCCCTCTCCATCAATGATAACTTTATACAAACAGATCACTTTAAAAATTGGTTGATTGAACCATTAGCAAATACTGGTGACCCAAGTTTGCTGTTAGGGAAAAAAAGCAAATGAGAAAAAAAATATTGTTTCGTTAGGCATAATGAGAACGGAATTAATTGAAAAATCTATCAAGCACCTGCTAAATGGGCAGCTAGGTGGCACAATATGCATAACAATGGACTTGGAATCAGGAAGACTCATTTTCATGAATTCAAATCCGACCTTAGACATTTACTAGCTGTGTGACCCTGGGTAAGTCATTTAACCCTTTGTGCCTCAGTTCCTCATCTGTAAAATGAGCTGGAGAAGGAAATGGCAAATCACTCCAGTATCTTTGCCAAGAAAACCTCAAATCAGGTCATGACTGAAATGACTGAATTTGTCTAGACAATGAGGGAAGTATAAAGGACTTATAATCTGGCCAAACAATAAAATTAATGGAACCCAAATAATTAGAGAATGATTCTTTTCTTTTTTAGACAATTGGGGTAAAGTGACTTGCCCAGAGTCATACAGATAGTAAGTGTCAAGTGTTTGGTCTGAGACTGGATTTGAACTCAGGTCCTCCTGACTTCAGGGCCGGTGCTCTATCCACTGCACCACCTAGCTGCCCCAAGAATGATTATTTTCTAAACTGCACAGCAGGAGTTCAGAGCTGGGAGAGAGCATTTTGGGCTGCAAAAGTTTCACGGAAGAAGAGGGTCATGAAGGATGCTAGGTGTGGATGAGCAGAGGTGAGGGGTAAAGGCACACAATTTTTCAGCAATGGCACTGAAAGGGAGTTGGATGGATTTGCGCTCTTCTGAAAAGAAGTGGCATGAAAGCTTACTTCATCTTCCTGTCCATTGTCATAATTCTACATTCAAAAGAGCTCCATGTCTTGCTAAAAAAAGGCACTAGCAAGAGCAGTCTATTCCAATAGAGGTGTTGAGTAGCTCCTTAGGGTTGCATTTACCTTGATGAACAGCCTAGTCCAAGTTGCATTTTGTGGAAATTTCATTCCCTTCAGGAGCTGCCTCTGCCAGCAGAGAGGAGATGACTACTTCTTTTTGGCACTCTATTTCATTCAGTCTTTTCTGTCTTCAGCTGCTCAATTGCTAACTGGTGCCCCATCCAAAACTCATCCTGCTCAAATCATATGGTGCACTTGTAATTTAATTTCTCCCACCTTCATTCCATTTTCTGGCATTTCTCCAGCAATTCCTCCATTATTGGAGAACAATCCATTTTTCTTTAAGGCTGGATCTCTAAGCCCATGATTTTGGACCTCTAGATGGAAGGATTAAAAAAGAAATCTTGTTGTTTTTTTTTTAATTCACGACTACATTAGTGCCAGAAGCAGAAATTTCGGTATTTTAACATAGTGCTACCTAATGAGAAGTAATTGCATGGGTAAAGTGAAATTGTTTTCTTTATTTAGTCTCAATTCTAGAAAATAAAACTGTATTGTAAATATAGTCCATCTTAATGTTTTGCAGGGTACATGCATGTACCTAGCATGAACTTAAATGTCAGTTAACGAAAATACAAGTAATCAGATCTCTCAACTAAATTTTAAAAAAATTTTGCTACACTTTGAGCAGAAGGCAAATGACAGAAAATCAGGGGCCAAGTGTTGAAAATATTCACTAATAGAAATGGAAAGGAACTCAATCAAAAGACTATTATTTGAGCCCTTTTATTTTACAGGAAACTGAGACCAAGAGAGGTAAAGTTATTTAGTTTTTTTTTTGTTTATTTTGATTTTTGGTGAGGCAATGGGGGTTAAGTGACTTGCCCAGTGTCACACAGTGACCCTGACAGTGACTTGACACAGGGTCAAGCGTCTGAGGCCAGATTTGAGCTCATGTCCTCCTGACTCCAAGGCTGGAGCTCTATCTACTGCATCACCTAGCTCCCCCCGGTAAAGTTATTTATCTAGCCATACAACTAATTTGTTACAGAGATGAGAGTAGAATTCAGGTCCTTAGGTTCTGGATACACATGCTACACTGATCTGGTTCAAATATGCACAGAAAAAAAAATTCCAAATCATTTTTGAGAATTTCCTTTGGTCTGCTCAAATTCAGCCCTATCTTGTGTTTTAATTACACCTCTGCACATTGAGATGTTCAGAATGATTACGCTAAGACATTTTAAAATCAATTTTTAAAGAAAAAGAGCATCATCTTCTGCATGCTATGTGTGCTATCAGGAAATCACAATGATAACTGAAATGCCTATAGCATTTGTAGTTTAAAAATGCTTTCCTCATAGCAGCTTTGTAAAATGATTACTGTAAACACTATTATCCATATTTTACATTTAGGGAAGCTGAGAATAAGAGAGGTTAAATAACTTTCCCATGGTCACACTGCTAGTAAGTCTTGGAGCTGGGGCTAGTACTCAAATCTTCTAATCACAGCTATGTTTTCCCCACTACTGCCTTTAAAAAAGAGGGATTATTATGGTATAAAAAGATGCTGAGGAATTAAAGGTAAAACAGGAGTTTCTGGGTAACTTTTTGTTGCGTAGAAAATTAAATGAATTAGAAATCCCCATTCACTCAGCATTTTGGTTAATAAATTGAGAACTTACTCTAATTTCAATAATATGCAGTATCTTTTCCTTAGTTTTCATAATAACTAATATTACAATTTGGACTTTCATGTGTTCTATGATCCTAAATAAGTGTTTCTTCATTATCATTATTTATCTATTTTTTATAATATTGTTAGTTCTCAAATGAAATAATGTTTAAAGTTTGGAGGAAACTGGACCAGGTGTTTTTAATGTTTGAAAGAGTGAAAAAAAACATTCTTTCCTCCTACCAACTCAAATTTTTGTTTGGTTACTTTAATAAAAACATCATTTTGACTACAAAGCTGTTTTCAGCGAAAATATCTAATGAGGCATACATACATGATCACTTATAAGAAATCCCTACTAGCCTGGGGAGAAATCAATCAAACCACAGTTATTAAGGTGGAAAGCAAGAGGATGAATAGTCATAGTATGGTAATTTTAGCCAAATAAGTGTGCCACATCAGAGGCTTAAAATGTAGTTAGATTCATCATCTGAGTTGGTTAATGGGAATGTTGCATCCCAAAGGTAGGACATTGCCTTTCTAACCAGTTTATTTCTTTCTATGCACAGAATCATTGGAGAACAATCATTCTTAGAGACATAGAAAACGTGCACTCAATCTAATTATACAAGGCACTTTGGATGGAAAACAAATTTCAAACTCAACATATTTCTGAATGAATTTTAATCTCAGTAATGGGACACTATTATTCTTGTCCATTCCATTTGCCTGGCTCATGTTTTGCAAGGTTAGCAATTCTATTCAAGTTTCCCTTCACTTTCAAGTTCTGGTTGAAATTGCCTTTGAAGTGTACCCAAGTGTTTATTTGTAGACTGCACATTTGCACTTCTCCCCTCCCCCAGTTACTCTTGTTATGCCAAATACTTGGTTCTCCACTTTTCATGCATCTTGTTACATATCTGAGTCAACAGATGTGGACTGAATATTAGAAATGATCTCCAGCTTCTCTTGGAAGAAGGGGGAAAACTGCCTGCCACCTTTGCAGCAAGATTTTTGTCTCATTTTCAGAATGTATTGCACATTCTTATTTTTGGCAAACCTGGGCAGCCGTTCCAGCATTATTCATACCCCTTCATATTGTTAATGGATTTTCAATTGCAAATTATCTCCGGAACATGTATCACAATACTTTTTACATCTGTATGTATTGATTTACATGCTCATGATATTCAATTATCCCTTTGGCTAGAAACAACAGCCTCTTCAATGAGAAGGATTTTTTTGGTTGAGTGGGGTGGGATGTGACAGGATGTATGTGTGTGGGGATAGCAAATGGCTATCAATTGTTGCAATCCAACAGGGAGGTGGCGCATTTTAGATGGAACCATTTTACAATTTTTATTCTGGAATGTCCTCTGTTATCACATCTCTAAAAATAAGTTCAGATAGCCTTGCTTTGCTTTGTTATAAAAAAAATAGAGAAGAGTTTCAAAGAAAACACTGCCATGTTTTGTTAGAATGGGTGAAAGACCTAGTCTATAAAACAAAAGCAAGGGTAATAACATTATCTACTAACATTGATCATTTTAGTGAACACTTTCAGTTAATAATCCTGGCTCTGACACTTAAATATCCTACAACCAGGGACATGTTATTTAGCCTCTCTGGGCTTATGTTTACTTATCTTTTAGAAAACTAGAGCACTGGATTATATTATTTCTAAGGTTCCTGGTAGTTCTAAATCCTATGATCCCATGAAATCCAGGACAGTTCAATGACTACTGGGCTCATCAGCCTGAATCTTTGGCTGGCTGGAATATAACAAGTATACCTACTAATACATGACCAGGAGATTGAAGTGAAAGAAATACTATTAGGAGCCAAGAGCTGGGCACAGCTATAATGCCTACAGAATATTGAAGAGGTTGTAGGTTAACCCCAAAAGTTAGAGCTAAAAAGAATTGACACAAAGCTGGTCAAATTAAAAATATACCAGTTATAAGTGCTCAAATTCAGTTGTTTTTTTTTAGGTAATTGGGGTTAAGTGACTTGCCCAGGGTCACACAGCTAGTAAGTGTCAAGTGTTTGGTCTGAGGCTGGATTTGAACTCAGGTCCTCCTGACTTCAGGGCCAGTACTCTATCCACTGCGGCACCTAGCTGCCCCAGTCAAATTCATTTTGATACCTGCTTGCCTGGCTTCTTAGCTGACCTTAGACAATACTTCATTGTTTCATCATTTGTATCCACATACCCACATTGCCTTTTTTATTTCTGAACCTTAGATACTATTCTTGCTTCTTGTTGCCCATTGCTTAGTGGTTTAATGAGCCCACATTTGAAAGTAATCACTTTAATATTAGACAAATGAGGAGTGCTTGTCTTCAAAAATGACCTCTCTCAAGCAGGGCCCTCCCTAGATGGAACTGACAAGTAGTGACATTTGTTTTCCACTATCTTCTGACTTCCTTTATATCATTCCTCTGATCTGGTGAGTACATATTTTGGGTATATATTATTATAATTTCTTTTGTAGGTGGGAGTAAATCAATAATGAAGACATGTAATACATTCTGAAAAAGATATACGAACTTTCTGTAAGACTTTCTACTACTCTTCTCTCTCTCTATACCCATTCCACTACCATGTTCCCTGGACCTTTATGTCACCCCTTGTCTATTCAGCATTCTCCTCAGTGGTGAGTGCTTCTAGGAATTTCTCCATGCTCTCAGTTTCCTGACTCTCTCTCTCTCTCTCTCTTCCATACAAATTTATTTATCCTGTATCTTATCTTCTGAGGGCCTGGCTCATCTGGTAAATCAGTTTGAGCAAAGGTATTTATCACTGATAATGATTTAATGTGTTTCCATTTCTTGCATAGTATTTGCATTTTAATAGAAACATCCAATTTCTTAATCCAAAGGAGTTGAAGATATTGTGTGTATGTGTGTTGTGTGTATGTAAGATATGTGAGGGGAAGGAGGAGAAGGGTGTTAGGGAGGGTGAGATTTTTATAGCCTTCTTCAAATTGTACTGTGGAGGTGTCAGCCTAAGTCTGTTTTTCTATTAGCAGGATTTATTCTTGGGAATATACCTGTTATTGGAAAAAAATCACTAAAGTTGCACAAGAGGAAGGATTGTAGTGGAATTCTCTAATTGGGATGGAGCCAACCCCAGCGTATTAGTATTGACTAGGTGATTAGCAAATCCTTACTTGGTGGCATCTGATCAAATCAAGAGAGTAAGAGAATTAAAGTCAATTTGAAAAGAAGGCTGTGGTCCACATCTGTTACTGGAGCTTTATTTCCAAACAGAAATGGAAGGAAGCAAATAACAAGAAAAGAAGCTCATATCAGAGCTTTATTAAAAAAAAAAGACACAATCCTAGTTTTATGCTCTACCTAGTACTTTGCTGTCATTGATTAAAGTCATTGGAGATACATCTAAGGTTGAGAAGAGGCAGCTGTCTGTCCATTCACTTGACCTTTTGTAGTGATCTTATTAAAGCTTTTCCATTGCTGAAAATGAATTACATACTTAGACCTAGTCTTTAGGAAATGAAAGTGCCCAGAAAGAGATTACATGGCTTCATATGATATCTAAACAAGATTAGTTCTCTGGCTATCACATTAAAATCCCATTAAAGAGAAAGTTCCACTCCAGCCCATCTCCTTGTAGCAAGTTCCAAATGAAGAGAGCAGAACCACTTACAGAGATCAACAGAGGTGGGTGAAGGGCCTTGAGGAAATATGGAGAAATGGAGTTGCCCCTTGATCTCTCTGCATAATCGGGATACTGTCAGTATACATGGCCCATTATTTCCAACCAAAATGTTTCAACCCCAAAGAAGGAACTTTTAGAGAAAAATGTAAATTAGGTTAGAGGGACATGAGATGGCAAAATTTGGGCAATCCCGATGGAGAAAGAGGACAGGAAGTCAAAGCTCTGAAAAGCTGACAGAGCAATGCATTCATGGCTTTGGGGATTTCTAACTGCTTGTAAGAGCACCTGTTAATGCCCTTTTGCTCCCTCTTATATTAAATATACTTGCACTGTTATGTGGACATCATGTATGTAGATAGTACAGTATTGGGCATAATCAAAGGATCATAAGATATAGAACTGGAAGGGACCTTGGTGCTCATCTTATTCAAACTCTGAATTTTATAGACATGAGACTGCTTATTCTTGATTTACAATACTTCCCTTAATCCAAAAATGGACTTTAGTAGTATGCCATATTGTTTCAGACCAACGTGATATTTGGAAGACCAAGACTTTCATGAATTTATTGGCAGAACTATGAAAAATGTGCTCTTTTACTTGAAATTGTAAATTGAAAGGATAAATAACATGTATATAAATTCATCCACACCATATAACTTGTTTTTACATTATTTATAAAATAGAGCTGAGATTAGTTAATTTGGATTTCTTCTATCTTTAAATATTTTGCTTTTGAAATTTAGGTATTTTGGGTTTTGAAACTTTTATTTTTAGACCTTAGCACAAGGAAAACATGCTCATTCAAAAGGTGTCCTGAGCCTAAGCATATTTGAAAGTTACAAGCCATATTTTATGGCTGTAATGGTCACATATAATTGAGCAAATCATAAAACTGTGTACATAGTCTTTAATTTTATTTCTATAATAATACTAGTAATAAATCAAATTAACACATATCTAATATCAGTCTGAACATACACCTGTAAAGTGGACAAAAACAGATTTCAGAAAAAAACCCATGCAATCTAAAATTAAGTGTAGGGCCCATTACCCTATGGCAGTTAGAGTTTAACTCCTTGTTAAAAGTGAGTAAGAACATTGATAGCTATTCTCAGAGCATATGTTAGTAGGTTAAAAATGTACACAAATGCTTCTGAAACAAAAAGACATCACTTTAAATTACGTTGCTTGATTTGCCAAATATAACAAAAAGTTACTTCTTGATAGAGACTATGAAATGGTTAAGATCCAAAAGCAGTCAAAAGGCTCTCCATAAGCAACATCTCCATGAACTCAACCAGCAATATGTCAGCAAAGAAATATCCAATAAATGGGTGAGTCATGTAGATTTATTTATAGAAATAGAAGGATCTGTGATAGCAATTTAACCTCAAGTTATTTCCACCAGAAATTACGGAGGGTTATACATAAGGAGCCTGGATTTAATGATCAAAGCAGGTTATACATAGAATGAATAGACAGTTTGTAATATATTACTATAAGAAGTAAACATTTAGCAATATCTATTGAGATACAACTTATTGACTAGAATTTTGCTTCAAAAGATTATATTTCACCAAATAACATATGTCAAATCCCCATACCACAAATATGTCCCTCAAAGTATCCTTGAAAATCCAATAAATAAACTTAGTAGGAATAGAATTATCACAGATACTATTCTCTCCTCAATCACCTAGATGTAACTTTGATCAATAAACATTTAAGCTGGTTTTAATATGTTGCCGTGTTAAATACTTAAAATGTCCAATGTATTGGAATAAAGAATTTTCAAACTATAAAAACCTAATTGAAGATGTTTCAAAATCATGTGGAAACAAAATGTGGCATACGTTATCTCAACTGTCCCATCTGTTATTGTAATTATCTCAAAGATGAATTCAGTAAGCTTATAAAGCATGACCTTATATACCAATACTTTTATTCAAATACAAAAAGCAACTACTTTATCCACCTGTGCAAGACTCTGTGGAACATTTAATATTGAAGAGTAATAGCAAAATAGTGCCTTGTCCAAGTATTGTTTCTAGCTAAATTCCATTGAGAAGTAGGAGAATGTTATAATAAAAATCTTTTATGTGCATAAAAAGTGCTTTCACATCTATTATGCTCAGCTAGTTTGACATCATGTCTTTCTTAATGGACAAAAAGCAGAGTTCATTTTAATTAACCCAGAATCAAGATAATAATTTTAATTGCAAAGGAAGTATGAAATTATCAAATATTTTTGTTTTTTTAAAATCACTACATAAGGCACTGCTCAGATATGGGGCAGCCATGCCTAACTTGATAACTATAACTTTAAAATATTAAAATGGTCTAAGCAAAGATAGAATTTCAAGCAGGTATGTGTGTGTGTTCACACACACACGTACAGAGAAAGGTGAGCTGCATTTTAAATTCATAAAAAGTCTTATGTACTCTTGCTAAATGTATGAATGTCCATTTTCTTTTCTAATTAGGCTGAGATAACTTTGTTGACTACTTTGGACAAATAGTACTCTATTTTCCTCTTCTGTAATTCCAACTCTCCTTGAAAACAATTTTTTTAGAAGTCAGCACTTTGCTTTTTCAGAAAGAGACTCCTTGTGCTTGTCAAAAAGCAACACTTTAGTTTTTCTTCCTTCTCCTACAGCTAAAGTGCTATTGAAATCAGATTTTTCTGAATTTATATTCTAACCAGGCAATAATAAAGTTTGTGTATATAGTTTAAAAAAAAAGAAGTGTAGAAAGGCAATCCATTTATTAATAGAGGAAGAAATTGAGGCTCAAAGAAGTAAAAATGAATGTCCAAGGTCATAAAACTGACAAGTGGTGGACATGAAATCAGAAGTTCAGAATTCTGAGTCTTAGTCAATATACCAGTATTTCAATGTTTTCTTTTCCTTTGCACACCACAAATTTCGCAGTGAGCTTTCATGTTTCTACTTGAGATTCCCGCTCCTGCAACTTAACACACAAATCATTAGCTTATAACAGTAAGTTCCCATGCACAAGCCTAGGTTCATAATCTTTAAATTCCCCATTCAAATCATTTTACCCCCTGGTATATTTTGGGAGTTGTATAAGATTCCTTATGTAATTTTTATTCTGTTCCAATTCATTCCACAAACATTTTAAATGCAGTTTTAGGCAGTGAACTGTCCTTGGTGCTGAGGAGATATATAATTTTAAAAGTACATGATCTCTGTCCTCATCAAATGTTTAGCTTTGACTATGAATGTGCTTTTCTTTTTAATAATATTTTACTTCCCCCCAATTGCATGTAAAAACAATTTTAGCATTTTTTAAAAAGAAGTTTTGAGTCTCAAATTCTATCTTTTCCTTTCCTCCCCTCTCCTTGGGATGGTAACCAATCTAATATGGGTTATACATGTGCAATCATTTCAATGTACAGTCATTTTGTGGAAGAAAGCTTAAAGCAAAACAAAAAAAAGAAAGAAAAAAAGAAAGAAAGAGAAAAAAAGCTTTGGACTATATTCAGATGCCATTAGTTCTTTCTATGGAGGTAGAGAGCATCTTTCATCATGAGTCCTTTGTGACTGTCTTGGATCATTGTATTGCTGAGAAGAGCTAAGTCATACATAGTTGTCCCTTGTACAATATTACTGTTACTGTGTACAATGTTCTCCTGGTTCTGCTCACTTCACTCTGCATCAGTTCATCTAAGTCTTTCCAGGTTTTTCTGAAATCATCCTACTTGTCATTTTTATAACTCAATGATTGAATGTACATTTATGTGCATCCCTCACAACACTCAGCATTATGCTGATGCAAAGTAGCAGATCATTTAAAAATGTCCTGGGGGCATAGGGAGAAGGGAATCAATCAGGCAAACTGATATTTTATACCATGTGGGAAATAACTGACAATTTTTCTGTTTCCACCCAAGGTTATTTTGTTGTGTAGATACAATGTGCCTATTGGTTTTAGAATCTGCTTGGTTTGTTGAGAGTAAGTTGTAATGATAATTTACGTGGTGTGAGAAGTGGTATTCACTTTAGGTCACTAAATGATCTCTGAATAGGAGCAGTGTACTGAGTCATAGTTATTCAGATTATTCAATGTGGACCTTGAGAACAGGAATACTGTAAAAAAAATGTTATCTATTCTGTAGGCAAAATGTGCTAATTCTTAGTTTAAATGACAAACCACAAACAATTTGAAATTACGATCTTTGTTTTATCCTTATTAAAGTTTTTGGCTTTGGAAAGGGATGTATGGCATGTTTCTTCTGTTCTCATTAGCATCTTTAAATAGTCACCAGATTGATTAATTTTGTTCCATCCTCAATTTGCTTTACTGTGTTTATTTTGAAATAGATTAACTTTGGTCAGACATTCTACCCTCGCGGTATTAAGAAGGACAAACATTGATTCACATTATACCGTATTTTTTTTTTATGGAAATGAGTTAGCCTGACATGTAAATACTGTATGTTTCTTTGCCTTTTCTTTGTAATTTATATTCTTCTGTTTCAGGAAATGATTTATAAAAGGGGACATAAGGGCAAAAGAAATGATTAACATATTCATTTAAAAATAATAGTGGGTACCTTGCAATTGAAAAACAACATAGAAATGGACCTCTTCTCCTGAACAGGAAAAACAGCAGATTCCTTATTTAATCTATAGGTGGCACTGTTGTGATTCATTTCTGAAATGAACACTTTTCAGATGTGAATCTGACAAATGGCTGTTGGGTTGTACTTTGCATATAGTTTTTTTTTTCTTGATTTTTGCCACATTGTTTTTTTTGGGGTCGATGAGTGTTCTAAAATCTAACTGCTTGGCATAGTTAAAATAACACAGACCAAAAGTGATTCATTTGTTATTGTAGGGGTAAAAACATCATCCTGATCAGGGGCATAAAAAGATCTTGAAACTGTAGATAGTGATATTTAGGGATTATTTCTTCAATCTTGGTTCAGTATTATTTTATGTCAAATAAATATATGCAAAGAGCTTTGCAAATGTTAAATCATTGTGTAGCTATCATTATCATTATTAACATTATTGATGATGGAAAATGGATTGTACTACTGCCTTGTTATGCTGCTATTTCCTCTCCTGGCTATGCTTCTATATCTCCAGACTTTGCCACCACAACTCAGTTGTCTCCTCACTCTGGATCTTCCCTCTATGCCTGGGTCCTTTCCACCTAGGGACATCCTCTTGCCATACCAGTCCCTCCGTACTCCCACTAATGAATTCACAAGGCCAGAAAGGCTATGCTTCATTCCCTACCCAACTGTACTTCTGACCTCATGGACTTTACTATGGTGTCTTCCCTTTCACCCCCTCTATTTCAGCTCCCTTTTGTGTGTTGTCTTTCCTCCATTAGCATGTAAGCTCCCTGAGGGCAGGGACTGTCTTGCTTTTTGCTTGTATTTATATCCCTAGCACTTAGCACCATGCCTGGCATGTAGTAAGTGATTAATAAATGCTTGTTGCCTGTTGCTTGTGTTTACATCTTTCCTATGAATGACCTTGAAAATGAAACTTTTCAAATGGATGCTTTTATATATTGTTTTGCACTGAGCATTAACCAACCTGCCAAGGTAGTATCAGATACTAGCTGGCTATGGGACATTAGCCTGATGTTGAGTCTTAGCAGAAACATACCATATTATTCAGGTCAAAGGTAACTGGATGTTTGGGGAAGTGTGTAGCCGTGAAATGTAAATATATAATTAGGTTGGAGATCAGGACAAGAAAACATAGGCAGATTCAAGGCAAGATGGGATGGGGCCAGGGAAACTCTCAGTGCCTTTCTGATCAATCTAAAGAAGGCTTGCTGGAGGATGTAAGATTTCTGGTGGCTGCTTAAATATTTGGGATAGGGCCAAGAAAATAGATCTTTAAAAATTCCTTGTGGTCTTTTGAATGGAAACTAGAAGTTAGTTCCTCAATATCTGTTAGAGAGAATGCTCAGCCAGATGTTGCACACTCAAGAGGTTCAATGAGGCATGCATAGAAAACTATGAATATTACAACTTTCATTTCTTTTTTGTTGAGTATTATCAGTGTCCTAGGAGTCCCACAAAAACAAGAAGAGACCATTCCAATCCTAAGGGCTTACAACACAAACAAACAGCCAGATTCAGAATATTTAACCAGATTCAAATATTGAAATGTTTGAGTGTTGCACATCACTGGCCTTTCTCTGACTATTCAGTTTTAATTTAGCACATATTCCCAGGGTAATGGCCATACCGACCTTAGGATTTTTTTCTCCATGTTTACTTCAAGGAATGTTAGAAAGCTGAAGGATGTTTTCCTTTTCTAAGTAACTCCATATCAGTGGTATTAAATAAGATTCTTGCTGCTTCCTAACTTTTTGGTGGCAACGGGCTGCTCATATTAGAAGATATACTGCTTAAGGACTGCCAGAGGAAGGATCAAAAGGGAGAATGGCTAAATCCATTGGTCTAGAAATAAAATATGAAGAAGTACTGGTTTTATTATGTATGAATATTTAATACCTTAGTGCCTCCAACATCTAGGTTGACTCTAAGTTCACCACCCTTGGCCAGTAGTATGGCCTTCCTAGCATGTGTTCCTCTCTGAACTTAAGTTTCCTCATTTGTAAAATGGGACAGTAATACTAATATTGTAATATTATAGGTATTATATCTACCTTACAGGGTTAGATCAAGGAAAATGCTTTGCAAACCTTAAAATTCTTTGTAAATATGACTCATTATGATGACTATTATTGGATAATGGTTCTGGCTTAAAAAAGGCCTAGCCATTTGCCAGGTAGGTGTTATAGTGAATGAGACATGGGGCTTGAAAGCATGAATACCTGAATTCAAATCCCACGCAGACATTTACTATGTGACCCAGGGCAAGTCACTTCACTTCTGGTAGTCTCATCTTATCTACAAAATTGTGTTAGTAATAACAGCTACCTCACATGGTTGTTGCGAGGATTAAATCAGACAATACATCTAAAGTGTTTTGGCAATGTTTCGAAGCATTATCTAAATGTTAAATATCATCATTATTATTACTTCTATGTCTTATTTCAAAATCAGTAGTCTAATGACTTATATTTTCTCTTTTCACCCAGAGAAAAACTAAAATTCAAGAGCATCATTCTGGTGTTCCCCTGATTAATCAGTTAAGTTCTTGTAATAATGATAACTAATAATAGTTATCATTGGACAGTTGGGTGGTATACTAGATAGAGTGCCAGGCCTGGAGTCAGGAAGACCTGTGTTCAAATATGGCTTCAGACACTTGCTAGCATCATGATAGCATCTACAGACAATTGGATAGCAGTAGAACATGTATAGGGGCAGTTAGATGAGCAGTGGATAGAGTGCTGGGCCTAGAGTCAGGAAGACTCATCTTTCTGATGGAATTCACTTAGCCCTGTTTGTCTCAGTTTTCTCATCTGAAAAATGAGCTAGAGAAGGAAATGGCAAACCATTCCAATATCTTTGCCAAAACTCCCCCAAATGGGGTCATGGAATCTTGCACGTGACTGAATGACTGAATAACTACAGCTAACATTTATATAATAACTGTGATATGCCAGGCACTCAGGTAAATCCCTCATTTGATCCTCACAGCAACCCTCGGTGATAGATGCTACAATTATCCCCATTTTTACAGATAAGGAAACTGAGGCAAAGATAAGTTACTTAACTGCCTAAGTACATTATTCCAGGGATCAGTTAGCTAGTTTTAGGGTATTGTGTCATGTATTCATAAGTTGCTCTCTCACAGGGGAGGTAATGGCAGCTCTCCTTCTTGGAGAGTGGGTCACTGGTTTTGGCCTATCACTCTCACCCCCAAATGTGTGTAGTGGCTCAGTAAAATCTATCACCCCTGGGAATGTCTTTCTGAAATCTCACCAGTATGATAAATAGACAGTTATAAGTCAAGAAACTTGGCAAAAATGTGCTCCCTACTGTCATCATATCTGTGTGCCATTACCGGCAGTGTGGTAGAATGAAGAGAGAATGAAACAGGCACCAGAAGACTTGAGCTCTAGTGCCATTTCTGTTATTTCCTTGCACAAAGTGCATAGCTTCTCTGAATTTCAGTTTTCTTATCTATAAATGGTGACTTGGACTGTCTATCCTGAGAACCATATCAAAAGCAAATATGTGAGATGATATACAAAAAATGTTCTATATGCAGTGGAGCTGGTGTCAATAAAAGCTGTTTAAAAATATTACAACCACAGTTCTGGCAGGCCTCAAACCTTTTAGAGTCCCCTTTAAAACACAAATACCTCTGGTGTTTTGAGGTAATCTATTAATTGCTGCTATTCTCAGACTCATGATTTCCACCATGACTCAGCCTCCTTCTTTCATTTGAAGTTCACTGATTTGAATATATCCATAGCCTTGTCAGGGTCATCTCCTGACTCCCAGGTCACTTTCCCACTTTCTCCCTTTGCTCAACACCGGGATCACCATTGACCCCTGCCATCATCCTTTATTATTAAAATTTATGGCTCTTCTAACACTGGGGCTTTCCAATTTATCAGCCTCAGTTACTATGACCTTCATTTTTCTAACTCAGTTACTCAAAGATGTTACATCACATCACCAAGAACTTCACCTCCCAGATACTAAACTTTAAAATTCTTCCCACTAGTTACATCCTTCTATTCTTCCACCACCTTAATTCTTCTGAACATGTTCTTCATTTTCATTATGACCATCCAGTCCTTTAACCTCCTTCAATTCTTCCCAGTCTACTATTCTTGTTTTGCCTTCCATTTTCACCCTTCATTATCTTTACCTTATAGTTAGTCATTTCAACAAAGCACTATCCTCCATCCTTAAATCTTTTGCCTTTTTGTCTTTCTTTTGTTCTTACTATGCTAATCCTCAGACTTGGGTAAGCTCTACCCATGATCCCTATAATCTTCTTTCTCCTTTTCAACTCCTAAGCCACCTAAAACTGTTGGAGGAAAGCATGAATTTATGCTGACATGATCCACTAAAAATTCATGGCATTTAACCTCAATTGGGTCTTTGCCACTATATAGAAATCCTTTTATTCATTTGTGATGGACTCTCAAGCAATCATCTCACAAATTCTGCTGTAAACATCATCTTCTTTCCTCTTGCTCTTAGCTCCATATTCACCCTTCTCTCTCTTTGCTTCTTACTTTACTGAGGTAATTGAGGTCTTCCATTATTTTCTCCCTCATTGTCCATTCTCCCTACTGTTACCCATCCTCTTGTCTTTTGTTCCACAACTGAGGAAGAAAATGGCTCTTCTTGCCAAGATTTACCCCTCTATTTTTGCTCTTGATCCAATTTTATATCAACTTCTTTAGGAGCTTGCTCCAGTGATCATTTCCTATCTCTTTGATCTTAAATCTTTCTACTTGTTCCTTTCCTACTACTTTCAAACGTATTCATAGCCTAAGAAAAAGACAACCCACCTTCTTTAATGGCCCTGATATACCTTCTTACACTCATCCTATATCTCATGCTCTTTGCTGCTAAATTTTTAGAATAAATTATTTGCATTAGTTGTCTCAATTTCTTTATACCCACTCTTTCCTTCCTTATGTGGCAGGTGAAAGATGAAATGCCCAAGGAAAAAAATGTTCGATGTTCTGGGCATATTGATTTATTAAGCAATGCATGCCAAATCCCCAACAAACTGGGACCAGACCTCCTCAGCTCAGGCCTGGACCCCAAATACAGGAGGAGACAGACTTATAAGCATTAAAAACAATTAATCAAATAAGACCAATTAATTAAAAGGAAACAAAACATTAGGTAATCTGATTTCCCCCTGATTTCTATTTGGATGAAAAATCAGGGACTTTCCAAGTTGGGAGGGGGAGAAAGAACAGATAGATTTACCTGAAATCAGACAAGGAGGAGTCTCATTCCTAAAAGTGTCTGTAAACAATAAAAAGAATGTGGAAACAATAACTGATTGATAACAAGGGACCAGTTTTCAGATAAGGCATATGGGTTGCTTGAGATTTACAACTGGGAGAAGACTCCTTGCATCAATCTTTGGGTCTGACCAGGTTTCTGGTCAGTATAACCTAGGTCCTTCATTAAAGATATCTAAACAGCAGGTAGAGGTGGTCCAGCTTCCCAGCCATGCAGGGCTAAGTTCAAATAATTCAATAAGGTTTTCTCCTAATTCCCACAATTAAGTAAACTTTTCTCACAAGACACAATTTGGACCAGAACCATGATTGAATAGAAAGGGAACTGAGCTAGCTCCAGAACTGAGTCACAAGATGGAGTCAGTGTGGTTCATTCACTTCCCACAATTAACCCCTGTCTATCTAATCCTCTCAATTCTCTCAATTTCCTCACTTATGCCCTTTCACTCTGGCTTCCACCTACACCAGTTTATTGAAACAGTTTTGTCAAACATCATAGATGACTGTTTTTTAAGTAGATTATAGGTTGCTTGATGATAGGGAATGTCTGGCTTTGCATCTCATAGTTCACTAGATTCCTTAGTACTGTGTATCATAGAATGCCTGAGCAGAAGTCTACACAAAACCTGGCTTTGACTGTTTGGGGGTTGAGATGGCTGTTGCTTCATGTTATAATATTATCAATCAGTGTGTTATAGCATCACATGACTGAGCTTCATTAATTTTGCATAGCCAGTTCAGCCACCTGTGAACTTTTGTTTAGTGTTCCATCTGGAAATAGTTGATTTATATAATTTCAATCCAAAGTATGCTGATTTTATCACACAAATCAGAGATTTTGAGAACTGGAAGAGCTAGAGATTAGCTTTGCTGTTTGAGATAAAGCATTAAAAGTTGATGATGAATTAATGTGCTACCTTCGAGGTAATATTTACACTTTAACTTCAAGGAGTGACTAATGTGGGAATTTCAGTTACTCTAAAAAGACAATTGGGGATGTAATTGGGAGATAGATAAATCTGGTATTGCCTCATGTGTGTGACTAACAGCCTACTTTACTTAAGGGTAGGACAGATCCCTAAGATGTCTTTTTCTTTTAGCATCTCTACTAACTAATTAATGATTTTAAAGACCTTGAGAGTGATTTTGAACCTGATTGTAGTAAATCCTAGTTAGTCAGCCCTTCAGTAAATAAACAAGTAAGTAGGCCCATTGTGAATTGTGACTTGATACTGGATTGCCTTTGACTCTCAGACATTCATTTGCTTAAAGACATGGGTCTGAACCCCAAGGCTCTTTCTGCTTCAGAATTCTGTGATTATGAGATGGTGAGGTGAAGAAGGAAATCAAAGTCTGGACTCCTAATCCTTGGCATCAAGGCCCTCTATGAGTGGACTCCAACCACTACGTTTCCAGCTTTATTCCTCATTAATTCTCTGTAAAAATTCTATATCATAGCCAAACTGTTCTCCTCACAGCTCTCTGAGTATGCCTTATATGCTCCTGTCTCAGGGCTTTCCCCCCTAAACTCCCCAACCCCTTGGCTTAGAATTATGGTTCCCTTCATTCCTGCTTGCTGAAACCCTTCCTGTATCTCAAGATTGGTTTGAAATCCTGCCTGCCATATAATGTCTTCCCTTCTCACTCCAGATTTTTCACTCTTCTGAATCCCTAGAGCCCTTATTGTCTCTAGCATTCATATGGATCTCATTGTGAGATGCTTCACGTTATAGTTATTTGCATCTGTGTCTTATCTCTCAGTTCAAACTATAAGTTCCTGCAGGGGAGGCACCATATTTCTTTTTTATACCCCTTACATACAGGAGTGTTCTAAAGCCAGCTTAAAATGGCTCTTGAGATGATGGGTTCAAATTTCAATGTGAGAATTCACACCTTAAGCAATGGCAAATTCTAATAATCAGAGTTTGATTTTTTTTTGTTGTTTTGATATTAATAATGCAGATTAAAATTAAAAGTGTGTTGAATATACATTTCCCTCCCCACTCCTACCAGTTGTTAAACATTTATCAGCATATCCTTGCTTACATATATTCTATTCTCAATATTTGTTGTTAAAAACAATAGGATGATTAATAAAAGGCATTTGAAATTTACTTAGAGACTAAGCATGGAAATGACTAAGAAAACTTATTAAATAATCTATCAGTAGGTGATAGGAAGTTAGAGCTATTAATTATATTACCAGTCTGTTCAGGTTCACAAGCCCAAGAACTTGGTCACGGCCATTAGCACCCTGCTCTGGGTCCTGCCCCAGGGCTGCACTTATCCCACAGCTATCTCAGAGTTGCTGTAAAGCTCAGCACAAAGCAGCTTTATGGAAAATGGTTATTGAATCTAATGGCTTCTCACTAGCTTTGTAGCAGAGTGATTGGAGAAGTTCTGCTTTTGGATAAGGTGGTGATAGTAAGCTGCAAGAAATCCCATCTGTGCAGTGTCTTCCGGATGACTCCATACTTTTCCTTTCGTTGAATTTCTGTGTTTCTTTCAGGGTGTCTTGAATACTAGAAACAGGTCTTATCTTTTGCATCTCTGGGAAATCAAAAGTTTCTTCTGGGCAGCTATTTGTTTGAATTTATGTGAGGATTCCAGATGAAGCCCTGAACTCAAGAAGTTCTTGGAGGCCAGTGGATGCCAATGAAAGTTTTGCCTCAGTCATTTTTCTAGCTTTTTGTCTGAGGATGACTTTCTTAAGTCTCATAGGAAACTGTGTCTAGCAGTAGAAGAGGCAACTGCATGTTTTTAACAGGTGTCCTATGATGTAGTTGAAACAACACATAAATGCACTGAGGACTCAGAGTAGAGGAGTGATCAGTGGTAGATGAGACCAATCAAGGCAGTCTTCTTGGAGGAGATGAATTCTGAATAGAGCTTTGAAGGAGGTCAGACTAGGAGCTGTATCAAGTTAGGAGTTAAGCTAGAAGTTATCAAGCTAGGAGTTAATGATGCCTTTTGTTTGGGACTGGCTGAAGTCTTCAGTGATAATTCTTTTGTTTTGATTTAGAGAGCTTCTCTCCCCTCTCTCTAAGCAACAAAATCTTAGATAGGAAAAGACCAACCAAAACCATCTGGCTTTTTTCCCCCTTTTAACACTAATGCAAATTGTGTAGTTTATTAGGTTTGTTAAGTATAGCAAGGAGAAGAGAGCAAAGAAAAAATAGAATGGCATAGGCTAGTGGTATCCAGCTCGAGAGGAAAGGGAAAGTTTGGAGAAAAGGAGTATAGAACTTCCTCATTATAGAAAAGGGTTGAATTTTTTCTCAATCTATACTTATAATATTGGGTTGGGTATGGGAGGAAGAAGCAACTAGAAATGTATCTATGCATGTAGTCCTTAATGTAGCCTGTTGCCTACTTTTCTTCACATTTTACAGCTCTGTTCTTTTTTTTTTTTTAATAATTGCATTTCTTATTGATAGCAGAAGAGTTCATGACCAAACAAGGAATAGAGAAGATTATAGCAGATAAAGTGGACATTTTTTATTCCACAAAATTAAAAGTTTTTGCATAAGCAAAACCAATGTAGCTATAATTAGAAGGGAAACAGGTAACCAGGGAGAGGAGGTACAGTATCACTGCAATAAATTTCTTTGATAAGGGTCTCATTTTCTTTTCTTTTTTTATTTTAAAATTAATTGATTTATTTTTAGTTTTCAACATTCACTTCCATAAGATCTTGAGTTTTAAATTTTCTCCCCCTCCCTGTCCTTTCCCCTTTCCAAGATGGCATACAATCTGATATAGGCTCTGCTTTTATATTCATATGAAACATTTTCACATTAGTCAAGATGTAAAGAAGAATTAGAACTAATAGGAAGAATCATGTGAAAGAAGAAACAAAACAAAGCAACAAAAGAAAAGGAGAGCAACTAGTATGCTTCCATCTGCATTCAGACTCCAAAGTTCTTTCTCTGAATGTGGATAGGATTTTCTATCATGAGTCTTTTGGAGTTGTCTAAGACCCTTGCATTGTTGAGAAGAGCTAAGTCTATCAAAATCAGTCATCTCACATTGTGGCTGTTACTGTGTACAGTGTTCTCCTGGTTCTGCTGATTTCACTCATCATCAATCAGCCTTTCCAGGTTTTTAAACAACATATTGTAGGATTATGGTTCTTAATCCACTCTTCTATCCACTTCTATTGTGTTCATCCCATTCACATTCACAGTTATGATTACTATCTGTGTCTTTCTCTCCATCCTATTCCTCCTTCCCCCATTTATGCTTTTCTCTCTCCTTTCTCCCTTTTCCTTCTCACTAGTTTTGCTTTCAGCCACCACCTCCTTCAGTCTGCCCTCTTTTCTATCTTTTCTATCAGCCCCCTCCTTTTTCTTGCCCTTTATCCTTACTACTTCTTCCCCCCTTCTATCTACTCTCTCCCTTTTCTTTCCCATTTCCCCAGCTCTGTTCTTTCAATACTATTTAGTAAACAGACTTATAACTAGGGTGCTGATGGAGCTATTTCCCAGAGTGATGAATTTAGAGAGGCTGTAGAAACATGGTGTTTAGCACCTAGTTAACTGGAGCAATTAGTTAATTTAAGGAGTTAGCAGATGGCAGACTGTGGCTTCACTCTGACTTAAACCTGTTCTGCTTTTTCATCACTCCTCCCCAACAACTGAAGTAGTTTTGGTATTTGCTTTGGGTGAAAATCTCCCAGAAAACTTCTTACCACATTTGCTAATTTATTAGATGTTTTCACTAATGATACTGAACACTATCAACAAAGTAGTGATATATATATATACTGTTTTAGGCAGAGTGTGCTAGTAAATATTTAACAATGGGATCCCCGAGGAGCATGATCTTTTAAAGGTAATTTGCATCAGCATTTTCTCTATCACTTTCTTAAGTCTAGACAATCAAAAAAACAATACATTAAGGTTTGACTAGCATTTTCTGACTTCTTAGTTGTAAATGCTCGTATTAAAAAATATCCATCATAATGGCAGCTCCAAACTGGCTCACTGGACAGCCTGCTTTTTGACGTGATTTCCAGAAATGTAATATACTGTGAAAATGGAAAGTGATATGACTCTGCTGAAACATTTTTACCTGAATTCCCTGAACCTTCAATAGTAGGTGAGGCAAGATTATGTAGTATACTCTATGCTAGGCTGTATGTGTTGGCCAAACTGTCGCCTTTGCTGATAGGTCTTTGATGAACGATGTGTGTCAAACAAAATTTTACATGCTTTCATGACATAATGTAATTCATAAATGTATGTGCTGCCTTTCTCTGAGAAAGTAATAATGATGATTTTCTTTGGATTAAACTTTGAAAACCAAATGGAATGGTTGAGTGAGATGAGGAATAAAAAGGCTGTGTTTGTTTGAAAAAAAAAGTAAGTGTGGGGTAGGGACAGTAAAGACAGTAAAGGTGAGTCAGGCTGCCCAATTCCTACTTTAATAGCTTAATGGTGAGGGGCCAATCCAAAGCATAAACAATCTTAACTTGTCCTATCCCTCAGCTCTTTGTAGATGGCAAGATGGGAGTAGCTGTTCTAAGATCTCTAGGCTCTTTTTTTTTCAGAGTAGAAGTTTCACTTGGAAATTGTACAGGAGAAATTGAAGTCTCCTCAAAAATGTGACATTTGGTATTGTCTGAATAGTTCAACTCATTTACTTTCCAGATGGAAACAAAGAGACCTTACCTAGTCCCCTCCCACTAAGATTACTTTACTTTACACTATGTACCTTGTAAGAAATCAGTGATCTGTGTATTGACTCTTTCTGCTTCCACCACCACTCCATCCCATTAGACTGTGAACTCTGAGAGCAGAGATCCTATTTTTGCATTTCTTTGTATCCTCTGGACTCAGGACAGTGCTTGGTTTTTTGTAAGCATGTGATAAATGCTTACAATTGACTAACTACTAAAACCTTAGATAAAGTCAACAAAATCTGCCCGTCATATAATCAGTACACCTCTTTAACAGTGGTATTAAACTCAAATAGATCCCTACTCACAGCATATTGACTTAGAGACTTAAATACCTCAGGCTCTGTGTGGACTCTTTCTACCTGTACTCACTAGGTATCTTTGTGCTGGTGCTTAAGTGAAGCACCTGTTTGATCACATACTCAGGCTCTGAAGAGACACACAGGCTCTGAATATTCCATTGCATCAGAGATGAATAGATTGTAGTTATGGCCTGAGATAATTGGCATATCTAGTAGGATATGGAATAGTGGCCCTGTGGGTATAGAAAGGACAGGAGTCAGAAAGAAAAGACCTCCTTGATTGTGTGATGGACTAATATGGGCAATGGG
The DNA here is from genome assembly GCF_003287225.1 of Phascolarctos cinereus. Lineage (NCBI taxonomy): Eukaryota > Metazoa > Chordata > Mammalia > Diprotodontia > Phascolarctidae > Phascolarctos > Phascolarctos cinereus. The sequence goes on from NW_027556098.1 coordinate 148,227,868, forward strand.
CAGGGGTGTGCTGGAGCCAGTTCAGATGGGCTCTGGAGAGCTGATTGTTATATATTCAGTGTGAGAATTTACCCTTTGGAAAAAGCAAAATCACTATGTATTAGGGCTTGATTTATTGTTTTGTTGATTGTCTAGACTTGAGAAAGTGATGGAGAACATGTTAATAATGCATAGATTAAACTTGGATTGTTGTGGGTACATTTGTTGTTCTTATTGTTGTTGTTAAATATTTATCAACACTAGCCTGGCAAGCAGTATCTGGTTGTTCAAGAGTCATGGGCCCTTTGGGGCCAAGTCTCTCAACGGAACTGGGAAGGCTATGTTAACAAGCCCAGAGATGTAACTAATTTTTTCTGGGAAGTAAAGACAGAGTGTGAAGAGGCTGCATTTTACATTGTAGGCAGGTACCAGCATGGGTAGTAGTGCCTGCCTGGGCAATGGGCATCTAGACACATTTTAGTCCTTTGCTCACTGTTAATGTTTGTAACTTATAACTCTTATACTTTGATATTGTTACGGTGCTTTCTGGATAATGCTATAACTACCACCTAACTCACAAATACCAATTGATGGAGCCACCAAAGACCCATGCCCAGAGAAAGCTCTTTGAACCAAGTATGAGAGAAGAAAAATAGTTGAACATGGATTATTTTAAACATCTCAGGGATGATGGGGTAGAGAGCCCTGCTGGGTCCACACTTGCTTTGATGAAACTGGAGGCCAAAGAGGAGACTATTATGCCACAGAGTTGACATTTTTCATTCCAGCTGGGAGTACAAACTCCTAGAACCTCACTGCCATTTACAGTAACTGGTGACTGTGGCCTCCTAGGCCAGAGTTTAGGGAGATCAGGGCAGGATGGAGGTGAGTTAAACATGGTGCTGATAAGGAACTTCTTTCCAGGTGTGGGCCCTCAGGCAGGCAGCCATTTGAAAGGGAGGAATCTCTCCAAAGAGCTTTGCAGACCTAATGGAGGTCCTAACTCTATGCATTCTCTCTCATTTCTCGTGCTCACTATTTTTATTCGTTTATTTACTCCTTAAGCAAAACATTTGTTTGAGCATATACTAAAGCCCCAACCATTGTATCACATTAGAACAGAACAGATTTGAGTCTTTCCCAGAAATAGCTACTTGATTTCTCTGTATTTGTAAGTACTACCATTCTTCAAACCACCCATATTTAAAACCCGGGAATAATTGTTTACTTATTCCATGGTCTACTTCTACTAATTTCCAGTCTTTTACCAAGTATTATTGATTCTTTTGTAATGCCTATCTTCTAGTCTTATTGGCTTCCCCTACTCTGGAACCTCATCACCTTGCATCTGGATTATTGCAATGGCTGGTAATTGATCTCCCTGTGTCTGTAATCTCTAGGGTTAGTCCATCTATAAATATTAACTTGGCTATTATATTTCACAATTAATGGGAGATTCTTGTCCAGTCCTTGTCCAATGACCAACAAGTGTATATACTCCTGGGGAATATTAATTTTGATGCACTGTAAGTGAAATGGGAAGACAAAAGGAAGTTGCAGCTAAATGGAAATATGTATTAGGGATTCTACTTGAAGAGATGAATATAGGAGTGACTGAAGTGGCTTTTTTCTCTGATTGTGAATTCAAAAGCATTCATTCATTTCATGAAATATTTTCATCATTTATCACTTAGTACTAGAAAAATACCACATGAAAATAATCATAGATTATGAACTGATATCTGTTACAGAGGATGAAGAGATTGATAATTTCTATAAAGAGCTCAATTAGACTCTCCAAATTAAATCTATATACATGAATACAGATACGTGTATATGTGTGTGGATTGATATATCTGTATATATTATATACATGTTGATATTTGGTGGTTTCAAAGCAAAAGTGGACATAGGTGACGATGGCAAAAAATAAAATTTTTAGAAAATATGGTTCAGGTGAAAGGAGTAAGATACCCAAGACTACATAGAAGCCTCATATTTAAATATTATGAATACTTCCTTCAAGAAAAAAATCAAAATATTCTAGACATGACAAGAGCTAAATAACATCACAGAAATGAAATTGATTATGTCTTAAAGGAGAACAAATGATTCTCTACTGATTAGGGAGTAATTCATAAATCAGTTATCTGTACATGGTCATATCATCAGTTTCCTAGAGAAACTATAAAAATGAATATGAATTTGGAAGAATTATAAAGATAAGAAAAGTTATAGTTTGAGATTTTAAAGAAATTCTACTCTGACCTATTTAAATAAACTTATTGACACAGAAAAAAATGGAAATGGTTGGAGGAAAGGGCATCTCCATTCATTTTAATTTCTTACAGAAGTTAGACTAATGTGAGTTAATCATTATAATGAGATCAAAGAATTTTTAAAAAATCCTACCTTAGTTAGTAGACAATTGACTTACTTTCCAAATAGAGATATATGGCAACAAAAGGAAATACCAATTTAGAAAATAGCCTAGTTTGTAAAATCTTTTGGAGAATATGATTGTTTATAAAATACTGGAAAATCAGTAAAACAAACAAACTAATCTAATTGAGACAATAGGTTTAGTAAAGCATTAGGCTATAAAGTAAACTTATAAAAATGGTTGCTATAAGAAAAAAAAATGAATGTGGAGAATTGTGGGAAGACATATTAATTGGTGTGAAGTGAAGTAGAACCAGGAAAACAATATACACAATGACTACAAATATGTAAAAGCAAAGAACAAAAAATGATGAAAAAATTGAAACTGAATCCTATGAAATTATAATGATCATGCTTGGGTCCAAGCTTGTTTGTACGTAGTTGTTTGCACGTTATCTCCCTCACCAGACAGTAAACTCTTGGAACACAGATACTATCTTTTAGTTTTCTTTGTATGCCTGGTGCTCAGCCCAAGGAAAGTGTTTAATAAATTTTATTGACTGACCAAAGAAAAGCTTTGTGATGGCACCTCCTATTCTTCTTTGTGCAGGTGCGAGACTGAATGACGATTGCTGTATATGTCAAACTTTTAAAATGCTTTGTTTAGTTTTTTCCTTCTCTTTTTCGTTCTTTGTTATAATAAATGGCTCTCAAGAAGTAGGAGAGATCATGGGGAGTTGCAAAATATAGGTGAGATAAAACAAAAATGTAACTAAAATTTATTTTAAAAAATCTTATGAAGGAGAATGATGGAAGATTGTGAAGAATAACATCTCATTGAACAAGAAGACACAGTCGAGGGAAAAAATGAATTTGAAGACCTCCAACTAAGTGGAATCATCCTGGTGGTATTTAAATATGAAAGAAGAAGGATAATAAATGGATGAAATGTAGAAAAGGATGACAAAGATTTTTATAATAAATTCTTTTCATCATCAAGGACAATGGCACTATCACATTTTGCATCTCTCTAACATCATAATGCCAGATACACTTATAACATGCCAATGGCACTCAAGAAAACATAGGAAAAGTTTCTGATTGAGCTAGGTCTGCTGAAAGGAGGCCCATGTTGCAGGTAGCAGTTTTGAGGACACTGAATGATTGATTTTTAAGGTATGAAGAGGGGGACCAAGATATGCAATTCCTCCCAAAAAAACCCTTATTACCATAAAGAGGTTATTAAGAAAACATAAATTTCTAGATACTGAGTGATTCTTTAGTGAGAGTATTAGAAGGTGAAGGGAAGGCCTTCAAAAATGATATTCCATAATTGACTGAAAGATGTGAAAGCTGCAGTGTCTCATTGTTTATTGTGTGTGGAGTATCCAAAAGTATTTGTTTGATAGAACAGAACAGAGAAGGAGTCTCCCATAGATGTTCTAAAATTACATAAGATTCCTTAAAATATGTTGCAAAAGAAATGACCTCTTTAATGGGTCTCTGATCATTAATATCAAATGAATCATAAAACAGGGAAGAAAATATGTTTGACAAATGTTATTATCATTGTCTACAGGGAATCCAGGGCAGAGTCCAAGTCCCCCTTTAGATTGAGAGGTCCTTCAGATGCCCTGTTGCAGACCACATTGTGTTGATTGAATTAAGCCCCAGAACATTGCAGAGACTCCTAAGTGAGATTCATAATCACTTAAAAGAATCTGGTCTCACTATCTTCACAAGGCAAACCAAGTGAATGAAAAATGTCTATTGTTCAGACTGTATAGTTAGATACTATAGGGCTTATGCATCAGTATATAATTGTGTGTGTGTGTGTGTACACACACATTTCAGGCAACAATTTGAGTAGAAATGCATTGGGCTTAGAGTTGAATAGGTGGAGGAGATTGTACTCATTTGTTTTGGGAAATTGCGAAGTTCATTTAACAGACCCAAGGTTCTCCATGAAACAAAGATCTTTCTACTTAATGCCATTGAATGAATGATTGAGAAAGCATTTATTAAGTATTTACTATGTGCCAAGCACTGTGCCAATTGCTGGATACACAAGAACAAAAGCAGTGATTCCTGACCTTATGGAGTTTGTATTTTTTTTTTGAGGCTATTGAGGTTAAGTGACTTGCCCAGGGACACATAGCTAGTAAATGTCTGAGGCCAGATTAGAAACCAGGTTCTCCTGACTCCAGGGCTGGTGTTCTAATGGAGCTTTCATTCTAATGGAAGAATCCGTTCTATGATCTTTCCAATGCTTGAAGAATTCCAGTTGGGAGAGCCCACTTTATACCAAAGAAGAGAGTGCCCAATATGGTAAAAGGACTGAAGGTACTAAAAGTGTTTAGTCTGACGAAGCAAGAACATAGGGAGGAGGGGCTGACTTTCTTTAAGTATTGGAAAGGCCATGATGCAGAAGCAGCTTTAGGTTTATTCTTTTTCTCCCACAGAGAATAGACCCAGGAGCAATCAGTGGAAGTTGCAGGAGGTAGGTTTAGGTTGGGTGTAAGGAAGAAACTTCCTCATAATTAGAGCTGCCCCAAAGTAGAATGAGCTGCTTCAAGGGGTATTATGTTCCTTCTTGTTGGAAATCTTTAAGCAGATGCTAGGAGATGTTGGAGAGGCAATTTTTACGCATCTCTAGGTTTGACTTCTGGATATTCTCTGATTTTCTGCTTCTTAGCAGTGGACAGTAAGGATGCTCCTGACATGGCTGGCTGTGCTTTTTTCCCTTCTTTCTTTCTCTTCCCCAAAGTGAAATAGATATCTTTCTGACTTTGACAGGGTGAACTCACCACTCACAGCAGTTACAGTGGCACTTGTAGTGTGCTCATTTATGGATAGAAGATTCTCTAAATTTAATAAGTGCCTCTTGGAGTTAGTCAAGGAAGTAATTAACGTAAGGGCACAAAGGGCATCCTGAGCCAGGGAAGTCTTGCATTTCAAGAATTGACTGCTAACTATTAGCACATGATTAAGAAGTTTATCACCAGAAGGAAGAGCTGGATCCCAAGTATACTGTTTTATTTGTTTGGGGGCTGATTTGGTGCTGCAGGGGAAAATGTTAGAAAGCAGATAATCTTTGCAGACCCCAAGGGTGTCTAAGCAGTAAGTTGTGAACAGGCTGGTTATGTTACTTCCTTATACAATAAACTCCAGTGGCTTCTTATTACCTCCAGAATCAAATACAAATTCCTCAGTTTGGCATTTAAAAACCTTCACAAGCTGTCTCTGAATTACCTTTCCAACACATTCGAAATCATGCCACACTACCTTTTCAATCAAATCAATCAGTCAACAATAATTGAACACATGCTATGTGCCAAGAATTATATGTTAGTTGCTGGGAATGCAAAGACAAAAGTGAAATAGCCTTTGACCTCAGGGAGCTTACACTGTTTGAGAGGGGACAATGTGTACACATATATGTATGCATATGCAAAAATATATAAAATACAAGTAACTTGGGGGATGGGTACTAGAAGCTAGGGGAATCAAGAACAATTTTATGCAGAAGATAGTACTTATGCTGAATATTGAAGAAAGATAAGAATTGTCAGAGGTGAGGAGAGAATGAATTCCAGTGGGGGTAGTCTGTGCAAAAAGCATGGTGTAAGGGGGTGTAAGGGGATGAATTATCATATGTCTAGGACAGCAAGGCATTGTTCCCCCTTCCTGATCTCCACAATCCCACCCTGCTGTTCCAAACTTGTGGTTCTCTTTCCCCTATCACCATGCTTTTGGCACTGCTGCTTACTGCTTTTGTACTCTTGGACAAGTCAATTAACCCTCATCGTCTTTCTTTTCTCTAAATTCTTATATCACTTATACTGTGTACCACACAGTTAAACAAAATCCATAATTAAAAGGGTGTTTATGCGCTGTTCACTTTGGCACTCTGTTGGGTAGGCCCTGTCCTTGGGAAACTTATGACCTAGTTAAGGATACAACATTTATCCACACCAAGAGCTGTGATAATTAGAGAAGATGCCCTAGAATGCTTTTTATCTGGATCTTGAAAAAGGGGGGCGAAGAAAGAATTCAGGGTTTGTCAGTTAGAATAGCTAGTGGGCATTCAATTGCTCTTTGTTCTCTGGTGCTGCCATAGTCTCCACATCTTCATCTATCCCTGATTGTGAGCTAGGGCACACACTCCTTAGTTGGTGACAATCAGAAGCTATAGGATATTCACGATACTGGGGTTTTCCCTTTGGTATAGTTGGAAGAGTTCACAGAGCCTTGAAAAAACCCCACAGAGCTTTGGATAGAATTAGAGGCAGTTGTCTAAAGTTCTGGGAGGAGAGCTCAACCTTCCACTATGAAGAAGGGAAAGTCCCCAGGGGCAGAAGGTATTGATGATATATGTTCTAGGGCTGAAGAGATCTTGCAGGATGATGAAGTTCCTGGTGAATGATGGAGCAATTCAGAGGAGTGCAATCTTGTGGGAAAATTAGAGGCAGAATTAGACAACTGCCTCTAATTCTATCCAAAGTTCTGTACCCAGCAGGGTGTTCTGCATATAGTAGGCATGTAATAATTGTTGGTATGGTCATGTCCAACAAGAACTGGTTGAAAGAACTGATGATGTTTAGCCTAGAGAAGAGATTTAGGGGTAACGTGATAGTTGTCTTCAAGTGTGTAAAGGGCTGACATCAGAAGGGGCTTGTTCTGCTCGACTCCATAAGAATAATGAAGGGAAGATGCAGAGCAGCAGACTTAGGCTTCAAACAAAAGAAGAATTTAGCTCATAGAGTGAACATTTAGAGATAAGAAAAGACCTTGGAAAAATTTTTGTCCAACCTCTCATATGTAGAAACCAATCCAGAGAGCCTGATGGAGTTCAAACTATTCAAGAGTAGAATAAGCTACTCTACATGATGCTGTTCTATCTTGATGTCTCATGGGCAACTCAAATGCCACATATCGAATGGGACTCCTACTTACTACTAAGTATGTTTCTCATTCAAATTTTCCTGTTTCTGGCAAGGGTTCTACTATGGTGGCATGCAAAAAAGTGTAAATATGGAGTCAGAGGAGTTGGGTTCAAATCCTGCCTCTTATGCAAACATGGGCAGCTGGTTGGTGCAGTAGATAGTGAACAAGACTTGGAGTTAGAAAGACCTGAGTTCAAATCCTGCCTCAAGCACTAGCTATGTGACCCTAGGCAAGTCATTTAATCTCTCTGTGTCTTAGCTTTCTCAACTGTAAAAAAATGGAGGTAATATTAGCACCTACCTCTGAAGGTTGTTATGAGGACTAAATGAGTTAATATGTGTAAAGCAACTTGTAAACCTTAAAATGATATCTAAATGCTAGTTTTATTATTATTATTATTATTTCATTGTTATTATAGTGTTGATGGCTCCCTCAGAAAGAAGCATCCAGTTGAGGCCACAGGGTTGAGGTAAAAAAAAGCTCCCAAAGATTTAGGCAAGTGCTGGAATGGGGGATTTATATACATGAATTATATATATATATAATTATATAATATATAATATATTACATTATACAGTTACAAGTAAATTTACAAGGTGATAGTAGTTGTCCCCTCATGTCTTCAATAAAGATAAGGGATAGGTAATCATCACAGGAGATATATTAAAAAAAGGGGATATTCTCATGTAAACACCAATTAAGGACCCAAAAATGAAACTCACATGGTACACAGTTAGAACAGTAGATAGAATTCTGGACCTACGGTCAGAAAGACCTAAATTTAAATCCTGCCTCAGACACTTAATAGATAAGTGACTCTGGACAAGTCACTTAACCTTTCTCAGTCTCAGTTTCCTTATCTGTAAAATGTAGACAATAATAATAATAATAATAATCTACCTCATAGGATTGTTGTGAGGATCAAATGAGATAATACATGTAAAGAGTTTCACAAGCCTTAAGCTGATATTTAAGTGCTAGCTGTGATTATTATCATCATACAGATTGATGCCCTTCCTCCTCTCCCTGCCCCTCATAGGTGCCTGGACCCTCGGTGGCTCATAGATTTATTTCGTTATGTTTAGGGGCTTATGGGTAATATGTCTTTGATTCACTTTAAGTTATTAATCTCTCTCTGCTTACACCTCCTCTTTTGCTTAGCTGGTCCAGGAATACTGTTGTAAAGTGGTTCCAAAGTGTTTTTGATTTCCCAAGGGAAATCACCACATCTGCTTGCTCCCTTGAGGCAGGATTATCTCTCTTTTCTCCTCAGACTTTTATATCTCTCCCCAAACCTCTGAGCTGCTACTATTAACACACTACTAGGATTAGTGGCTGCTAGTCTCCTTTATGTATAGTGGGATAAAAGAAAGCGAAGGAAAAAAAACAGCACAAGAGAAGTGGTAAAATTCATACACATATACACACAGAGCTGAGCCCCACTAACTATGGCAGAAATATATCTTTCCTACTTTAGGATTCTCATGAGGATGAGAGTAGAGCCAAAAAACCCAGAGCTGTTTCTGCTCCCTTACTGGTAGTTGCTTCATTCTCTAGTGCAGCATTAGGGGAGAAGGAAATGGTCTCTGAGGGGTTAGTTCACCAATCATGATCCACGCCAGCAGTCTTGGCAGCACCAGCACCAGCAGCTACTGGTCAAAGTTACAGCCCTAGTTCAGGTCTTCATCTCCCTTCCTTTTAGACAACTATTGCAGGAGTCTCCTAATCAGTCTTCCTGCCTCAAGTCTATCTCCTCTCTAATCCATTCTCCAAAATTGTCAAAGTGTTCTTAAAGCACAAGTCTAACCAGGCTACTCCTCTATTCAATAAAGTGGCTCCTTATGGACTCTAGGATCAGATAGAAACTATTTTTTTTTTGGAATGTAGAGCCAATTACAACCTGACCTCCTTATGGACTCTAGGATCAGATAGAAACTATTTTTTTTGGAATGTAAAGCCTATTACAACCTGGCCTTAACTTACCTTTCCAGTCTAATTATACATTACTCTTTTTCATATATTCCTGTATCTATCCAAACTGGCCTTCTTGTTATCCCACCTCTGTGGCTTCATATTGGCTAGACCTCATGACTAGAAAGCACTCTCTCCTCACTTCTGCCTCACAGAATTCCTAGTTTCTTTAAGACTCACTGAAACAACCACTTCCTGGCTATCTCTACATCGTATACCATGCTGCCCTACATGCGTCTTCCCCCCTCCCCCTTTCAGCACTGCTATATATCTTCTTTTGCCCCATTAGAATATAAGCTTCTTGAGGGTGGACACTTGCTTGCTCGTGTTTATTCAGTCATTACTTAGTAAGGTGCCTGGCACATAGTAAATGCTGAAGAAATACCTTCTCTCTCTGTCTCTCTCTGTCTGTCTCCTCTATCTAAAATCTGTCTGTCATATCTATCTATCTATCTATCTATCTATCTATCTATCTATCTATCTATCTATCTATCTATCTATCTATCTATCTATCATCTCTCTCTCTCTATCTATCTATCTGTCTATCTATCTATCTATCTATCTATCTATCTATCTATCTATCTATCTATCTATCTATCTATCATCTATCTATCTATTTATCTACAGACGACCACTTTGTATGGTCATTATCAGGGCTTCCTCTTGCTGCTTGAAGCATGAGTTTGTCACCATTCAATAAAAGTTACTTATCACTACTATATTGTGGTTTTTGCTGTCTCAGGGCTCCCAAGATGTGAACTCAGTCAGGTCGCAGACTGCACAAACACAGAACAACTACATTTTAATGGAGTGAAGGGAGACTGAGAGCCAGGAAATGTGTCACAGAGGAAGTGAGATTTGATGGCCATGTAGAATCTAAAAAGGCAGAAAAGAGGGGGAAGGCATTCTTGTATACAGTTATATAAATAGACACTGAAAGAGATATTTCAATATGAAAAAGCACAAGTGCATTCAAAAGCACAGTTAGGAATAACATGGCATGTTCAGATGACAGCAAGTAGGACACTATGACTGAAAAAGAAGGGCTTGTATTGGAGCATAGTAGAAGATACATTTGAAAAAGCAGGTTGGGAGCAGATTATGGAGGGTTGAGAGGAAGATGGATTACAGTACCATTCCAAAATACTTTGGGGTGACTAAAAAGTGGCAGGATAGATTCAGGTTTCTTTAAAAAATCTGAAGGGCAGAATCTGCCCTCATCTTTCATGCTAAAAACTAGGGCTGTGTTATGTCCTGAAACAGTCAAGACTCAGGTGTACAAAAAGCATGTGTCTGTAGAATCAAGGGCAGAAAGGAAAGCAGGTGTGGTCCCTAAGAAGTGTGCAGCTAAGAGGGAAGGAGAAGCAGCACCAATTTTCAGAGAGCGGCTCATTCCTCCCCTGCTTCCCCCCAACGCCCAGCCCTGGCCTGCCCCCTTCCATGGTTTGGAATTGCTTTAAATGCATGCATTTAATTTTCAGCTAGGTCTGATTTAAGAGTATTCGTTAATTGGAAACATAAAAGGCTCTTAGAATAATATTATCTTAAGCAGAACCAAAGCTGTCATTTATACTAGTGGTCATTTTGGGTATTCCTTTTCAAGAGAAAAATGAGCAAAGAAGAAATTTTCTTCCTGCAGCTATCTCCATAAGGTCTGCAATATGTCCCAGATGGGAGGATGGTTATTTTTACCAGGAACATATTTTCTGCTTTCTCTTCATCCCTGTGGATCTGTAAGTGCCTTACTGTGAGGATTACCAGAGGTATGGTGTGCTTAGGGTCATCCAACTGCAAGATCATACTTTTGGCTTTTGGGTTTGAAGCCAAATCATGAAAAGAATCAGACACAATTATATTGTCATTGGTAAAAGGAAGGAAGTAAACAAATATCTTATTAAATGGCTTTCTGTGGGAAATCCAGGTGCAGTCTGACTTCTCTGTCAGAGTGCCAATGAAAATGAAATCCAGGGCATTTTTCAGAGGGGCTGTGCAGAATATGGTTGCTCCTTAATCTTTTTATTTGCTTTTCCTAGATGACCATGGTATTAGTATTACTGACAAATGTCCAATTCAGGACACAGTTCTGCCCACCCCAAATTGCTTTTCTTTTGCTGTGCTGGGAGTATCACACTATCACAAATAAGAAGAACTAAAGAAACATTTTTAGGGGCCTCCTGAAGGACAGTCACCAACCAGAAGGATTGCTATGTATTTCTAGGAAATACAGTGTTCACAGACTAACCTGGCACGCAGAAATCAGAGATAAGAAAGGAAGATATGATAATAATAGCTAGCATTTATATAATTCTTTAAGTTTTGCAAAGTGCTTTAAAAATAGTATCTCATTTTATTTTTACAATAATCCTGGGAAGTAAATGCTATCATTCTCCCCATTTTACAGATAGAGAAACTGAGGTAGACAGAGGTTAAGTGACTTACCTAGGATTATGCAGCTAGTAAGTGTCTGAGGCACATTTTGAACTTAGGTCTTCCTGATTCCAGGCCAAGTGCTCTGGCCACTGGACCACCTAGTTGCTTCCTCCCCCTCTTCCTCACCACTTCTCCCAAACTTGCCTTCTACATTCTTACCATTTTGCTTATGTTAGTGTCCCTCTGGTCCTTTGATTGTCAAAAAATGTTAAAGCACAATTTATACTAGAAATTTATGCTAGAATTGGGAGGAACTTCAGAGATCATTTAATCCAGCCTGTTTATTTCACAGATAAAGACTAAAGTTAAGTAACTTGCCAAAGTTCACACAGTGAGTTAGGGGCAGAGCTGGGGTTAGAACCAAGGTTTCTTTTTCTAAAATTAATATTTTTTTGTATTACCTAGATATCCCCCTCTCCCCCTGTCCCCCCTTATAACATTTTTTTTTAAGAAAAAGAGGAATAATAGAGAAAAACCAGCAAAACCATCAACCCATCAAAAAATAAAATATGACATCTTATGAAATATTTTCCACCTATGAACCCTTCACCTTCGTTTCTGAAAAGGAGCAGAATAAGGTAAGATGCCTTCTTGTATCTTTTGTTTGGAGCCAAGCCCTTTCTTTTAATTTTGTAACATTAATTTCCTGTCATTTTATTGTTGTTGTTCCATTTGTTTACATCGTTGTATTCATTGTGTATTATTTTCCTGGCTCTGCTTACTTAAGTTTTCATCAGTTAATATAAGCCTTTTGATTCTTCTCCTTATTCATAATATTTGCTGTTTCTTACAGCACAGTAATATTCCATTATATGAATGGACCAAAATTTGTTTAGCCATTCCCTAACCAATTGGTATCTATTTTTTTTCACTTTTTTTTTGCTACCACAATAAATGCTATGTAAATATTTTGGTGCACATGGGGGGCCTTTTTTTTTTTTTTAATCTATGGCTACCTTGGGGTATATTCCTCATGGTAGACTCTTTGGGTTAAAGAACATGGATATTTTTGTTATTTTATTTGCATGATAATTATAGACTGTTGTACTAATTCACAGTTTTTCCAATGATGCATTTGTGTGCCTGCCTTTCCACAGCCCTTCCAACACTGACTATTCCCATCTTTTGTCATCTTCACCCATCTGCTGATGTGAGGTGAAACCTTGGGACTATTTTGATGTACTTTTCAGTTATAATTAGCGATCTGGATCATTCTTTCATTAGGTTAATAGTTAATGGCAGTACTTCTTGGAGTACTTGGAGTACTCAGTACTCACTCAGTACCTTTGGCCACTTACCTGTTGGAACTCAATGCTCTTTCTGTGATAATGTTTTTTATGACTCATGTATGTTCTTCTTGGGCATTTAAATGCCTACCACATTTATGGAGCCTTCTTTGACCAAGCCAGTCCATAGTATTCTCTTTGCTCCAAACTTCTATAGCACTTACTGTAAGGACTACTCATGTGGCACCTAGCATAGAATTATGAAGAATCAGGTAATATTTGAGTTAAAAGAGTTTAAGAGATTATTTAGTCGAACCATCTTATGTGACAGATGAGGAAATTGAGGCACTTAAATGACTTTCCTGAGATTTTTTAGCTACCTCATAGTGAAGTTTGGATGGGGTCCCAGATCCTTTCTCCATTTTATCCTGCCACATTCTACTTTGTTATTGTTATTATCTTTTTATGAATATAGTTCACCTCCTTATTTAGTTTTTATAAAAGGGCAGAGCTGGAGCCTTGTTCATCTTTATTGCCATTCCACAAATAGTGGTTGAATGATGAATTGACTGACTAAACCATGCCTGCTGTTTTGGCTTGTGCAATGCATATCCCTATTATGCAAATGTTTATATGGCATGATTGGAGGGTTTCAGGAAGATTACCTTGCCTCTAAATACTTCTCTCTCCACCTTAGTCTTTCACTTATGGCATAATACAAATTCATAGCTAGGAGTACTTTCTATTCTGAACTCATGAGCAAGCCTCCTCTGGTCTGTGATTAAAGCTATTGTTTACACAGCCTAGAGGTCTAGGTAATGATGACTCTTAGATCAGTGCTAATTCCTCTTGAAGTCTTGCCTAGGATGCAACCCCTGTTGTTGGAGAGCTTATCATCTATAGTGGCTCTAAAAAGTCACTAACAATATATGTCAATAGATGCCAAATGAGTCATACAGGCAATAAGTAGGCCAAGATTTCATAGGAATATTGGATTAATTGGGTCTGGGGTGATGGTCTTTGTGACTTCACAGCTTCCACCCAATTCCTTCTCAGACCTCACCTTTTTAATGTACTTCAATATTTACTGGACACCTACTACGTATAAAGTTCTGGAGGAGATATTACAGTATTTCAACAGAGCTATGGCCTCTTTGAGGTGAGTTTTTCTTCTAGTGATACCACCTGCTTTCAATCCATACTTGACTAGGCTATGTCACCGTTGTCCATATCTTCCCTTAAATAGAAGACTAACAAGATACATTCTATGAGTAATGAACTAGTTACACAAACATAATACAAAAGAGAACATGATAAGAGCATTAAAAAGATATTTCCTGAGTTGATGCACCAATAAAATCTCTTGGGGATCCATGCTTGCTGTATACTCTTGAAAGATGATAGCTGGTGGTGTAGTAGATATAGTTCTAGGCCCGAAGTGAGGAAGACCTGAGTTCATATCCAACCTCAGACAATTACTAGCTCTGCAGCCCTGGACAAGTCACTTAACCCTTGTTTGCCTTAGTTTCCTTAACTATAAAGTGGGAATAATAATAACACCTACTTTGTAAGATTTTTCTGAGGACCAAAGGGTATAATATTTGTAAAAAAAAAAGCACTTAGCACAGTGCCTGGCACACAGTAGGAACTATATAAATTCTTATTTCCTTCTCTCTCTAGCCCTCTTCCCTTTCTTCCTCCAGACTTTCTTTCTACTAACCCCTCATGCCCTGAATTTCAAGCTGTTCAAGTTTACTAATTCTATTAGCGAGTTAATAGGACCTCAGAATGCCATATTTCAGACCAGTATCTAGGGACTGATTTTTCTGGAAGCCAACTGTTACCTGGAAACTAACCTACTATTGACTCAACTAACTCAGAATCATCATGATTACTTCCAGTCTGAAGCAGCACACAGAACAACAAAGGCCAGTGAGGGAACTCTGACCTTGAAACTACACAGAATACAGTAGTAGTAGCCTCAATCAATGGGGTACATAGGAGCCATTACAGCAGCAGTGAAGATATTCTTCACAAGTAATACTTCTCAGGGAAGTGAATCCAGCAACTCTTCGCTATCAATATGCTTAGGACTACAATAAACCTCACCATATGAAAGAGGCTAGCTTAGATAATCAGAACTTAGTGGGGTTTCCTAGCTGGTGGCTTGGCTGGAGTTTGTCTGTGCTGTGGCTTGTATAGTTAGACTTGTTAGCTCACTGTGGAAGCCCTCAGCACCAAAGTGATGCAGTTAGGTCAGCACCTTGATCAAAGGACTGCAACCACAACTTAACATTTTTATATTTAGCCAAAGCTGGCTTAAAAAATTGACATCTTATCCATGAGAATTTGTCAAAGCCCACAATTCTGGACATTTTAGCATCATGAGATTTGCTACTCCTCATAGTGACTTTGGGCCACTGCAAAATCCTGAAGTGCATTTTTCATCAAAGACAATTTTAATTGTGTTAATAACCATCTTAGTGTAAAGTTTGTTTTGTTCCTTTGCAGTTCTTTGAAAACTGGGGTTATTTGCTTAGCATTATGGCAACTCTCCATTAACCAGAATATTTGGTTAGCTGTTCTGCAAACATGACAAATAACAGAGTTTACTGTATCTGCTTCTAAATGAAGAGTTCAAATACATTCAGTAAGTGGAAAAGTCACTAACATGCCAGTCAATTTTTGGCAAGCAATTTGAATATTTCCTCCTCTCCTTATGGTTAACAAAAAGAGAGTGAGAATCTGGCTGCTTGTGGAAATTGTTAATTTGAAGTAGGGCAGTTACCCAGAATATTAAATGAATTAATGTCCCCATTAACATGACAGGACAGGTTCAACATGCTTATTGCTTCAGCTAGGCCCTTTATTCTCCTCACATTTCAGAGACTAACATCTGAGCTAGCTTAAGAAAATTTCCTGGTCTAGAATGATTTGTTTGAGATAATGATGGTGCAGGATATTCCACATTTCTACCACCCACGACCCTTCCCAACACATAGGCATGCTGAGTGCACCCCAAAACAGTTCACACCCTCCAAACATTCACACAGCACCAGCCCTTCATAATAATCTGAAAACATTATTTCTTCACTATTCATCCACTATCCCATCACACATGATTTCTTAAACAAACTCAGCTCTTGGGGCCTTTATGCCTGAAATATGAAGAGAATAGAAGTCCTTGCTGATCCAATAAGTATAGTTATGGAGACATTAGTTAAATGGGCATGTACATACTCCTCCTTAACTCTATCCCAACCCTCACCAATTAACATGTACAACACATATGATACACCCCTTTAATTCCTGTCTTGCTGCACCTGGCCTCTGCCTTGAAAGCTGCCAATGTTCACTAAAACATCTCATGCAGCCAATTTTCTGTTCTGCAAATGCAAATCACACTTGATCCTTGATAATCTAGAGGCTGCTGAAATCAGGGGGAAAATGGAGCACATTAAAAAAAATGAGTCTCCTCCATTCATCATTCATGAAGAGATTCCAGGTTCCTGGATTAACAGATTAAGCTGAAGAATTTGAAAGGAGAAAGAAAAAGGAATGAGGGCAACAGTAGAATGTTTTTGTCTTTGGCACTGGGCACCTTGAGTTCCGTTTTCTCCAATTATTAGTATGGTGCCTGGCATATTCTAGGCATTTAATAAATGTTTGTTGACTTGATTCCAGGGTTATCTTCATGAACTCTAAGGAAGAGTAACCCATACTCTCCCAAAGTAGTCCATTCCATTTGGGGAGAGTTCCAATTATCAAAAGCCTTTCCTTCTGTCAACCTATATTTGCCTGTTTGTAAATACTACCCATTGCTCTTGGGTCTAACTAAGGGCCAAACAGAGCAAATCTATTCCCTTTTCCATATTACATCCTTTTAGTACTTGAAGACAGTTATATCCCTGGTATTGGTTCTTTTTCCCACATAGGCCCCTCCTCCTTTCATTCAACTGATAATAATGTGGCATAAATGTGAGTCTCTTCTTCCTCCTGGCCTGTGAAATAAATGAATAAAACTGGACAGATAGGGTACAGATAGTTGGGTGGGGCTTAGAAGGAAAGCTAAGAATTTTGTATTGTATTGGTGAAGGGTGAACACTTTCTTTTTTAAAGCAGGAAAGTGACCTGGTCAAACGTATATTTAGAAGATTATTTTGGCAGTAGTATGAAAGATAGATTGTAGAGGGGAGAGTCAGGTTTCAAGGAGAGTAGTGAGGAGGCCATTAAAGTAGGCCAGGTGAGAGATGATGAGGAGCTGAATTAGGATAATGGCAGTGTGAGTGGAGAGGGTAGCACCAATGTGAGACATATCACTAATATATAATTTGGCAATTGATTCCAGGGAGAAAAAAAAAGAATTAAAGACCCCAATGTTTCAACCCAGAGTGACTAGGAAAATAGTGGTAGGAGCCAAAGAAATAAAGAATTTGGTGGAAGATGCAGGATTTATGTGAAATATAATTAATTCAGTTTTGGACATATTCTGTGAGGAGTCATGATACCCAGGTGGAAACATTCAGTGAATATTTGAAAAGATTGAGACTGCATATATAGATTTGGGAGTTATCTGCATTGGAGTGATAACTGAAGTCAGGGGAATGGATGATACTGCCAGAGAACAGAGTGTGGTAAGAGAAGAGGAGGGGGCCAAGTGCACAACTTTGCAGTAAGAACATTTTACAAGTTGGGAAGAGGAGAGAGCAGTAAGGAGCAGTCAGGTAGGAAGAGAACCAAGAAAGAGTAATGTCGTGGAAGTCAAGGAAAATCAAAGGAAGAGAGAGTATCAATTAGGAGGGGATAATCAGCTGTGCCAAATGATACAGAAAGCTCAAGGGAAAGTATTTA
Organism: Phascolarctos cinereus; assembly: GCF_003287225.1. NCBI lineage: Eukaryota > Metazoa > Chordata > Mammalia > Diprotodontia > Phascolarctidae > Phascolarctos > Phascolarctos cinereus. The sequence continues at coordinate 148,245,654 of NW_027556098.1, forward strand.
ATTCAACAAACACTAAGCACTTATTATGTGCAAGCCACTATGCTAGGCTCTGAAGATACAAAGATGAAAACAGAACAATCTCCTCAAGGGGCATATATTTTACTGGATGATAATTTAAAAAGAGAGAGAGAGAGAGAGAGAGAGAGAGAGAGAGAGAGAGAGAGAGAGAGAGAGAGAGAGAGAGAGAGTGAGAGAGAGAGAGAGAGAGAGAGAGAGAGAGAGAGAGAGAGAGAGAGAGAGAGAGAGAGAGACTTTGAGATTTGGCAATTCAGAGGTAACCTTGGAGAGAATAGTTTCTGTAAAATGGTGGTCACAAGATCCACATTAAAGGCAATTAGAGAATGAGTGGATAATGAAGAATATTAATTACAATCAGAAAAATATTCCTAGGTTCATTGTTTTAAATGATGATTTATCTTTTTACTCTACTGATGCTAAAAATTTCCTCCAGGTTTATGCTTAAAAAAGACATGCATAATTCAGAGACCTTGCCAAGGGAACTTATTGACTGTTTTAGGAGAGAGACCTGACATGGTTTTTTTTTCTCCCCTAAAGGTCAAACTAGGAAAGGTGTAAATATCATAATTAAAGAACCAAGTATTTAGTGTCCACAGCAAGGAAGAACAATGAGTTAATGTTCCATTTACACTTCTATTGTCATTTAAAATAGTGTAACATTTATTTCCTTGTGTTGGTTCATGATAACTCACATGCATATAGCATGTTAAGGTTTACAAAGAGCTTTCTTTACAAAAATCCTGTGAGGTGGGTGGTACAACTATTATGCTGTAAGATGAAACTCACTGGTAATAAGTGACTAGCCCAAACTCACACAGCTTAGTAAGTTTCTGACTTGAAGTCTAGTGCTCTTATATTTGAACTTTTAAAAAAATAATGTATTTAAATATAAAATGTTTTGCATTCTGCAACAAAAATTCAAAATCAGCCAGTTCTTTTGTGTATTGATCACTGAGGTGGTACTGAAAGGGTCAAATTTCCCCAGAATTATAGAGCACAAGGAACTCAAATGCAAATGCTTGTGTCCTTTTGAATCTATGTGGGGAATTAGTTAACAAAGTCTATGTCTCTTATTTGGGCAGAGTGGGGGGAAGCTGTTAGAGAAAGAGGGATTGATTGTTTTTTTGACATTTTGACTCTTGTGGTCTCTCTCTCTCTCTCTCTCTCTCTCTCTCTCTCTCTCTCTCACACACACACACACACACACACACACACACAGACAGACACACTGAGTTTTCTTGTCATGATGGTTCTTATCATGTACATCCTTCCTATTAGAATGGTTGAAAAACCTAGCCCTGACTTTGGACAGGTGGATAAATTTCACTGGGGCTATCTCTTCCAATGATAAATTGCTTTCTTCTTCAAACCCAAGTGAGAAGATTTCTCTGACAAATGTAGCCCTTTTCCTGACTATCTGAAATTGAAAAGGAAAGGACATCAGATTACCACAGCACTCCTTATGAGAAACACCATATAAGAGACCTACAATGTGCAGAGAAATCAACAGCATTGTTTACAGAGCTGGGGTGCATTTTACAAAGTGGTGTAAGGAGCAAGCCTATTTACATGGAAATGCTTCTGCTTATAGTTCAGTTACAGGTAAGGGAGCTGGTCCCATGATACACTGGTACTTACTGAGATAAGCAAACTCTTTTATTACAGTTTAAGAGGAAGGATGATGACAAATTCCTGGAAATAGTGAGAGAGGAAAGAAGTGATATTCCATTGGACATCTTGGGGTCCAATTCCGGCTTTCCCTTCAAGGCTTGGCATAGCTGACTTTGCATTGTGAAAGTGAAAGTGAGCCAAAGGGTGATAACCATGGAACCATGGAACATTAGAGCCCCAGAGACCTTAGGGAAGCTCTAGTCCAGGACTTCTTAACTCTTTTTGTGTCCTGGGCTCTTTTGGCAGGCTAATGAAGCCAATGTACCCTTTCTGAGAATAATTGTTCTAAATGTCTAAAATAAAATATATAGGACTACAAGAGAAACCAATTATTTTTGAATTGCAGTTATAAAGGGTATTTATATATACATATATGTACATATGTGCATGTATCTCTATGGGAATATGTATGTTCCTAGACACTAAGAATCACACACCATCACTTTTTAGATGAAGGAAATGAATCACCCCAAAGGGAAGCTACTAGACCAAAGTCACATAGTGGGATACTGGTGGGATTGAATCTTGAACTATGATCTCCTTATTCTTAGAGCCTTCCAGTAAAAGGCTTCTATGACACAGTAAGTCATGCTGGATTCTCAAAGGCAATAGTGCTGCATAATGCAAGTTCCACAAAGTCCTATCCAAATGGAAAGGTATAGGGCCAGTTCTGCTGACTCAGGATCCACCTATCTGAGTTTGGAGATGCAACCAGAAAGTTGGCTACCAGGGGATGACTAGTTTGGCCACAGAAGTTCAAGGTACAGGGAGCTAGGTGGAGCAGTGAGTAGGGCACTGAGGCTGGAATTAAGAAGACCTAAGTTCAAATTTGGTTTCAGACACTTACTCGCTATGTGATCCCGGGCAAGTCACTTAACCTCTGTTTGTCATAATTTCCTCCAGAGAAAAATAAGAAATCATAATAGCACCTACCTTATAGGATTGTTGTGAGGATCAAATGAGATAATATTTTTAATGTGCTTAGCACAGTGCCTGGCAAATAGTAGTTACTTAATAAATGCTTGTTCCCTTCTATGTACAAGGCAAGGTACTTGGTGCTGGAGATACAAAGAGACAAAAAAGCAGTTACACCCTTCAGGAAACTGACATCCTATTGGGGATCAAGGATACAATATATATACTCAAAGAAGGATATAACCATCTTGTGAGGAGAGAGAGCACACTAATCACTAACATGATCACGAAAGACTTCTTCTAAGAGAAAGCATATAGACCAAATGAGAAAAGGGTTCAGGACAAAATCTTGGGAAAGTACATCCATGGTGAGAGCTGTGATATGGATGGTGATCCAGCAAAGGAGACTGAGAAAAAGTGTTGAGGCAGGTAGAAGAACCAAGCGAACATTATTACGAAAACACAGAAAGAAGAGACTATCGAGGCGGGGGAGAGGATCAGTGGTATCAAATGCTTACAAAGAGGCTAAAGAATGAAGACCAATAAAAGTACATCAGATGTGGAGAGAGCAGTTACAGATGACTGATGAGATTAAAAGCCAGATTGCAGGAGATTCAGGAGTGAAGAGAGAGGAAGTAGAGGCAAGGAAAAAAGAAAGATTTTTCTAGGAGTCCATTGCTTGTACAGAGGCACATGTGAGGAAGGTGTAGTGCTAATTTCAGGGAATGGCAAGTACCCCAGTTTAGCTGGAACATGCTAAAGTGCTCTAGGAATTCTAAGGAAGGTGAAATCATTGAGAACTGCATTGAGGCCAAACTGGGTTCCTATGTGGGAGCAAAAAACTGATTTGGACTGAAGGCTTCAGAACACAAAGCCCTTTGAACTGGGAATGCTCTGGGTGAACCAGAAATACTCCACTGGAGGTAAGCCAAGAATTTAGCTTTCATTAAAGTAGTTTGTCCATTTAAAATGATTTGCTTTTCTGTGGTCAGAGGACTTCAGAGCACCACAGATAAAGTCACTGAGGATAATAATGAAGCCTGAAATTTATATAGTGCTTTACACTTCTCAGTGTGCTTCTACTGCTATTAACTCCTCTCATTTCATCTCCTTGCTATGTCCTCTGTGATGTAATAAGGACACAAACACTTAATGTATTAAGGACAGGTATTATGATCCCTATTTTACAGATGGAAAAATTGAGGTGAGGTGATTTGCCTAAATTCACATGCTAAGGTCAATGACAAAGAGGGAACTTGGACCCAGACTCTTCAACTCAGAGAGAAAGAATCCTAGACAGCAAGGTGGTGCAGTGGATAGAGTATTGGGCCTGGAATCAGTAAGACACATCTTCCTGAGTTCAAATCTAGCCTTAGACACTTGGGCAAATCATTAACCCTGTTTGTCTCACTTTCTTCATCTGTAAAATGAGCTAGAGAAGGAAATGGCAAACCATTCCAGTAGCTTTGCAAAAACAAAAGCCAAAATGGGATCATGAAGAGTCACATATGCCCAAGATGACAGCAACAAAAGAAACAACTCAATCTAGTTCTTTAGTTTTACAGATGAGGAAAATGAGGCCCAGAGAATGGGAGTGACTTAAGAAAATGCATCTAGTCAGTTCCAGAGTGATGCAGTTAAATAAGATACCATTCTGAGCCCTCTGCTCCTCAGTAGAGCCAAGTCCCATTGTTTTCTGCCCTGGTCATACCATATCTAGTATAGTGTATTTTGTTCTGGGTGCCAAAGGAAAGGATGATGAAAGGCCTCAAGTTGATGCCACACAAGGATCCATTGAAGGAACTAAGGATGTTTAGTCCAGAAAGAGAGAAGACTTGTGAGGTTTGGGGGATATTAATTGTTTTCAAGTACTTAAAAGAATGTCATGTGGGAGAAGAAGTGGTATTGAACTTCCTAGTATACATTTTGTATTTGTTTGACCAGTGACTAAACACAGAGCCTGTCACATAGTGGATATTTCATAATAATTGCTGATTGTTTAGTTCCAAAGGGCAGAATTACAGCAATTGGTAGAAGATACAGAGAGGCACATTTTGACTTGATACAAGGAAAAAAAATTAATGAGCAGAATCCCAAAGTGGAGTAGGCTGCCTTGGGAAGTAGTAGATGCCCTTTATCCTCTTCCTTCAGGAGAGGTCTTCAATTGAAGACTGAATGGCCATTTGTTGGGTACCTATTAAGGGAGTTATTGGGTCTGACAAAGAGGTGGGGACACAGTCTTCAGAAGGCCACTGCTAAATATTCCCTATAGCTCCTTGCACTGACATTTCATGAGCTCTGTTGTCTAGCCTTAACAGATGGTTTAAAGATATGTTCCAGGGTTGACTACAGGTATTTCTTTCCCAACTTCTGTCCATTCCAGGTATATCCAGCTGAGGGTGCTGCTGGCCTGAGCATCTTTGTTTTCACTGACCCTCCTCTTCCCCACTCCCCTTTTTTGTCCTACTTAATTGACAATGCTAAACACATAACTATTAAATTGTTAATAAGCAGGAATCAGTATGTCGTTAATTTTAAATTGCTTTATTCAGAGGATGGACTCCATGCAAGATTCAGCAGTGGCTGCACAATAATTAATGAATTTAATTTCCGATGACAAATACATCATAATTTGGGGCTGTGTTAATGTGCTAATTGCAATTAGATGCAGAAGGGTATATGTTTTCTTGGCTTGTCACCATCATACTTGTTTATTTTTTCTTTCTTTTTAAAAGCATAACCCTGCATAGGGATGAAGAACTTGCAAAACTGATTATTTCTGGGAATGAGGATGCTAGAAGGCCTTTCAGTCTCAGGTTTCAGTATTGAACAATAACCTCTTTTCTTAATACTGGATCTGAGTGAATTTTCACAGGTGTCCAATTTTGAGAAAATGTTTCACAATCTCTGAATTTGGTAAGGTAGACACAAATGTTGATAACATGAGCATCCAGAAGCATCTTTTTCATTTCTCCCATTGGTCCTCCTTCAAATTCTTTCAATTTTGCCATTTGTTGCATTCTAATCTTCTTGCAGAATGGCCACTTTCAATCCATCATCTGTGGGCCCCAGGCTAACACATGTAAAATTCTGTCATCCATGCCAGCTTAACCTGCCATCAAGTATGCTCTTAGGATTCACAACTCATTTACTTAACTTTAACCTGTATTCAGTCTTCCTAGTGTATTGACTTCCTATTTGGAGAGATTTTTAAATAAAATAAAAACAGGCAGGTGCACATCTTGTCTCACTGGAGAAGAGGGGAAAAGAAGGAAGAAGAAAGGAGAGAAGAAATTAAGAGAGAAAAGGAAAAGAGATGTGGTGGTGAGGCAGGACTGATGTGTTCTTTAATTTCCTCTGCTGTGCACTGAAAATCTATCTGTAAGTGATATTCCTTATTAATTACATACTGTGCTAATCAGAGGAACCTCACAGAACCCTCACCCAAATAGCAGGAACCCTGCTGTGCCTCTGCTTAATTGAAAGGCAGTGAGAGGGGTGTAGCTGCTCCCATTGCAGGATCATGACATTTGTAATTTTCATCAGATGGGGGCCGCCGCGGCACTTGGTTAGCCATTGCCTCAGTTTGGGACACCGTAGTTGGGTTTAATTAAGTTGGTGTTTCTTTGTGAATTTAATTCAGTGAGTTTGTCAGGTCAGCATGTGCAGGGTGCCAGAGTCAGTAGGTGGGGTAATGAGTTAAATAAATAAGAAACAGATGAAGCGTGCTCAGATTCCAGATTGAAGGGAGGGGCTATAAAGAGTAAAATCTTGATTAACCTAAGCTCTCTGTTAACTGGGCTCTTTTTATGTAGCCAGCTTTTAGGGAAAAGAAGCAAATGGCAAATGTACATGTTCATAACGAGCATTTTTTTAAATAACTTTAATTATTGGTTTGGAATCACTTTAGTTTCACTCTGTTCTTCTGTGTCTTTTCCATCTCTAGTTCTGGACAGCAATCATTGATGTTTACAATGACATTCCAAATACCCAGTAAGAGCTTGAATTTTTTTTTAAATTTTTTTTTTCTTGTGAGGCAATTGGGGTAGGGTGATTTTTTTTTTTTAGGCAATTGAGGTTAAGTGACTTGCCCAGGGTCACACAGCTAGTAAGTGTCAAGTGTTTGGTCTGAGGCCGGATTTGAACTCAGATCCTCCTGACTTCAGAGTCAGTGCTCTTATCCACTGCACAACCTAGCTGCCCCAAGAACTTGAATTATTAAAGAAAGATTCTGCTTCCTCTAGTATACTGGCCTGTGGTTAGCCTTATCTCTATGGACTGAGCACATATGTGGCAAAATTTCAGGGACCATCGGGCAGGCTCCTCAACTTCCTTATCAAATCTATCCTCTTTATCTTCCTTGAGGCCTGCTTGAGATTCCTTTCAACATCTTTAACTCCACCATTAAAGATGAAGATTATAATGTAAGAACCCCTGGGAAAAGGAATATAGTAACTGACATTCACAATCAGATATAAATTACTGATGGCCGAACCTGGCCCAAGCACACACTTTGATATGGAAAAAGTGTATATCAGTATAGCTGGCAGCTGAAAATTATTTTCTAGGGGGAAGGTTGGTAAACTGGAGAGGAACAGAAAGAGAGTCCTAGGGATAATTAACAAAAACTCTTGCACTTCACAATTTTACTTAGAACTAGTCTTATACTATATTCATTCTATACATTTTATATTAAGTTTATAGAGGCAATGCATACATGAAACAGACTAATGAATTCCAGAAGGATTTTCTAATAACAATGATTAATATAAAAACCTTCAGTTAACTTGAAATTCAATTTATTATAATATTTATTTATATTCCCTGAATAATCTGGCCAACTTGAGGTTTGGCTTTTATTGTGATAGAATACAAGGAAAAATGTAGGACAGCAATAAATTTATATGTATTCACTATTCTATGTTTGCTAAAAACAAAACATCATTCATTATTTTGTAATCACCCTTTATATATACACACCTGTCTTGCAATAGATGTGGTTTATGAACCCTTAGTATCTGGGTGTTTGGTGTGGATTTGGTGGGGGAAGATGAGAGTAGCATATGAAAGCATATGAAATTAGCTTTTTGGAAAATATCAGTAGGAATCTCATTAATGGTGCCAGGCTCTTGAATCCCACTGAGCAAAACATGAAATATTGACGATCTTTTAGGTCAGAAAGAGTAATCCTTATTAAAGTTTCATATTTACATTTCTATCAATCACTCTGCTTCCCAATTTATGCCATGTACTCTAACTGTTCACAGAGCTCCTACCACCTAGGGAGTGAAGTATGGGAAGGGAAGTCACATATTTATTCTCCACAAGTCTAATGGATTTTCCTAGGACTGAAATAGTTAGGAGAAGCTTGAGTGTTTCTTGTGCAGAGAAGGAAGTTTAATTTTTCCTCCATACAATGAGAACCTGACTCTTAATACAAGGAAGATCTCACTTTTGTTGTTGTATCCGCAGGCCCAGCACGATGCCTGCAACAGAGTAAATCCTTAATTAATAATTGATTGATTGATGATTTGAAAGAATTATGTGAAAACGAATTCTAGAGAACAGTCATTCACACTAATGGGGTGAATTCATTTTAGACTGAGTAACAAAATAATGTCTTTGTTATTTTACTTCCTGAAATGAAAATAAGTGGCTAAACAGCTATTACGAGGCTGATAAATTAATTTGCAACACATCTGTATACAAGAAAAGTAGATTAGTAGTCATATCTGTCTCATACAATAGCTTGTCTGGTTTTGTGTGTAAAGATATACTTATGTCTATATCTGTGTCTTGATATTCATACATATACATCAAAAGTATGACTCTAAGGTAATGAAACACTTGTAGAAAGACAAACACACCAGATCATCCAAATGTTTATTGCCCCCTTTAAAATAAACATTTTACAAAACTATACACTGATTGCATTCCTAAAAGCATTCTTGGAAAGACTCATTTGTAATGACCTTTTTAACCTTTGTTATACTTCTTAGAACATTCTCAGAGGTGATGTCAATTGGTTAACCTAACTTAATTCCCAGCTCTTACTCCTACCTGAGTTAGGACAAGTGAATTCCATTAGTCTCTTCCCCTCTCGATGTACAGAAAGTGGGTCACTGACATGATCAGCAACTACTACTTTGTTTTAAGGCTGGGGATAAGCACTCTCATTCTTTTCTCTTTGCTTATCCAATTTCTATCATGCCCCTCCTGTCCCCAACAGGAACAAGTCCTGTGCCAATACTAATTGCCTCGAAGCTCTCTTAATCATCAAGAAGACACTAGGAATACTGGAAAAGGAGGGCCAAAAGGGGGTGGTCACTGTCAGTATTTCTACCAGCATAGCAAAGCCCATGAATTTCCTTAGATATATGCTAAAAGTAGCAAATCTCATTACTTTGTATTATATCTTAAGATATAATACATAATCTAATATTAAATTTTATAATTTTTGCATACATATTTGTACGCATACACAGATACATGCACATATACTCATACCCATATACATCCGTATATGGGTACATGTGTCTACATACATGAGAGTATCACATGGCTAGGGATTGGACTTGTGATTTTGTTTCTACAGGGAACTCTTGAATAAGGAAACTCCCCCTATCAATGCAGGTTGGCACCTTCTCTGCAACTTATAGTCTTACAGAGTTGTCTAGAACACTAAGAGATTAAGTGGTTTGCCTAGGATCACATAGCCAGTATTTGTCAAAGTTGGGACTTGAACCTAGGCCTTTCTGGCCCTAGGGCCAGATTTCTATCCATTGTATCACTCTGCGTCTCACCTTATAAGTATATACACAATTATAGTTATATCATTACTATCACACAGTTGTGAAGATCGAATCAAATAATGTATGCAAAACACTTTGTAACATAAAAAAAGCTATTTCTAGTAAGCTATTATGATGATAATGCTTATTATACAGTGAACTTTAAGGTTTAAAAGAAAATATTGCCCCAAATTGGTATCAACTTATACAGCAGGTATACTAGCAATTGGCTCTTAGCAGCTTAAAAAGCCATTAATTGCTAACATATACCAATGGTAAGTAATACACTAAGCTTCAAGGGATAACTTAAAGTGAGGATTAGGGGAGCATTTGAAGTATCTTGTTTAATTCCACCTTAATAATAAATGAGATGATCTCCACTTCATTGAATTATTCCTTTGTGGAAAATTAATGGAAGGACATGTACCAAGGATGGCATGGATGGGCTGTGATCTATTGGGTGGAAGAAGTACCTACAGCTTTGAGCCAATGAGACCCCAAATTTGTCAAAATATTGAAAAAAATAATAAAAGATAATGTTATTGAAAATGTTTCTATTCCAAATGGCATAATGCGATCTGAAGCCCATCCCTATGGGGACCACATGAGAAATCCGTTGTAAGTAATGTGCTTAACAGTTGAAATGCAATCTGTTTCCTGTCCTGTCTGCTGATCTCTTGAATTAATCGATTATTTCTTGATAATTGTGTGTTAAGGCTTCTCTGTGGTCGTGGGTTAAGCAATAATATTCTAGGAAGGATTACAGCTATGCTTCACCTCATTTATGCCTAGATTTTCTCTTTAGGCTCTTCCTCCTTACCTGCTGTATTAACACTCTGGAGAAATATCCTCTTTGAGGCCCTCTGTTTTTAATTGGTGATTTCTTCTCTGGGACCACCATTTTATTTTAATCAATCAATTGCTTTTTAACATTCCATTAAAGCTTCTTTGAGTTCCAAATTCTCTCCCTCTCTCCTGCCTCTCCTCCATCCATTGAAAAGGCAAACAATATGATACTCATTAGTCATGTGAAATCATGCAAAACATACTTCTATATTATTCATGTTGCAAAAAAAAAGAAGAAAAATAAAGAAATTGAAAAAAACTATGCTTCAAGCTATACTTGGAAGTCATCAACTGTCTTTCTGGAGGTGGAGAGAATTTTTCATCATGAGTCCTTTGGATTGGATTGTTGTATTGATCAGAGTAACTAATTCTTTCACAGTTGATCATAGTTGCAATTTTATTGTTACTGCTATTCTCCTGGTTCTACTCACTTCACTTTGTATCAGTTCATATAAGTTTTCCCATGTTTCTTCTGAAACCATTGCCCTCATAATTTCTTATAGCATAATAGCATTCCACCAAATCAATTACCATGACTCATTTAGCAGTTCCTTAATTGATGGGCATCTTTTCAATGACCAATTCTTTGCCACCATAAAAAAGAGTTGTGATAAATAATTTTGTAAATATAGGTTCTTTTCCTTTTTGTTTTTTTTATCTCTTTAGGCTACAGACCTCGTAGTGGTATTGATGGGTCAAAAGGTATGTATGGTTTTATAGTTTTTTGGTCATAGTTACAAATTTTCATATAACCATTTATAGCTTTGATCTCTTCATCTGAAAACTTCCTCTTTATATCCTTTGACCATTTATCAATTAAGCAATGGATCTTATTTAAGAAAATAAATTTGGCTCAATTATCTATTGGAGAAATGAGGTTTTTATCAGAGAAACTTGATGCAACCCCGTCCTCCCACTCCAATTTCTTACTTTCCTTTTAATTTTGTTTGCATTTGTTTCATTTGTATAAAACTTTTTAAATTTCACATCATCAGAATCATCCATTTTACCTCTTATGTATCTCTCTGTCCCTTGTTTGGTCATAGACTTTTCTCTTATCCATGTCTAACAGATAAATGTTTCCATGCTCCCCTAATTTTCTTAATCACCCTTAAATGTCTAAATCATTTTGACCTTTTTTTGATATATGGTGTGAGTTAGATGTTGCTAGGACCACCATTTTAGAAAGAACCTCAGCCATGCCTCACATCACTCACACAGTGCCTGGGGTATGGTTAAATACTTAATTGCTTTATCTATTTTGTCTGTGTCTCTCTCACAATACATATTTAAAAAAATATAAAATATTGAAATTAACAGAAAAAGAAATAGAAAACAAGCAACTGAATTTTAGAGGAAGGAATTGAACAAGCCATTAAGTCAATTCCAAAGGAAAAAAAAACCCTCCAGGACCAGATAGATTGATTGTCAAGTGAACTCTATAACAATTAATTCCAATATTATATAAATTGTTTGTAGAAATAGCAAAGAAAAGGATCTTAGAAAATTTCTTCTATTATACAAATATGGTCTTCATTGTTAAACCAGGGTAAGTCAAAACAGAAAGGGAAAACTATGGACCAATATCCCTAATCAATACAGATGCAAAGATATAAAATAAAATATTAGGAAAGAGGCTGAAACAACATATCACAAAAGATTATTCACTGTGTTTGATTTTTACCAAGAATGTATTGGATTAATGTTGGGGAAACTATACATTTAATAAAACATATTAATACAAAGACCCACAAATCATGACTACGTTTTAAAAATACTAGAAAGCATGGTAATAAATAGATGTTTCCTTAATGTGATAAATAGAGTACATATTCTAAAACCATTTTTGCCTACATAATTTTTACATACATAATGTAGACAAGTTAGCAATAACAGAGGTGAAACAAAGATACCTATTATCACCCTTTCTATCTGATATAGAAATGCTGGCTATAACAAAATGACAAGAAAAATAAATCAAGTGAATAAAGATATGTAATGAAAAAGAAAAGTTTTTTCCCCCCAGATGGTATGATGGTATACTTGATGAACTCCACAGTAAACTGAAATTGATTAGAACAATACTTTAAGCAAGCTTGAAGGGTATAAAATAAATCCACACAATCACCTGCAATTTTTATAATATAATAAAATCTCAAAGGAAGAGATAGAGAAATTACATTTAAAATAACTATAGGATGTATAAGTACTTGGTAGTCTATCTACCAAGATGCATATAACAAGTATAAACATACAGTTAAATGTTGTTTGCAGAAATAAAGGCAAACTTGAATAATTTGAAAAATTATTTAGGGTAGAATGAGTCAATATAATAAATGATAATACTACCGAAATTAATTTACTTATTCAGTGTCCACAAATGTTAGCAAAGCAAATTACCAAAGGGTTATTTTATAGTATTCAATAAAAATAAAAATTCTGGCTACTAGGGTAAGGTCTCACTTTTGACAAAAACTTCTGGGAAAATTAAATAATAGTTTGGAAGAAATTAGAAACATGGAAAAATACCTATCAGACATATGGATAGAAGGAAAATTCATTACCAAACAATGGATAGAGAGAATAACAGAAGATTTTATGAGTAATGGTATGATATGAAGTACAATGATAATATAACAGTATAGTAGAAAATAGCATGAGTAATTTTAATTGTCTAAAATTAAAAACTTTTTTTGTAAAAACAAATCCAATAAAGCTAAGTTTAAAAGGAAAACAATTAACTAGGGGAAAAGAGGGAGAAGACTTTGCCTCAAGTTTCTCTGATAAAGTTGTCATGTCTAAAACATATAAGGACCTGACACAAACTGATTAAAATAAGAGTTATTCTCAATTGATAAATGGAATAAAAACATTACCAGACAGTTCTCAATAGAAAAAATCTAGGTTATTTATAACCATATGATGTTCCAAATCGCTACTCATTAGAGAAATCGAAATACAAACAATTTTGAGATTCTTCATCCTAGCTTTCAGATTGACAAAGATGAAAAAATGGAAAATGATAAATATTGAAAGGTGTGTGGAAAAACAGGCAAATTGATGTTCTATTGGTGGACCTATGAATGGGTACAACAATTTTGGAAAGCAATTTAGAATTATACACAAAAACATGTTCAACAATGCATGTTTTTTTGACCCAGCTATAGCACTGATATGCCTATACCCAAAAGGGATCAAAGAAATGGGAAAAGATCTTATATGTAGAAAAAATATTTATAGCAGCTCTTTTTGTGGTGGCAAAAAAACCCCAAACTGGAAACTAAAGGGATACACATTAACTGAGGAGTGGGCTGAATAAGTTGTGGTATTTGAACGTGATGGAATGCTATTGTGCTGTAAGAAATGAGGAAATAAATTACTTCAAAAAGACATGGAAAAACTTCTACAAAGCAAAGTAAGCAGAACCAGGAGGACAATTTATACTGTAACATCAATGTTATAAAAATAACAGTTTGAAGACTTTTATAAACTGATGAATGAAATAAACAGAGTCAGGAGAACAAATTATATAATGATAGCAACACTGGAAATATAAACAGCTTTGAAAGCTGTAAGAACTATGGTCAATTCAATAACCATTCATGGCTCCAGAGGACTAATGATGAAACATTCTATCCACCTCCTGATGGAGAAGTGATAGAGATTTAGAAACATACATGTGTGTATATTTACATATCAAATACACATATATATATACACACATATTTATATGTGTGTATGCATATGTGTATGTATGTGTATGTGTATATATATATTTGTATACTGTCAATGAGGGAATTTGTTTTGCTTGACTATGCCTGTTTCCAAAAGAAATTTGTTTAATTTTGTCTTTTTTTCCCAATGGAGTGGGGGAAGAGAGGGAGAAAGATAGATTTTTGTTAATCAATTCTTCTTTTAATTTTAAAAATTAGTTAATTTAATTTTAGTTTTCAACAATCACTTCCACAAGTTTTTGAGTTTTAAATTTCCCCCCCTTCCTTCCCTCCTCCCTCCCCAAGACTTTGTGCAGTCTAATATAAGCTCCACATATACATTCTTATTAGAATTCATATTTTCACATTAGTCATGTTGTAAAGAAGAATTAGAACTAATGGGAGGAAACACGAGAAAGAAGAAACAAAACAAAGAGAGAGAGAGAGAGAGAGAGAGAGGGAGCAAATGGTATGCTTCCATCTGCATTCAGACTCCATAGTTCTTCATCTGGATGTGGATAGCATTTTCCATCAGGAGTCTTTTGGATTTGTCTTAGATTCCTTGTATTGCTGAGAAGAGCTAAGTCTATCAAAGTCAGTCATCACACAATGTGGCTGTTACTGTGTACGATGTTCTTCTGGTTCATCTCACTTCGCCCAGCATCAGTTCATATAAGTCCTTCCAGGTCTTTCTGAAGCCTGCCTACTCATCATTTCTTATAGCACAATAATATTGCATTACATTTATATACCACAACTTGTTCCGTCATTCCTCAGTTGATGGGCATCCCCTCAATTTCCAACTCTTGGGCACAAAAAGAGCTGCTATAAATATTTTTGTACATGTGGGTCTTTTTCCCATTTGTATGTTCTCTTTGGGATACAGCCCTAGAAGTGGTATTACTAGGTCAAAGGATATCCACATTTTTATAGCCCTCTGGGCATAGTTCCAAATTGCTCTCCAGAATGATTGGATCAGTTCATAACTCCACCAACAATGCATTAGTGTTCCAATTTTCCCATATTTTCTCTAGCATTTATAATTTTCCTGTTTTGTCATGTTAGCCAATCTGATAGCTATGATGTGGCACCTAAGAGTTGTTTTGATTTGCATTTCTCTAATCAATGGTGATTTAGAGAATTTTTTCATATGATTATAGATCATATTCATCTGAAAACTGCCTGTTCATATCCTTTGACCATTTATCAATTGGGAAATCACTCATATTCTTATAAATTTGATTCAGTTCTATATATATTTTAGGTGTGAGGCCTTTGTCAGAGACAGTGGTTGTAAAAATTCTTTCCCAATTTTTGGATTTCCTCCTAATCTTGTTTGCATTGGTTTTGTTTGTGCAAAGCCTTTTCAATTTAACGTAATCAAAATTATCCATTTTGCATTTCATAATGTTCTCTATCTCTTGTTTGGTTATAAATTCTTTACAAATCTGACAGGTAAACTATTCCTTAGTCTCTCAGTTTACTTATAGCATCAAGCTTTATATCTAGATCATGCATCCATTTTGACTTTATTTTGGCAGTGTAAGATGTTGGTCTATGCTCAGTTTCTCCCATACTATTATCCAGTTTTCTCAGCAGTTTTTGTCAGATAGTGAGTTCTTATCCCAGAAGCTGAGGTCTTTGGGTTTATCAAATGGTAGATTATTATAGTCATTGACTACTGCGTCTCGTGTACCTAACCTATTCCACTGATCCATCTCCCTATTTCTTAGCCAGTACCAAGTAGTTTTGATGATTGCTGCTTTATAATACAATTTAAGATCTGCTATGGCTAGGTTAATCGATGATTTTTGAAAATATGGAAGGGGTGCTACAGATGTGGAATGTCACATGTGTTTTCAGATGAATATTAATTTTGCTTGGTTGTTTCACTTTGTTACCAGAGATCTCTCACAGAGTGGGGTAATCTGTAAATGTGAAAGCAATTTGCCATATCAGTACAATGGTTCCTTGGAATTTCTGAGTTCCACTCTATACATGGTAGTTCGCTGACATTGGAACTAGTCTAATTTTCATTGTTGCCTTAAGCCAAGTCAGAGTCAGATTTGAAGGTACCAAACATATTTTCCTCCTGCTGCTGGAGTAGTGAGGCACTATCTAGCTATCTTTTTTTCCTAGCAGTCTGAAAAATGAGACTTAACTCAGCCAATTCTGACATGAAGTCTATTCTCTTAAGGGCATAGAAAAGATGGCAGAGTTGTGGCAGACTGGAGAATGGAGTCTTACTTTTACCTTGTACCTTCTTCTAATGTCTAGATTGTGATCAGCCACTGTTCCTTTTTGTACTTGGTAGCGCGGTAAAATACTACTGTATAATATAAAATATTAGAGTAGAATTTGTCCATAAAAACTGCTAGTTATGAACATCTGACTTAATAAATTTCAAAATATTTTAATTATTTTTTTTGCTTTTATAAGTCATTTCTAGATTTGTGATCCTGTTTCCAGGAATTAAACAATTTCTTATAACAAAAATAAATAGATAAGGAAAGTCGAAAAGCTCCGTATGTCTGGGAATGTATGTTTTGCCATGACAGA
The DNA here is from genome assembly GCF_003287225.1 of Phascolarctos cinereus. Classification (NCBI taxonomy): domain Eukaryota; kingdom Metazoa; phylum Chordata; class Mammalia; order Diprotodontia; family Phascolarctidae; genus Phascolarctos; species Phascolarctos cinereus. Next base: position 148,262,167 of record NW_027556098.1, read on the forward strand.
TCTTGGAGTCCCTGACAAAAGGAGGGAAGTATTTTCATTATTTATTGTCTAGAGTCATTAGTTTCTCAGTGATTCAAAGTTCAGAAACTTGTAGTGACCTTTTCATTTATATTGTTGTAGTCATTGTACATAGTGCCCCTTTGGTTATATTTATTTCATATAAATCTTCCTGTGTTTCTTACTGTCCAATAATATTCCATTACATTGATACATCATAGTTTATTTAGTGATTGTCCAAGCAATGAACAGCTGTATTGTTTGTAGTTCTTGAATGCACGTGTTTTAAGGGAAATTTTCACAAGGCCGGTGAGAGATACTCTTAAGGGAACTTTAGAAAATTCATGATGGAGTTATTGGAGAATGGAATATTGAAAGAACTTAGGTGTGATCTAATTCTGACAAGTTTTTTTTTCAAGTTAGTAAGATACTTGTTTACATACAGAAGCACTTCAATAGGAGGTACCGGTATTTATAGATAATATTTGATTCCACTTTCTTCAGGCATGGTAGGTTTTGAAAAAAAGCAGGTAGAAAGAGAATCAGATTTAAGTAGCTCCCTCCATCTCAATAATCAGGTCAAAATCCCCAAAGTGCATTTTAAAAGGATATACGAAATTTGTGTGATGTACTGTTGGTTGTCCCTTCCTTTCTAAAACTCTCTTTTCCCTTTCATTCTGTGACCATTCATATATCTTCTTTGTTGGCGCCTCTTCATCCACATATTCCTCAAGGCTCGGGCCTTGTTCCTCTTTTCCTCTTTCTCTTTATTGTTTCACCCTCCCTCAATATCATCCATTCCTATGGTTCCAATGGTTGCCTCTAGTTGAATAACTAGTAGATCTGTATCTCAAACTCCAACTTCTGTCTCAAAGTCCAGGTCAGTTACTATCACTAGGCAACAATAAGTTAACTAGGTAGGTGAACTTTTGCTTCCACGTATTTCAGTACATAAACTAGATGAATCTTCCTGACTCCATGCCTGACACTCTATCTACTGAGCCACCTACCTGCCCCAGGAAGATTAGGCCAAGTCAATGAATGAAAAGACCATGCATAGAATATTGGATTTGTATAGGACTTAGATGTCATCGAGCAGAGGCAGTGAAAAGAGCCTTGGGTTTGGAGTCACAGAAGCTGGGATCAAATCTTGGCTACTAATTGTATGTTTTTGGTGGAGTCAATTAATAATAATAACTTTAAGTTTTACAAAGCACTTTGTATATGTTGTTTCATCCCCACAACAATCCTGTGAGGTAAGTGCTATTACTATCCCTATTTAGCAGATATGGAAATTGTGGCTGAGAAGTGAAAAGTAATATGTCTAGGTCGCATAGCTGGGAAGCATCTTCAGCAAGATTTAAACTCAGGCCTTCCTGTCTCCAACACTCTATTGCCTAACTCCCTTTGTAATACATGACCTGTCTGCAACTCAGATTCTTCTTTTGTAAGATAAGAGAGTTGGACCAGCTCATCATTTCTCAAAGTATGCTCTGAGACTCTTGGGAGTCCCTGAGACCTTTTCAGGAGGCTGGGAGGTCAAAACTATTTTCATAATAATACTAATTCATTTTAATTGCTAATATGTTAAATATCAATATTATAACCCATAAAAATGAAACCTCCTTGGGGGAGGTCCTCAATAATTTTTAAGGATATCAAAGGGTCCTGAGACCAAAAAGTTTGAGAACCATTGGGCTGGAGGATAGCTAGGGTCCCTCCAGCTCTAAATGTATGATTCTATAACCATAGTCCAACTTTTTGCCATCTGCTAAAATCTTTATAGACTCTGTGACAGATGGCTGTCCAGTTTCTGCTTAAATACTTTCAGTGATAGAGAATGAGCAACCTTATAAATTAATCCATTACATCTCTAAGTGGTGAAAAGTTTTTCTTTTTGTTGAACCTAAATCTAATCTATCTCTACACAATTTTTTTTTGCTTTTTTTTTTTTGGGTTAGGCAATGGGGTTAAGTGACTTGCCCAGGGTCACACAGCTAGTAAGTGTTACGTGTCTGAGGCCAGATTTGAACTCAGGTCCTCCTGAATCCAGGGCCAGTGCTCTATCCAATGTGTCACCTAGCTGCCCCATTTCTACACAATTTCGAATTATGGGCCTTAGTTCTATCCTTAGGAGCAACACCAAATAAATCTATTCCCTCTCCAATATGAAAACTTTTTCATTTTTGAAGAAGTCATCATCTATATGCTAAGCCTTTCTCTTTTACAAGATAGACATTCACATTCTTTAAACTGTTCCTCATATGACATAGTTTAAAGTACCTTTACTATCCTAGTCGTCCTTCTCAATAGCCTTCCTAAAATTGAATGCTCAAAACGGAACATGATATTATATCTTTCCTTGTTCTGGTTATAAAGCATTTGTTAATTTAGCTTAGGAGAACATGAACAATTCTGACAAATTGCTCATATTGTTGATTCTTGTTGAACTTGAAGTCCATGAAAACCACCAAGTTTTTCCCCAGAATATGAAGTTGTTAATTCACACTCTTCCTTATTGTGCTTGTGCAGTTATTTTAAACTCAATTGCAGGACTTTACATTAAACCAGATTTTCTTACGCTGGATCTATGTGCCAAACCTGTTGATATCTTTTCAGATCCTGATTCTGTCATCCCATGTGTTAACTATTGCTTCCAGATTTGTGTCATTTGCTAATTTTGTAAGCATTCCATTTATGTCTTCATCCAAGTCCTGAATAAAAACATTAATTAGAATAAGTTCACATGATCACAGTATGGCCTCTCCCTAGAGAACACCCTCCAAATTTACATTTATCCATTAATTAATATTCTTTGAGCACAGTCATTCAACCAGCTATGAATGCCTGGAATACTTTCCAACAATGAAAAGCTAAACTTTACAAGTAACCATGTTCTCTCTCTCTCTCTCTCTCTCTCTCTCTCTCTCTCTCTCTCTCTCTCTCTCTCCCTCTCTCTTTCCCTCTCATACACACACATACAAAATTTCAGAAAGGACATCTAACATGATAAATGGATAGAGCCATGACTCTAAATTTAATTGTAGGAACCTTTTCCTGAATATAACTCTTTTATTTCATTCTGCTGGTATTGATATTGCAAATTCAGTTAGTTCAAGAAATATTAACATTTACTTCTTTAAAAAGATGTGTATTATATTTTAATGCATACATATGTATGTGAACTTATACATATAAATTAAAATCAATTATATTTAATAAATATTTATTAAAGATCTATTATGAATAAGGTGCTATTTTTCACACTGAGAATGCAAAACTAAAATAGGGCATGGTTCCTGATACATACAATCTAATAGGGTGGTGGGAGGGAATAATACCATAAAATAGAATATGAAAAGTACAAAGGAAAGGTTCAGAAGAAGGTTGAGTCCACTTACATGTGGGGATATCAGAGAAGGCTTTATAGAAGAAGGTTGGTACTTGAGGTTAATCTTAAAGGATTTGGAGATTTAAAAAGGCTGAAAGTAGAAGGAGGCCATTCATGTCAGCAAGAACAAAGGCACAGAGATTCCTATCTCTGACGGAAGCATGAAGCATGGAGTGCGCATCACTGAAACAGTTGATTATTTTGTCAAGGCTTTAGAAAGAAGGTAGTTTGGCTTGAGTTTTGGCATATGAAAGGGAAGCATATGGGATAAGGCTCCAAGAGTAGGTTGGAGCTAAAATGTGGACAATCTCCAATGTCAGGGGAAGAATTTGTACTTTATTTGGTGGGCAATAAAGAACCACTAAAGATTTTTGTGTAAAGGAATGACAGAATAAGAGAAGTGCAATAGAACAATTACTTGTCCAGCAGAGTGAATTGGAGAAGAGTGAGACAGACAGCAGGGAGAGAAGTTAGAGGGCTATTAATACAATAATCCAGATGAGAGGTGATAAATGCTTAAATGAAATTTCATTGGGAATTGAAAGGAGGAAAATGATGCAAAAGATATTATGGAAGTAGAACTGACAGGGCTTGACAACTGATTAGAGAAGGGGGACAAGGACAATGGAAGAGATGAAGACTATTTTGAGTCTCAGAGACTGCATGTAAGGAACAACAGCAATAAAAAGATAGGAAGGGGCCAGGTTTGGGGGGAGAGATGATGACTGTAGTGTTGAGTTTGTGATGTTGATAGAATATCTAGGTAGAGATATCTGGCAGACAAATGTAAACTTGGAATGGAGCATAGGGGAAAGGTTGAGATGAAGATAGAAACTTGCAAGTCATTCATAGGAATTAGATACCATTCAATGAGAGTGAGCATGCAAAATAAATAAACGACCAAAAGCAGAGCTTTGGGAGACACCTACATTTAAGTTCATTAGGAAAATGAAAAGCAATTCACATAGGTAGAGAGGACATTAAATTTAACAAAAGATGAATATTTTAACTTTTTTATATAGACACTTCTCTATGCCCTGCATGAAGTAGAGAATATAGGTTGTAATTACCTAGTTCATCCAGGAAAAGGCAACCTTTGGTCTGAATTATCCACAAAATCACCTTATTTTGCTTTGAGTGAAATGTATGATTTGGTTGATTTTTATTTAGTTAGGTGGAAGTAGTTGTGATTGTGTTTATTGAGAATGTGGGGTAAATGAATCTACCCCCTTTCTATATTCTCAGAGGATGGAACACAGAGCTTGGCTGTCCATGAGGGTCCTCTATACATGATTTTTTAAAAAGCTATCTTTCCCACCACTGAATTAAATTTACATTAGAAACCATCCATTTACAAGTGGTGTCACAGTACTGGCCATTTACTCAAGCAAAAGCTCTGTAAAATGGAATTTCTTTGTGAATAAATGAGGTGGATGTCCTTTGGCCCTGCTAAAATAGTTCACATACAATGTCAAAAAACATTTGTAGACCATTACTCCTGGAATAGGTATCCACTTCCAACAAAGACTTTTTTTTTCTCATAACTGATGCAGTAAATCCATCCCGGTACTGGTGAAAAGTGAGTAGTATCATGGGGAATTTCAAACAGAGAAAACTATTTGTCACCAGATCTTCTCTTCCCTTACAATAACTCCAGGGAGAGGATGTAGAGGGGGAAATTGAGACCAAGCCCTTCTAGCCACCATGTCGACCATCTAATTCCTGGTGCTTCTATATCTATCCTATTTTTGTCATTTGTGTTTGTGTGCATTTCTCTCTGTTTGCTCTGTTTCCTTCATTAAAGCTGTAAACTCCTTGAAGGTTAGGTTTCTGGCTTACTCTACAATTCCTCTTAATGCCTATTCTAGGTGTGCTTTACTTTAAACAATAACATGAAGCCAAACACTGATGTATAAAAGCCTAGCTCTATGTTCAATATGTATGTATGGATTTATTTCAATATGTATAATATGGAAACACCTGCTAACGTATTATAATATATACTATATTATATTCTATATGATAAGAACCATCTGCTAAAAGATTATAGATATATAAGAATACATATAGTTCTTACAATATGCAAGATATATATTGTTTAAACATTGTACATGGTTTAAAGTACTTATAATATGATATTATAACATGTATTATATGTAATATATAAGCAGGTGGTTCTTATATCTAAGAACATGTAATATGTAAGAATATGTTATATTCCTATATTATATTCTTATATATGAATATAATGTTCTTACAATATATAAATGTATATATAATATATTAGCAGACAGTTGTTATAAAATTATGGAATAATGTGTAAGATATATAATGATATGTAGTGTTATGTTTAAAATAATATTTATATTTAATATGTTAAATATATAATAAAATATATTAATATATACTGTTTATTCTTATGTATTCTATATTATAAAGACCACTTTCTAATACATATGTATCTATTATGTATATTATGTATGCACATATAGTCTATTAGCAAGTAGTTCTTATCACAGAGTATTAGCAGGTAGTTCTTACAATAAAGAATTTAATATAGTATATATATTCAACATAATATAGAGTATAACCATATATGTGATATTAGTAGGTAGTTGTATATGGTGGTTATACATGTATATATGTACAAATATAGCACACCTAGAGTAGACAGATAGCTATGGCTATAGATATAGATATATTCACAAACACATTAGATGTGTCTCACTTTATAAATATATTGACCATAGGGTATAAAGCCCCCAAATGAATTTAAAAGGCTTTGCTTTACAAAAATTTGATTTATACACTTTTCTAAGAGAATATGAACTACATAAAGTAAAGTTCACCTGTAGGAATGTTTGCATACTAGTCAAGGGCTAAGTAACTAGATCAAGGCTTTGGTTCCTAACTAGTGCTACACTCTTTTAACTCAGCTACTACTAATAATAGCTAGCATTTATATATCACTTTAAGCTTGCAAAGCACAAAACAGTTTATTCTTACAATAACCCTGGGCAGAAAGTGACAGATGAGGAAACAAGCAGACAGAGGTTAAGTGACTTGCCCAGCCTCACACAGCTAGCTTTGAACTTTGGTCTTCTTGACTCCAGGTCCAGAGAGTTAGCTGCTGTAACACCAAGCTGCCTTAGCTATAGGGGCCTCTTTGAATAACATTGTCATTCAGCCCCTACAGCTAAGTTCCGGGGATGTGTGTTAAGCCTTGGAACTTGTTACACATAATAGAAAACCCAGTGGCCTAATTATTCCAAGAATCTCTATAGGGCTGATCTGATGGCTGAAAATAAAAATAACACGTTTAGTCTTTTCCAGGGTCTCTCCATTTGCCTTTCTTTGATGGGAAGAATTACATTTAAGTTGAAACTTAGTGAGGAGATCAATACCAAATGGATTTATTTAGGATGTGGAGGAGGAAATGGCAGAGGTGTCTGTTAACCTGATGACATTTGCTCTTGTTGTGAAAGTTCATTACTTAACTAATGTCTCTGAATGGAAAGGGTGAACTTTGAGATGCTGTCTATTGCTGACTGGAGCTGCAGCTGGAACAAATTAGCATGAATATGTATCCTCTCATTGGTACTGCCTGTTCCCAGACACTCAATTTGTTTGTTCTTTAATATAATGTTTCAGGATATAAGATCAGAGTAATTTTTTTGTTGTTGCTGCCAGTCACCTTTCCCCTGTTCATGGATTTTTGCTTTTTGCTTCCCTTTTGCATTCTATATCCTAGGTAGGGCAGGGTGGCATAAATGAAGAAATTGATGGATTTGGAAGAGTCCTTGATCTGTCATTTATTAGCTGTGTGTCCTTGGGCAAGTCATTTTTAAAAACCTATTTAAACTTCATTTGCCTCCTTTGAAAATAAGAATGGTAAAGTTTTAGCATTTAACCTCACAAGAATATTGGGAGAATCAATTAGAATGTTTAAAACTCATAGAAACTGTCATTCTAAGCAAGTTTAGGATAGCTCTGCTTCTCCTGCCCATCAAACACTTTTTAAAAGTCGGAACTGAAGTCCATTGCCTCCTCAGGGCTATTTGTTGCTCTCCTGCTCAATGCACCCTTGTTTAACCATTGGTTAATGGTCTTTTTATTTATTTATTTTTTATTAGAACACTAACAACAAAAACTATTGGTCTTTTTTTCTATGCATTGTGAGCCAAAGTACATGTTAGTTGTTCTTGCTGTAGATGAAATCACCTGAATAAAATGAGCTTGAGGTCTTTGGACTGTTGAAAAAGAGATAATTTTCCTTCTAAAATGGTTTCTCAGACTTATTTGTTCAGATGGCTTGGCAGGAGCCTGTTTTCAGGGATGGCTGGTGAAGACCCAAGGGGAATGGCATTTTTGGCAGGTATTTTGAAGGCCTGCTGACCAGGGGCTATTTAGAATTGCCTTGTTATTCTTTGTGAAGGGAACTGGCAGGCAGAGAGAAGACAGCCTGCCGGAAATTGCTGCTGGCACTACACAAAGGAAACAGAGAATGTAGTGACGTATGGAAGAGATGGCAGATTGCAACTTGACTTATTGTGAGCATGGAGGAACAAACATCCAGAGGATTTCATTTTTTCCTATGATGGCTTCTCTGCCTGTTATTAACTTTCTGACTTTGGAAATTTACTTCATTATCTTTGTGCCTTGATTTCCTCATCTGTAGCATGAATGGATTGGGGTAGAATGACCCATAAGATCCATTCCAGGTCTAAATTTATGATTCTGTAATCAATCAATGAACATTTATTAAACACTTACTATGTTATAGGGAGTGTGCTGGGCACTAGGGATGGATAAGATCTGATCTCAAGGAGTTTACATTTTACAATTCATCCTTATATAGGCTTCAAGGTCCCAGGTGTGATCTTATTCTTCTCACCACCTTGTAAATATGGTCTCCAATTTGTTGAATGTGTCCCATGTGGATGTCTTATGTTTACCAAATGTTTGTAACCCCCATAAGGAGTCATTTTTCTAGTCTCTTTAGTGTTGGCTGGTCATAGCATTATAGAATTTGAGCTGGAAGGGATCTTAGAGGTCAATGAATCCAACTCCTTCATTTTGCAAATCAGGAAACAGAGGTTTAGAGATTTTAAGTGGCATTCCCAGGATCACACTATTAGTAAGTGTCTGAGGTAGGATTTGAACCCAAGGCTTCCTGATTCCAAGTCTAGCCTGTTCTCACCCAAAGGGAGATTAGAATTATTTTATTTAATCTTTAATGGACACAATATATTTTCACTTCTGGAAAGTGGCTGATTCCAAACTGGCATGTATAGGGTACTGTTTCCTAGGGTTGGGTATTTATTATAGAGATGAACATTTCTCCTCACATTACTTCCTGCTCATTGTCTGCTTTTTTATTTATTGAGTGGACAGATAATTTCCCCCCATGAGTGAAAGGAATCAAGATTTATTATTACCAGAGGCTGAAAATGTCTGGTGGCTGAAGTAAATGGGAGAGTTGCCTTGGATCTTACCCATTTGCGCTCAGCTTCATCATTGGCACAGATTCTGGAGTGTTAGTAGCCAAACAGGAGGATTTCATTTTGCTCATTTAAAATTACTATCCAAGACATAAAATGTGTACTATAGTATTATCTGTGTAAGACTCTTGTGGAATAATGCAGAAAAGAATTGGGAGGGAGATGAGTTAAGATATTCAATGTATCCTACAGAATAGACTATGGGGGTCTTAAGAGACTAGTTTGATCCTTGAAGTACTCTTCCCTAATCCCCTACCTCCAGCAGTCTTGAACTGAGGAGATTGAATTTCCCGTCTGTGGACCCATATAGCTTCACCTCTATTATTTACCTCTTTTTGATTCTAGTCTCAGAGGAAGAAAACTCAGATGCCTGGGGTCTGAAGAGGATTGGATGTGATTAGCTATTCATCCATCCATCCATCCATCCATGAATTTATTCAGCAAGTTATAGAGCCAGCTAGGCAGCATATTGGATAGAGTACTGGACCTGGATGGAGTCAGAAGACCTAAGTTCAAATCCTACTTCAGACTCTAATTAGTTACGCGACCCTGAGCAAGTGGCTTAAACCTTCTGAGCCTTCCTCATCTTTAAAATAAGAATTTAATAGTACCTACCTCATAGGGTTGTTGCAAGTATCAAATGAGATAACACCTGTCAAGTGTTGTAGAAAGGTTTGCTAGCATTGCCTGCTATGTGTAAGAATCCATCACTATACTAGGCACTGAAGATACTCGTCAACAATTACCTTTGACTGGGAGAAATCTATCTGCATCCTGTAAGAGCTGGAGGTCATAAAGAAGTTAAAAGGACTAAGATCTGTTGATGAGACGTTGATGAATTATTTTTTGTCATTTTAGCGAGTGAGTGTTTTCAGAAGTCACTCATCATTTATAGGACTTTGTGCAGAAATTGTCCTAATATTTATGTTGACTGATGTTTGTTTGTTGTTTTAAGTTCCTTTGGCTTACGTGCAGACACCTTAGACATTGGAAATCTGGACGAGAAAAGTGCTACACTTTCTGCTATAAAATATTGCCTTTAAATAACTCATTTTTCAATTTCAAAAATAACAATTGTTCCTTACTTTTGGCCTATTCAATCATTGCAAGCTGGGGCACATGGTGTACCAGTTCTCCTTTTGCCAGTTTACATTGGGCTTCCCAGTTATGAGCAGTTCCAAGTTGCTCTAGGATAGTACTGTCCTCACACTTTTACTCTCCATTCTCCTTGTATTCTTCTTTTTATTCTGACATAAATGGCAGAAGCCATGGAGAATTTGGGACATTGAATTTGAATTGTTGTTATTGGTGTTAGTGTTAGAGAGCCAGTCTGATTCTTCCCTTTATTTTGACCTCAAGCCTTGAAACAATCCTCTTTTCTAGCAAGCACATAGTTCAAAATCCTGGTCTCTGACCAGGTGTTCTTTCGGTCAGAAGCATACCAATCAATCAATCAATCAGTGATTCAACAAGTATTCATTATGCATCTACTACATGCCAGGACCTATACCAGGTGATAAAGATAATACTAAAAAGAATGAAACCATTCTACTCCCAATTAACTTACATTCTAATGGGGGAGAGAAAAAGCACATATTAAAAGTATATAATAAAACTACACTAGGAATTTTGGAACATCTTGTATATAGAGCATAAATATAAAGTTAATAAATACAAATATATACATAATAGTTAAATATAAGCTAGTTTGGTTGGCAGTGCACTTAGCAGTTGGGGGAATCAGGAAAGGCTTCATGTAGAATATGGTGCCCGAGCTGCATCTTTTAAAAAAAACAATTATATTCTGAACTTAAAAAACAAAACAAACATTTCTTTTTTCCTTTTTTCCTTCCTTCCTTCCTTCCTTCCTTCCTTCCTTCCTTCCTTCCTTCCTTCCTTCCTTCCTTCCTTCCTTCCTTCCTTCCTTCCTTCCTTCCTTCCTTCCTTCCTTCCTTCCCTTCCTTCCTCTTGCATTGAGAAGTGAGCACTTATGTATGTATATCTATATATTGGAGTCTCTAGTTCTCTGTCAACTAGGGCCCAATTCTCTTCTTGAAATGTCTGAGTCCTGGAGACACAGGGAGGCGGCATGGTGGGAATGGCCTATTGCTTAGACTTAGTTTCATTAATCAGTTCTTTGCAGTTTAAGAAGGCATCTTCCAGTCATCATGTGGAGTCTGCCAAGGTAGGGTTGGTGAGTATCACCACCATGTAATCATAGGCCATCCAGGCTTCCTGAGCAGATAGCTTCTCCATCTCCACCAGCAGCTTCTTAAGGTCCTTGTTTAGGCTGTACAGCATCTTCAACATGTCCTTGGATTGGATTCAGCCATTACTGCCTTCAGGTGGGCTCATTGGGCAGCTCCCCATGAACTTACCTTACCACAGCCCTGTCCTGGCAATCACTCAAAATAATCATTTCCATAGCAGTAGAATGGGAAAAAAAAAGATGATTATACATGAAACTTCAAATAAATTATGTTACAACTTGCCATTCTTTTTAAATGTATAGTAAAGTTATCATGTAACTTTGGTTTTTTTTTCTCTCCCCCTGCCATGGCTACCATTAGACACAAATGTGTGTGTATGTGTGTAAAACCATTCTACATATATTCGTGTTTATCAATTCTTTCTCTGGATGCAGATAGCATTTCTTAAAAAAATTATTATTTATTTAATTATGAACTATTTTTTATTTTCAAGAATAATTCATTGAAGGATGATATTAAATGAGAATCTTTTCCAAATGTAAATATTTCCATAGGGTTTTTACTTTTCTAGAGAAAACAAAAACATTATCTTTTACAATGGGGCTGAGAGTCTGAGGCAAAAAAAAAATTAAAAAAGAGAAAAGAGAAAATAAAATCTTAGTAGAATACTACTTGGGATCAAATACCAAACTGCTTACTTAGCAGGGAAAGGTCAAATGATCATGTTGGCCATCTAATAGTGCATTTCTCCCTTTGTTGCTTTTAAACGTCTTTTATGAGAAAGTAGCATGGTGTATGTCCCTATAAGAGAGAAACTAATAAACCAAGTTCATGATTCTTTAAAAAGATATTGTACTGGATTCAGTTTAGTGATCAATGATAACAAATGGTCTCTATTCTATTGCTCAGATGGCATCTGTACCACTTGAATAGATGATTTGGTCTTCACTTCCCACCACTCCTGTGTCAGAAAGTAAAGGAAAACATACCATGCACAAGTACACTGCTTTATGGGATTTTGCGCAGAGCAGCCACTGAATCTACAAGTATTCCCTCTGGCCATGGTAAGATGGAAACCATTTGCCCCCCTGTCTTTGAAGGACCTGTTTGGTATAGATATAAGTATAGACATTTGTAGAAAATGTCAGGGTTCCATGACTTATGACATGGTCACACCTCAAGGAAAAGGGAAAGGCTCAAAAGATTTTAAGATTAAGTGGATATAGGGGCAGCTAGGTGGCACAGTGACTAGACCTCTGACCTTGGAGTAGGGAGGACCTGAGTTCAAATCCAGCCTCAGACACTTAACACTTACTAGCTGTGTGACCCTGGGCAAGTCACTTAACACCAGTTGCTTCACCAAAAAGAAATTTAAAAAAAGATTAAGTGGGTAGTTATCATTGTCCGCGGGTTACAGATTCACAAGTGACAAACTTTTCTGTTTCCCCATGTAACTAAGACTTCAGTTACTTTGCAGCATGGCTTGGCACACAAGACTTACTCAGGGACACATGCAAAATACAGACACATGGGGAAAACCTCCAATGAATACTATCTTGCTACATTCAAATGCTTAATCACAAAGAAGTATCATCTAGTGCTCTCCCTTCCTTCCTTCCTTCCTTCCTTCCTTCCTTCCTTCCTTCCTTCCTTCCTTCCTTCCTTCCTTCCTTCCTTCCTTCCTTCCTTCCTTCCTTCCCTCCTTCCCTCCTTCCTTCCTTCCCTCCTTCCCACCTTCCTTCCTTCCCATCTTCCTTCCTTCCTTCCTTCCTTCCTTCCTTCCTTCCTTCCTTCCTTCCTTCCTTCCTTCCTTCCTTCCTTCCCTCCTTCCTTCCTTCCTTCCTTCCCTCCTTTCTTCCTTCCTTCCTTCCCACCTTCCTTCCTTCCCTCCTTTCTTCCTTCCTTCCTTCCCACCTTCCTTCCTTCCCTCCTTCCCATCTTCCTTCCTTCCTTCCTTCCTTCCTTCCTTCCTTCCTTCCTTCCTTCCTTCCTTCCTTCCTTCCTTCCTTCCTTCCTTCCTCCTTCCTTCCTTCCTTCCTTCCCTCCTTCCTTCCTCGCTCCCTTTTTCTTTCCCCCCTCTCCCTCTCCCTTCTTCTTTTTCCTTTGTGTCACCCCATGCCTACCTCAAAGTTGTTTAATCAGTTTTATAGCTAGAGTGGAATGACTAGAAATGAAGCCCTGCTTCCCTAATTTTTATGAGCTGCCTGAAGATAGCAACAGCATGGGAGAGAGGCTGGAGTAATCCTTGGGACTACTGATCACTTCTGCTGCTACCTTCATAACTCAGCTGCCTTGCCCTCTTACCATCGTAAAACAGAAATCAGTGGGGCGCAGAGAAAAGTCCTTGTTGATTTGTTTGCATAATTGTTATTCTGATCTTAAGCATGATTAATATTGCCACATCTTTGCAACTTTCTGTCACTCTGCTTTCTAAGAGAAGACTTTAGAAATGAGCGGTATGTAGTATCCCTTTTAGATATGTCCCACTAGCCAGATACATTTTACACAGGCTCTGATGACTGGAAAAAAATGTGACTATGTAACCCTTTGTTTTTAGTAGTCCCATGAACTAAAGAGGATACGTAGAAACAAGAAAGAAGCTTCTAAGATAAATCATTTATATTGAAAAACAATAACATTAGTAGTTAGTATGGGTTCCCTATGCTAAATTAATATTCCCTTTTTCTTAAAATTTCTGACTGCAGCCTGAACAGGGATGTATTAAATCGATCAATTGCCACATTTATGTTTTTATACAAGGAATATTATGATGAAGCAGCCAGACCACTTTTGTAAAATGTTTAGCTAGGAGATGCAATAGACAATAATGTATCTTGATTTCAGTGAGACAATTCCAAGTCTTTCATTATATATATATTTTTGTGGATAAGATGGAGAAATATGGGCTGGTTGATAGGACAGGAGCAGATTCATACCAATGATGGAATACCAATTCCCAAAGTCTTGATTAATCAATTTTTAACTCATAGAAATATCATTAGTGAAATGCCACCATGTTGTGTGGCCATATCTTGTTCAATATTTTTATCAACGACTTGGATAAAGACAGATAGAATAGGTTATTTTCATATGACACAAAGAGCATATCTTCCAAAACCCTCAACCAGCTGGGTAAATATTAGGTCCTACATCCATTTTCAAAATCAGTTGTACAAGTCACGTGTAAGATGGGCAGAATTTAACTTCAGAGAAGTTCTGGTGGGGTTTTAAAATAACTATATGGTCAATTTGAGCCAATGTGGATGTTGCTAAGTTAATGAGAGATTAATTATAACAAAGAAATCTATAGTACCACTGCATTTTACACTGATAAGACCATATCTAGAGTACTATATTCAATTCTGCACACCACATTTCATGAAAGACACATATATTAGAGGAAGATAACAAGAGTGCCAAGGGATCTAGAAACCATGCCATGAAAAGAATGGTTGAAGGAATTGGAGATGTTTACCTAAAGTGAAGAATTAGACAGAGTATTGACCTCACAGAGAGATATGAGAATTAAACAAGACAGCATGGAAAAGTACTATAAATGTAAGCTATGATAAAAATTTTAATTTTATGGTCTCAAATTGAACCTGCAAAAGCTTCAATTAGAACCTAAGTGTCCTGACTTTCAGGTCACAGCTCTTCCCCTTATGTCACACAGCCTCCTCTCATTTCTAGCTCAGCTGTGTACCAAGATGCTAGAAGTCCATATGTTAGGATACAAGAAGAACAAGACAAAACACAAGACAGAATAATATGGATGAGCATGTGGCACTAAGTACTCTCTAGAGCCAAATTTAAATCATGGTAGAATTCAAATACACAGCTCATTATCATATAAATTTGGATGTAGGAGAATTAAGATCACATTCCTTTAAAAGCATAACAATGATATGCAATAAAATACTGATATAATAAATGTATCTTATGATGTGGGCATTAGGGTACAGATTATAAATGGGATTATAGGCACAGAAGGAATAATAACAAAAGTTACCATTTATATAGCTCTTTAAGGTTTGCAGAAATTATGCTCACTTATCTCATTTGCTCCTCAAAACAACTTTAGGAGATATTATTGTTATTGCCATTTTAATGATAAAAAACTTGACATAGAAAGGGTTAGGTGACTTGTCCAGAGTCATATAGCTAGTAAATATCCAAACTCCTATCTTCCTTACTCCAAGTCCAGCTCCTTATCCACTACACAGAGAGTTTGACAATCCCTGCTGTCTGCATAAAGACTTAGAAAACCATAAATAGCATTATCTATGTTCTATCATATTTTATTTATTTCATTGAATATTTCCCAATTATATATTAATCTGATTTTAACAGTAATCTCAGGTTGGATACATCTGTATTATGGCTGGCATTATGGACTAGGGAGAGTTTGTTTTTCATACCTTCTTTCCTGCTTTCCTTTTACTGTGTTTCTTGCCCTCATAAAAATCTTGTGTTTAAGGACCTTGTGCTATGCTTCCCAAAATGGTCATTTTTGTCACTAGTTCTCTAATGAATGAATTCATGCCAATACAATAATGTTTCATAAAGGGTTAATTATTCCTCCAAGAATATTTCATCTAAACAGGGTATTCTTGGAGACACAATGCATTAAGGCAAAGGAATGATTCTTTAATGGTAGAATGTCAGATATCACGATTAAGGGTGGAGAAAACATTTTAGTTAGGGGATCCTTCCCAGCAATTCCCAAATTACAACACATAAGTACTTACTTTTATCCCTTAAGAGGTTTTAAGAGCTGCCAGCAGTAGCAATGTTAGATTAGGGAAACCACAACTGGGTTCTGTTTTGTAAAATTTGCATATATAATAGGTCACTATACTCAAAATATCACTTGAAAGATACAGACATTCCATAAATCCTACTCCAAAGACTTGCCTTGAATCATGAGAGATGGAATCCTTTGCCATACTAGGCCTTTGATTAACTCAGTTATCCAAATTCTGCATGGATTATTTACTTTAGATCAAGGGCTGGAAATCTTTAAATAACAATACCCTCTGCCTCTTACTCTCCTTGCATTTTGGTGTCCTTGGGGGACAGAGTGAGAGGTTGGGGAGCAGTAAATTTAATGGATTCATGCTGATTTCTGATGAAATGGAGATGCCTCATGGATTCTTTTAAGCAGGAGTGCTGTAACCACTAAGCTTATAGCCAGTAGCAATTCTTACTGGTAATGAGGAGAAAAATGTGACAGAGGAAGTTAGACCACATACCCTTGAAAAATTATTTATGTTCCATCTGTAGCTTTTGTTTTGTAGATTGCACATGATTGCCGAACCTTGCATTAGGTCAGAAGTTCTTAAACATGGATAGATTTCTAGCATCACTTCCCTGAGGTCACGGACCTCTTCAGCAACGAAGGACAAACAACAAACAACAGCAACAAGATTTCTAGTGGTCTAGAAATTTGAGTGAGAGAAAATACTTCTTTATTCTGACTAATCTCTAATTGAAATTTTAATATTTTTTCACATAATGAATGGCACCCATATGTAGGGGTGCACAGGCTTCACCAAGCTGACAAAGGGGTACCTTAGACAAAAAAAAATGAAGAATATCTATTCTAGATATTCCTTCTTTGGGTGTTGTATTTCTAGGCTTCCTACACAAAGAGCTTAGAAGAAAGACTCCATGTGGGATAGTGAAATGGGCACTGTAGCACTGTACTTGAAGTCGGAGGACCTGGGTTCAAAGAGTACCTCACATACCTGTGTCCCTTTGGACAGGTGTTTTGATTCTTCTAGTCTTCAGTTTTCTCATTTGTAAAGTGGAGGGGATAAGGTGATCTCTTAGATTATTTCCTGCTCTAAATTGTATCCCATTAAGTTTGTTTGTTTGTTAAACACCTAGTGCTTGGGACTATTAATACAAAGACTCAAACAAAACAAAACAAAACAAAAAAGCCACCCCCCACAAATGGCCCCTGTTCTCAAGAATCTTATATTCTTTTTTTTTTTTTGCTAGGCAATGTGGTTAAGTGACTTGCCCAGGGTCACACAGCTAGTAAGTGTTATGTGTCTGAGGCTGGATTTAAACTCAGGTACTCCTAAATTCAGGGCCGGTGCTCTATCTGTTGTACCGAGAAATCAGTGAGTGAGACCCAGACATAATTTAAAATGTGGATTTATTAGAGCACGGCTGCAAGGGGTATGCACATCCAAATCAAGCAGCCCTGATCAGGGTTCGAGCTAGGGTTTATATGGAAAAGAGCATGGGAAAGAAATACCAGGAACACTGATGAGGTAATCCAAAGGTGCAAGTGTCTTTGGGGGCTATGGATGGGAAAGTACAGGGAGTATACCAGACAGGGAGGGGGATGGATCTTTGGAGTCTGGCAGGAGGAAGAGTTCTTGGGCTGGCCAAGGACACCCCTCTCCCTCTGTCTTTATGAGAGAATGCTCTGCAACAATGGAAAGCTTTCTCACAACACAGGAACTTACTAAGGAATTGGGAGGCTTCCAGACACATGATCTGAGGGCTAGGGCCTGAGCAGCCCAGCTCTGTGTAGCTGTACCAGGGAGAGAGATAAGGGTCATGCTGAGGCCCATCCATGAATAACTGCTAGGCACAGTGTCCTTGGGCTGAGGAGTGGTTGTTAGAGACAGTGTTTCTGAGACTAGGGAGAAATTGGGGCACAAGTACAAGCACCCGAGCACCCCATTATTGCAGGTCAGAGATCACATAAACCAGACCAGGTGTCCTGGTCTCTGGTGTAAACATAATTATCTAAAGCAATTATATTGCAAGCTTTCTTATACATTTGTATTGGAGGTAGGGGACTATGCTGAGCTATGCAAGAGTACATTTCACTATTGCTTAGATTTAGGAGGAAAGAGGTCTGGGGCAAGATTAAGGACCAACTTTTGCTTTCCATGGCTTAAAGGGCCCTACTACCTAAATGGCAAAATAACGTTCTGCATTACATATCCACTGTACCACCTAGCTGCCCCCACAAGGATCTTATATTCCACTGACCTTTTACCTGCTTCCCTACATTTCTGTGCACAATGGCAGCTGGTGGCTAAGAGGTTAGAGCACTATCCTAGGAGTCAGGAAGACCTGAGTTCAAACAGAGCCTTAGACACTTAATGAGCTGTGTGACCCTGGGCAAGATGCATAACTTCTGTTTGCCACTATGTCTTTATCTGTAGAATGGGGATAATAATTGTACCTAGTTCCTAGGTTTGTTGTGAGGATCAAATAAGATAATAATTATAAGACACTTAGCATAGCCTGGCACATAATAAGTACTATGTAAATGTTAGTAATAATTATTATTCTTTTTCCTTGGTGGGTAAAGAGTGATAGAAGGTGAGTTGCCCAAAAGCTCAGGGTCAAATCATGCCCTAAAGTGTGGAGAATAGTCTTCTGACAGGTTTTCTTTTGTTTTCTTGAGTGTTACTTGGGCCCATTGTAAAGCATGAGGAACATGGAGCATTGGGGAACCGATTTATGACCTAAGTAGCAGAACTGGTTCTCAAACCATTGAAAAATAAAAGAATGTTTTTTTTAAGAGCAGGTTTTCCCCCCTTTTTCCTCTGAAGCCCTTCCTGACTACACAACAAACGATAATCTAAAATCAAACATGACACTCTAGCTGCAGGACCTGACTCTGACAGATGGAGCTGTGTTTAAATAGCTTCGTGTTGCCAGTTCCAATAAAGTGAAAGTACACAAAAGCCAAAATCTAATGGGAAAAGTGAAAGCATTCCGCTCCTGAAAGGGAGCCGGGAGAGTCCAAGAACAGGGAGAATCATTGCTCCCACCCACAGGCATCAGGCACGAGGTTACTACAACCCATGTAGACACCAGGGTGAAGCATTTTGGAAATGGCTGAAGCAGTGGCTGGTACGCAACCAAGCAAGGCTGTTTGACATAAAGTTAGGGGAGGCCCTTGGCTTTCATTTATCATGGGTTGTGTGGGGGAAACCTGCCAGGTTTTTGATTCGTGGTGGGCTGGTGGGCCGGTAGCAGCTGTTTTTGTTATCTATATATGCAGCATCCTAGTCTCTGCTGAGCTGATGGGATTTCTCCAGGCTTAATGAATTTGGAGCTTTGCTGAATCAAGGCATTCAGGTGACATTCTGATGGAAAGGGAGGATAGGACACATCTCAAGGGAATTACTTTCTGCTGTTTCCCTAGTTTGCTTCCTAAGGCATTGTGGTAATTGTATCTAGCAGAAAGACCCACAGATAATTTTGTAGGATTTACTTAAACTTTCTTTGAATGAGTGCCAGTATCATCTGGGGAGAATCTCAGATTTTGTCTCTGCCAAAATCAGATCACCATCTGTAGTCTTCTAGATTTTATCTTTAAGGAATTTGCTATGTTCATCCATAGGACCCACTGGCTACCCACAACTCTTAAGAGACAGGGACTCATACTACTTCTATGGGTGTGGAGCTTTGCTACAGAGAGGTAATTAGGTGGCAGATGGTTCAAATGCTTGTGGTCTGAGGAGGACTAGATCTTGGGTTAGTCATTTATTCATTCATTCAATTTTTAAAAAAAATTTATTTTAATTTATGGAATAAAACATTTTTATAACATAGTACAATAAAAAGATGATTGCATATGAAACTCCAAATCTACTATGCACAGTTTGCTATTCCTTTAAAATATACAACAAAATTATTATATACATTTCTTTTTTCTTCTTCCTTCCCCCTGCCCTAAAGATGGCTACCATTGGACACAAATACACACACACACACACACACACACACACACACACACACACACACATATACACTTATAAGTAAAATTATTCTATAAATCTATTTATCATTTCTTTCTCTGAATGTGGGTAGCATCTTTCTTCCTATGTCCTTTAGAGTTAATTTGGGAATTTATAATAGTCAAAATAACTTACACATTCAAAGTTGTTCATAAAACAATATTGCTATTACTATATACCATGTTTTCTTGGTTCCGATAATTTCACTCTTCATTATTTCATACAAGTCTTTCCACATTATTTCTGAAATCATTGAGCTCATTGTTTCTTATAGCACAGTAGTATTCCAACATGATCACATACCAACAAATTGTTTAGCCATCCCCCAACTGATAGGTATCTGCTACTTTCGGTTCTTTGCCACCACAGACAGCTGCTATAAACATTTTAGAACATGTAGGTTCTTTTCCTTTTCCCCTAATTATCTTCACAAATAGACCAAGTAGCGGTATTGCTGGGTCAAAGGGTGTAGGTAGTTTAATAACTCTCTCGGCAAAATTCCAGATTGGTCTCCAAAGTGGTTGGATCAGTTCACAATTCTACCAACAATGAATTAGTGTCCCAATTTTTCCATATCATCTCCAACATTTGTCACTTTCCCCTTCTATCATTTTAGCCAATCTGGTAGGTATAAAATGATATCTCAAGGTTGTCTTAATTTGCATTTCTCTAATCAATAATGATTTAGAACATTTTTCCATAAGACTATAAATTATTTTTATTTCTTCATTGGAAAACTGCCTGTTCATATTCTTTGAACATATATCAACTGGGGAATGACTTGTATTCTTATAGATGTGACAAAGTTCTTTATATATTTTAGTATAAGACCTTATCTGAAAAACTGTCTATAAAATCTCCCCCCACCCCCCACCAATTTTCTGGTCTTCTTCTGATCCTGGCTATGTTTGTTTTATTTGTACAAAAAATTTGTTAATGAGTGTAACTGAAATCCATTTTATACCTAACTTTGCTGTCTATCTTTTGTTTATTCATAAAGTATTCACCTATCCATAAGTAATATGTTCCTTAACATATTCATTGAATAAGTTCTTGAGGAAAGTAGGTGGTATAATGGATAGAGTGCTGGACCTGGAGTCAGGAAGATCTGAGTTTGAATTTTGACCCAAATAATTACTAGGTAGCTCTAAGCAAGTCACTTAATATCTCAAAGTATCAGTTTCCTCATTTATAAAATAGGGATAACTATTATTTGCTTGTCAGAGTTGTGAGGATCAAATGAGATAACACATGTAAAATACTTTGCAAACCTTAAAATAAAAATGCTAAGATTATCATTATCTCGCCATCACTACTCGCCATCATTGTTATATGGCTTAGCCAGGCAATTGGTTTTTCAAAGACAAAAGACAAAATTTCATTTGACTTCCAAAAATCCTATTGACCCCACTCAAGTTTCAGTTACCTAGGATGCCTTGTTATACTCCTCTCTCCCAGGCCAACAGTCTAATGCACATATCATTCTTTGGCCTCTCATATTCTGGTAACATGAGGCTTACATAACATAAGCACACTGAATCCTTCTTTTGGCTTCCTCTACCTTTCTATTCCATGTCTCACCCCTGAAGAAGTCTCTGCTTCCTGTGGATATAGGAATGCAGAGAGAAAGAGGAGGAGGATAAAGAATACAAAATTTAATTTCCTTTAGGTGTTTGTGTTAGGACCACTTAATCTATAACTGCTGCAATTCACCTCACGTCTAGTGGACTTGTAGCATGAGGAACATGGAGCATTATGGGACAAATGAGCATTTCCTTCCATTATGAATAGCAGTCTGTTTACCAGACTATCAAAGGAGCCCATGGCACAAAAAAGTAAAGGAGTCCTGCTCTAGATGCTCCTCATTTGAGTGCTGTTTTTCCAGGCAACCTATGTAAGAGGCTTCTTAGGCACCATGCCTTTTTGAGGATGCTGTGATCTTCCCCATAAGGATATGTTTGTTATTTGGGATTTTTTGTGACTGTATTGTTTCCTTTGTGAATGTAATTGAATTGAAATTGCCTGCTAAAAATGCATCTATAGGTATCCATTAGGAGTTGCCTGTTGAATCATCTTGTATATGCAAGGTACCCCTCAATATAGGAAGTTTGGAGCAAAAGGCTCTGAGTGAATATTAATTTATTTGCTACACCTATAACATGTTTTAGGGTATAGAAGACCAGGAGAATTGAATTAAATATAAAATTCAGGTGGTAAATAAACTTTGCTCTTTGGTTAGCTCCTTGTGAGCCCAAAGTGACCGGTGTAGAGGAAGAGGTTCTAAGAATGCTTGGCTGAGTCCAGTCAAAGGCATGAGAGCCAATTTCTCTATCTCTGTGAAAACAGTCCAAAAGTGAGCCATGAGGTATGTCAAATTTTCCCTTCTCCCTTCTTCATCCCAATAAGCAGTTACAGTGCTCAAGGATCCTCAAACATAGAACTGGGCGCAGAGGTAACAAACAACACCTTACTTCCCCACCAGCCACTATTCTAGACTCAATCTTTGAAAGGTAAGGAAAACCAACTAATACATGAGATGAGACTTTTTATGTATTAAAAGGGGAATATGGGGGTCATTGTTTATGAGGGGTTGAAGCCTACTCTTCTTCCTCAATCAGTGAGCTGATCTAATACCTGGGTTACCTGGTTGAAATGCAGACCTGAGAACTTACAGCATTCCCCACTTCCAGTTATCTCAAGGCCTTGGCCCCTGGTAAAGTATATTTTTCAAATAAATCTCATTTTATGTATGTGTTGTGTATAGGCCCTCTCTTTTTTACTTTCCTAACATGGATATTGATTTATCAAATAATGATATTAATAACAAATGAGCAAATAAATAAAATCCATTTGTTTGGTAACACATTTTCATTTTAAGGAAAAATCTAAAGAATTCAGAAAAAATGCACTCATTTAGTCCAATATCTCTTTCTCTTTTAAGGGTCTGATTCCTTCTTGATTTTTTTCATGTTTTGTGTGGGTGGTTTTCTAATTGCTGTACTATGCCTGTCGGATTGAATAACTTGGAAAATACATACCTTGCTTCAGTGTGAGTTAAGAAGACAGAAGTCACATTTATGTTTTATTTTTTATTTATGAAGGAATAGGCCACATGTATAAGTTTAGCTACTAATAACTCAATGCACTAAGGGCTTTCCCTAGCTCCTCTCCCTTGTCAAACCTGGAGGAAATGGGCTAGAATTTTGGTTTGTCCCTTTAAAAAGGTTGCTGATCCATAGAACCAGAGAATTGTATTTGGGAGGGAACTCGGAGGAGATCTAGGCTAATTCCTACCCAAATCCCCTCCTTAATACTGCTTAGAAGGAGATATCCAGTTTCCACTGAAAGATATCTTGTGATGGGGAGCTCATTTGTCTACTGAGGAAACCTATTCCATTTCTAGATAGCTTCAATTTTTAGGAAGGTTTTCCTTTTACTTGAGACAAAATCTGTCTCCTTGTAACTTTTACCTTTGATCATAGCTCTGACTTCTAGGACCAACCTCAGCATCATTCTTCCACATCACAGACCTTCGAACTTTTACTGCTCACAGGCAGTAAATAATAATAGCTAGCCTTTATATAAGCAGTTGCAAACTTAAGGTTTGCAGCAACAACCCAGGGAGGTAAACATGATTATCATTTCCATTTTGTCATGGAATTCCTAAGTCTTCTCTTTTCTAGGCTAACCATCCTTGGTTCTTTCAACTAATTTCATGTAGTATGGTAGTCCCCTCACCAACCTAGTCACTTCCTTTGGTCATTCTCCTACTTAGTAGTGGTCCTCCTAAAATTTGGCACCCAGATTTGACATAGTATTGTAGATATGGTCTCACTAGGGTAGAGTATTGGGAGACTATTACCTTCTTTCTTTACTTCTTTGTTTACTGCTTTGTTTACAGGCATCATACTGCTATTAATGAGGTCTAAAATCACATTCACAGTTTTGGCTGTAGTATCACATTTCTGACTCATGTTGACTCTAAGCCCTACTATAATTCAAACTACACATTATTTATCCTGTACATATGTAGTTAATTTTTGGAACCCAAGTGCAAGACTTTGTCCTTGTGAGATTTTATCTGCTTGGTTTACACTTACCATTATAGCCAACTGAGATCTTTAGTGATCTTGATTCTGTTATCCAATGTATTAACTATCCCTATCAGTTTTCAGTCTTCTAAAAATGTGATATTCATGCTAGGCAGGATTTAATCCAAGTCATTGGTATAGATGCTGGATTAAAATGGGCCACAAAACCCTGTCAAATATCTCCTTCCAGACTGAATCAATCTATTATCAACACTCTTTAGCTCTAAGTCAATAAATCAGCTCTAAACCCATTTTACTACCTCTATGCAGTCCACATCTATCCATTTTGTTCAATAAGTTGTCATGGCAGACTTGGTCAAATACCTTTCTGCAATTGCAATATAGGATATTTATAGCATTCCTTTGATCTGGATTTACTTGTCTAGTTATAGCAGTGTCAATAAAGGAAATTAGATTAGACTGCCATGATTTCTTCTTATTTAATCCATGCTTCCTCTTAGTGATTACCTTTTCCTACTCTAAGCAATCAGAAGCCATTCCTTTAACAACTATTTTTATAATTTTATCAAGAATTGATGTCAGATTCATTGGCCTATAAATTGAAATATCTACCTTTTTCCCCTTTTGGAGAAGGAGGGCAACATTTGCCTATCTCTGATCTTACCCTAATTCTCCATAATTTTTTCATTGTCATGAAGATATAATCTACCATCATGATTATGGATTGAGTATAATCATGAAAGACCAACTATAGAGCTCTGAGACTGAACATATATACATATATATGTATATATATATGTATGTATGTATGTATATATATATACACATACACACACATATATACACACACACACACACACACACACACACATATATATATATATATATATATATATATATATATATATATATATATATATATAATCACTGCTATGCTCTGGATCACAGGTGGTAAAATAATGAAATGTAAAATAAAGCATTTATATAATTTGCAAACTTTGAGGTTTGCAACTACAATCCTGGGAGGTAGATACAATTATTATTATTATTATTATTATTAGTAGTAGTAGTAGTAGTAGTAGTAGTATTACAGATGAAGAAACAAAGACAGACAAAGGTTAAGTGACTTGCCAAGGGTCACACAGCTAGTAAGTATCTGAAGCCAAATATGTACTTAGATCTTCCTGATTACAGGTCCAGTACTCTATCCATTGTTTCACTTAAGAGTAAAAGAATGAACTATGGACAAAATAATAATAATAGTTAATTAATTATAATAGCTAATATCTAATAAATATGGCATTTACTATTTGCTAGGCATTGTGATAAGTAAATTATAATTATCATCTCTTTTGATCCTCACAAAGATGCTGAGAGTTAGATGCTATTAATATCATCCCTATTTTACAGGTGAGAAAACTAAGGCAGACAGAGGTTGACTTGTCCAGGGTCACACAGGTAGGAAGGGTCTGAGGCCATATTTGAACTCAGCTATTCCTGACTCCAGGCCTGGCACTCTATCCACTGTGGTACCTAAATCTCCATCAACAGCAAGGACCTCACCATAAATTATTAGCAAAAATTGGATATTTCTAAGAAGCTCTGCAAAGTGTTTACTTTAGAGGGTATCACCCAATTCCATATTGTCTACATGTACTCCAGACCCAATTTTAATATCTTTGGCTCTACAATGAATCTTAAGAAGGCTGTGTTGATTGATGGAGGTATCAAAACATTAATTTGTAGTGAATGTCATGGAGTCACACCTGGTCGATGCTGCACTTATTTAGGAGACACGTTCCTTCTTAGGGTGTGAAAATATTTAAAGGCCAACAAGGCAAACCATGACAAATTAATCCTTAATCCAGAAGCTCATCAAGTATATCATTAATAAAATTCCAAAAAGCATCTAGGGAATTGGCCAGTTTGAAAAATGTGACCTAATATCATAGTTCCCAAAGTTTTTACCCAGGATAATTCACTTTTCTCTTCCTTTTTTCCTTATTTTTCCCACATAGTTTGGTTTTTATCTGCCCAACTGAACTCCTCAAAGGTAGGGGCCAGGTCAGGTATTATTTTTTATAAAGCTTAGCAGAGTGGGTGCTTAGTATATATTTATTGTTTAGTGTATCCTATGATAGGTCGGAATCACACAGTGGGCACTTTGAATTTCAGTTAGGTGTGTAGTGGCCTGTTTGGCATCTGCTGACATCTATTGGGCAACAAGGATTCATAGAATGCAGATCTGGAAGGAATACAAATACTATATAATCTAAATCCCTCATTTTCCTGGAAATTGAGACCCAAAGAAACTAGCCCAAAGAACACAGCATATCAGTAGAAGCTTTTGGGTTAGAATTTATGTTCTTTCCAAGACACTTCCTGCCTCACTTTCCAAAGGATGTTTTTCTAATGCACAAAACAAAACCTCTAAATAAGCATTTATTCAAGAGGCTCTCCTCTTTCTCAGTGCTCACCTTGAACCCTCTTCTTGAGGAGTTACAAATTCATTTGAATGGCTTACTCTATGTCTTCTTGCGCTATGTTTTGTACAGTTATTCTTATTAAAACTGAGGACAGTTCTGTGGGAGGATCATAAAGCCTTTTTGTCCCTCTCCAGCCTAACTCAAGTAAAGTCAGAATAAGTGCCTTCCTTTCATAGTAAGACACAGAAGAGACCTCTTAAAAGAGCTTGATGAAAACATACATGATTTCTCAGAAACATCCTCATCTTCTCAGATGTTATACAACTTTATCACCTTGAAGATTTTTTTCCTCTCTTTTCCTGCTCATATATTCTCCTTACTTTTTATTAAGCTGTGGTTCTTTTTCAGAAATATGATAGGGATTCATCTTGGTTTCCTTCCATTCATCTCTGCTGTCAATAAAGAAAGAGAGAAACAGGTGAAAATCTTGTCAATGAAACATCATATTTTTGAAATCACCTAATGTTCGAGAATTTTTTTACCTTTAAGGACACTAAGTGGAGAGACATTATAATATAGTGGATAGAACACTAGTCTTGGAATCTGGAAGACCTAGCTAGGTTCGTAATCCTGCCTCAGGCACTTATTAGTTATGTGACCCTGGGTAAGTAATTTAACCTTTCTGGGCCTCACTTTCCCTATTAGTAAAATGAAGACATTGGACTTGATGGCCTCTATCACCTCTTTTAGCTATAAATCTATGATCTTATAAATAATTTATACTTTAGGACAGGAGTGCTTAAGCTGGGGCTATGAACTAATTTTTAAACATATTTGGATAATTATTTCAAAATAATAGCTCTCCTTTGTAATCATACATATATATAGATATATATGGACATGCACACACAAACACATATGTATACATGTTTTATTCTTTAAAAAAAATTCTTCAAAGTGAGTCATAGCTCCATGAGACCCCGAAAGGTGTTCATAATGCCTAAAATATCAATAGAACCTGCTATAGGATATGACAATGTAATGGGATATTGGCCAATGGGGCTGCTATGTGACACAGCAGATAGAGTGCCAGGCCTGGAGTCAGGAAGACCCAAATTCGTGAGCCTAAATAAGACCACAAACTAGCTGTATGACCCTAGGCAAGTCACTTAACTCTGTTTGCCTCAGTTTCCTCATCTGTAAAAATGATCTGGAGGGGGAAATAGCAAATCATTCCAGTTTGTTTGCCAAGAAAAACCCAAATGGGGTCATAGAGTTGGACATGACTAAAAAACAACTGGACAGACTGGCCAACAAGGGCCCAGTCATTAGCCATGTACAGATATGACCTTCCTACTGGGTTTTACAGAGCAGGCACAATATTCCCTACCATCATCAGTCTACTATATGTAGAATTGGGGAGCTTTTGGTTTTGAGTGACTGAAGGGCTAGTGCTGTATGGTGGAGAGTTTTCTAATTGCCAACTCAATTGCCAGTCCCCTATCAGAGTAATAAATTTAAACCCAACCCACAATGTTACTCATCTATTGCTTTTACATTTGAAAAGCATCTATGTACTTTGCACCTTTATGGCCACAACATTTGTAAACTGTTCTATTCCTCTTTCTCTATTATAAAGTCCTACTCCAATGGATCATTGTTGTGTGGATGTAACTGCTTTTATAGTCTATACTAGGAGAACACAAGTTCTAGCCTACCAAGTTATTGTATCTGCCAGAGATGAAACTTAGATGTCATGTAATATTACCATTCTTCGCTCTCTTTCCATTATTTTATTGATGTGGAAAATGAGGCCCAGAGAGACTGGGATTTGTTCAAAGCCACAAATGTACTACTACATGGCAGATCTGGGATTTGAACCCAAAGTCTTTGATTACAAATCCAATGTTCTTTCTATAACTCAGCTATCTCCTACCAGTCTGTAAAGTCTTTGAGAACAAACTTGGTGATGGACTGTGTTGATCATAGGGTAATGAATATTTCAGGCATGGAAATTCTCAAAACTGTGCTCATTAAATCACGATAATAATATCTTTGAATTATTGAAGTAAATATAACCTACTCACAGTTGTTCATTTGTTTTTAAAGCAATTTGCCATTAGTCTTAGGAAAACTTATCCCAGAATGTGAAAATTTTGCAGTGCTAATGCTTTCATTATAAGAGTTTCACTAAGTTACAGTTAACATGGTGCTTGGCACATAACAGATGCTTAATAAATACTGGTTGACTGAATAATTCCCATTTTTAACTGAAAAACACAGTTAGCATTATGTAAATAATACAATGTTATGCATAATCATATATTCACATTTTTATAACACATTAAGGTTGTCAAAACATTTTATGTATATTAGCTGATTTGATCCTTACAACTTTGGGACGTAGGAACTATTATTATCCGTATGTTACAGATGAAGAAACTAATGGTCATAGAGGTTAAGTCATTTGCCCAGGATCATCTTTTTATAAGTCTCAGAGACAGACTTTGATAATTAATTATCATTATTTAGACCTGGAGTCATTGATAAAAGGTTGACTCTTACTAAGTATCTTCTGTTTAAGAAGGCAAGGAAGTCTGTCATGCTCATCTTCACATAGGATGTTTAAAACACAGTCAAGAGATTTGGCACTTAAGGAGACAAGCTTCAGTTATCTGAAAAATCTACAGAATAACTATTACTTTTCCTGGATTCAAGGCTAAGGGATGGATTAGTAGTGTCCTAAAATCCTATAATAATGGGGTTTGTACATTCTGGGTGGTAGATGTCTTACTACAGGTAGAGTAGTGGTATCAAATGTCCAGAAAGGGAGGCCAGTAAACAGTACTGAAGGATCCCTATGGGCTGCATATTGACTTAGCTTTAAAATGTAATATGTTTTACTGTATTTTTATTTATTTTGTTAAGTATTTACCAACTATATTTTAATGTGATTTGAGCTGCAGTTCGGAGTATTATGGGCTGCATGTTTGATACCACTTCTCTAGAGCACCTGTTTAACTCCCCATTGATCTTTGTGATCTATTTGTGGAGTCAATGTCATTGCCTCAGTTTTTAAAGTTGGAGAAGCTGAGGCACAGAAAGGTTGAATAATATGCTCAAGTAATCATTGGATACTCGAGTCTGTGCTGCCTAATATTTTCCCCCTGTACTTTCTACACTCATTCAGATTGAGAATGGATAGTCAACAGGCTCATTAATTTTAGTTAAAGTAAAAATCGGAATGATCTCTTATATACTCAGTTCAGATTATTTGCATGACCTTTCTGCTCCTTATTCAAGCTTGTAACATGAGTATAAACTGACTTTCCTCATTTCCCCTTATTATAAAGCTGCTTCCTTGTTTTCTGGCTGTTACTATCCAGGAGTTGAACAAGGTATTTTTCTCTTTGTCTCCATTGCTAGTACATGGCAATGGGGTCCTCTCTTGCCTTTTGTCACTTTTTCCTTTTTAATCTCCTATATTTGATTTTCTTTTCTCTCACTCCTCTAATCTAATAAGTGCTTCTTCCCCCCACAGCTCCCAAAATGCATTTCCTATTCATGCTTTTGAATATCTGCTCTGGCTTCTTCTGAATAAGATTAATCTCTCTCTCTCTCTTGTCTCACTCTCTCTCTTCCTGTCTCCTGTACAGCACATTCGATTTACACTGTTCTTTTAATTAGTTTTCATTCAATAACTTTGGGGAAAAGGTTTCCCTAAATCTTTGTCTCCCTTAAGCCTACTCACCATGCTGGCCTTCATGGACTGTATTATCTACTCTGCTGCAACTTGCCTGCCAGTCTTACCGAAGTAGTTCTTTTTTCTTTTTAAACAGGTCCTTTGCCTAAAGAAAAAAGCTATCCTGGAGTCAACTGTTTGTCTCCAGCTTTTACAGATATGAGTGTGTTTTCCTTTCCCTTAAAGAAATTCTGTTGCATGTAAGATAACTTCTCCATAACTGACCAGCTATCATAACTCAAAGAATGTTAGAACTGGAGGGAACTTCAGAGATCTTCTGGTCTGACCTCATTTTTTTAGATATGGAAACCAAGACTCAGACAAAGGAATGTGTCTTGTAGAAATGGTACCAGAACCCAGATCTTGACTCCTGCCTGGTTCAATAATCTTTCTACTCTGAATGCTGTATTAAAAGGTACTTTAAGCCAGTCAGTCAGAGGAACCTACAAGAATGATTGTGGGTGAAAGGAGTAGTAATAATAATAATTTATATGTAACAGCATCATGGATATAACAGTGTTTCCAACATTGCCTGTTTGTTCCCCTAGGTCCTGCTTAACTCTTGACAGAGCTCCTATTACCTGAAACTTTTATGTTTTGGGATCCAGGTGATAACTAATCACTTAGTCTTCTTATCATACCCACTAAAGCACACCAGTTTATTCATGAAAAGCATAGTGATAGCAAGCAATAGCAAGCATAGGTGGGCATAGTCCCTTTCTCAGTCTTATGGGTGTCATGGAAGGAGCTGCACATAGTTCAGCCACTTTTTAAAAAAAATAATTTATTTATTTGTTTGTTTTTAGTTTTCAACATTCATTTCCATAAGATTTTGATTTTTAAATTTTCTCCCCCTTCTCCCTCCTTCCCCTCCCCAGGACAGTGTACAATCTGATGCAGACTATACTTATATATTCATATTAAACATATTTTCTTTCTTTGTTTTTACCAAGTTTTTTTTTTAATTTTTTTTTTAGGCAATTGGGGTTAAGTGACTTGCCCAGGGTCACACAGCTAGTAGGAGTCAAGTGTTTGGTCTAAGGCCGGATTTGAACTCAGGTCCTCCTGACCTCAGGGCCAGTGCTCTATCCACTGTGCCACCTAGCTGCCCCATATTAAACATATTTTCACATTAGTCATGATGTAAAGAAGAATTAGAACTAATGGGAGGAACCATGAGAAAGAAGAAACAAAACAAAACAACAAAAGTAAAGGGGAGCAAATAGTCTGCTTTTATCTGCATTCAGACTCCAAAGTTCTTTCTCTGGATGTGGATAGCATCTTCCACCATCAGTCTTTTGGAGTTGTCTTAGAGCCTTGTGCTGCTGAGAAGAGCCAAGTCTATCAAAGTTAGTCGTCTCACAACGTGGCTATTACTGTGTACAACATTCCTTTGGTTCTGCTCATTTAACTCAGCTCAGTTCATGTAAGTCTCTCCAGGTTTTTCTGAAGTCTATCTGCTCATCATTTTTTATGGAACAGTATTATTCCATTACATTTATATACCACAACTTGTGCAGCCATTCCTGAATTGATGGACATCCCCTCAGTTTCCAGTTCTTTACCACCACAAAAAAGAGTTGCTATAAATGTTTTTGTACATGTGGGTCCTTTTCCTATTTTTATGATCTCTTTGGGATACAAACCTAGAAGTGGTATTGCTGGGTTAAAGGTTATGCACAGTTTTATAGCCCTTTGGATCAGCTACTTTCTTGTAAACTCCTCTTTCCTCTCTCTTTCATATAGAATATAAATAATAACCAGCTTAAAGCTGATTATGACTCTGTAAGTCCCCAATGGTGGAGTTTAATCTCTCAGTTCTCTCTCTTGCCACTCCTGAGTTGCAGGAGAGGAAGTCAGTAAATTCTCTGCTTTTATAAGTCTTCTGTCTCTTGACCAAAAATATCTCTTAGTTACTCAGCTGGGTAGTAGGATCACAGTATGGCAACTGGGCTATACTGTTGGAGTTTTAATGATTCTCCTGGCACAGCAAACAAGACATTAGGATCAAGCAGTTCTCAGGTACAATTCTATGCAGCCATTCCATTCTCTCTCTGTCTCTCTGTTTTTCTTTATTCTCACTCTTCAGGTTAAGCTTCCTTTACTGATACAATCTTTAGGAGTTGCGGGGGATGCTGAAAGGTTAAGAGATTTGTTTACAGTCATACAATATTTGTCAGAAATTACAATTCTATGCAGCCATTCCATTCTCTCTCTGTCTCTCTGTTTTTCTTTATTCTCACTCTTCAGGTTAAGCTTCCTTTACTGATACAATCTTTAGGAGTTGCGGGGGATGCTGAAAGGTTAAGAGATTTGTTTACAGTCATACAATATTTGTCAGAAATGCAAACTTCAAGGCTGTCCCTCTATCTACTACACTGCACTGAAAAAGAAAAAAAAAAGAGCAATTGCCCTCCAGGAGCTTGTATTCTACTAGGCAGATAGGTGGAAAGTATAACATGTATATAAATGAGTAAACTAAAAGATAAATTGAGAGAGAAAACATAAAGGGGGAGAAGGTTAATAGGAGGCTTCATGGAGGCTTACCCATGAACCTTGAAGGGAGTCAATGATTTTTAGAGGAAGAAGTAAAAAAGGAACGTTTTCTCAATGTGGATGTTGGCTCATGCCCATATATGGAGTCAGGAGACAGAGTATAAAGTCTGCAGAATAGTTATTACAACCATTTGTCTGGATTATAGAGATTATGAAAAGCAGCACTTTGAGATACGACTAGAAAGGAATATAGGAAATAGGTCATGTTTTGCCTTAAATGCAAAGCTGAGAAGCTGATGTTTTATTTTATAGACAATGGGGAACCATTGAAGGGTTCTGAACACAGGAATTAGAGGGTCAGACCTATGGCTTAGAAAGATTATTTTGATATCCATGAAATATGGATTGAAAAGGGAAAGGACAAATACTTTGGTACAATTCTATCCCTTTCTTGGTAACGTTTCTAGGGTTACCTTGCCAATTTATTCTTATCATTAATCTAATTCATGGATTAATTTGTTGATTAAAAATGTTCCTTTGTTAATTCTTCTTCTTTTAACTTATTCAAAAGTCCTTCCTGGAACAAATCTTTTAAGTTGGTGTAAAAAGCTCTTTTGAATGACTTTTTGCCTCTAGTAAGAATATCCTTCTAGAACTTAGACTTCTTGACTAACTGGAAGAAAAGGCTTGAATTTGCTCTCCCACCTTCCCTGATTCTCTCTTGCATCTTCTTTATGTTTTTTTTTTTGCTTCTTCTCCTATGTGCTGAAGAAGGCAAAAGGAAAACTAACCTTGAAGTTAGATAATCTTTATTTTTGTTGTTGTTAAAGACAGAGTTTAGGTATGATCAGCTGCTTGGTAGTGCTTGGAATTTGTACCTGATTCATCTCTCAGGGTCTCTCTGATAACAGTGGTTCATTACTTCCAACCTTCACATGATGCCTTAGGATATAGACTGCCACAAGAGTGTAAGTTTTTTTTTGTCATAGATCTTTGCATTTAACATAATGTTTTAAATGCAGAAATAAAGGGCAGCTAGGTGGTGTAGCAGATAGAGTGGCAGGCCTGAAGTTAGGAAAATTCATCTTCCTGATGAAATATAGTCTTGGACACACACTTGTGTGGCCCCAGACAAATCATTTAACCCTTTTTACCTCAGATTCCTCATTTGTAAGATGAGCAGGAGAAGGAAATGGCAAATTTGCCAAGAAAACATCAAATGGGGTCAATGAAGAGTTGGATGCTACTGAAAAATGACTGAACAATAAAGAATAAAAAACTTTGATTTGGTTTCAAAACAGAGAATTACTGACACTGTTCACAGCTCCACTTCTGGGTCAGAGAGGCTGTTACCCTGAAATAAAAAAAGTATACATGGAACTACCATTATATTCTCCTTTTCAAGGATTAAGCCCTGGAACCATGGCTCCTGAGAATGTGCAACTAAGTCTGGGGAGAGACTCTTTTACCTTCGACCTCTATAAACCCATATCATTCTTTTCCCTGTAGGGCTCTGTGTCCTAGAGTTCTCTAGTGGACCTAGAGTCTTGAAAATTGGGATGTTTTGACCTTGGCAATACCTCATCCTGGCATATTAAATCTAACACTCCCAGCCCTCCTTCTTGCCCCCTCCCCCATATGAGCTTTCTCTTAAAAACTAGAATGTATATTTATCAAAACAGAGATTAAAAGTGGTTTCATCACAGATTTAAAGTGATTTCACCTTACTTGTTGCATGAGTCCAGTTAATTTTGGGTCCATGACAAGGAAATGGGAGGGATCAGTTAATTATGCTTAGAAATGATACATATTTAATAGTGCTTTACAAAAGCATTTGCAACCTGTAAGTCAGGTACCGCAAGGATTGTTGCCCCCATCCCCATTTAAAAGATGCACAAAGAGGTTATGACTTGCCCATCTCCAGTCATTTAATAAATGACAAAGAGAAGATTCAAATCTAGGTTTCCTGATACTTCAGCTAGTGCTCTTTCCATCACCACATACAGTTGGTGGCAGATCCCCATAAATGAACGAGAGAGTACAAATGAGGCCCTTGGTTAACTCAATTTCTATAAATTGAAGCCACTGACACATTTTTAAGCAAGAGGAAGTGGTACTCAAATTTGACCTAGACCAAATATGAAACATTGGCACTGTCAAATGGTTTAATATAGAAATGGATATAAAGAAGATGCATTGACATCT
This sequence comes from Phascolarctos cinereus, assembly GCF_003287225.1. NCBI lineage: Eukaryota > Metazoa > Chordata > Mammalia > Diprotodontia > Phascolarctidae > Phascolarctos > Phascolarctos cinereus. The sequence goes on from NW_027556098.1 coordinate 148,296,964, forward strand.
GCTTTGCCCTCAGAACTATGGGGACTTTCTTTCTTACTTGAAGTTGTGAATTTTTCCTTGCACTTTGTCTTCCCCATTAGAATATGAGCTCTTGCTTTTCTATGTGTATACCTAACACTTAGCAGAGTGCTTTGCACAGAGAAAGTCCTTAATAAGTATTTTTCATTCATTCATTTATTCATTCAACATAAACATAAATCAATTCTTGGAGGTAAAATTCACACTAATAGTCATGCTTCTTTTAAACAAAATGATACATTTTCAATATGTCATATAAGTCCCTAGTGTATTTCCCACAATGATAGATAAAGATCCATAGGGACTAATAATTGTATTATCTTATACTATAAGTAGTTTCTGTATGTTAAAAGGAATTGGTAGAAATTGTTTTAGAAGTTAGTAGCCCTTATATGTCTTGGTAATGACCTTTATCAGAGAAACTTGCTATAAACATATTTTCCCTACTTAACAGCTTTGTTTTTCTAATCTTAATTGCCTTGGATTTCTTTGTTCAAAGTCTTTTTAATTTTTTATAACCAAAATTATCCAGTTTATATTCTGTGATTCTCTCTGCCCTGTATTTGGTCATGAACTCTTCCCCTATCCCCAGATCTGAAAAGCAATTTTTTTTATTACTCTAATTTGTTTATGTTGTGACCTTTTATATCTCTGCCATCTATCCATTAGCTTATCTTGGTACATAGTGTAATGTGTTGGTCTAATCCCTATTTCTGTCAGATAGCTGTTCACTGTTTTCAACAATTTTTGTCAGATAGTCTTTATCCCACTAGCTAAGGTCTTTGTATTATTGAATACCAGAGCTAGGTAGCACAGTGGATAGAGTACTAGGCCTGGAATCAGAAAGACCTGAGTTCAAATCTAGCCTCAAATACTTAGTAGCTGTGTGACCCTGGGCAAGTCACTTAACCCTGTTTGCCTCAGTTTTCTTATCTGCAAAATGAGCTGGAGAAGGAAATAGCAAACCATCTAGTGTCTTTGCCAAGAAAGCCACAAATGGGATCATGAAGAGTCAAACTGAACACCAGAGTACTAGATACGTATGCTTCTGTATGTAGTATACTTAGTCTGTTCTATTGATCAATTGCTCTATTTTTTATCTAATATGACATTATTTTGAGAATTACTGGTTTGTAGAATAGTTTGAAATCAAGCACTATGAGGCCCACTTTGTCCTCATTTCTTTTCATTATTTCTTTTGAGATCCTAAGTTTTTTTTGTTTCCATATGAATTTCATTATTATTTTCTTACCAATTGATAGGGTCTATTTTTACTGAACACTAGGCTAATCTGTTCCATAACTTATCAGATTTTTAATCAGTACCAAATTGTTTTGCATAATTACTACGTTGCAGTGTAGCTATTTGTCAATTAACAAATAGTCAAAGGCCATGAATAGGCAGTTCTTAAGGTAAGTAATCCAAGTTATCTATAGGCATATGAAAAAAAATGTTCCAAATCATTTCTCCTCCAAGTATGGTTCTACCATATACCCGTCAAACTGGAAACATTGACAAAAAGAGAAAATGACAAAAGTTAGAGGGGCTGTTACAAAAAAATGGCATATTGACGAACTGTTGGTAGAGTTGTGGTAAATCTGGTCTGGAAGACAATTTAGAACTATGCTCCCCAAGGTTACTAAACTGCATGCTCTTTGACCCAAAAATCCCACTACTAGATCTAGACCCCTAAAGAAATCAAAGAGAAAAAGACCCATATGTACAAAACATTTATAGCAGCTCTTTTTGTAGTAGCAAAGAATTAGAAACTAAGGGGTACCTGTTAATTGGGAAATGGCTGAACAAATAAATGAAAAGTAATAGAACCATTTTGTATTGTAAGAAATGGTGAAAGAGATGATTTCAGAGAAACCTGGGAAAACTTATATAAACTGATACAGAATGAAGTGAATAGAACCAGGAGAACAGTTTATGCAATAGCAAAATTGAAAAAATAAACAATTTTGAAAGACTTAATAACTTTGATCTGTACAATGAGTAACCTTGATTCCAGAGGACCAATGATGAGGAGAGGTGGTGGATTAAATATGCAGAAAATTACATATTTTTGGATTTTGGACAATACAGGAATTTTTGCTTTCTATGCATATTTGTTTTTGTTTTTCTATTCCTTTCTCCTCCCTCCCCTCTCCCAATGAGACAGGAAGGGAGAGAAAAAAAAATACATGGATAATTTTAAAAGTACCTTTTTTGCTACACATGTACTTCAGGAAGGTTAAAGAGAGAAAGAAAAGCCCAATATATTCCCAAACATTTATAGCAACCCTTTTTTTTTATAGTAGCAAAGAAATGAAAACAAGGTAGATGTCTTTGATTAGGGAGTGACTAAACAAAGTGTGATAGATGAATGTAATGGGATATTACTGCACTATAGGAAGAGATAAATATGGAGAATTTGGAAAAGCATGGGAAGACAAGAATTGATACAAAGTAAATGGAACCAAGAAAACAATATGTAAAACGACCACAACAATGTAAATCAAAAGAATAACATGGAAATGAAAACTGAATGTTGCATAATTAAGCTTGACTATGATGAAGAAATATGAGAATGTCCTTCTATTTTTTCTTTTGTTAGTTTGTAGAGGTAGGGGACTGTGGAGGTGTATACTGTTGGACTTGATGTGCTGGTTAGTTCTGTCATAGGGCTTTTTTCTGTCCCTCTTTATCTAAACTCTTTGTTAAATGGAATTGTCCTTCAGGTTAGAGATGAGGGAGGCATATTGGGAAATGAATGTTTTGCAAAAAGAAAAGGAGTTAAAATAAGTTAGTGTCAAGGTCTTCTAATATTTTTGCATCATTTATTTTTAGATGTTAAAGTTGTCCTCATTTACATAGTTGTAGTCACAATTATATGTATCTAGATTATCTATCTATCTATCTATCTATCTATCTATCTATTTCTTTTGGTCAAGACAAGTCATAGAGCATTTATTAAGTACTTACCATGTTCAAGGTGTTCTGCTTTTTTATTTTCTGAAATAATTTAAAACAAGTCTTCCCATATATCTTTGATTTATCCACATCTGTTGTTCTTTATGGCTCAGTGGTATTCCATTAAATTTAATATACTAAAATATATTCAGCTACTTCTGAATTGTTAGGTCTTTCTGAGTGACCCTGGGTGTATATGTATATGTATATGTATATGTATATGTATATGTATATGTATATGTATATGTATATGTATATGTATATGTATATGTATATGTATATGTATATGTATATGTATATGTATATGTATATGTATATGTATATGTATATGTATATGTATATGTATATGTATATGTATATGTATGTATATGTGTGGGTATGTGTGTGTGTGCATGTATAAACTGGCTGGAGATAGAGGTAACAAATCATAGTCATTGAAACCTATAGCTAGAAGAGACCTTAGAATAATATTAATAATAACTATCATTTATATAGTGCTTACTCTGTGCCAGGTGCTGTGCTAAATGCTTTATAATTATAATCTTATTTAATCCTCACAGCAACCTTGGGAGGTAGATAGGAGGTAGAGCCAAGGACCCAAGTGTCTTACACTGCTGTGTCTACTTAGGAAATGGAAGGCAGAGAGGAATCTCTTGACACAGTGAAGAGGTCAGATATGGTAAGGGGAATTCCATGGAGTATGGAGGCAGGAAGCTGCTCAAGTAAGCAGGTTTACCAAACATCTTCATTCAGTACATGTTCAGGACCAGAAACAGCTCAGGCAGGGGAAATGACAGTAACTGGTTGGATCATCCTCAGGTAGAAAGCGGAGCCAGAGCTTTGAGCACACTGGTGGATTTATGTAGGGACTAGAATAGGTTTTGAATACTCCTCTCTTTCTCTGACTCTTAGTCATCAAGGGAGTTATTCATGGCCAGAGTCTGATATCAAATCTGCCCCACCAATTCAGTGTTTCTGGGAATACTGTTGGTTGACAGCAATCCTAAAGGTGGGTTCATGAAAAAGCTCAGACATTACAATTACCAGGCAAGATAGCCCAAAGTAGGTGGGACAAAAGTCCCTACATTAATGATGGGATCTAGGACCCTCCCCGCCTTGGACTTTCCCAGGAATTTCAGGAACTCAGCCCCTGAACTTGGATCCCTGGTGTTCACAGGAGGCATAGGGCTCTTCCCAGTATAATCCTTTCAACTGGCCCCCTGACCTAGCCCAATCCTTCATTTTTTGCTTCCAATGAAATTTCCTATGTAAATTTTTCCACACATTTCAGTCACCAGTGCCTCCACCCAAAGCATCTGGCTCACCCTAGCCCACCTTCATTACTTAATTAGCTTACTTGACACTCCTTAATCCTATTCAAATCTTCCCACAATCTTTTTCCCTATAAAAACCATCAGTCTTGTCCTTATCAAATGCACAGACTTACTAGGAATCTCTCCCACCCCAATTGGTGTTTTAATAAACTCACTATGTGGACTGAAAGAAGGCTTGAGTGGTTGAATTCTTTTGAGGCAGACCAGAGCCTTTTACTCTTGCATTTTGGGGTTCCTAAGACCCATAGACTGTAACACTAAGACAACCTTAAGTTGGCATAGATCATGATCTCAGGTACTCTGTGTAGTGTGGGGCCCCATGACTGGGGGCATATAGACAGTCTGTTCCAGTCAAGTATAGTCGTGCCAGTGCAATGGTAGTGGAAGGCTGAGTCCCAGGAAAAGGGTGAAAACACATTAGGACACTTAAGTTACAGCATCTAGGACCATGTAAGAGATTGGAAGGGGACATGCTTTCTCTCTTCAGCAATCTTCTACCTGCCAGTTACCATGATCATTGCAGGGAGGAAACATTTCTTTCTTCTCCTCCCTTTTCCCCATGTTATCACCTTGAGGCAAGACTGTCTTTGTGTTGGTTTCCGCTCTCTTGCAGATACATTTGGGGATAACACAAATGGCCACCCTACAAGGTTGGGACCCAGGTACAAGTTGTTGTTTTTGTTGGTCCTTCATTCTTGAAGAGGACCAATAACACCATGAGGATGATGTCTTGACTTGCCTGTGAATTGGAGGAGTGGGGCAGAGCTGTGCAAAGTTGTCATCCTCACTGTCTTCTCCACAGTCATCAAAATCCAGTGGCAAGACAAAGGTCAAGAAGACTGGCAATGACCCAGGATGCAGTGGGTGACTTTGGACTTTCTAAATTAAGGTCTTTCCCAGATCTCAATTTGTCTGATGCCACACCTATTCAGTGACTGAGCGCTAGGTAAGAGACAAAAGATGACTCAGTTTACCATCACAAAGATATCAGTCTGGGAGGAGAAGACCCTCAGAATTTCTGGTCAGAACAGAAAATAATTGCTATTTACGTTCACTATAGACCACTATAATTATAGTGAGGCACATGTATAAGAAATATGTGCAACAAGGTTAGCTCAAAACACCTGCTCTGGAAGTCCTTCCTTCTGTGTAGAGACTTCATGCAGAACCCTTCTTGTTGTTGTTGTTGTTGTTGTTGTTCCTTCATTCTCAAAGAAGACCAAGGACGTCATAAGGGTGATATCTTTGATGGGGTTGGGATCTGGGCCCCAGAAAGGAAAAATCCTGGACTTTCCCACATGGCCAAATCTCTGGCCTTTGCCTGAGGCTATAATCTCATCAACTGGCCTTTCATTGTGGCTATGCCCACTTTGCCTGAGGCTACAATCCCATCAACTGGCCTTTCATTGTGGCTATGCCCAATCTCTGTTACCCTTAACCTAGCCTGGGCCTCCAGTGTCTTACCTCCCTGTGGCCCCCCTGGCCACTTCCCACCCTTAATCCTATCTAGGCTTCATTCTCCCTTGGCCACGCCTGAAGTTCTATTACCTCATAGACTGCTTGACCACTCTAGATCCCTCCCATAGTCTTTCTGTATATAAGGTCCATCTCATGTCCATTAAGGTGCTTAGATTCTTAAAATCTAGCCACTGCTCAGTTTTTCCACAATCTAGCCAATAGTCCATAGATGCTCAGATTCCTTAAGAGTCTGGCTAATATGGTGAATCTTCAATAAACCTTGTTTTTGGCTGAAAGAAGGCCTGGGTCTAATTCTCTCAGACAGGACCTGTGTGTTGTGATTTGGGGATTCCAGGATCCCTAACCTCTAGACCTCATCATCTTGACTTGTCTGTGAATCAGATATGAATGGGGCAAAGATGTCCAAAAGTTGTCAACCTCACTCTCTCTAGTCATCAAAGACAAAGGTCAAGACCGCAGGCACAGGTGAAGGTTGAATAGATGAATTTGAGGCAGATAAAGAAACCACAGGCTTCACAGTCTTTGAGCAATTTAATCTATCTGATAAGGATAGGTAGTAGGATCTGTGGAAGCTGGGGAGAGCAGGAGAGGGACTGGAAGGAGAAGGCCACAAATAAGTACAGTATGTGGAGAAGCAACAGTAGTGGAGAAATTGTGGTCACAAGGAAAAAAAAGATATCAACTTTAATAAAATCTTTTAGAAGGAAAGAGGAGGAAGGAAAATGAGTAGGACAAGGGGTAAAGGTGGGAGATAGAAAATAAGAGGAAAATATGGATACCTTAACTTGTATATATTTTGCATATGGTTATATATTTATGTATGTGGTACCTACCTTAATAGATTGTAAGCTCCTTGAAGGCAGGAATGGTTTCATTTTTATCTTTGTAACCCCAGTGCCTAGCATAGAACCTGACAGACACTTAACTGCTGATTGATTGATTGATTAAGATGATAGATATAACTTGAATAGTAAATGAGAAAGAACAAAAATGTAAACACATATAAATGCTGTTCATTGGCTGACCCAATAACCTCTCCAAAATGTTACCACATTCCCTCAAATATCTGAGATCTGACTTCATTTTAGGCCCAACTTAATGATGCTACTTAGGACAGCTAGGTGATGCAGTGGAAAGAATACAGGCCCTAGAGTCTGGAGGACCTAAGTTCAAATTGCGCCTCAGAAACATACTAGCTGTGTGACTTTGAGAAAGTCACTTAATGCTGCTTGCCTCAGTTTTCTCATCTGTAAAAATGGGCTGGAGAAGGAAATGGCAAACTACTTCAGTATCTTTGCCAAGAAGACTCCAAATGGGGTCATAGAGAGTTGGACACTCAACTACAACAACAATGGTGCTACTTTTATGTCCTAGCAAACAACTTGGATGCTCTTCTTTTTTTGGGGGGGGGGCAGGGAGAAGGAGACCTGCAAAGGCTCTGATTTTTTTTCCTTCTGCAAACTAAGACAAGCTTTCCACTAACCCATTTTTGCTTTGCTGCAAATACTGCGTGTCTTCCACATACCCAAGAAAATATTTAGAAGGCTAAGAGAATCTATAAGGGAATATAAAAGCACAATTAGATAGATAGATAAGGATCACCTCCTGACAATATGTTATGTCACCTCCAGAGCACTTCCATTTTTAAGGGTCTGTTGACATTTCATTATCAGCTCCACAAGGGAAGGTGATAACTCAGCCATTTTAATTCTGCAGTGAATTGAAGTATGTGTGCACAATCTTTTGGATTAAGTGAATTTTTTTTCCTCTTCAAAAGGGCTTTAAATTGTTTCTTCATTTCTGATGTGTAGATAAGACTGAATTTGAATAGCTCAGTCCACTTTCTATGCAGTTTGAATGTTGACAATAAATAATACATGTTAGATAACAATCACTGAAATTTAGATGAAGCTGGAACTTGAAAAAGACTAATTTGTCGTTTACCACCTATAAAAGTAGGCTCCTTTAAAAAAAATCCTGCTCATAAAAAATTCCTTTTAAAAATCAAATTCTTTCTGAAGTAGAATAAATAGTGGCTTTTCTCATTATGCCCACAAGGAGTTTTTATACGTTGATTGGAATTTCATAAAAAACTGGCCCTTTCACACTGTGTGATGAAAAGGGAATATATTACAAATTACTTATAGGCAAATCCTAATTATTTTTTGTTGTTCAAGAAGAAGTGAAGACAGAGTGCTCTGTTCATCGGCAAATCCTCTGGTATCTATTGGAAATGAGAGTGTAAGAGGTCAAAGCCCATGGCAATTCAAACACTTAAGAACCCCAAAGAATACTTGTTGTTATATTTCTCTAATTGTTACCTTTCCTTCCTTAAAACTTTGATCATGCTAACACAACAACAATTATTCTCTTCCTTCAGTGGGCAGCAGCATGGAGTAGGAGATGAGATCTAGGTCCTGCTTCTTGTTCTGCAACTAACTAGCTGTGGATTTCCCCATTCTGGGCCTTAGTTTCCTGGACTGAGTGAAGTAAAACAAAGAGATTAGGCTTAGATGACTGTTACATTTTTTTCAGTTGTGTTTCTGACCCTTTGTGATGTCATTTGGGTTTTTTACTTGGCAAAGATGATGGAGTGCTTTGCCATTTCCTAGTCCAGTTCATTTTACAGATGAAGAAAATGAGGCCAACAGAATTCAGTGACTTGCCCAACTCACATAGCTAGTAACTGTCTGAGGCCAGATTTGGATGCATGAAGAGAAGTGTTCTTGACTTAGGCCTGACATTCTATCCACTGCACCACTTAGCTGCCCTTACTGATTGCTATAGTCCTTTCTAACTTTACTATTCTATAAGATTCTGTGAATGGTGTTAATGGACTGACTGAATACCCTTTCTAAGTCTTACCAGATTCCCAAGAGACCTGAGATCCCACCTGATTTTATGTTCTGTTTAATCTTGTGGCATTATGAGTATGGTCTCACACATTGGTTACTAAAAAAGCTTTTCTGCTTGGGATCATTGTGTAATATGTACAGCAAACACAGCTGACAGAAAAGCAAAGGAAATAATGAATGATGTCATTTAAACAAAGAGTGTATTCATCTTATCTACAATTTGTATCAGAATGGTGAGGCTGTATATAAAATGTTAGATGAGGGTCAACTAGGTGGTGCAGTAGATAGAGTGCTAGACCTCAGGAGGACCTGAGTTCAAATCCAGCCTCAGATACTTATAAGCTATGTGACCCTGAGCAAGTCATTTAACCCCCATTGCCTCTAAACAAGCAAACAAACAAACAAGCAAAGAAAATGTTAGATGAGGCAGAAACCTGTGGAATTGTAAAAAAAAAATGGATCACTGGCATTAAAGCCAAAGGATTGGCTTTACCTCCAAGATCTGTCACTCATCAGCTTACTAGCCGAATCTGTGAACACACTATTGTACCTCTCTCAGTTTCCTCATCTGCAAAATGGGGATAACAATACTTGTACTACCTACCACCCAGAGTTATTTTTGAGAATTGTGCTTTGTAAACTTTAAGGCAATAGAAGAATATGAACAATTATTATTATGCTAAAGAAAAAGTTGACCAATTGACAAATATTCTAATGTACTTGGCAATTATATTTCTCAGTGTAAATGAAACAATTAGGGGTTTTTTTTGGCTGATAATTTAGTCTTTTAGGAGTTTGATTAGTGTGGATCTGTTTTGCAGTGCTTGGTCACCCTTGGGTGAACTGATTGAATTACTGATCATGTAAAGGGGAAAATCACACTCTGTAACTGTGGCAAATCCGCTATGATATACAGGACTATATAAAAGGGAATTGTTCTTATTTGTATAGGGCCAAGGAGTGTTTATGGTTTCCCTTTCTCATTAGTTAGGGAGGGATTTTAAGGGGAGACTGAATTTGAAAAATCACAGATATTTTCCTTTCTGGTCCTACCAGCCGCTGGTGCGTCCCTCTCTAAGGGGAAACATAGTGAGTACTCTCTGGTCTCATTCTTCCAGAGCTAGGAGCTTTATGTTCTCCTGTGGGTTCTAGGATACCCTGAGGGGTTAGGGTAGCTTTTCTCTAATGCCATCTGCTTGAATGCTCATTGGCTGTCTCCTGCCCACCCTCTACATATACACTGTTGTGTGTGTGCCAATGACTAAATTTCAGTTCCATTTGACTACTAAATATCAGTTAGCTTCTACAAAGAGATATTTACTTTGAAGATTACAAAATAGCAAGAGTTTTAACATTTCCCTCAACACTTTAAGGGCACATTCTTCTGTATCCCTCTTCAGTTTCTGAGAAATCTGAGCTCTGGCTTTTCTTAAATAACATTTTTTCCATCAAGTTCATGTCGTTGCCCTTTGGGACACTGATGTGGAGCCACTGCAAAACTAAGAAGTTAGGATGCCCGCTTTCCATTTTCCTAAAAGAAAAAAATGCCAAGGGTGTCAAAAACACAAGCTTGTATTCATAGAGCCATATGGCCTTGGACATGCACAGTGTAATAGAAGAAATCAAAGATTCACTGAAGTTGAACAACCAAACGAAATGCTGAAAAGAACTGCACAAGCCAAATAAGATATCCCCATTTCTGGATACATCATCAATCAAAAAAGCTTTCTAACCACATGGTTAGCAGATTGGAACCATCTATAATCAATCAGCCAATCGATCAATAAACATAGTGCCTATTGTGTGGCAAGCACTATTCTAAGTGTTGGAGATAAAAAAAAAAGAAGCCAAAAGCAGTTTCTGCCCTCAAGGAACTTACAATCTATAATATGTATGCACGTGTGCCACAGGTATTTCCATTCTATGTTATCGCAACTCTCTTGGAAGTGAACTCTCCTGGAAGTGAACTCTCCAGCATCTCCCACATAGGAAATTTGCATTAATCAAGCTCTGTGTACCTGCTAGTTCTTATTTCAGAAGGCTTCTTCCTCCTATTCTGGTTGTATCTTGGATATTTATGTAATGCTGTTTCCCTCATTAGAGTATAAGCTTCTTGGAGGTAGGCATTGTTGTTGCTTTTTAATTTTATCTGCAACCCTAAACAAGGTGCCTAGTTTTTGTTTGATTCATTGATCTTCTTTAGTGGGATGACAATAACAACAATAATAACAACAATGATAATATAGCAGCTGTTGGGGCATCTTGACCCTCATGATGTATATATATAGACCAGAATAGACCAGAAAAGATTAGACAGTGGGCAGCAGCTACCTGGGCTAGGTGGATAATTATGTGATTTCTTTCTTGCTGGGGAGTCTAGCATAATAGGTGGGGGAAAGGAGGAAAATGAACCATTTACTTATGGGCAGTTATTCCAGGGGTGAGGAATTGGGGAATGGATTTGAGTACTAAGGTATGGAAAAAAAATCATTGAGACTGAATAAAAAGAAAAAGTTTAAGCTAATTGAATTACAGTGGGGCTAGGGGAAAAGCCTAATCAGGTTGACAATGACCAGAGTGAATTGACTATTGACAAAACTCTAATATGCATGACCACATCAGGAAGAATGGCTGCCACATCCCCCCTCTGTCTCTTACAGACCCTGCCTCAAACTCAATACCTCACCCTTATCTCCTTTGTTTTTTGTGGTCCCATTAAGTGACAAGGATTATGAACTCAGTGACTTTTCTTTGTCCTTCCCTACCTCTACCAGTTCCTCTCATCTTCTGTTCATCTTTTAAATGTTCCCCACATTTGTCACTCCTAGAAAAGGCTTCCTCTTCCCTTTCTAGTCACGTTTCCACAGTTCATTTAGAAGATGCCTGCTCCTGCAACGACAAAGATGAACAGCTTTGCTCAAGCCCATCCATAATCCTTCTCATTGCAGCTCTTGTGGAGAAACTTACTCAACTCCTCCCTTCACCAACCAGACACCTGCTAATTTGCACGTTGCTCTGATTAAGCCAACATGCGAAGCAAACAGAATGGAGTGTGCATTCTGTTCTGTTGCATCCCAATCTCATTGAGGGAAACACATCTCATTTGCCTTTGTCAGGGAAGCTGAGACCTCCTTCCACTGAGGCAGGCTTTAGTATCAGACAAGTGTAGTTTGGTAGCATCACTTTTTAGTTCTTTGCCTTAGACACATGTTGGCTTGTGTGACTCTGGGCAAGTCATTTAACTCCTCAGCAATTCTCTTAGACCCCAAGTTGTAGAGCAAGCATAGATGAGTTTTGTTTTGTTTTGTTTTGCTTTTCCCATTTGGACCTTCCTTTATTGATGAAATCACAGGTACAGTCCCAAACCAACCAAACTAACTAAATTAATAAAATGGTCATGCCAGGGTATGAGGGTTGATCAGTCAATGGAATTGAATCAGAAGTTGTAACCAAGGAAGCAGTGAATATTTGCAAGAAGCAAATACTAGGGGAGCAGTGGGCCCAGTTAGAAACAAGAATCAGAAAAACACAGATACCTGAGAGCAGAGGGCTGGACATTCATAATATGGGTAGTTAATAAATAACCAGGAGCGGGGGGGGGGGGGAAGAGGGGGAGGAGGAGGAGGGAAACAGTGAGACAGGTTAACAAAAGACAGGAAGACAGTCAGGAGTCAGGAGTTTTGTAGGTAACTGAAAGAGCAGAACAAGGCAAGAAGGAGGACAGGTACTAAGTACCAGATTAAAAGAAACGACTTTGGTGAACTACACAGTGTCTTATTCCAGCCTCAGCAGCCTCTTACCCTGGGAGAGGGGGAGAGACAATGGGTGAGGAAGAGTCTGAGATCAGTGCCGACTCAGCACAAGGGACAGATCTACTCTACTGCTCCACCTCTGGCCCCCTTGCATTGTTCTGGTAAGAAATCCAAAGGATCAAGTCCATCCCAAGACCACTGCTGAGCAAAACTTGCCACAGGGCTTTCAAGTGATGATAAATCAAGGTAGCTAGTCTAATGATGAGTGTGGGGGTGGGGAGCAGTTATAGTTCTGTCAAAATTAGTTCCATGAAATTTGTGTACTTCATGTAGCCACCCTTAAATACTATGGAGGAAAGTCATGGGTATAATGAAAACACACACACACATACTCTCTCTGTCTCTCTCTCTCTCTGTCTCTCTCTCTCTCTCTCTCTCTCTCTCACACACACACACACACACACACACACACACACACACACACACACACACACACTGGATTTTGGCATCAGACTACACGATTTCAAATACCAGATATGATGTTGACTACGTGTGTGACCTTCAACAAGACACTTCATTTCTGTGGGACTGTTTCCTAATCTTTAAAATGAGTTGTGCTAGATGATCTTGAAGGCCCAGTATTCCTTAAAATCTATGATCTTATAAATGGAGAGCCATGGGAGGCAGCATGGTGCAATGTAGAACATTGAACTGGGAATCAGAATGGCTCAATTCAAATCCTAGACCAATCATTAATTAACTGTGTAACCTTGGGCAAGTCAGTCTTCTTCTGTGAACCTTTGTTTCCTCACCTGCAAAATGAGGTTAGACTCATTTGCTGGTACCCAACTTTTTGCTGTAAGAGGATCCATTTAAATGATAAAAATTTCATGGATTCCTATGTGATAGAAGTCATATTATTAGTATCCATTCATTTTAAAAATACATAAGCCAAAAAGTTACTATGGATTTTAAATGAACGTGTGTTTTACTCATCACAATAGCATCTACAGACAATTGAAGAATAGCAGTAAGTCTATATGAGACATGTTATGCTACACTTTAGTTAATAGGTCTGTCTGTGATCTTATTAATGCTAGTCTTTCTTTTAATAGTGCAGATTGCAATCCATCCATATAACTGACAAAGTCCCGTCCATAAATTATCATAGGATGTCAACCCAAAATGATGGAGACCTACCTCTTATGACATTCCATGCATGACAATATTCCCAGCACATGTATTGCCCATTTTTGATCTTTGGGTCCTTGCTATATGTGAATCTCTAACTTCTATTCCAGTCACAAATGTCTTGAATGATATCTTCTATGTCAGTTCTTTTTCCCAAATCATTATTGGAACTGTACCCCTGCCTCAGGGATCATCTAGTCCCACCTGGACTTGTAGTCAAGGAGATCTCAATCAATAAGTGTTTATTATTATGTTCCAAGCATTGTGCTAAGCATTGAGGATATAAAGAAAGTCAAAGACAGGCCCTGCCTTATAGGAGCTTATAATCTAGTGAGTTCAAATCTTACCTCAGACACTAAGTTAGTTGTGTGACCCTGGACAAGTCATTTAACCTTTATCTACCTCAACTTTCTCATCTGTAAAATAGTGACAATAATAGCACTTGCCTTCTAGGGTTGTTGTGAGGATTAAATGAGATAATAGTTTTAAAGTGTTATGTAAATTTTAGCTATTATTATGTAAAATATTGCTAGTACATTCATCTGATTCTCATGAATATAAGGCCCTTCACTATATTGGTCACCCTCAACTTAATGCTATCTGGCTCAATCACATCCTTCCCAAAATTGGACCCAGAACTAAATACAATCCCATTGGATATGTACAGGAAAACTCAACTTTCCAACTCCTGACAGCCAGCAAAGGCTACTAGAATTATTCACAATTCTTTCTTTTGGCTTTCAGAATTTGATGTGATCCATTAAAGTTTGAGAGCCACATATTATTTTTTTGCTATTTTGGTTTCATCACCTCCTATACAATATCTGGGCCTGAAACAGAAGGATTGGACATTAAGATGAGAGATGTTTCCTCCAAATGTGGAATAGTTGCAAAGCAATCATAATAATGAAATAGATTGTGGGCGTAATGTGCCTGTGTTTTCTCATTATGGCATCTTTGGCTGTGATGTTCCTGTATTGAAGGCACCACTTATATACATTAAAAATGATATAGGTGACCATTTAGAATGATTATTGCCCTCCTAAGACAATATTGGGGGCCCCTTTTTTTTTTTATTAAAAAGTCTTATATGGTAAATTTTTAAATGAATTCCTTTATTTTAATGTATAAATGTTATAGTAATGCCTAATAGAGCACATTCTTTATTTGTTTCTCATTTTTTCTAATATCTCCAGGATCGTCCATTATACAGAGCCTATTTCCACATTCAGTGGAAGACCTCAGACTATCCTGAAACAAATAAACTCTCATTTATCTTTGCTGATAGATCTACTTCCTCCCTCCCCTGCCCCAATCCTCCACTCTATATCACTCCACCTTATATATAGTAAAATGAGAATGTTTGATGTTTCATTCCTCTATTTGGTCAGCTCCTCCTCTCCATCCTAGTAACATCCATCTTTTGTCTCTGTCCCCCAGACCACTAATCATAGAGACAGCTGGGTGGCTCAGGGGATAGAACATTGGTCTTAGAATCAGGAAGCCTTGAGTTCAAATCCTGCCTCAGACACGTAGCAAGTTATTTGACTTCTCTCAGCCTTGGTTTGCTTATCTGTGAAATAGGGATGATAATGGTAGCTATCTCACAGAGTCTGTGAGGTTCAAATAAGACAACATATGTAAACTGCTTTACAAAACTTAAAGTGCTGTGGAAATGCTTTCTGTTAATTCAGTCTAATCATTCATTGGAACTTGATTATAATTTTTATGGGATTCTGAAATTGGCAAAGCTCCTTTATCTATGTTATCAAATTGGATTCTGTCAACAATTCCACAAGTTAAACAATGCCTAAAGTAGATTATTTCTGTTTTTGTAAATGAGGAAGGTCAGGGAGGGGAAGTTTCTTAAGCAAGTTCACAAAGCCTGTAAGGTATGGCTGAGATGAGACCTCAGGTCTTCTGACTTCTGGTCTCATGATCTTTCCAAAGCATTTTCTCCTTTTTTAATGCCCAGGGTAGCCATGGTTTGTAGGTGAAACGGTGTGTGTGAATGTGATGAGGATGGGACCTGGACCCCCAAAAAGGAAAAACCCTGGACTTTCCCATATGGCCAAATCTCTGCTGTTCTCTGAGGCTATAACCCTATCAACTGGTCTTTCATTATTGCCTATGCCCAATCTACCTCCAGATGGCATGCCTCCCCCAACCCCCTGCCCCTGCCCCTTCCCACCCTTAATCCTATCTAAACTCCATTCTTCTTTGGCCATGTGGTCCAGGTTCCAGGCATTTTGTTCACCCCAAGTTACTGGACACTCACATCTAGATCTTCCTTAGACCCCTCCTCCAGTTACCCCAAACTACTTGGCCACTCCTACATACCTCCCATGGTCTTTCTGTATATAAGGTCCATCTTATCTCCATTAAGGTGCTCAAATTCTTAAAATCTAGCCATGGCTCAGATTCTTTAAGAGTCTAGCCAAGGGCTCAGATTCTTAAGATCTGGCCTGTTTGCATAAGCAATACAAATGCTCGGTTTAGATTCCTGAAGAGTCTGCCCAATATGGTGGATGTTCTAATAAACCTTGTCTTTGGCTGAAAGAAGTCTTGGGTCAAATTCTTTTGGGCATGTTGTGATTTCAGGGTCCCAGCATCCCTAAACCTCTAAATCTCAACAAATGTGTGTGTGTGTGTGTGTGTGTGTGTGGTGGGGATGGGGAGGGGAAGTATTGAGTGGTCTTGCTCATACACTTAGACTACCTGAAAAAATAACTGACATTTAAGGTTTGCAAAGAGCTTTACACAATTATCTCAAATAAGCCTGACAACAACACTGTGAGGTAGATATGGTAGGTATTATTGAGAGAGAGAGAGAGAGAGAGAGAGAGAGAGAGAGACAGAGAGAGAGACAGAGAGAGAGACAGAGACAGAGAGAGAGACAGAGAGAGAGAGAGAGAGAGAGAGACAGAGAGAGAGAGAGAGAGAGAGAGAGAGAGAGAGAGAGACAGAGAGAGAGACAAAGAAAGAGACAGAGAAAGACAGAGACAGAGAGAGAGCCACAGACAGACAGACAGAGAGAGACAGGGACAGAGAGAGAAGGTAGACCCATAGAGTGGCTATGCTATATTGCTAGACTACAGGGGGCATGGAAAGGAGTAATATGTAAGAAGAGAGAAATATAAGAAGAAGCAGGTTGTTAAGAGCCTTGAATAATAGACAGAGAAATTTATAATAGATCTTAGATGTAATAGAAGCTTCTGGATTTTACTGAGTAGATGAGCTATATGATCAGATCTGAACTTTAGGAAAATCATTTTGGGAGTTATGTGGAAGATGGATTGAAGTGGGAAGAGACTTGAGGGAGGGAGGCTTCAAGATGAATGTTTGGCATCATTCATTTTCCAGGAAAACCCTTACTATAGAGGAAAGAATTATAAATAAGCAAGCATTCTATGCTGAATGCTTACATTGACTAAGGCTAGGCCCCAATTTCATCAGTGTCACAAATAGGAGAGAGTAAATGGTAGAGATTTTCTGTCTTTCAAAACCAAACTGTTCATAAAGACCAGGCCAGTCTCTTGGTATTTTAGGTTCCATACTGCAATAGAGTGAGATACTCCTAGGTCATTCAGCAGTTAGCAAAAGGAGATTTGCTTAGCCATAGCAGAAAAGGGAGATTGAAAAAAAAAAGATAGACATTGACATTTTTCTAGTTGGTTCAGTGGAGAGAAGCTTCTATTGTGATTCACCTTTCAAGCATCAGAGTTCTCCCCTGCTTTTTATTCAGGTGCTGAGAATGTGATCAATATATCAATAGTCTGAGACTACCAAGTTGAGTCTCCTGAACCAAACAAGTCTCGAATTTCTCAATACCTTGTATTGCTAAGCAGCCTTATTTACTGCAGCTTAAATTAGTTTTGGTTTGGATTGGTTTAGAAATGACACAGAGTCTCAAGTTTGATTTATATATAAGTATATAGCAGAAGTATTTATTATGGTAGTAAAATAGAATTAAGATTAGTAGGTAGAATAGAGTTAATTATCAAGTCCCAATAGGTAACAGTAACATACTTAAATCTATTGGTATCAAATCTTGTCACGATTAATCATCACCACCTGGAGAATGATCTACATCTGGATCACATGGGCTGGGGAGTCCTGGTTTTCAGCCTCCAGAGTCTTAACAGGAAAATCTTGGGCTATGCATACACACCTTGGGGGAGACTCCAAAGGTGAATTCAGGACTACCTGCCTTTAGTAGTTTCTTCTAACAAAGAAGGCAGTTTGCAAAAAACAAAAACAAAATGTGATCTGTGGGAAAGTTGCTGCTCTCAAAACATCCTTTAGAGTATTCCTGCTTATGAATATTTGGCTCCTGGAGGGGTGGCCAGCCCTTCGTGGGAGCAAATACCATAAACAGTCCATCTAGCTAGGAATAATATTAACATGAAAAAAGAGTCAGGGTCAAATTGCCTTACTGAGTGAGGTCACAATGTCTTTTTAAAAAATTCATTCATCACATACCTTTAAAGGAAAAACCAGCTTAACTTGCATGGGAGAAGAGTGGGTGAGTTCAAATATTGCTCCTACCACAAAGTTTGGTTAGGCACAGAGTTTTTATTAAATACTTCTCTGAACTATAAGAGCAATATAATGTAATCACACAAAAGTTAGGCCAGGATCTAGGTTTATCTTTTGCACTGGGGCTTCATATTTCTTCAATACTTTAGTGGCTCTATGGTCTCAATATGAATATGCTCTCTTTTGATGTGGTTGGCAACTCATCTATGCCACCTCAGACTCTGTAAATCTCGTCCATATTCTAGAACCTCCATAGGGAGGTCATTCAGTGTTCTGGGGGTGTTCTAGACCTCTTAACATTGTAAAGGTACCAATGCAGCATGCATCTTGATCTCAATACATGACCAGTCCTCTTCCTTGATAAGTCATGCATCTTTTTGATGTTTTTAATGGCACTTCACATATGTCTTAATTCTAATATTTTCAGGTTATTTTATACAGCTCTCTGCTGAAAAGAAGTATAGTCTATTTCTCTCTGAGGAGGATCAATCAACAGTCTTTACTAAGCACATACTATATTGCCAGCCATGTCCTACTGATAAAAGAAGGAAAGGAAGGGAAAAATAACCAACAAAGTTTATGCTATCATCCCTTCCCTCAGAGAACTTAAAAACTGGTTGAGTGAAATGGTGAGATGAGACTCATGAGGGAGACAAAAAGCAATACAGTAGAAAATAGTGTGATGCTGAACTCGTAGGACTGTTTAAGGTTGATGATTGACTTGTGTGCTTTTTAATAAGCAACTTTGCTAAGTGGTCACATGTCTGAGTTCTGTGATACAGACACATAAATTGGTGTGGCTGTTACTAGACTGCCTATGTGTCTAGAGAGATAGTAATTGGCCTTGGGACTGATTCCTCTGAAAGTATATTTAATGAAGTAATTACTAATATTTTCAGACATAGATGATTCCCATTTGTTGGTCCTTTTTTTGTTGTTATTGTTGGTCAAGTACTCTTTGGCCTCCCATGAACATGAAATATTTATAACTTGGCTAGAAAAATACATTCTGAATCTTATATAGGTTCTTTATAAATAACACAAAACTTTTTGTGGGAATATTCCTGAAGAGTTGTGTTCTAATATCAATATTTCAGCAATGAATTGACATCAAGTCTGCCAGAAGCCAACCTGTTTATTATTTCCTACATATCTATGCATTCACTGAGACATCAGGAGAATAGTCTTGACCCCAATCACTCATTTCTATTCTGCAACATTCTTGGGCACGGTATAGTTAAGTTTATTTAAGCCATTGCCATTTGGGCTGTGTGCTTTTTTTTCTTTTAATCTTTCTTTCTTGATGCTTAAGATGAAAGGTAAGGGGTGGTGGCAGTCCAGTATAGGGTGAGGGAAAAGAGAAGAAAAAGCAGAGAGAGCAAGAGTCCTGAAGAAAAATGGAGAGAAATAGAAAGAGACATAGATACAGAGAAACTACAGGCAGGTACCCTGATAGAGAGACAGAGAAAAAGACATAGACAAAGAAATAAAGAAGCAGAGATAGACTTACAGAGACAAAGAGATTCAGCGAGCTAGATCCAAAGACAGAAATGGAGAGAGAGAGAGAGAGAGAGAGAGAGAGAGAGAGAGAGAGAGAGAGAGAGAGTGAGTGCTATAGAGACAGAAACATATGGTAAGACAGGAAAGACAGATAGAAACAGAAACCAAGATTTAGAGAACACACAGAGTAACTCACACACACACACACACACACACACACAGAGAGAGAGAGAGAGAGAGAGAGAGAGAGAGAGAGAGAGAGAGAGAGGGAGAGAGAGAGAAACAGTCAGAAAGATATAGATTGTAGAAAGAGAGAGACTGAATGTGGATAACTTGAATAGAAAAACAAAAATAGAAAAAAGATCCAGAAAGAGAGACAGAAATAGCCAGAAATGTACACAATAGTGGCATTGAATAAGACATAGTCCGAGAAGGACCAACAGAGAAAGACACAGAGACAGAGAGGAAGAAAGAAATAGACTCTTCATTATTTTATTGGCAACGGCATTGGAACTGTGGAAACTGAAAAAAAAAGGTCACTATGTGGGCAAACGTAGGTTAATAATAACAATAATTCATAATATTAAAGCCAGGTCCCGATTAGTATGAATAATGAATTCCCTGAAGTGATGGCATTATTTGAATTTGCACTGCATACTTCCATTGGACCAGAACCAATTTTTTTTAAAAACATAATTTTAACTTCAAATTATGTGAAATCAAATATGGGTGACCACTTTG
Organism: Phascolarctos cinereus; assembly: GCF_003287225.1. Classification (NCBI taxonomy): domain Eukaryota; kingdom Metazoa; phylum Chordata; class Mammalia; order Diprotodontia; family Phascolarctidae; genus Phascolarctos; species Phascolarctos cinereus. The sequence continues at coordinate 148,317,328 of NW_027556098.1, forward strand.
TGGGATACATTATACTCACTAATACAGGCTAAGCTGTAAGAGCACTTGAAGGTTTACACAGCACTTTCTTCCACAACCTAATGAGGTAGGTAGTGTAAATATTATTATCCCTATTTTCCAGAGAAAAATGAGACTCCCTGAAGTGATTTGCAGGAGGTCACATATTCCTAGCACAGGACTCTTCGACCATTTCACATTGCCTCTCATGTTCTTTTTCCTTTTTTAAAAAAATAGTATTTTATTTTTTCCCAATTACATGTCAAGACAATTACTAGAATTTATTTTTACAAGATTTTGAGTTCCAAATTTTTCTCCCCCTCTCCTTCTCCTCTCCTCTTCCTAAACTGGTAGGCAATTTGATATACGTTATATATCACATTTTTCTTTTTGAGGCAGGGTGGTAAGAAACCTGGCTTAAAGACTCAGGTTCAAGTCTGGGCTCTATTAATAACTTGTTAACTTGTGCAAATCAATTGATCTCATAGGGATACATTTCCTCATTTGTCAAGTGGGAATGATTATATTTTTTTCTATTCACCTTACAGTTGTATTTATAAAACTCAGATAAAATAAAAGACATGACCACACTTTGGAAACTATAAAATGTTGTGTGATGTAAGAAATTGTTACTATTGTCATTATTATAATCATTGTTATTGTTTTGGTGGGGCCTATGATTTCATTGGTCTGGGAGCCTCCTAGTCTGGAAACTCCATCCATTGATACAAATCATCAACTTGTCTGCAATTTATAGTCTTACAGAGTTGGCTGGTGCAATTAGAGGTTACATGACTTAACTATGGTCACACGGCCATTATGTGTCAGGTGCAAAGTTTGAACCAAGGTCATTCTGACTTTGAGACTGGTTCTCTATACAGCATACAATTGTCTTTCAAAGAATTATTGTTATCATTTTATTTTATGCTTCTCCCGACAAGTTTATACTTAAATTTCCTTATAAGTAATTTCCAGTTTAATGTCAAACATCGATTCATTAGGAACTGTCTAAAACATCATACTTGCTAATGAATATGGTTTGCTTATGGTCTTGATTCTGCCACCTTTTTGTCCAAATACAGTCATTGTATTGTAAGAGAAACAATCCGGCTTTGTTTCCTGAGTAGAGTTCCCAGTTTATTCCTTTTGTCCCCTTTTAGTTCCACTCAGTCCTAAAGTAAGAAGCCCTGGGCTAAAGTCCAGGAAATACATTGATTCCCATTTTGACTGGAGTAAACGGTGACCTTGATGAGTCCCCTTTTTGCTTCCTCTTCCTCTTTCTTCCATCAGTTCTTCACGATGTAAATAGCTCTCATGTTACAAATGTGAAATGATATGTAAGTTTATTATCATTAGTTGCTGTTAATTGAATAACATTTTTTGAATTATATACCAGTAATTATTTCAGAGGAAATTATTTCCACCTCCTTACTCTTTTGCCTGATAATGTATTCCTTAAATTTATAGTCACAGGAGGTGAATGGTTTAATGTGTGCTTATTAAAAATCCAAAGAGAGAGTGCTGCTTTTCCTTTCATTGTGAAATGGAATGACATTTCATACAGGCATATTTTCCTATGTCTGTCATTGGAGACTGGTCCACCTTGCTTTCTCTTTCTACAGCCCAATCTTCATCCAAATTTCCAACCTCATCCTCATCCCCATCCCCATCCCCATCCTCATAGACATCCCTTAGATATAACAGGGTGGTTTAATAGGAATAACATTGAATTCAGAGTTAGAAGATCTGGGCTCAAGTCTTCAGAATATCACTTAATAAAACTATGTGACAATGAGCCAGTTGCTTACTTTCTGTGAATCTCAGTTTCTATAAAATGGGGATAAATAATACAGACCTTACTCAAATGTGATAGCATCTGTATTTTGAACAGCTCTGTACAAACAGAGAATGTTATTATTAGACAGTGAAGAAAAAGAAGAAGGGAGGCTAGGTGGTACAGTGGATAGAATTAGGGGCCTGGAGTCAGGAGGGCCTGAGTTCAAATCTGGCCTCAGACACTTACAAGCTGTGTGATCCTGGACAAGTCACTTAATCCTGTTTGCCTCTGTTTCCTCATTTGTAAAATGAGCTGGAGAAGGAAATGGCAAAACACTCTGGTATCTTTGCCAAGAAAACCCCAAATGGGGTCATGAAGAATCAGACATGACTAAAATGAGTGACAACAACAAAAACAAATAAGATGCAGAGCAGATGCCCATCTGCATTGGTAGAGGAAAAAAGTATATCAGTCCAGAAAATGGAAAGAAAGTATAATATTTCAATTAATTAGAACCTAATTAACTAGTTTACTCAACTAATTAGCATTCTCTTAGCTATCTCAATTCCCCATCATGTTCAGTTTTCAAGAAAATGATCAAAAATATAATAAATAAACTGCTAGAAGAGATTTATCTATTTAGGAAATTAGCAAAACAAATCTAGTCTATGTCTGGAGCCAGGCTATAATCAGCTCAAGCTACTCCTCCCACATTGTTATCTCTGTCCAGTGAACACTAAACTTGGGAGGGCAACCCTGAGATCCAGAAAGAGACGTCAGGAATAGACGAATCCCCACATTTATCAGGCTGTACATGGGCGGGAAAATCGGCATTCACTTTAGCTTTTCAGCAAAAAATTAAGTTTCTTTATTTTGAATTGAATTTCTATTTAATTGAATTTCTCCTCTGCCTTTTGTGGCTCAACTTCCTCTAAAGGTCATGTATAATATTTGCTTCCTTTTTCTCTCCTCTCTCTTCTTAACTCCTTACAATCTGGCTTTGGACTTTATTGGTCCACTGAAACTACTCTTTCCAAAGTTACCAATGATCTGTTAGTTGCCAAGTCCAAAGACATTTTTTCCAATCTTCATTCTCCTTTACCTCTCTAGAGTCTATTGATCATTCTCCCCTCTTCAATATTTTCTTCTTTCTAGCTTTTCAAGGCATTACTCTCTTCTGATTCTCTTCCTACCTTTCTGACCACTTCTTCTAAGTCTCTCTCTCTCTCTCTCTCTCTCTCTCTCTCTCTCTCTCTCTCTCTCTCTCTCTCTCTCTCTCTCTCTCATTGCTGTATCTTCACCAAGATCATGTCCTCCAACAACAGGTGCCCCATAGGATTCTGTCCTGGGCCCTCTTATCTATCCTACTTCATTTGGTGATTTCATCTGCTCCAGTGGATTTGATTACCATGTCTATGGGCACCGTTCTCAAATCTACCTATCCCTCTGTTGACCTTCAATCTTGCGTCTCCAACCTCATTTCTGACATCTCAAAGTGGATGTCCAATATTAAACTCAACATATCCAGAACTGAACTCATTATATTTCCCTATTACTATACATGGCAATGCCATCCTCTGAGTCCCTCAGACTCAGAACCTCGGTGTGTCATCCTCAAATTCTCACTAACTCTTTGCCCCCATGTCCAAGTTATTGCTAGGGCCTATTGATTTCACTTTTGTGACATCTCTTGAATATGTTTTCTTCTCTCCTATGACATTGCCACCACTCTGGTGCAGGCCCTCATCACCTTATGTCTGGACTATTATAATGGCCTGCTAACGGGGCTGCCTGCCTGAAGTCTCTCCCTACTCCAATCCATCCCTCATTCAACTTCCAAAATGATTTTCATAAAATGTGGGTCTGACCACATCACTCTTCTACTTAATAAACTCTAGTTGCTCCCTGTTGCCTTAGGATAAAATGCAAAATCCTCTGTTTGGAATTTAAAGCCCTCCATACCCAGCTCCCTCAGACTTTGACAGTCTTCTTATACCTTATGCCCCAACATACAATCTTTGTTTTAATGACATTGGCTTTCTTGCCATTCCTCAAATAAGATACTTTATTTCTTGTCTGTGGACATTTTCTCTGGAAGTTCCTCATGCCTGGAATGATCTCCCTTTTCATATTACCTGTTGGCCTCCCTAGCTTCCTCCAAGTCTCAACTAAAATTTCATCTTCTATAGGAAGTCTTTCCCAATTAATTAATTCTAGTGCCTCCTACCCCCACCCCCCTGCATTTCCAATTTATTTTGTATAAAACTTGTTTGCATGAATTTGTTTATTTGTTGTCTCCCCATTTGATTGTGAGCTCTTTGAGGACAGGGAGTGTCTTTTGCCTCCTTTTGTATCCTCAGCATTTAGCACAGTACTTGGCACACAGTAGGCATGTAATAAATGTTTATTGACTGACTATATCCTCATAGCATTGTGTTTATATAGTCTTTATATACATATGCATATATACATATACATATATATACATACACATACACATACACACACACACACACACACACACACACACACACATATATATAGTGTTTATATAGTGAGCTTTGTGCTCTAATTAGTGATTTATGTGCAAATATTAGTACTCCAAGCACATGCAGACTCCATGTAAGCAGTAGTTATAGGGCCATAGGTATAGTGCTAAAAGAGACCTCAGAGGCCATGTAGTCTAATTTTCTCATATTACAAGTGAAGAAACTGAGGCCTAAAGAGGTTATGTGACTTGCCTAAGGTCATATGGATAACAAAAGGCAGAGAGGTTATTCCAACTCAGGTCCTTAGACTCCACAGTTTTGTATCTTTCTCAGAACAATGCTTATTGTTAGTAGGTACTAAATAGTGGTTGTCATCCTTCATGCTGGAAGAGTACTAAAATGATATCACTATGTTGGGGTCAAAGTACAGTGTGTTGAACTGTGGCTGATGAGATCAATAACAGCTTGAAAGGCTCTACCACAGATCAGGCACAAATAGTCCATGCAATTAAATTGAGTTTGTGCCCTGCCTACTTCCTTAAGAACTTAAGACAACTTGCAGATGAAAACACAATTCAAGATAACACATTTCAGGAAGAAATAGAGTATCTAAAGGAAGCAAAAGGAACAGATGCTTTTAGAGTTGAGATTGCAACATTTAGGTAATAGCTCTGGCTCTGAGTTTTCTGTCACTTATGGCAAAAAGATCACATAGCTTTTGTTTTTTGACACCAGGTAGTAGACAAATTCATCTGTGGGGACAATATTTTTTCCTAGAACTGAACTCAGGCAGGAACTTATTAAATGAAATAGTGGCCAACATCTTCAACCACTGTTTTATAAAAAATAACAGAGATTTTCAGCAAATGGTGTTAAAATAAAAAAAAACAGAGGAAAATTTATAGTTATTCAGAAAACTCAGTTTCTCAGAATCTGATTTTCCAGAGGGTTTCTGTTCATCCATTCTCTTCTGATTCGACTTTTAAAGATTTGATAATTGAAAAAAAAACCCTATCCTTTCTCTGGGCTAGTGCTATTTCTTGTGTCTTTAAAAGTTCTCTTGGGAGCCATTGGGAATGAAGAAGAATAGGGCTTAGTTTCTAGATTTTGCAAAGCCCTTGGCATACATTATCACATTTGAGCCTCATCCACGGAAGTAGGTTCTACAATTAGCATTTTAAAGATGAGAAACTGGAAAGTCAGAGAGGTTAAGTGACCTATCCAGAAGCACACTGCTATAAATGATTAAGGGAGGACCATAACCCAGGCCCTTTTGACTCTAAGCCCAACACTCTTTTTATGAGGCCACAATGAAAGGGTTGAGCAAGGTGATCCCTGAGATACCTTCCAGTTCTTTATAGAATTTATTTAAAATATATATACATATATACCTTTCATTTTAATATTATCTTTATTTCTAAATATGTTGTTACTCAACCATTTCCCCAGAAAGCTATCTTTTGTAACAAAGATGGAAAGGAAGAAAAATCATATTAACAATATGCAATGCTCCCAGAGAAGGGAGTGCAGTGCATTTTCTCCATTCTTTTAGGTTCAAGCTTGATCGTGACAATTATGCCCAGCTCTTTCTTTCTGTTAAAAGATGCAGGGTGTGTGTGTGTGTGTGGGAAAAAAAAAATCAATTGGTTTTCAGACCTGATTGTGATTCCGAGGTAATTAACATGTGCATCATTCTTCCTATAACTTGGCTGCAGACCTGGATGCCCGTTTTGGCAAGGTGGTCCCAAGAAAGTAGCTCTCCAGAGCCATCTGCTTCCACTGTTGAGGTCTCCTGAAAAGAAACAAAGAAAGTTTCAAATCCCAGCATGAATGGATAATGTCTTTAAAAATGATCTAGGTGGAAGGACTTGTGGAGAAAGTCATGTGGCATGATCATTCAGAAGAAAGTTTACATCCTTAGTAAAACCAGGGGTTGCAGTGATTTACAGGGATGTGTACCTCTGAGCATTATCATATGTTATGCTTTTTGACGTCAAGATGCTAATTGCTGAGAGATTCCTGGGTATGCCCATAAATTAATGGATAGTACTTCATCTGACTGGGCTTTTTGTGCTTTAGTCATATCAAAAAGTAATTATATTTTCTGCAGACTTAATCCCACTGGTTTAATGGGGCATGTAAAATATGCCTTACAATTTACATTTTATTAATCTGAGTTTGTGGAAACTAGACACCATCTAACAAGCTGGATTCTTTAAAACTCACCCTACCCTTCAGTAATATAACCTTTGTTTAACTTCGCCAAACTTAAAAGAACTGAACTTTTATCAGTGCCAAACTCCCTTTCCCCCTCCCCTGTGCTCTAAAGGAAGCCAAGTCAACAGGCACTTAGTGTGTGCTAGATACTGTACTAAAGAAGTAAATAACTCTTGTCCTAAAGGAATTACGTTCTGAAAGGAGAAAACAATATTTAAAAGGAGCTGGGGGTGGAGGTGGGGGTAAGATGAAAGTCAGACCTAGAGAATCAGGAGTGCAGCCTGAACAGGAATGAAGTCATGATTTGCCTGAGTGTCTTTAAAAATGGACATTCTACAATGAATCAGGCAATCAGAGGGAAGGGCAGCAGGGAAGGAGGGTAATTCCAGCTTCCATGGTGATGAGATTTCTGGGACATTATAGAGAGAGTCTGGGAGAGTCAGGAGTCTAGACTGGAGAAGAATGAAGGACAGTGTTCCCTAAGGATCTTGATAAATAAAGGAAGGTTCCATCCTATCCCTTTCCTCTACTTAAGTAGCCAACACCCTAATTCAGGTGCTTATCATTTCTCACCTAAGTTATTGTGAAGACTTCTTTATTAGTCTCTCTTCCTCATGTCTTTCCCTCATTCCAGTCCATCCTAAATATAGCTAAAGTTATTTTGCTTAAGCACAGAGTTGACTACAATGTCACTTCTCAGTAATACACTCCAGTGGCTCCTTATCGTCTCTAGGATAAACTAAAAATTCCCATGTTTAGCTTTTAATGCCCTTCACAACCTGGCCCAATTTATCTTTCCATTACTCCCCCTCACAGAAGGGTAGATATTCGACTCCTCACCCAGGTCCTGATTGCACCTCCTGTTCCACAGGCCTGATTTGCATCCCCTTTTCCCCTCTGCTTCACAGAATCCTCCTCTTCTTTCAAATGCCACTGCCTACAAGGAAAGTTTTCATGATCCACCTCACCAGCTGGTATCCTCCCTCTCAAACTACCATGTATTGATTTTCATTACATTTATTCTCTACACACTTATCTATGGCCTGGTTGTTTTAATGTAAACTCCTTGTGAGCAGGGATTGTTTCATCCATTTTATTTTTCCCACCCAATGTCTACCACAGTGCCTAGTATATATTAAGAGCTAAATGAAGACTTGTTGATTGATTCATAAGTTCTACCAGAGAGAGCTGGCCTAAGATGAAATCAAGGGTTGCAAATTATGAATTTGTCTTTGCTTAGACCACAACTTTTCTTTATTGTGGTTCCTTCAAAATACTGTTTTGTTGTAGCCTTCATGTTCTGCTTATTGTTGTTCAGTTGTTTTCAGTCGTGTCTGACTCTGTGATACCATTTGGAGTTTCCTTGGCAAAGATACTGGAGTGGTTGCCATTTCTCACCCCCCACTCCCCAGTCATGCCAATATCACACTAATATTGTGCAAACAGCATGCCATTGTCACAACAATGTGCCAATGTCACCCAATATTAACTATCATGTCAATGTCATGAAATCATGGCAATATCACACAATGTCATTCCAACACATACCAATATCTCCATCACACCAATGTCATGCCAATGTTAAACATCATATAAACACCATACTAATGCCATACCAGTATCATACAAACACCATGTCAATGTCACACCTAGTTTCACAGAAATGTCATGCAAATGTCATGCCAATGATGAACCTCACACCAATGTCATGCAAACATGATGTCAATGACCTACTGTTATGCTAATGTCACAGAAACATCATGTCAATGCCACACTAACATTAAACATCATAGCAATATCATGTCAATGTCACGTTAATATTAAACACAATGCCAATGTCACACAAGGATAGCAGCAAATTCATGCCAATATTATGTCAAAATCACACCAATATCATTGAAATGTCATCTCAATATCATGCCAATATTAAACTGTCATGAGTTTTAGTTAGAGCAATGCCTGAATGCCAGTTTGTGGGTGAAGCAGGCCTTCCAGGAGAAATGGGAACTAATCAAGAGAAAGAAGGTACTAGAATTAAGAGAGATGGGGAAAGGCTTCCTATAGAAGGATTTTAACTGGACTTAAAGGTAGCCAGGAAAGGCAGAAAATGGAGATGAGGAGGAAGATCATTTCATGTATGAGGAACAGCCAGTGAAAATTCCCAGAGACAGGAGATGGAGCACCTTGTTCAAGAAAGATCAAAGAGTTCAATGTCATTGGTTCAGATAGTACTTGGAGTGGAGGTTGAGGGGAAAACAATATCTAAAAACAGAAAGGTATGGGAGTAGTATGTTATAAAAGGCTTTGGATGCCAAAGTCAGGATTTTATATTTGATCTTGAAGGTGATAGGGAGCCACTGGAGTTTATTGAGTAGGGAGGGGAGACATGGTTAATTTCTTTGTCTTAACTAGCTTAAGAATATCCCTAAAATGCTGATACTAGGAAGTGAGTTCTAGCTTGGGCCAGCAGGCATTGCTTGAAAGTGGGCTGGAGTGCCACCCCTGCTCCAAATGGGCTAGTTAATCAGTGAAGTGGTAGAGAATTTAACTCCCCAAAAGTCAGGACAGAAAGGGAAATAGGCCTCAAAATCCAAATTTTTATTTTTTTTTATTTGTGCACTAAGAAAGGAAGACAAAAAGAAGTGTTTCACACACATAGGTGGATGAGGCAGGTATTCATAGAGGGAGCAGGACTGGATTTCAGACTGTAAGAGCCTGTAAAATCCTGCCAGATAAGTCCTCAACTGAGAAATGAGGTTCAGTAAGGGCTGGGAAAATTATGGAAAAACAAAAAATATTTTGGCCAGATAAGGGATGAGACTTTGGTAATAGGATGCTAGGTGGCATAGTGCATAGAATGCCAGAACTGGAGTCTGAGTTCAAATTTGATCTGACACTTACTAGCTGTTTGATCCTGGGCAAGTCATTTCATTTCCATTTGCCTTAATCTAGCAGAGAAGGAAATGGCAAACCACTCCAATATTTTTGCTAAGAAAGCTCCAAATGGTGTTACAAAGAGTCAGACATGACTGAACAACAATAACAAAATATATATTTTGTATGAGTTCTTGGTATGTTATCTTCCCCATCCGATTGTGATCTCCTTGAGGGCAGGTACTAACTGGTTTGGGGAATGTGACTTCATTTCTCCAAGTTTGTTCAAATGCATTAGGCAAAGCTTTTATTCTAATTTATTTTTTTCTGAATGGCACAAGAGGCAATCATGAGTCAGTCAATTGAGTTGCAAAGCAGGCCCATTTGTGGGCTATCACCTTTGAAGATAGTAGTCAGGGAGTTCAGAGGCCTTTATAACATTGGTTATAATGATATTATTTAGGTATGGCACATTTAGGGAATCTTTCCCAAATGAAAGTGTCATCTCTCTTTGAAAGTGTTTTTCTATCTTTTCCTCCTCTTTGGTTATAGCTGTTATTGCTGGGTAGGGTGCTCTGAACTTTTTCGTTATTTTCCAGCTCATTTCCCCCCCTCAACAGACGTCTAAAGAAAGAGCAAGCAGTCAAGAAATTGCTTATGGTGTTAAACCAAACTATAGGTGTTCTAGGGACTGGCACCATCTTTATGAGACAAGAAAATCAGATGTGGAAATGACTAGTCAATTATTCTAAAATTATCAGAAAAAGACCAATTTCTGTCCCTTTGTGCTTGGTGTAAGGGTTGGGATGCAGCCAGAGGGAACTCACTCTTTATGGAGCAAAAAATACCTATGAATTAGCCCTTAAAATGACTCAGCAATCCCACTTTAGAGCAGTACCTAGCAAGAAGTCCAAATCATTTTTAGATAAGTAGCATGATATGTGCCCTCAGATTAATTTTGCAATATATGATGTGAAAATAATACAAGAAATATTGAAGACAAATCAACTGAGTGGGAGGGAGGATTAGTTGTTATCAACGATTCAAAAGCTGCTGAAATATTTCACGTGTTACATTTTTGTGCCCTTTAAATTTTGGTGTCTTGGGACAGAGCTCATTAACTTGTCCTAGTTATAATTCTGCTTCAGAGCTCTTCTGAAGTAGGTATGGATTTAATGGGAATATACCCATCAAATCTCTAGCCAGGATTGTAAACTCCTCTTCCTGTTTAAATGGAGAGAACTGTGACTCTAAATTTCAACCGCTATTGAACATTGAGAGGGCAACCCTGTTAGTTTGGTGAAAAAGGATCAAGCTTCTGAATGGCAAAATATTCTTGCAGTGAAAATTACAAATAAAAATGGTTGGAGATTTGGTTGGAATAGGAATGATGATGGCCCCTTATGTGGAATGGATGGGAAGGACAGAAGGCATGGCAAGGAGCCTTTCAATTATAGAATAGCTTGCAGGAACACTATGTTGAATCAATCAGTTAATCCCTTTAAGTTCAATCATTTTTCTGTTCTGCCTTCCCCTGGCATTTTTACCTTGAACTCCAAATCTAAGGAGAAATAGAAGGGGTTGACTGTAGCTTGTTTTATTCATCCTGCCAATCCGTGGTTTGGGAAACATTGAATTAGCAGGAAGAAGGATGAGGAATAATAATGGTAATATAATTATATAATGCTTTAATGTTTACATTATGTTTTAAGTCCTATAAAACATTCCCCTCAAAACAACCCTGTAAAATCGATTGTATGTGGCCCCATTTTAGAGAGATTATAATAATAGCTAATATGTAATATATGGTGCTTTAAGATTTTTATTTTATTTTTTGAGAAAGGCATTAGTAGCTGTTAGATCAGGAAAGACTTCATGTAAGAGATGATGCTTGAGCTGAATTTTGAAAGAAACAAGACACTCTAAAATGTGGTGAGGAGGTGAGGAAGGAGTCTATTTAAGGTACAAAGGGTAGTCAGGGCAACAGCATGAAGATGAAAGATGCAGGGGCCTGTGTGAGGAACAAGGACAGTTTAGCTGAACCATAGGGTATGAAGGGAATAATGTATGGAAAGGTAGGATTATGGGATCTATAGGATCAAATATTTGGAGCTAGAAGGGACCTGAGGGGTCATCTAGTCCACCCTCAATATTATTTTTTTTCATATGAGGATACTGAGGCACAGAACAGTTCAGTGACTTGCCCTGGAGGATTTGAAACCAGATGCCCTCATACCATGTCTAGTGTTCTTTTTACTGCACTAAGGTCTTTAAAATGCTAAGCAGGAGTTTGAATTTGATTCTAGAAGCAATAGGGATCCATTCATCGAATGGTGGAGTAAGCAGGTCAGATCTGTACTTCAGGAAAAACACTTTGGCAGCTGTGTGGAAGCTGTATTGGAGAGAGGATAGACTTGAGGCAGAGAGATAAATTAAAGTGATATTGCAGTGGTTCCTGAGAATCCGATCTGGGGTGGTGAAGGAGACTTTTGTAGTGTAGCAACTTGATTAGATGGAAACTCATGCTCAGTAATAAAAAATTTCTGGGAGTCAAAAGGTTGTTGATAGAAAATAAGCATGAAACTTCCTTAGGCATAAGCCCATAAACCTATGGAACTGGATAGTTGGAAGGGGTTCAAGGCCTTTTTCTTTTGTGCCCTTTTCCGTGGAATTTTTTTTTTATAATTTCTAGTACATGTTGAGTACTCAAGAAATGTTGTTGCTATTGATTAAAGGAATATAAGGCAGTAAGGTAGTGTGGTGGATAGAGTGCTGGACTTGGAATCAGGAAGGCCTTAATTGGAGCCCTGTTTCAGGCACCTAATAGTTATAGTCAAGTCATTTAAATTCTATCTACCTTAGTTTCCTCATTTGGAAAATGGGGATAATGATAGTACTTGTCTTCCAGGCTTATTGTGAGAATCAAATGATAATGTGTTTATGTATGCATCTATATGTATATACCCATGTATATATGTACATGTATGGGTATGTATAGAGATACATACCCATATATACATACATACACATATGCGTACATATGTATATTGCTTTATAAATCTTAAAGCACTATATATTGCATATTAGCTAGTACTGCAATCTTAAATGAGACTGTCAAAATGAACCAATTCTATAACCTACCATGACTTTATTATAGTTCCTAAACATGTTTTCTATGTATTGGCAGCACTGTATAATGAAAAAACACTAAACTGAAAGTAAGGAGGTATATGTTCTTATCCTATATCTCCCACTAATTAATTGTGTGACCTTAATGAAGTCACTTTACCTCTGGGCTTCAATTTCCTCCTTTGTTTTATGAGAGATTTGAAGTTGGTGAGCTATGAAGTCTCTTTGATTTCCAGCATCCTATCCTGTTTCTTCTTCTAAAAGTTTCAGTATTACTCCTGAGGTTTGTGGAAAATAAATGAAGAAGACTGATCAGATATCCACATTTCTGTTCATATTTCTTTCTACTGAAGTAAACCTGACTCTTGGAAAAAAAAAAGAATTGAGCAGTAACACATCTGGCAGCAGGAGTCAAACTGACTCTATTCATAAGGGGCATCAAGAGGAAAAAAAAAGGTGGATGGTTAAGCAGAGTCTAATTACCACTGCTAGAAAAGCAGCTCCAATTCTATGCCCTACTAAAAGTGAGTCAAGAACCCATCTTCTTCTCTGATGTACAGGATGCTATTAGTTACTGGGAAAAGAGAAGGCTCCAAACTTTTTGAAAGGGCAGCATATTCTCATCATCAAAGAAATAGAGGGAGCCTCAGAGATAGCGTCTCTCCCAGAGAAGCAGCCTGTTGAGTCCCAGTCATCATCCTTGGATCATAGATGTTACAGCTGGAAGGGACTTTACGGATTCTTTATGCTTGTTGTAGTGGTGGACATCTGTCTTCCCTGGTGCCAGGGAGGCTGAGGCTGGCCGATTTCTTGAGCTCTGGAGTTCTGAGCTGCAGAGAACTAAACTGCTCAGGTGTCTGCACTAAGTTCTGCATTAACATGGTGAGACCTTGACAGCAGGAGGCCTGAACATTGTCTAAGGGGGTGGGGTGGGGGTGGGAATGACAAACCAGCCCAGGGTGGAAATGGAGCAGGTTAAAGCTCTTGTGCCAGTCAGTAATGAAAGTGGGATAATGAGTAGCTCATATACTTCCAGCCTAAACAGTTTTCTAAGAGAGAGACACACAGAGACAGAGAAACAGAGAGAGATACAGAGACAGAGACAGACAGAGTCAGAGGCAGAAAGACAGACTTACTACTCAAAATTATACAAATGTGACACCAGAACTGAACTCAATAGTCCTGACAGAAGATAGCAGTAACTTCCCTTCCCCCTCCCCCCATTCTAGTCTTGGATACCATACCTCTTTTCATATAATCAGGAGACCTCATTAGTGTTTAGAGATGATTGTATTTTATCATTGACACACTGAGTTTTAATCTACTAAAATTAGAAAGATGAATTGCATGGAGCCCTTGACCTTGAGTCAGAAAAGACCTCAGTTCAAATGCAGCCTTAGACAGCGTGATCCTTAAAATATGTCTGCCTCAGTTTCCACATCTGCATAATAATAATAGGACTTATTTTCCAGGACTATTGTAATTATCAAATGAGATAAGATGTATAAAGTGCTTTGTAAATCATAAAACACTACATAAATGTAGCTAGGTGGCTCAGTGGATAAAGTGTTGGGCCAGGAGTCAGGAGAACCTGAGTTCAAATCTAGCCTAGATACTTTCTAGGTTCTGTGACCCTGGGCAAGTCAATTAACCACGTTTACCTTAGTTCCCCATCTGTAAAATGAGCTGGAGAAGGAAATGGCAAACCACTCCAATATCACTGCCAAGAAAACTGGAGAGTTGGACACACAACTGAAACAACTCAACAAAAAATATTATTACTACCATTACTAATTAGCTAGAAAACACTTACCAAGAAATACCCACGTATAATAATATTAATATTTATTTTATTAAATATTTTAATTGAAAATTAAAGATAATAATTATTGTCTACAGGTATTTTTCAAACACAGTGCTTTCTAGCTATACCTTTCCCATCTTGCACTTCTGAATTGATTGAGTGAACTTAGAGGGGAAAGAGTGGCAAAGTCAGAGACAGAATGACTGCTGATTCCATAGTATAGCCCCTGACTTTAAAGGTATTACTCACGTGCTTGTCCATATATGACTTACTCACGATTTTTGATTCCCTAAAGGAAGGAGAATTTTGTATGTATTCGTAAAGACCATCAACTTCCTTTTTCCAGCTGAGTAAGAATGGTCATGGATCCTAACCTTTTTGCCACTTTCTGAATGAGCCTCTGCTATTCCAAGAGAAGTGGTTACTGGAAACAACAATTATAATAGCAATAGCTGATAACAGCTAGCATTTATATAGCACCTACTATGTACCAGGCACTGTACTAAGTGATTTACAAGTATTATATTATTTGATTGTCATGACTGGGAGCTAGGTGTTATTATTATCCCCTTCTTATGGTTTAGGAAAATAAGGCTAATAGAGAGTAAGCATTTTATCTAAGTCACAGTAGCCTCTGCTATTCTAGGAAGGGCTGGTTACTAGAAACGATACCATTCACTGCCTCATTTCTTGAAACAAGGACCAATATCAAGATCCAGCATGGCACCTTCTTATTGATTTGATCTTTCCTGAAATCAGTACATAAGACATCACCTCCCGAGATGTCTTTTCCTTTCAGTTTTGCCCCTCATAGTGACAGTGCAATCACCTTGAACTTGAAATGATGCCACTCAATCTTGCAGATGTTTCCAGCACCCTAAGCTCCCATCACTACATTTCCTCAATAAATTTCTCTACAGACTTTTTCTCCCCTCCCACAACATCAGGAAGGATGGTGAACTTAATTACATCTGTCATTATGTTGACACAATTTTGCTGCAAATCATCTTGGGCCAATAAACCAAAGCCTTCCTTGGTGCCAGCATGTAATAAAATCTCCACAAAGAGAAACCTGCTCCCTCTTTAGAAATAGAATTTGGAGTTCTTTGGTCTCAACCAGCCACTTACTTGAAGTGGGGAGAGGGAGACAAGTGAAGAATTATTAACAGTTTTTGGAACAGGTACAAACAGTTCAGGCAGCTTATTTATCTTAAAGACACTGAAAGCAAACATTTTCATCTAGAGTGTGAAGTGGTAGATAACAGAAGAAATCTATGGGAGGCCTGGTGAAAAGTTATTGCTTTCTTTGAGGTTTATGGGAGAACAGTGGGGGAAAAGTAAAGTTTGTCAAGCAACCATGCCTCAAAAACAATTCTGTAGGCTATACCCTTAAAGAGGTAAAAGGAATTTCCAGGAGACCCATAATTTGATATTCTAGAACTGCTTGATGGCACATAATCACCACCCTTTAGGCAGCCCAAATGCATTCTAGGAGGGATACTCATCTGTGAAGATGAAAGATGGGAGAACAGGCACAGGGGATAATGCTATATCTCCCCATTTCAGCTGTAAGGGACAGAAGGCTTACTGCATCAGATGAGCTGTGGAGTTGCAATCTATGTTCACCATTTGTTGGAAAAACAATAAGTGGACAGGAAGGTAGGCTGGGTATTATCTTAAGGGTTCTTTATTTTAATTTCTCCTTTTAAAAAAATTGTGATTAAACTTGAGGAAAAAACTGCAATTTTGGAGCTCTATAGTGAACTGGGAAATGAAAAAGGATTCTGTAGCTTAGATAAAGGCTCTTAACCTTTTCTGTTTTGTGCATTCCTTTGGCAGCCTGGTAAAGCCTATGGATTCCTTCTCGGAATTTTTTTAAATGCAGAAAATACAACATATTGGATTACAAAGGAAATCAATTAATTGAAATATAGTTATCTAAATGTATGTGTGTATGCATACATATATACATATATGAATATCTCTGTGTGTATATATGTATATATGTGTGTATATGTCTATGTGTGTATGTATGTATGTATGTATGTGTGTGTGTGTGTGAATACATACATACATATATATATATATATATATATACACATATATATATATATATATATATATATATATACATATATACCAACTTAAAGACCCCAGATTAAGAGCCCCTGGTCTAGATGAAGGAGGAAGACAAAACTGAATAGAATTTATTGAGAATCATTGAATCATTTTAGAAATATTAGAATGGGAAATTCCTTATCTAATTTTGCATTCCAATGTGGGGGCCAACTCTACAATATACCTGATATATAGTTAGCTGTAGTCTGCTTTAATACATCCTTAAATGAGGAGCTCACTTCTTGGCCATGTAGCTCATTCTATTCTGTACAAGAATTCTAATTGTAAGGTCATGCTTTATACTGACTTAAATGTCTATGTTTCGCTGACTTCCATCTACTGATCTTAATTCTGTTCTCCACACCAAGAGAGACTATGACCTTTAGATGCCAGCCTTTGAAGTATTTGAAAAGACTGATAATACCTCTCATTAGTTATCTCTTTCAAACAGCTCCTGTTTCTATAACCATATGATATGGTTTCCAACCCACTTCTCTTTCAGGTTGCTCTTATCTTGTCAAGATTCCTCTTAAACTGTATGCCCAGAAATGAACCAATGTTGTAGATGTTGTCTGACCAGCTGTGACCGTGATTGTTATTTTCTTTATTTCTGACATCATTCTATTAATAAAGCCTAAATCCACATTCCTTTGCTATCAGCTATGCCACATTTGGGGGGATTATATTGAAATTGTGATCGACTTTCAAAGGTCTTTTCCATCTGACCTACTATTAAGCTACATTTTCCCCTGTCCTGTACTTGTATAGTGGAATTTTTTAAACTAGAATGAAACTTTGTATTTATTGCTATAAATTTCATGGAGTAATAATCAAGCCAATCAGGATCCTGATTAATGCCAATTCTGAGCTAGTTATTCCTGTTAAGTATGTTACCAAATAAAAAAAAAAGATTCTATTTAATTGAGGTTTGCATTAAGATTAAATACCAGTTGGGGGCAGCTAGATGGTATGGACGTGAGTTCAAATCCCAACTCAGACACTTGACACTTACTAGCTGTGTGACCTTGGGCAAGTCACCTAACCCCAATTGCCTAAACCAAAAAAAAAAATAACCAATTACATGAGGCATGGGAGATTTAGCTTAACATAGATTGATGGGAGAGACTTCAGCATTTCAGGTGACTGTAAGTCCAGCAGTGTGACATGGGTGCTTAAAGAAAACCCACTGCAATCTTAATCTCTCTCTCTCTCTCTCTCTCTCTCTCTCTCTCTCTCTCTCTCCCTCTCTCTCTCCACACACACACACACATACACACACACATGCGTGCACACATATACGTACATACATATGCATACACACACACACACACATATATATATATATATATATGTATATACACACACACAGAGGGTCCATAATAACAGAAGTAAGTATCTCCTTGTATACTGATCTGGTCTCAGTATACCTATATTATTGTTTTTAGTTTTTGAAGACAGACATTTCTGTTATTAGATTTCTAGAGAAGTAGAATGGGAGAGTATATAATGGGGACCAACCTTTGAATCAGAAAGACCTAGGTTCAGGTTCCGACTGTGATGCATTCTGGCTGCTGTCACTTAACCGCAGCATGCTCCAGTCAGTCTCTGAGAGAATAAATAACAGACCATTTGTCAATCTGTTTTGGGAGGCATTGAGTAAGCAATTAGCATTTATTAAGTGCCTACTATGTATCTAGCCCTGTGCAAAGTACCAGGGATGCAATTAGAAGCAAAAAGAAAGTTAATCCCTGCCCTCAAGGAGCTTACATTCTAATGGGACAAGACAACACACAAAAGAGTGTTGAAAAATTGGGGGTGGGGTAAGGGTAGCATGGTATTGAAGTCTGTAAAGTCAGAAGCACAACCTGAAGAGGAATGAAAGTGGTTCAGGTAAGGTCACTCCACAAAACTGAGGCACCAGGAGGAACTCACCAATAGGAAATGGGCACTGCCATAGCAAAGGGATATACTAGGGTGAGAAGGCCAAAGGCAAGATGGATGTTCCAGGGTCAGGAGGTTCCAAGCCCCAAAGGAGCTTCCAGGGTCGGACTGCTGCTGAGATAAAGTATTGAAGTCCAGAAAGTGAGAAGGATAGCTGAGAGGGAGATGAACACTGGCCTTTCATTTTCTATGACAAAAAGTAACATCAGTTGTCAATTTGCTTTGGCAGAAGGAATTTCTATAATTAAAGCTTCTTACACCAAATGAAATCACACTTCTGAACACACACACACACACACACACACACATACACACAGAAAGAGAAAGATTTTCAGAGGTTTTTATTCTGACTCAATAGACATTTTCCAATAAATACTCAACCCTTCCTGCAGCCCTCTCTTGATCAGTACATTCCTTGAAAGTAGCCAAGCAAAACTACCTAATTGGATGGTTACAGTTTGACAACTGATTATCATATGTCACTTTTGACTTTTATATTTCCCTAGCTCTTATTAGAAAGGAAAGATGTAGCCATCAAATCTTATATGAAAGAAAGAATGTTTTTTTTAACTAAGTACATTACTAATATCTTCCATTTATTTGATTCTCAATTGCCTCTCAATGTCAATTTTATTTTCCTTGTTGCAATCACCATCTAAATTGTTCTTTTGGCTCTGCTTTCTAAATTTTGTATCACTTCAAAAAGGGCTTCTCATGTTTCCCTGAGTCTTCATACTCTTCTGTATGATACAGTAATATTCCACTGCAATTCATATAGTAGCATTTGTTCAGGCATTTCCTTATTGGGCCCATTATATTTCCAAAATATTGTAAACAATTCTGATATGAAGATTATGGTATGTGTGGGACTCTCTTCATTGTCAATCATGACTTTGGCCTGTAGTCTAAATATTGGTTTCCCTGTTCAAAGTGTACATATAATTTATTGACCTTTCTCACATAATAAGTACTTTAAAAATTAAGATGATTAAACTAAATCATAACTTCAGCAGCAATGAATTTGCATATTGATCTTTCTCCAGCCTCTCCAACAATGAATTTTCCCATTTTTCCATCTTTGCCAATTTGATGGGCATGAGGTAACATGTCAGGGTTGCTTTCCTTTTCATTTCTCTAATTATTAGTGATAGCGAATGATTTTTCAGGTGAAAATTGTATTTATTCTTTTGAAAACAGATCACATTGATATTTTGACCTGTTGAGAATAATTCTTAATCTCACAGATATGTCAATTCCCTCTAAAATTTTTTTGTGATCACTTGAGCCTATCACTTACTATTCTGGTATCTTCAAGCTCATCTTTGGGATCAGAGTTTATACTGAGGGCTATGTTGCTACCATGTGCACTTTTCTTAGGGAGAGTGTTAGATGGGGCCAGAACATAGGATCACAGATTTATAACTGGAAGAGATCTTAGAGGTCATGCCATCATTTATACAGATGGGGAAATGAGCCCAGAGAGATGAGGTGACTTGCCAGACATCAGAATCAGGATTTGAGCTGAAATCCTCTGACTGAAAACCTTGTGTTCTTTCCATTGTGCTGCTCTGTTTAAGACCATAAATTCCAGCAGGAACTCTGTGAGAAACATTTGCTGATTTTTATCAAAGTTCTTGATCTGATATGACATCCTTGTCTCTTTAACTTGTATCTTCTATTGAACTGCCTAGCTAATAACACAAGCTGAGATAATTGGATCGCAGTTCCTAATATCAAATGATTCCTTAGCATCATCTAGTTCAGCCCTTTAATTTTAAAAATAAGGAAACTGAGGCCCAGTGATGTAAAGTGATTTGCCCAAGGTCATAAAGGTCACCAATGGCAGAGGTGGACCCTCATTCTCTTATTGCAAATCTAGTACTCATTCTACTGTACCACACTGCCTCCCTTTATGGAATTTAATCACGTCTTACACATTGTAGGTGCTTAATATTTGTTAAGTTGGAGTTATATGTTTCAATTTTAATGGATCCAAAATCAGTAGCTTCTTGTGAGTGGATCATATATTTAGATGCTTTTTCTTTGTCTGTTTTCACTATTGGGGTTCAAGTTTTAGTCACATTTCCCATTTTAAGCTTGTACCTTTTAAAGGCATGTGGCCACTCAGGGGCATGAAGAGTATAGCTGTTGGCCAAAAAAAAAAAAAAATCTTGGCCCTGAATATCTAAGAAATGAAAGATTGCCATTAAGATAAATATTTGGAGTTAGGAAACATTGCCAAAGTGCAATATTTTAAAGTTATGGTAGATCACATTTTTGGCTTCAGTTCCGAGAGATGTAATTTTAATTTATTTGATCAAATTAAAAATACATGACATGCCCACAACATTTTGTTACACCTTACTTGTAAAGGGACCTCAGGCCAAGCCTTGCTGGAAAAAAAAAGTGAAGCTAACCTCCTCTAAATTCATTCAGTAATCATCTAATAGTGTATGCCTAGGCAGCAGCATGTTGTATAAATATAGAGAGTAGAGAAAATGTATATAGTTCTGTTTTTATATTTCATGTAGATAATGTAATTCAGTCAATTCTAAGAGGTCTTATTGCTTGTAAAACATGTAGGAAACTGGGCTAGGAAATAGAAATACAAAATGAAGATGAGAAATAGGCCCTGTCCTCAAGGACCTGACATCCTACTGGGGGATATAGGAAGAGACTGCTAACAGCTGTGTGATCTGGAAAGGATTTGGGTAGGATATGACACCTGAGGACAAGGACATTCTCAAGGTCTCTCTGAAGAATTTTGGCATTGATTGTGAGATATGGGAGACTCTGGCACAGTACTATCCAGGACAGCACACCTACCTCAAAGAAAGTGCTGTGCTTTATGAGCAAAGCAGAATTCCTGTAGCTTAGAAGAAATGTGAGACATGCAAATTTAGAGACATCTCCACTTCAAATGTTCATATGGGATATTTGTACCTGACCTATAATAATAGAACTTTCCAAGCTTGTACTGGTTTCATAAGCCACCGTTGGACACATTGTGTCCTTGACTCTGACATTGTGATGTCACACTGGTCCTCTTTGAGCAAGAAGGACAACAATAAGACAAAGCACCTGGGCTAAACTGAGGCTAAGGATTTCATGGGATAGAGGTGAAAAGGTGATGTATTCCAGAGAGCAGCTTGTACAAAGGCAGAAAGGTGGAAGGTGAAATGCTTAGTCTGGGTTGCAACTAATAGGCTAACTTGTTTGGAACAAAGTATATAGAATAATGTAGTGTGCAGTAATTCTTAAGTAAAGGTTAGATACATATTTCTTGAGGTCCTAAGTGTGACTAAGGAGTCTATATTTCATTCTAGAAGTAACAGGTAGCTACTGAAGATTCTTCAGCAGAAGTGGCATTGTAAATTCTAGTTCTTTAGAATGATTCTTTTGGCAGCTGTGTGTATGCGATTGGAGAAAGATGAGAAGCAGGGAGACCAGTTAGGAGGTTACTGCAGTAGTGCACACAAGAAGTGATGAGGGCATGAGCTAGGGTGGTGGTGGTGGTGGCTAGGGTGATGGCTGTGAATAGAGAAAGAAGGGATGATTATGAAACAGAGGAGGCCGGGATGTAGTTACATAGCCAACCTGGTATGATGAGTGGGAGCTTTGTGTCTAGTTTTCAGTATAGGCTTAACAATAATAGCTAACATTTATATAGCAATTTAACGTTGCAAAGGACTTTATAAATACCATCTCATTATATTCTGACATCATCCCTGGAAAGCAAGTGCTATTATTATTCCTATTTTACAGATGAGGAAATTGAGGCAACCAAGGGTTGAGTGACTTGCCTAGGGTCACACATGGGGCTCAATTTGAATTCGGGTTTTCCTAACTCTGGCTGTAGCACTATTTCCTGGCCACCTACCTGCCTCAATGGAGTCCTGTAATGGTGCTTCTTGACCAAATCAAATTAGACATTGATCATAATTCAAGGACAGACCTTACTTAACACGACTCACATTATTTAGAAGTTAAAGGAAGCTAACTCTACTCCCAGGCCACACTCTCTCTTTAGTTATATTGCCACCACTCTTAGCAGCCCACCGTATATTACAAACCCTACTTGCAATCTCAATTCTACAAGTAGATCAGGTATTATGTTGGTTTGTTTTTAAGACTCAAGGTCACAATATTTTTGTCCAGACTTTTAAGTCACTTGTTTTGCTACTTGGTCTTATGGAAATTTTTTTGGAGGAAATTGAATTTCTTGTTTGCTTTTTGGTCAAGGGTTGGCCTAAATTGCTTCTCTTTCAGAAAGTTTCTCCAGACAGATTAATCTAGAGCAGCCATGGTGAAAAGAAATAGAACTTAAAGTCAAAAACTAAAGCTTGAATCCCAGCTTTGCTACTTATTCATTCAGTGACCTTGGACTTCAGCTTACTCATCTTTAAAACGAGGGGGTCAGACTAGAAATCCTTAAGATCCTTTCTAGCATGAAATCTCTGATTGTATGATCTAGTATTGAGAAAAAGGAATTGATCTATGAGTAGACTTGGGTTTATTGATAATTATGTAATTTTAGGGTAACTGATTTGGCTCCCCTTATTCTAAGCCCCCTGTTATTTACTGCAGGTTTTAGGAATCAGAATCCTTCCCAAACTATAGTTCAGTAATGTGTATTTTAGGGGGCAATTATTTTTATGATGACAAACATCAGCAAACAACAAAGATGGAAAAGAAGGATTGCATGTGAAACTAAGAAATATAGCTTATTTTAAAGTATATAGTATGTTGATAAGTATATATTATTAATAAGTACATTTTATAGGGCAGCTAGGTGGTACAGTGTATAGAGTGCCAGGTCTGGAGTCAGGAAGATTCATCTTCCTAAGTTCAAATCTGGCCTCTGACACTTACTAGCTGTGTGACTCTAGCAAATCACTTAACCCTGTTTGCCTCAGTTTCCTCCTCTGTAAAATGAGCTGGAGGAGGAAATTGTAAACCACTCTAGTATCTTTGGCAAGAAAATCCCAAATAGGGGCACGAAGAGTCAGACATGACTGAAAATGACTGAACAATAGCATATTTAACATGATAGTAGCTCAATCATCCTGCTTCTTTATATCCCCTTCTGAACTTTATACTTCCTTGTGCATTTTTTTCAACATTTCATTAACACTTTTTTCTTTCATCTTTTTTTCATCACCATATCTATTTCAATGCTCTTCTTCCAAAACAATAAGCACACCCATATAACAAATAAGTAGAGCTATGCAAAACAAGTGTGCATATTGGCCATATATGAAAATAATAATAATAATTAACATTTATATAGCACCTACTAAGTGCTTTACAAATACTTTCTCATTTGATCCTCACAACAACCCTGGGAGTTAAGTGCTATTACTATCCGTATTTTACAGACAAGGCAAGTGATCAGAGAGAAGTTAAGTGACTTTCCCAACATCATATGGCTTGTAAATGTTTGAGGCCAAATTTCAATTCAAGTCTTCCTGGCTCCAAGGCCAGCACTCTATCCATGTTGCCACCTAACTGCCCCTGTATCTAATTTTATATAGCTAGTATATTACCCCTTTGCCAAGAGAAAGGGAGCATGATTTATCATCAGTCTTCTCTGGTTATGATTGATAAGAGTGCTTAAGTTTTTCAAAGTTGTTTTCCTTTACATTACTATAGTCATTACGAAAATTATCCTTCCAGTTCTGCGCAATTCAATTTGCATCTGTTCATACAAGTCTTTCTAGGTTTCTCTGAATCTGTCTCTTCTGTCATTTCTTGTAGCTCAATAATATTTTATCACACCCACATAACCATAACTTGTACAGTCAATTGATGGCCACTCCACTGTTTCTAGTCATTTGATACAACAATTTGTGCACCTACAAATATTTTTGTATGTGTGGTCCCCTTTCACTTTGTCTTTGAGCATGTTGAGATAAATGTCTTTTAATGGTAAGTCAAAGATTATGAATAATTTGGTGACTTTTGGGGTATTTTTCCAAATTGTTTTTAAGAGCAGTTGGACCAGTTCAGAACTTTACCAATAGTCCATTAATTTGTTTGTTCTTCCACAATACCTATAACATTTATCATCTTCCAATTTTGTCACCTTTGGGAGTGCGGTAGAACCTCAGAGCTGTTTTAATTTTAATTTTCTCTAATTATTAGTGATAGGAGCATTTATTTTTCGTATTCTTGATAGTTTGCTATAGTTGATAGAATGACAGTTTGGCTGGCCTTTAGAGTACACAGAGGTAATTAATATATAATGGAGAAGGAGGGGTAGGTTGGAAAGAGTAATGTATATTTTTTGTAGAGATAAGAGGGAACCACTGGGAGTTTAATGAGTAAAGGAGTGTTTATTAAGACAGGGAGGTACGTAATGTATTCTAGAAAGAGTTCAATAATGTATTTTAAGATGATAGTTATTATTTCCTTACATCAACTATAGTTGATATCAACTATCTAGTTGATAGATAGTTATAATTATAGTTGATAGTTCTTTTTTTTTTGGGAAAACTTGTTGTTCATGTTAATATTAACCATTTACTTATTGCAGAATAGGTCTTGTTTTAATATCCCTGCATTTCTGCTTTCTCCAATTAGCTATAGGATACAGCTCATTACATTGCTATGTAAATTCTTGCATTAACAAAACAGCACTAGAACATTCCCCCCCAACTATGAATTTACTTTTACACATATATACACACATGTATATATACATATACACATATGCATGTGTATATATGCATGTGTGTACATGCATATATACACACTTCTTATATACAATCATATAACACACAGATGGATAGATAGATAGATAGACAGATGTTTTTCTTTTGTTTTTGAAGAGGACCAATGATATCACAAGGTGATGTCTTGACTCATGCATGAATTGGATTTAAGTGAGACAGAGTTGCATAAAGTTGTCAGCCTCACTCTATCTTCCAAAGTCATTGAAGTCCAGTGGCAAGGCAGACGTCAGGATGACTGGCGATGAGCTGGGATGTAGCGAATGATCTTGGTGACTTTGATGTCTGACCAAGCTCTAAGTACTCCATACAGCCAGCTTCAGCTGCCTTCATAGCCATCGAAATAAATTGTACTCATCTGCCTATTCTACCAGAAGTCTTCACATGCTTGTGGTAAATATCTGCTTAACTCACCAACAGGTTCATGGCCCTTCTATTACCCTCAACCTGGTTTAGTCCATCTGCTGAGATGGTTTACTTAATGGGAATAAAGGACTTTTATAGTGATCAATCCAGAAGCATCAACATAGGGAACACATGTGACTAGGACATTTACATTAAAGGATACACATGTAAGGAATGCATGAACAAGGCACATACATTGAGAGGGCAACTCAATTCTCTGATTCTGCAAAATGGGCGATATCTTTTTATACCATCATGGCACTCTGACTGAAAGTTCAGATATGTGTGAATGTAACTTGAATAAGTTTTTTTTAAAGTATTATGCAAATAAAAGGAATTATTGTCCTATGCCATCCCAGTGTTCTGAAACCATTTTCACTGATATACGCATGTGTCAATATGATTTCTGTATGTTCCTATCTTATCTTTAGAAAAATCCCTACTATATTTAATATTCTCTGTATAGTCTATTGACTGCCAAGTAGTTATTAAGCACTTGCTACATGCAGTGCACTGTGCTACTTGCTGGTGATACAAAGACAAAAATGTAAGTCCCTGCCATCAAAGAGCTTACATTCTATCAGGGGAGACATGTGTCTATAGAAAGATATATAGAATAAATATAAATGAAAAACAAGGTCGTCTAAAGAGGGAGGGCACTCGCAATTGGAGAAGACGAGTAGTAAAGGACTTCTGAGATGAAGGTGAAGACAGGGTGGATTCCAGGCATGGAGGATAGCTAGCACAAAGAAGCAGAGACAGAAGATTGATGAAGAACAGCAAGAATGACAGTTTGGCTGGCCTTTAGAGTACACAGAGGTAATTAATATATAATGGAGAAGGAGGGGCAGGTTGGAAAGAGTAATATATATTTATTGTAGAGATAAGAGGGAACCACTGGGAGTTTAATGAGTAAAGGAGTGTTTATTAAGACAGGGAGGTATGTAATGTATTCTAGAAAGAGTTCAATAATATATTTTAAGATGATAGTTATTATTTCCTTACTAAAATCCTCACTCTGATGCCTCACTGTTGGTTCTATCTGCAGAGTTCAGTCTCTGGCAGGTCCTATCAAACAGGAAAGAGTCAAAAGACTAGGAGGACGTCTGATATTTAAGGACCAATCTAGTTAAAAGCTCATTACCAAATTGGCCACATAGGGATGGATTTTTTCAGCCATAGCAACCTTTGAAGAACATAAAGTGATAAAGGGTTGCAATCCAAGTTGGTAGAGAGAATACTCACACCCACCCACAAAGTATTGAAGTTCTTTTTTCTTATTAGGTTTTTCCACTTGAGGGAGTTTTCTGGAATATTCACTTAGATAGGAGCCCTCATTATCCAGTGATATTTGTTGCATTGCTGAACTTGGTCATGAATGGATGTAGATTGACAATGAGTCAACTGATTTGGGGATGGTAGAAAAGTTTTCTATAAAAGCACTAACTTATTGTAGGCAGTCCAATATATTCCTCACAAATTTAAGGGCCTGTGTTAGTATTTGATTGAAACCAATAGCAGGAAAGACTTGATATAATCATTTTCACTCTAAAAAATTCATTGCAGTTGTTCAATAGAGTCTTAGCATATATTATTCAAAATTCAGATAGATGTTAGTGTCATTTTTAGAAGAGATAGAATAATACAGTTCAAAGCAGTGATTTGTTTTTGCAGTTTTTCATCTTTACTTTGTAGCTGCCTAGGAAAATCAAAGAATGATTTGGTAATACCATTTCTAAAAATGAATGGAATTCAATATAACAAGTATTTATCAAGTACCTACTTTGTATAAAGCACTGTGCTAGGCACTGAGGATTCAAAAACAATAAGTGTATTCTCCCCTCTGAAGTTTATCCTAGAGGGATACAATGTGTAAACATAAGTATATACATGATAATTTGAAGAGAGAACTAACAAATAAATGAGGAAGTTAATAAAAATTTTCCTTAGGTGATGGGACATGAACTAATCTTTGGAGGAAACTAGGGATTTAAAAAAGACCCGAGTAAGAAGGGGGGAAATTCCAGGTTTGGGGGTAACCTGTGCAAGGGTTCAGAAGATGGAGTTCTGAGTTTGGGGGACTTCAAAGCAGACCCTGGGAAAGTCATTGGCAAGGCTAAATGAGTATACTGATATCTGGATGACATTTTTGCCATGTTTTATTAGGATAATCATCACCCTTCAAAATAACCTCAACATATCTTGTTCTGCATACTCTAATCTGCTGTTCAAAATTACCAGCTTTCTTTAAGGCTCACCAACCCCAGGAAGCCTTTTTGAATTTCCCTTTGGTTTTTAGTGCCTCTTCCCCAGCAAGTCACTTTGTGTTTACCTTGTGTGGTTTTTTTTGTTTTTTTTTTTTCTGTTGATTTCTCTCTGTACATATGGTTTTTCACCAGTAAGCCCAATGAGGGCAAAGACCATTTTTCACTATTGTCTTTGAATCCCCCATCCCTAGCCCAATTGTCCTCACATTGTAGGTACTTTAAAATGTTTGTTGAGTGGAGTGACCAGAGTCACTGCTTTGACTCTTTCAGGGCGACCCACAACTCAACCTCTCTGACCTTGTTTCTGTATCTGTAAATATGGGGATAACAATACTTGTATTATCTACCTTCCAAAAGTTTTTTTTTTGGGGGTAGGGAGAACATTTTATATAGATGTGAGCCATTATTAAACCACCCTAAATTCCTTCATTTCAATTTTTTTATGGACCCAAATAACCTTTCCAGATTTATTGCCCAACAATCCATTTCACTTACTTCACCATTCATCCGACCTAGACTACTTGTTTTACAGACATACAACATTTTTCCCAAGCTTTGTGTCAATACTCTCCTTTATTCCTCTATTCACATTCAACTGTCTAATACTTACTCATGTGTTATGGTCCAGGGCAAATGTAACATCTTCCACGAATCCTTTGCTTTTTCTCCCTTCTCCCACTTAGAGTATTTTTTCATGAATTCCTGCAAGCATGCTCTTTTTTTTTTTTGTTATATTCATATCATACCTATAGCCATTTAGTAATAACTGTCATGCTTATATAGCACAGCATTGTCAGGATTACAAAGAGCTTTCCTCACAATAAACCTAAGAAATAAGTAGGATAAGTTGTATTGTTTCCATTTTAAGGACAAAGAAACAAAGTCTTAAAGAAGTGAAAGGACATGTGGGGGTCACCCAATTAGAGTCAGTTTTCTTAATGCAGGAATGATCCTCTTATGCCATTTTATACTTACTTATAAGATCCTTGAGAGCCAGGGTTATTTCATACTTCTCTTGTATCTCAGCATAGTGCCTACCCACAGTAGGTATTCACCTGTTAAATCAATGAATAACTGAAATGGAATATTGTCAAGAGAAGGGGGGTATTGAAAGGCATTATGTGACCTATTTATAAAGCTTTTCAAAAATGTCAATGAATATAGTCTCGACACTGTGTTTTAGAAATTATGACTATGTCATAATAATGTCATTGACTTTTAACATATTTTAAAACCACTTTCAGGCAGGCTTTTCCCCTAGAAAAAGCATTTTAATAAGAAAAATGGTAATTTAAATCAAAATCCTTTCTAAAAGATTTATGATTGTTATCCATCCTGCTATATAGCTATAGTGACTATGGCTTGAGAATGTTAATTTCCACTGTTCCCTCAAAGGACTTCGGGTTATTTAGCTTGGAAAAGGGAAGACAGAGACGAGAATGGTTTTCAAGTATATGAAGTCCATAGATATCTAATACTGAAAAACCATTATTGGGCCCATAGGAGCAGGAATACAATGCCTACTTCCCTTTCTATACCCAGACATGTTGTTTAGACAGGCTTTAGTCCTTGAAAACCTAAAAAGGGGATTAGAATTCCTGTTTTGATTTTCTTTGGTTCATCAAATACCCACCCAAGTGCTTTGGAGACAAATTATTTAAAGTTTAGGTTATGGTTCATGTCAAGGGTTTCCCCAAAAGGGATGGGGTCAGGGAGAAAGATACTCAGTGTGAATTATCAATCAAGCATAAGACAGCTATTTATTCCTACATACAGAAGAAATATTAAACAAAAAAGACTTACATTGAGTTTTTGACAGAAAGCCTGAAAACGGGATTCAGTAATGTAATTTTTAACTACTGTTACAATCTGCTGGATGATACTTAAACCTCATAAAAACATAAAATAAGTATGTGATTGCTGATTAGGCATTTTACATTTCACCTCAACTCTGTGCTGTCCAAACAATTCCCAGTACACGTCTCCTGGTAAAATGGCCAGGTTTGGGTCAGTCCTCTTGTTGGTGGCTATCCTCTTTAAAAGCACTGCAGAAACTCCTTCCTTTCTGCCATTGAGCTCTGACCCTCTGGAGCTCACAAGTTCGCATACAAATCTAGATATGTCCAATTCAGGATAAATACGTGTTTACTTAAAGTCAATAAAGAACAAATGCAAGAGTGGAACAGGGAGTTAGGGACCCGGATACATCTAGTTGTTTCTCCCTACAATATTTGCCACATGAATATACTGGCCCTGGTGCTGGTGTGGATAAAGGTGAGCCCTTCCCAACCACTCACTGGGAGTCTGGAAATTATGAGATACCACCTCGAGAGCTGAAGGAAGAGAGCCCAGGATGAAACGATCTCTTTTATCTCATGTGTCATCTCGCTTCTGCCTCTCTCATGGGCTGGAGAAAGATGAAGAGACAACTCAGGGTTTTTCTGTATCATAATGAAAATCCAAGGCAGTTATGTGGTGCAGTGAGTAGAGCACTGGGCCTCAGGTCAGGAACATGAGTTCAAATCTGTCCTCTGATATAAACTGGCTGTGTGACCCTGGGCAAGTCACTTAACCCTGTTTGCTTCAGTTGATTCATCTATAAAATGAGCTGGAGAAGGACATGGCAAACCACTCTTTACTAAGAAAACCTCAAATGGAGTCATGAAGAGTCAAGCATGATTGAAATGTCCAAACAACAGCAACAAATGAAAAGCCAAGACTTTTCAATACTGGGCCAACCATGGCAGGAAATAGTCTGCAAAATTCTTAGTTAACTGGAATAAAGAAAGATAGCTCTGAACAGATTTGATGGTCTGGCCTTTGTTATAGGTCATAACACCCAAGACTGCTTCTGGACCTCTGCACCATTGGCCATCTTCATACTGTTCCTCTCCAGTCTCCTCCTCTGAAAGGTAAGTCTCTCCCTGACTCTCGATTTGAGTCAGTACCTATGCCAGCCATGCTTACTCCAAATGTGATTCAGTCCATGACTCTCCAGATTGTTTCTGGACCTTGTCTCTCCCTTCTTCCTCTTTCAGCTTCCTTTCATATGGTATTTTCTCAATTCTCAACAAAAGCTTCTTCTGATTTTTGCTGGTATTTGTATTCTCAGAACTTAGCACCATGGCTGGAACGTCATAAGTACTTAGTGAATATTTTATCTATATCTGGCTATTTAGATTAGATAGTCTAATAGTTTCCTAGCTCTGCTGAAGAAACTGGCTATAAGAGTTGCATGAAGGAGTTTGGTCCCAATAAAAGGATAAAAAAAAACTTTTTAGTGTATGCCCAGTTTTAAACATGAATTTGGACGTTTGTGCAACCCCTTTCCCCTAAGGAAATTCTTACAATCCCATTGTAATAATTTAAATGTAGTCCTGTCTGGAGGTAGGAGAACGGGTTTTAAATATGACAATCATATAATTGAAAGAGACTTTAGAAATCATCTAGTTCCCTTATTTTAAAGATGAGGAAAATGAAGGTTAGAAAAGATAAGGGAATTCCCCTTCTCTGGTGAAGACAGCCTTGTTCTGTTAGCACAGCTCACCAGAAGGCATAAAGAGGAAATGATTGCTCTTATGGTATGGATGTGTATGTTCCTCTCTGAAAATGAGACCTTTTTCTTCGGGGTGGGAAGATCACTCAAGCATCCCAGGAACAATCTAGGTTTCTTTGTGATACATAATAACGGCTCTGTGTGATGTCAGAACTTAGTGAAAGGACAAAAATCAGAGAAGAAGAAACCAATTGGAGACAGATGGTAACTCATTGTGGCTAAGCTTTGGTGTCTCTGAAAACAGAGTTTGTGTAGAGAACAGTGCTTGCTAGGATAGAGAGAGGCTTATTTGGGTAGGGCACATACTGTTCCCTAAGGTAGGTGATTGTCCAGTTGAAGTAGGGATGGAGTATTGGGAAGAAGAGAGCTCAGAGTTTGAATGAACAGATAGTGGCCAGTGCGCTAACAGCTCCTAGGGAAACTTCTAACTTCTCATATGTTTATAACTAAGGCATTTTTCCCCAGTTGCCTAAGTAAGACAGTGTTAAAACAACAACTGGTGAGTTTAATGGAAACTAAGTATTATGTCTTGAAAGTACTTTGTATTTTGTGTTCTTTACTCCTCTTATTTTTTAAATCATAGACTTTAGTGTTCATCTAGTTCCTCCTCCCACCTATTTGAGACTCTTCTCTACAAGATTCCCTAACAGAGGACTATCAAACATTTTCTTCTGAAGATAAGGATTTCATTATTTCTTGTGGCAGCACACTCCAGCAGTGGGCAGCTCCAGCTGAAAGAAGGATCTTTTATATGATTATATTTGCATATTGAGGGCTGGAGAGGGAGAATTGCTGTAGTCGTGTGGTCATTTTTCCCCCTTTGTGTTCCTAGATTTAAAAATTTTTTTGGATTGTACATAGTTACATACTACTGTGATTTCTCCCTAATAACATATACTTAGACTGTTTTTTATGATAATGTGGTCTTTTAGACAGTTTTCAGGAATCCATTGCATTATAAAAAAAAGTACAGAACAACTCATATATGTGTACATATCTTATCACCAATGATAACATGTGAATTTTCATGTATCACTTTCTGTGTCTTACAACTTCGTATGGAATGTGGTATGGCACAGGCAAAAGTATACTAGCTCTGGAGTGAGAAGAACTGGACTAGAATCCCAGCTCTGGCTCTTATTGCTCGTATGACCTTGGGCAAGTCATTTATCCTTTTGGGGCTTCAGTTTCTTCATTTGTAAAACCAGAGGGTTGGATTCCATAGTCTCTGAGGTACACTTCAGCTCTAAATCTATGATCATCTTATGTAAATTATGTGAAGTTTTTCAACAATAGTAGTGTAGGCCTAGCTCCTCCTTCCCTGTTACTTACAATTGATCGAATGTTTACCTTGCACTGAAATTTCTAAGTATCTTCACCTACTAAATTCTGGAGTAGATCCTTGTTCTCCTGATGGAATAGCAGAGAATGAGACTACTCTCACCTCTACACCACAGCCCAAAGACAAGTGTTTGGTTTGCACAGGGCTCTGTGGATGGTGGAACTCCAAGGGCTTTGGCTGAAGGTTATGTTCTTACTCTCTTCATATGTGGAATAACAACAAACAATGACAATAATAATGAGATGATTGGGGATGGGTTGAAAGAATAGTTGGAAATGAGAAGCAAAGGAAATGTGGGAGGAGAAGTGAACATTTGTTGCTTTTGAATGTTTGTGAATGATAATTGTGATAATAGCATGGAGTAGTGGGCTTAAACTCAGGATGATGTGGGATCCCTCTGGCCCCCCATCCCTGTCTATGTGACTCTGGACAAATAGCTAACTTCTTAGTGCTCCAGCCAACTAAAATTATACAGATTGCAGAGGAAGTGTCAACCTGCATTGGTAGAGGAATATTCCTTTCCCAGGAGTTTCCTATCCCTATATTTATAAACCTAGATTAATCTATTGAGCACACAATACTCTACTGAGTTATAACTACTTTAAAATAATTTTTGCAGTACTGATAGGAAGTTGTCTTTACTGGGGAGAGGTTATGAGAAGTATAGTAAACACAATAATAATAATAATAATAATAATAATAATATAATAATGCTCTTTGTTTACATTACACTTTAAAGTTTGCAACTAGTTTTGCTTACATTTATTAAAAATGTTTTGCACATTTTATAATGAGGTGTAAACTAAGCCTAACAGAGGTTAAGTGACTCACCCAGAGTGACACAGCCCTGAAGTTGGCTTTTCTAACTTGAAAGCTTCCTGCACGACCTTTACAATCCAAATCCAACTCAGAAAGGACAAACTTTCTGGCCAACCTGAACACATTGTCCATCAGTCAACAGTAACAGAATTTACTTTTTAGTGTAGAGCAATAATGTTTTGAAAAAAAATCCATTTCTCTGGAGTCTTCAGATTAGACAGACGTTCTTGAAAAGGATTCACAAGTACTTGCCTCGATGACAAAGGTGGCACTTAACGCTGTAGGAGGGAGAGAAATCAGTTGCTGTCTGAAAACTTTCCTGTCACAAGCATCTCTCAAACTGAAACCCTTTGCCCTCTTTTCAGATCAAAGCAAATCGAGCAATTTGACCCAAGCCCATTTAGTGTCTCTTCTAAGATAAATGCTTATAGGACTTTGTTTTTAACAGAGACCCAGAGTTTTACATCGAGAAGGGACATCAGAAATCATCTGTCCAACCTATATTTGAACAGGAACAATAATAACTCATATTTGAGTAGTACCTCAAGGTTTGCAAAGTACTTTACCTATTTGATTTCATTTGATCCTCACAACCATGTGCTGGTGGGTGCCAGAATTATTCCCATTTACAGAAGAGGAAATTAGGCTCATTCACATCAAGCTCCTTGAGGGCAAGGACTCTTTTTTGCCTCTTTTTGTATCCCCAGTGGTTAGCAGAGCACCTGGCATTTAGTAGGTGCTCAATAAATGTTTGTTGAATTAAAACGACTTGCCCAGAGTCACAAGGCTAGTAAGTGTCTAAAGTGGGATGTGAATCCAGTGATTCCAAATCCATAGCTTTATCCATTATTCCATGTTTCCCCCTTTACCTCCTTCTATGGCAACTGAGACAAATGGTCATATAGCCTGTACTTGACGAATTTCAGTTATCTTATACTACCCTCCTCACCCCCCCATCACATTCTACTTTTTGACAGCTTTGATTGTTTTTAAAATACAAATTATATATATATAATACACACACACACACACACACATATAAAATTTGCATTTCTGTCACTGTCCTTCTTCCTCCCAGAGAAACCTTCCTTTTAATAAAGAGGGCTGTTGAAGCAAAACAAATGAACACTTTGTTCATATCTGACAATGTAGACCTTATTCCATTAGTTATGAATGACCTTTTAATTACCAAATATAACGACCTTTTCTTAGTCCTCATCCTTCTTGCCCTCTCTGTGTAGTTTTGACACTGTCAACCATCCTTTTCTCTTTGATATATATATATATATATATATATATTTATTTATTTATTTATTTTCCTCTCAAGGTTTCTGTGACACTAATTTATCTTGATTTTTCTTCTGCCTACCTGACCACTCCTCCTCAATGTCCTTTGCTGCATTTCCATCAAGGTTGTGCCTACTAGCGATAGGTCTCTGTCCTGGGCCTTCTCCTCTTCTCTTCTAAACTATTTTGCTTGGTGACCTTATCAGCTTCCAGATTTAGTGACCACTTCTATGCTAAAGATTCCAACTTTGCATCATCCACCTCTAACCCCTCTCCTGTCCTGTGGACTATAATCTTCAACTGCTTATTAGAAACTAGAACTGGATATCCCATAGATATCATAAACTGAACGAGTCCCAAACTGAACTCATTATCATTCCTAAGACCACTGATTTGTGAACTTTCCTGTTATTGTTAATAGGAAATAGTTACTCAGGCTCTTCATTTCAGTGTTACCCTTGACTCATCACCACCACCCTTATATACAACTAGGTGAGGGAGTGGTTAAAGCACTGGGCCTGGAGTGGAGAAGACCTGAATTCAAATCTAGCCTTGGACACTTAATAGCTGAGTGACCTTGAGTGAGTCACTTAAAGTCTGGTTGCCTGAGTTTCCTCAAATATAAAATGAGGATCAGAAGAGTACCTATCTCACATGGTGGCTGTAAAGATTAAATGAGATAATATTTATAAAATGCTTAGCAGAGTTCCTGGAATACAATAGGCACTATATAAATGCTTGTTATCTTTGCCTTCCTTCTCATATACAATTGTTTTTCCAAGTCCTGTGAATTCTCTATTATATGCCCCCTTCTGTCCTCTGACACTGACACCAGTGTGGTATGGGTTCTCATTATCTCACAGCTGGATTATTGTAATACTATTTTGTTTGGTGTCCTTGCCTCAAGTCTTTGTCTATTCCAGTCCATCCTCTACTCAGCTGTCAAATGAACCTTCCTAAAATTCGAGTTTCACCATGTTTAATAAACTTCAGTGGGTCTTCTGTCATCTCCAGGATCAAATATAAAATACTATTTTTGGGGGGCTTTCAAAGTCCTCTATAACCTGTCTACCTCCTATTTTTTCAATTTTCTTATACCTATTCCCTCTTCTAAAAATGTATTTTTTTCAATCAGCAAAAATCCTCCTTATCTTTCTCCCACCCCTCACCTCCCACCCTGAGAAATAAAGAAAAAAATCCCTGTTACATTTTTCAAGTAAAACAAATTTCTACATTGTTCCTTCCCACCCCACCAAAGTATAGGGTATCTCAAAAATTTTCGTGTAGTTTTAAGCTGACTTTTAGGACACCCTTTATTTTATATTTTGCACTGAGTCCTTTACCTCTCTATCAGGAGTGGGGTTGCATGGTTCATCATGAGTCCTTGGGAATTATGTTTGTTCATTACATTGAACAGTGTTCCTAAGTCTTTCAATGTCTGTCACATTGTCATCGTATAAATTGTCCCCCTGGTTCTGCTCACTTCACTTTGTATGACTTCATACAAGTCTTCCCGGGTTTCTCAGAAACCATCCTCTTCATCACTTCTTACAGCACAATAGTATTCCATCACATTTATATACCATAACTTGTTCATCCATTCCCCAATTTATGTGAGCTCCCTTAGCTTCCCATTCTTTGCCACTGTATAAAGCACTACTAAGTGACCCAGTGGATAGAGTACTAGACATGGAGTAAAAAATACCAGTTAAAATCCAGCTTTAGGTGCATACTAGCTGTGTAATCCCTGGGCAAACCACTTAAACCTTTGTCTCTCTCAGTTTCCCCCTCTGTAAAAAGTGGACAATAATAGAACTTTACTCCCAGGGTTGCTTTGAGGATCAATTGAGTTAATATTTGTAAAGTACTCTGCAAAACTTAAAGGACTATATAAATATTATTACTATTATTATTGCATATCATTTGTTAGAGTTTGTTTTGCTTAGGACTAATCTCCCCTCCTCTCTTAATCTACCTTCTGTATTGTTCTCCTTCTTTCCCCCTTCTACCCTTTTCCTCCTCTTTCCCTGTTTAGTTGGGTGCATACATATATGTATAGTCTTCCTTCCTTTGACCAGTTCAGAGGAGAATGAGGTTCAGGTTTTACTGGCTCCCCTTTTCTTCCTTGTTTGTATAGACTTCTATATGTACACCTTGATTATGTGAAAACATTTTTCCTAAACTTTTTCTCCCTTTACTTCTTCCCCACTGCATTCCTTTTTCTATCTCTTTCCATGTTTCTTTTAGAGTATTAAGACACAATAGAACCATTCCAAGAATCTCTGTCTGAGTAAAATTGCTATTGTTACTCCTGATGATGATAAGGTTTCCAAGGGACATATGGGTCATCTCCCCACATTAGAATATAAAGTTTATCTTTGTTTAATCATTTATGATTATTCACTCCTGCTTAACTTTTATGTTTCTCTTGACTCCTGTGTTTAAATTTCAAAGTTCCTATGGAATTCTGGCCTTTTAATTAGGAATGCTTGGAAGTTTTTTTTTCATTAAAGATCAATTTAGTTTTTCTCTATAAGATTATGCATTTTTCCTCAGTAAGTTATACTTCATTGTAAGCCTATTTCCTGTACCTTCTTGAATATTGTATTCCAAGCTATCTGCTCCTTTATGTAGCTGGCTGTTAAAGCATATGTGAATTTGACTGCAGTTCTTTAGTAATTGAATGCTTTCTTTCTGGCTCCTTTAAGTGTTTTTTTTTCCTCTGACCTGGAAGCTCTGAATTTTGGCTATGATGTTCTTGTGAGTTTTTATTTTAGTATTGTTTCAGGAAGTGACTGTTGGATTCTTTCTATTTTGACTTTGCCTGTTGATTCTATGATATCTGGGCATTAAAAATGATCTCTTGAAATATGATGCCTAGGCTCCCTTTTTTTTTTTTGATCATGGCTTTTAGGCAGTCCAGTGATCATTAAATTACCTCTCCTAGGTCTGTTTTCTAGTTTGTGATGAGATACTATACATTTTCCTTAATTTTTTTTTCAGTCTTTTGATTTTGTTTCTGATATTTTTTTATCTCACGGTGTTATTAGTTTCTACTTAGTCCATTCTAATTCTCGGAGAGTTTTTGTATCTCTTATGCCAAGCTGTTGATTCCCTATCCAAATCTTTCTTCTGTAGCTTTCATTTTTTTCCCCCTCATTTCCCCTCTCATGCTCTTATTTCATTTATAAAAATATAACTCTGTTTGAAACTCTTTATCTCTTCCAGGAGTTATAGTTGAACTTGTGTTCAAGTCTAGGATGATTAGGATGGTTCTGCTGTTGCTTTCTTGTGGTATTGAGTGTTGTGTTATTCTATGATCTCAAGTACGACTCAGACTGGGGATCTGCAAGCTTTCAGTTCTCTAAGGCAAAGCCTGATTGCTCTTCTCATGGTTTGAGCTCTGTCTGCAAGTTCCTGACTTGAATCTGAATCTGAGTAACACATCTGTGAGCTTCTATACTGCTGTCCTTGAATAGTGCTGCTGGACTCAGAAATTATCCAGCTGGCTGGAAAGCTCTGTTGGTTCAGTCGCAGAACTGGAAGCTCCGCTTTGGTCTGGGATTCCTGCCCTTGTTTTTATGCCACATGCTTCAGACTGGGCTGAGCTGCAGCTTAGCTGAAACTCCAGTCTGCCTTTGAAATCTGAGCCATACAGCTGCTGCTGGCTTCTGAACTTGTTTCTTGCTTCGTGCATAGCTTAGGACTCAGAATTGCTTCTCACCCTGGAATACCACCTTTTGTTGCTGATCCCTTATTTAGTAAAGCCTTGGATCTATGACCTAAACTAGGTAGTGTGCAGCAGAGCTTCAAGTTTCCATCTCTTCCTGTACCCAGGACAAGTTTGGGGACCACTATGCTCTATCTGGGAAAGGTTCTGTGGCCTAGTGAACAGCCTCTCTTCCTGCCCAGCAATTTTTGGTTGGACACTGTTCCAGTCCAGGTCCAAAGGCCTCTCATCTCTCTTCTATGTTGATGTGGGTTGGAAAAATGACTCACTGTGATTTTTTTTTCTCTTGGATTTCCTGATCAAGATTAAGTCTGGTGCATTTAATTTTCTAGTTCTGTTTAGAGGACGTGTGTGCATATGGGTGTGTGTGTGGGGAGGCAGGGAAAGCTCATTATGGTTTTTCTTCTACTTTGCCATATTGACTTCACCTTCATCTTCTTATATTTACGCTTACCCTTCCATGTACTCTATTGTTGGTCCTTTTCTGTCAAAGAAGACCAATGACATTATAAAAGTGATATCTTGACTTGTGTATGAGTCAGATGTGAGGCAGAGCTGTGCAAAGCTGTCAGCCTCACTCTTTCCTCCAGAGTCATTAAATTCCAATGTCAACACAAAAATTAAGACTATTGGCAATGGCCCAGGATGATCCAGTGACACTCACCTTCTCACTTTTGCTTGCACCAAACACTCCATCTCTGACTCTAAGCATTTTCACTGACTGTCCCTCATGGCTGAAATTCTTTCCCTTTTCATTTCCATCTTTTGGCCTCTTTGGCTTCCTTCAAGTCCCAGTTAAAACCTCACCTTTTATAATAAGCCTTTCCTAATCCCCTTTAATGCTAGTGCCTTTTCTCTACTAATTATATCCTATTTATCATGTGTATAGCTTGTTTGTACATAGTTTACATGTTGTCTACCCATTACACTGTGAGCTCTTTGAGACCAGTGATTATCTTTTGCCTTCCTCTGTTTTCCCAGTGCTTATCACAGTACCTGGCACTTAAAATGCCACTTAAGAAATGTTTATTGACTGACAGCTCATTCCATACCTACAATCCACTCCCTATCTGTCAAGAGGAAGGACAGATGCTTCACTTCTAGACCTATTGGATTGATCAGGGTTCTGATGTCTTTCAATGTTGTTTCTCTCTATATTACTGAAGTTACTGTCATTTTTTCTTGATTCTGATTATTTTATTCTCTATTATTATCCTTTATATCTATATAAGTTTTCTGACATCTCTCTAGATTCTTCATATTCATTATTTCTTATGGTAACAATTACATATACCATAATTTGTTAATCTATTCCCCAAATGATAGGCTTTCTTTATTGTTTCTAGTTCTTTGCTACTCCCATCAATATGCTGGTATAAATGTATTCATCCATATGTCTTTCCTGCATTTCTTGAATTGTTTGGGATATATGCCCATTAGTGGTATCACTGCATCAAAAGTATATTACAATTGGTGATTCTTTTCCAGAATGGTAGGATAAATTCACAGTGTATCAATGTGGTTAACTTCCCACAATCCCTCCAACAATTGCCATTGTCTTGTCTTTCCCCATTTTTGCAATCTGATGGCTGAAAAGTGAAACCTCATAGTTATCTTACTTTGCATTTTCTTATAAGTTATTTGTAGCATTCTTTCTTATGATTATTAATAATTTGTATTTCTTATTTTATAAACTGCATTTTCATATATTTTGATGATTTGTTTATTGGGGGATGGCTTTTAATGTTATATATTTATATTAATGTCCTATATACCTTTGAAATTAGACACTTATAAGAAATATTTTAGAAGCTTTTAAAATAATTTTCTTTTTCAAATCATTTTCTCCCTGTATAGTCTGTCTTTCTTGGTAATCTCATTTGCTCCCATTTCAGCCTTTTTTTCCTCCCCTGAGCTTCACTTATAGATCACCATTTACCAATTTCACGTTTCAAAATGAATGTCATAGAGACATTGTAAACTCAACATGATGAAAACTGAACTCATTTTCCTCCCCAAACCCTTCCATTTTCTATGCTTCCATATTTCTGTGGGAGACACCACCATCCTTCCAGAGTCTCAGGTTATTAATTTCAGAGTGACCCTGGACCCTTTGTTGCCCTCATACAACATATTCAATTAGATAATAAATCTTGCCAGTTCTACCTTCACAACATCTCTCACATCTGGGTCCTTTTCTCCACTCATTCATACATCTATGAACTTAGTTTCATGTCTTCATTATCCCTAATTTAGATGATTCCAACATGGCCTCCCTGCCTCAGATTTGTACTTCATTCCATCCTCCACACTACTGTCAAAATAGTAGGTGCTTTGTAGATGCTTGCTGATTTTGACTGTTACTATCAGCTTAGGGCTTCAGATCACTCTGCAACCTCCACAATCAATTTAGTCCATGATTCATAGCCTTCTCTACAGCAGTGGTTCTCAAAGTGTGATCTGTGGATCCCTGGAAGTCCCTGAGACACTTTTAGGAGGTTCTTGAGGTCAAAATTATTTTTTAAAAATAACAATCTCAAGGCATTAGTTGCCTATTAAAATGTGCCTACCTTTTCAAACTACATGCAGTATGAGGTTTGAGTTTCTTAATATACTTCAAACAAAATATATTGCAGCAGATTGAAGGTAACATCAGTTATGAGAATCTAGCTGTCTTCTATGACATCAGACATTAACAAAAATTGCAAAAATATGTTAAAACAATGCCACACTCACTATTTTTGTTTTGGAATATGGTTAAATTATTCCTTGTAAAAATGTCATGTTAAAATGTGATGTGCTTATTATTGTTATTTCAAAATGAATTAATATTTGAAAAAATATCAGTTTTAATTTCTAATATGATAAATATCTATAGAATTAACTCACAAACACTTGTTGGGGTTTTTTAAAAGTGTAAACAGGTCCTACTATCCAAAAGTTTGAGAACTGCTAATCTAACCCAATTCCTACCCACTTCCTTGTACCACCTTTGGACACCTACTTTCTTGACCTTCCAGTTTCTTTATATATATATATATATATATATATATATATATATATAAATAGTATTTTATTTTTTCCAATTACATGAAAAGATAGTTTTTAATATTTTTTCATAAGATTTTGAGTTCCAAATTTTTCAACCTCCCTAGCTTCCCTCCCAACTCATCAATCAGAAAGCAATCTGATATAGGTTATACATGTGCAAGTGTGTTAAACATATTTCCACATTAGTCATGTTGTGAAAGAAGAAACAGAACAAAACGGAAAAGCCACAGAAAAAAAAAACAATGAAAAAAGTGAAAATATTATGCTATTATCTGCATTCAGATTCCATGGTTCTTTCTCTGGATGTAGATAGCATTTTCCATTCTGCGTCTTTGGAACTGTCTTGGATTATTGTATTGCTGAGAAGAGCTAAGTCTATCATAGTTGATCATTGCACAATGTTGCTATTACTGTAAACAATGTTCTCCTGGTTCTTCTCACTTCACACAGCATCAGTTCATTTAAGCCTTTCCAGGTTTTTCTGAAATCTGCCAGTTCATCATTTCTTAATAGCACAATAGTATTCTATTACATTCATATACTACAACTTCTTCAGCCATTCCCCAGTTGAAGGACATCTCCTCAATTTCCAATTCTTTGCCATCCCAGAAAGAGCTGCTATGAATATTTTTCCATATGTAGATCCTTTTTTCTTTTGATTTTTTTGGGATACAGACCTATTAGTGGCATTGTTGGATCAAAGAGCATGCACAGTTTGCTTTCCCTTTGGGCATAGTTCAAAATTGCTCTCCAGAATGGTTGAATCAGTTCACAACTCCACCAACAATGCATTGGTATTCCAATTTTCCCACATCTTCACCAACGTTTATCTTTTTCCTTTTCTGTCGTATTAACCAATCTGATAGGTGTGAGGTAGAACCTCAGAGTTGTTTTAATTTGCATTTTTCTAGTCAATAGTGATTTAGAACATTTTTTCATGTG
This sequence comes from Phascolarctos cinereus, assembly GCF_003287225.1. NCBI lineage: Eukaryota > Metazoa > Chordata > Mammalia > Diprotodontia > Phascolarctidae > Phascolarctos > Phascolarctos cinereus. Next base: position 148,359,804 of record NW_027556098.1, read on the forward strand.
ACTATAGATAGCTTTAATTTCTTCATCTGAAAACTGCATGTTCATATCCTTTAACCATTTTATCAATTGGGGAATGACTTATTTTCTTATAAATTTGACTTAGTTCTCTATATATTTGAGAAATGAAGCCTTTACCAGAAACACTGGTTGTAAAAATTATTTCCCAGTTTTCTGCTTTCCTTCTGATCTTGGTTACATTGGCTTTATTTGTGCAATGCCTTTTTAATTTAATATAATCAAAATTATCCATTTTTTATTTCATAATATTCTCTGTCTCTTGTTTGGTCATAAATTCTTCCCTTCTCCATAGATCTGACAGGTAAACTATTCCTTGATCTCTTAATTTACTTACAGTATCACCCTTATGTCTAAATCACGTACCCATTTTGACCTTATCTTGGTATATGGTATAAGATGTTGGTCTATGCCTAGTTTCTGCCATAGTATTTTCTGTTTTCCCCAGAAGTTTTTGTCAAATAGTAAGTTCTTATCCTGGAAGCTGGAGTCTTTGGGTTTGTCAAACAGTAGATTATAGTCCTCATTTACTACTGTCTCTTGTGTACTATTCTGCTGATCCACCACTCTATTTCTTGGCCAGTACCAAATAGTTTTGATGACTGACACTTTATAATATAGTTTTAGATCTGGTATGGCTAAGCCACTTTCCTATGACTTTTTTTTTTCATTAATTCCTTTGATATTCATGATCTTTTGTTCTTCCAGGTGAATTTTGTTATTATTTTTTCCAGCTCTATAAAATAATTTTATTTATAAAATAGAACAATAGTTTGATTAGTATGTCACTGAATAAGTAAATTAATTTTGGTAGAATTGTCATTTTTATTATATTAGCTTGGCTTACCCATAAGCAGTTGATGTTTTTTCAATTTTTTAGATCTCACTTTATTTATGTGAAAAATGTTTTGTTATTGTGTTCATATAGTTTCTGGGTTTGTCCACAACAGGCAGACTCTGAAGTAGATTCTTTCAATGACTCTTTTGCTCTCTGATTCTAGGATATCAGGGCAGTTTTTCTTGAAAGGTGATGTCTAGGCTCTTTTTTGTTTTTTGATCATGGCTTTCAGGTAGTCCAATAATTCTTAAACTATCTCTCCTGCATCTATTTTCCAGGCCAGCTGTTTTTCCAATAGTGAATTTTACATTTTCTTCTTTTCTTTTTTTTTTTATTCTTCTGATTTTGATGTCTCATAAACTCATTAGCTTCCACTTTCCCAATTCTAACTTTTAAGGAATTATTTTCCCTCAGTTAGCTTTTGTCCCTCATTTTCCATTTGGCCAATTCTACTTTTTAAGTAGTTGTTTCTTTCAGTCAATTTTTGTGCTTCCTTTTCCAAGCTATTGACTCTTTTTTTTTTTCATGATTCTTTTGCATAACTCTCATTTATTTTCCCAATTTTTCTTCTACTTCTCTTATTTGATTTTTAAAATTCTTTGTGGATTCTTCCAAGAAGTCTTTTGGCTTAAGACCAATTCATATTCCTCTTTGAGGCTTCACACGTAGGTATTTTGACATTGCTGTCCTCTTGAGTTTGTGTGTTGATCTTCCCTGTCACCATAGTAGCTTTCTTTGGCAAGGCCTCTTTTTGTTTCCCACTCATTTTCTAGCCTATTTTGTGACTTTAAAAGTTGAGCTCTGTTCCTTGGGTGCGGGGGGCACTGTCCCAAGCTTCTTGCACTAGGAAATAGGGGCCAGATTATTGGCTTACTACAGGGACCTCTAGTACTTGTGGCTTGCTAGCCTACCTTCATTACGGTGGCCCACCCTAGTTACACCTGTTGTGCCCAGGGTTCTGCGGCTGATAGTTTGCTTGTTGCATTGGCGCTGGAGACCTCATAGCTGATCTGATGTGCCACTTTGAGCCAGGACGGTGGGACCTTGATTGCTGATCTGTGCTGCAGCTAAGAGTCTCCTGCTGGCTTGCCCGAACACTGTCTGCTTTGGACTGTGTTTACCCAAGTGAGACAGACCTTTCCTGAAGTCCTTTTAAGTTATCATGGGCTGGAAAATTGTTTCGCTCCATCTTTCTATGGATTATATTGCTCCAGTGTTTGTATAAAGGCTTGATTTTGTGTTGTTTCCAAGAGAAGCTGGTGAGAACTCAGGTTAACTTCTCGGTTTTTCTCCACCATCTTGGCTCCTGCTTTCAAGTTTCCTTGCCTTCCTCAGCTCAAATTACCTGTGTTTGCAGTCCACTTTAACATCCCACAGGAATGCTAATACCTTAGACACCATGATATCCCTCAAATAAATGTTCCCAGATGCCCCCAATTCCTTATAATATTTCTGGCCCAAACTGAAGATATCCTGGATGTATGTGTGCATATGTGTGTGTGTGTGTGTGTGTGTGTGTGTGTATGTGTGTGTGTGTATGTATGTGTGGGCATAATATGACACATCCTAGATAACTACATGACAAGATAGAACATAAACATGAGAGAGACAGAGAGAGAGACAGAGACAGAGACAGAGACAAAGAAACAACACACTTTGGGAGAGTCAAGGAGTGAAATATAATTTCAGATGGGAATCAAGAAGCCCACATGGAGGAAGTTATATTTGGCCTAGGCTTTCAAAGGTGAGTTCATTTTCAAAATATTGAGATGGATGATGTAGATATTTCTGGGTATAAGGAATGATGTGAGTGAAGAACCAGGCAAGAATGTGTGGCTATTTTGTCCCCTTGCTAACTATATTAAATTTTTTCTACTCTTCTCTGAAACTTATTGACATGTCAGTGCTTTGATTTAGTTTCCTATGTATCCACTTTTAGTTCACAGGTTAATTTTCCAAAAAGTGCATGATAGTGAATTATATATTCCAGTTTTTAATCACTTTTCTGTCAAAATTCAGATTCCTCACCTGCCTTTGTTTGCATTAGTTGTATTCACAGAAAGACTTCTTGTCTAAAATGCTAAATCTCCCCCTTCCATCCATGGAAATGTTATTGGGGAAAAGCAGGGAAGTTGAACCTGTCCTGTCTGCCAGAGCCCCATGCTGCTCTGCTGCACTGGAGGGGGGTGGAAATGGAGAGGAAGAGGTGAAAGTGGGTGTCTGAAACATGTCCAGAAAATATCTTGAGATTTTCTGACTTTTCCTCAAGTCATTCAAAGGCATTCAGGCAAAAACAGCTTCCCACAAATTTACTGCTGAGCATCCTTGCTGCTCTTCTATATGGTATACCCACAGCAAGAGGGTCTGAACAACCATGTTTCCTCTAGAGAAGCAGCAGGGTTTAACAGACAGATTACTGCAGGTGGGCAGAGCCAAGATGGCGGAGTGAAAGCGGTGACTTGCTTAAGCTCTCCCCCAAACCCCTCCAAATACTTATAAAAAATGGCTCTAAATAAATTCTGAAGCAGCAGAACCCACAAAAAGACAGAGTGAAACAAATTTCCAGCCCAAGACAACCTGGATGATTGATCAGAAAGGTGTATTGCGCCGGGCTGGGAGCGCAGTGTGGGTGCACAGGCCACAACGAACCTGGAGCAGGCCTCAGAGGACTGAATCTCGGGCAACTGTGGAGGTTTCCAGACTCCTCAATCCACTAATGCCAAAGACAGCTTAGAAGGTCAGTGGAAAAAGTATGTTTCTGTTGGTGCTGAGAGAGGAAGGTGAGGTTTCAGATCCATTCCCCAAGAGCGTGGCCCTGTGGGGGGGCAGCTGCTTCCCGAGCTTCCAGCCCACAGACCGAGGGGGGATCCAGTGGCTGATGAGAGACGGACTGCAGGGATCTCTTTGCCACTGCTGAGGCAGGAATCTCCTGCTATGCCCGTGTTTGGATCTGGGTCACAGTTCTTGGTGGCGGTGCTGGGGTGAGGAGGAACGCTGGCATGGTGGAGCTTGTAGGGGCTGTGGAGAGGAACCCCTTCTCACAGTTATAGAACAGAAAGGAATACTTGTGGTCACAAGCTAGGAAAGGAGTAAACACCTCAGCCCGTATCATACCACTTGGGAAGAACTGAAAATTTACAGGTCCCTACAAGTATCTCTGAAAACAGCTGTACAAACCCCTGAAGCTTAGGACAGTACATTCTCCACATTGGAAGCAGACTCTTACCTTAACTAAGAGTTTAAAACTCAAGTAATTGGCTGGATCATGAGCAAGCAGCAAAAAGAGTCAGACTATATTATCTTACTTTGGTGACAAAGAAGATCAAAATATACAACCAGAAGAAGACAACAAAGTCAAAGCTCCTACATCCAAAGCCTCCAAGAAAAATATGAATCAGTCCCAGGCCTTGGAAGAGCTCAAAAGGGATTTTGAGAAGCAAGTAAGGGAAGTAGAGGAAAAACTGGGAAGAGAAATGAGAGTGATGCAAGAAAATCATGAAAAACAAGTCAACAGCTTGCTAAAGGAGACCCAAAAAAATACTGAAGAAAATAACACCTTAAAAAATAGCCTAACCCAAATGGCAAAAGAGGTCCAAAAAGCCAATGAGGAGAAAAATGCCCTAAAAAGAAAAATTGGCCAAATGGAAAAGGAAGTCCAAAAGATACTGAAGAAAATACTTCCTTAAAAATTAGAATAGAGCAATTGGAAGCTAGTGACTTTATGAGAAATCAAGACACTGTAAAACAAATCCAAAAGAATGAAAAATTAGAAAACAATGTGAAATATCTCATTGGAAAAACAACTGACCTGGAAAATAGATCCAGGAGAGAGAATTTAAAAATTATTGGACTATCTGAAAGCCATGATCAAAAAAAGAGCCTAGACATCATCTTTCAAGAAATTATCAAGGAAAACTGCCCTGATATAGTAGAACCAGAGGGCAAAATAGAAATTGAAAGAATCCACAGATCTCCTCCTGAAAGAGATCCCCAAAGGAAAACTCCTAGGAATATTGTAGCCAAATTCCAGAGTTCCCAGGTCAAGGAGAAAATATTACAAGCTGCCAGAAGGAAACAATTCAAGTACTGTGGAAACACAATCAGGATAACACAAGATTTAGCAGCTTCTACATTAAAGGACCACAGGGCATGGAATATAATATTCCGGAGGGCAAAGGAGATAGGATTACAACCAAGAATCACCTACCCAGCAAAACTGAGTATAATCCTTCAGGGGAAAAAATGGTCATTCAGTGAAATAGAGGACTTTCAAGCATTCTGATGAAAAGACCAGAGCTGAATAGAAAATTTGACTTTCAAATACAGGACTCAGTGGAACATGAAGAGGTAAACAGGAAAGAGAAATCATAAGAGACTTATTAAGATTGAACTGTTTACATTCCTGCATGGAAAGATGATATTTATAACTCATGAGACCTTTGTCAGTATTAGGGTAATTGGAGGAAAAAATTATATGTATGTAGATAGATAGATAGATAGATAGATAGATAGATAGATGGGCACAGGTGAGTTGAAGATTAAGGGGTCATATCTGGAGAATAAAATTAAGGGATGAGGAGGATTATACTCAGAGAAGAAGAAAGGGAGAGGTAGAATGGGGAAATTATCTCACAAAAAAAAACAGAAAAGAAAAGTCTCTTACAGTGGAGGGGAAGCAGGGGAAGGTGAGAGGGAATGAGTAATCTTATTCTCATAGGATTTGGCTTAAGGAGGGAATAACATACACATTCAATTGGGTATGGAAATCTGTCTTACCCTACAGAAAATAGGGGAGAAGGGGACAAGAGAGCAGGGGGATGATAGAGAGGAGGGCAGATTGGGAAAAGGGTAATCAGAAGTAAATACTTCTGAGGAGGACAGGGTCAAAAGAAAGAATAGAATAAATGGGAGGGCAGAATAGGATTAATGGAAATAGAGTTAGTTTTTCACAACATGTCTACTATGGAAGTGTTTTGCATAACTGCACATGTACAACCTATATTGAGTTGCTTGCCTTTTCAATGAGGGTGGGTGGGGAGGGAGGAAGAGAGAAAATTTGAAACCTAAAGTTTTAAAAACATATGTTTAAAAAAAAGTTTTCACATGCTATCTGGAAATAAGAAATACAGGAAATGGGGTACAGAAGTCTCTCCTGCCCTACAGGAAAATAGAAGGGGAAGGTGATAAGAGAAGGGGGGAGAGAAAGAAAAGAGGACAGACTAGGGGAAAGGATATTCAGAATGCATGCCATCTTGGGGTGGGGGAGGGTGAGATGGGGTGAAAGTTTGGAACTCAAAAACTTGTGGAAATGAATGTTGAAAACTACAAATAAATGAATTTATATTAAAAAAAAAAAGAAGGATTACTGCATTATGAGAGCGAATGCCTAGATTATGGGTTTGGTTCTGCCATACATTAGCTATATAACCTTCAGTATTCCACTTAGCCTCCATTTCCTCAACTATAAAACAGCTTATCTCCCAATGTTGTTGTAAAGATAAAATAGGATAATTTATGTTAAACTATAAATATCTGGCATTACTGTTATTAATTAGGTTATTAAATGGGGCTTAGGATTTAATATTTCTTTCTGAAATTTGGATACACAAGGTTTGAGGCATGCAAAATTAGCACGGCATAAGAGAGTAACATCCTTAATTATTAGAAAAGAAAATCACCTCCCCCTCCCTCACCATTGTTCTCTTTTGTTTGTATACTTCCGTTTTTCTTTTGTGTTTGTGTTTGTGTGCGTGTGTGTATAAGTGTTTGATGGGCAGATGGGTTAAATAGATGGAATGGAAACATAGATTGCCTCTGATAAATCTTGGCCATGGTTTCTCCATCTGACTGCTAGTGATAGTTTTCCTTGCTGTTTCTCTTATTCTTTCTCTAAGTCCTCCCCGTATAACAATGGTTCTTGTCATCTTTTTAGACCATCCATTTGCCAGGTATGATTGGCCTCCCTTATTAGTAGAAGTCCTCATTTTAGAAAATTAGTGCTAGAATATTCAGAATTCTTAGTAGAAATAGCAAAAATCATAGGAATATTCTAACTTCTGGTAAAATACAAGCACTGAGTCCTGATTCTTCTCAAGGAAACATTAATGCAATTTCAACTAAGTTTTCAAGTAAGTTAGAACATTGACTGGCATGCACATTGCCTAGTATGTAGCACTTGATAGATGCTGCTTAACTGACTGATTGGTATACACATGATAAAAGTATTCTAATGCACCAAGCCATAGTCAATGGTGATTGGATAAAGAGTATGCATTTTGTCCATTTCCTTGCCAGTGATATTTTTGTCATGATTGACTCTTTGATATAAAAGTGAAGTATACACAGCTGACTATTCTCTTCCTACAATCTGTGGTGATCCTTAACTGGAAGAGTAAGCATAACCTGGCAGAAAAAATCTGAATTGTACCAAGATGTGCTAGAAAAGGAATCATCTGCTTTTCAAATTGTGTTAGTTTTAGACAAATGGTGTGCTAGAGAAGCCACAAATGATCCTTTCTCCCTGTAAACCAAGGAGTGTCCACATCTACTCCTAGCTTTAGGCTCTAGGTTATGCTTATGCTTCCAAGAAGGCTAGAGTTCAGTTCAATAAACGTTGTATCTATTATGTACCAGGTGCTGTGCTAACCACTGGAGATACAAATAAGAAAAATAAAGACAGTCCTTGCCATCAAGGAGTTTACAGTCTAATAAAGGATGATAACTCGAAAAAGGAAGCTTGAACAGGGGAGAATAAAGGGGTCCCTGTACAGGGGCATCTTCTTCCATGGAGTTAAAGCCAAGCAGATGGGCATATAGAAAATGAATGAGCTGCAAAGTCAAGGAGTATCCACATCTACACCTAGCTTCAGGCTCTAGGTTAAACTTATACTTCCAAGAATGCTAGAATCAGATTCAGTAAGACCTAGGTTTACTGCCTCCTCATTACCTTTGTGTCCTTGGGCACTTATCTTCCTTAGGCCTTAATTTCCTCATCTTTAAAATAAGGCAGTCGGTCTAGATAATCTTGAAAGTCTTTAAGCTCTAATTTGATGATACAATAATGTTCCAAATTTCTAGACTTTTATTGTTTGACTATTATGATTGGTTTAATCTTAATACATAATTTTCTAAAGATAGGGTAATCATGAAAGGTTTGTTTGTTTACTCCAAGATGGACTGCAGCCTATTTTCCAAATGCATTTCTTATTTTCACATAGAAGCTAGAAGGTTGAATGAGCCTCACTCAGATATCAAACTACCTAGTTCTACCAAATTTAATTCAGGCAAGTTATGGAAATCATTTTGAAAGATCTTTAAACTGAAAACTTGAACTCATATCCCACAGCCTTCATATCCAGAGTATATAAAGTGTTTCCAACTTTCACTTAGTATCAGAGAATAGTTTTTGTGAGAGGATCAAGGGCTATCATCATTTTCCCATGCACTTCATTTGCCCCTGCTTTCTCCATCGGATTTGGTCATTCACCACTATAATCAAGAGCTGACATGGTTCTCCTGTGTTTTATATCTCTTGATGAATATCTGGCGTCCGCTGTTTCAGGTGATAGGCTTGTTTTACTCAGCCTCAGTCATGTGGCTGAGTCAAATAGCGGTATCACCTGCTGACCTTTCTAACTGTGGTTTCTTCAGCACTGCAGCAGGCACAGGGGGAACAAATTGTCTTTAACAACCAGGGAGTTCTTTAGGGTACCCACTGAGTCCATTGGGAGTGGCTTGCCTATCAACTTGACCCTACAAGGAAGGGGGGAGAATATCCCACAAAGCAATTGTTGTAGCTGCTTTAGTGGAACTTGGTTCTTTCAGTGGGTCACCTGATGATTGGCATCATTCCCTCAGTCAAAGGCATTCCATTTTCATGGGCTCTAACTTTGTTGTCTTTTTGCGGTCATGGAGGATGGGTCCCCTGCTGAACTCTTCAGAAGTCAACCACTCACCCCACTACCCCCTCCCTGGTAGTGGGTAAGTGGCAAATGAAAAGATTCTCTCGGCTGGTCCTGTTGATTGACAGGGCAAGTGGCGGGGGTACCTGATGATGCCTTTGCTCTTGAAACTGCTTAATGTTTCTGAGATCAAATACAAAGATCATGGAAGGAACAGGTGATCAGCGGGGCTACAATAACAGACAACTGTGCCAGACTCTGGATAAGTTGAGCGCAGAGAGACCAAAATGGATGGTTCCATTTAAAACAGCTTCAGAAGCATCAAAGGAGGTCTCTGTAGTTACCGCACATGCCTCCAAACTTGCCTGCTCTTGCCTGGCACTGCTATTGCCACTAGCGCAGTGTAGGAAGAAGACAGAGGCTTGTCATTTATTGTTGCTCTCTCCCTTCACTTTTCCAGTGGGAAACTAAAGATGTTGTACATTATGGAGTGGATCTGGGATGGAAAGTCTGCTCCAAAACTTTGGAAAGCCCCAGGATAGCAGGGATGCTATGGGAATTCTTTTCAGTACAAGATTTCAGATCATTACTCAGCAGGGTACTTGGATATTCAGGGAGTTAGTATGCCAGCCTCATATTTCTTGAGTTGTAATCTTTATTGTCCAAGTTTGACTTTCTACACTGGCACTTTTTTTTGCATCTTATTTTATTCAATAATAGAAATTTGAGTGACTTTTCAAAAATGCATTCAGAGGTGTAAAATCCCATGTCACATCATTGGTAATAGAAAAACAAAACAAAACAGCAACAACAAAAGAAAATTCCTTAGCGAGTTTGTATGTCAAAGATTTCCTTTTAATCTGACTCTGTTTTAACATTTGTTGCACCTCTTCTTTTTTTTCCTAGTTGACTATTGTCAAAGACTTTAGGAACCATTGTAGAGTTGTATAGAATGATAATTCTTTCTTGAAACAGTCAAAGATGGCATTAAGGTCAACTCTGAATTATCCGCAAATATCTTGTGTGTTTACTGATACCTCTTCCTCCTGGCCAACAATAAGCTCAGCTCAAGACATGTCTAGGACCAGGTCCTGGTGGCTAAGAATGGGGTGGGGAGAAAATAAAGGAAATTTGGAAATGATTGTATTCCAAAATCAAAGAGAAAGGCTTTTGAGATTTTTATTCCATTATTTATTATTCTTATCATGTCTGTCTTTCAATAGCACTGTGGTATGTGGTTAATCTTAAATACTATAGATTAACTATCTGAAGGCTTTTAAGGTGTTAATAGGTATCCATTCAAGAGGCAAAACCATAGCTTCCTCTAACCTATTTAGAATTATTGTAGCCAAAGAGGTCTCAGATGCCATCTAGTCCAATTCCTCTCATGTTATAGATGAGTAGATTGAGGTCCAGAGTGGAACTAACTTGCTCATGGACACAACTAGTATGTGGACAGAGCTGAGACTCAAATCTAGGTCTTCTTACTCCAAGTCCAGCATTTTTCTGTTATTCCAGTGCTATCTTTTCAAGAATTATACTTACCAATTTAAGTTGATTGGGATTTCTGATTACTTGGGTAACAATTTGTTTACATAGAATTTGTGGTACATGGCAATGATCCTAAATAGGCAATCAAATTTGGTGCATTGTCAAAGATCTATTGTGTTCAGAGGATTATACAAGACACTAGAGAGATTCAAAGATAAATAAGACATTTCTGCCCCTGTGGAACTTTAAATCCTGGAGGAAAATACAACACATGCACGAATGCCTATACTACAAAAAAAATGGTAAAAACAAACAAACAAAAATACCCCATGAGAAATGCAAAATTCTCTGTGAGATCTCAGGAGGCAAATGTCACTTCCAATCACAGAGTGACTACTGTGAGAGATACAAAGAAGTATATGGCAAAGCTCCTGCCTTCAAGGATCTTCCAGTCTGGCTGAAGGAATAGAGGTAGCTGGAGAAATAGAAGATAAATATGCAAAATAGATAAAGGAGCAATACATGGCCATATGATTAAGTGTTGAATTGTATGAGATAGATTATATTTGCTAAAGTAATTTAGGGAAGAGAGAGATGGACATGCATTGAAGCCATCTAAGATGTCAGGGAGTGGAGGGATTGATAGATATGTAGTCAGAACACCTGTTTAGAATTCTACCTCTGCCATTTACTCTCTGTAACCTTAGGGAAATCACTTAACCTCTCTGGTCTTCAATATGTATTACATGAAGGTTTGTCATGTAAATGGTTTCTTCCAGGTCTAAATCTGTGATCTTATAGCATTACCTGAGAAGATATTTTGGAATTTTGGCAAGAGTTTGGAAAACAGAGAAATGAGGTATGTGGATAAGAAGGAAAGCATAATGAACAATAATGGGAGTGGATCTAAAACTATATTATAAGTAAAGAATACTTGCTTATTAGCTTTCCATATGTATGTGTATGTTTAACTGGAGGAAGCCCCAGAGAGACTCCAAATTTTGACTATGGTAGCTCAGATTTAAATGTTTAAAGCTTAATTATTGCCTATTGGATAATAAGTGTCCTTTAAAGAGGCAAAACAATGACTTTCTCTATCCTTTTTGGAATTATTCAATGTTCCAGCTCAAAAGAGTTTTAGGAATCATGTAGTCCAATCCCTCTCATTTTATAGATGAGAAGACTGAAGTCTGGAGAATAGAAATGACTTGCTCATGAACACCCAACTGGTATGGCAGAGATGAGGCTCAAATATAGGTCTTTTGACTCCAATTCTAGCATTTTGCTGCTACTCCACTGCCATCTTCTAGGGCCAAGAAAGTCACCAAGATTGACCATAGACTCTTGATGTAGTAAAGAGAATTTTGGATTGGGAGCCAGGAGACTTGAGTTCAGTCCTGACTCTACCGCTGATTTTTCTTTTTTTTAACTCATCTCTGTTCTTTATTTTCTTCATCTACAAAATAAGCAATAAGGGCATTGGACTACTAGGTCTCTAATGTCTTTTTCAGCTCTAAAACATCCACTGATTCTTTTTTAAATAAATAGTTTCTGCCACTTTAGCCAGTTAATTTTTCATTTGGCCCTTTATTATGGGCATCCCTCATGAAAGCCTCATGTGTCATTTGGGAGGAAAGTGGGGAGTAGTCACTAGATGTATCAGAACCATTCTCTTACAAACACCAGGCTTTCCAGAGACATATACTGTCTTTAAAAAGACCAAGTAAACTCATATTTTGCTTAAACTAGAGCCCCTAGTGCAGCTGAAAGTAGTTAGGTGCCATGTTTTTCTACAAGTGTGCACAGATAGTACTAACAAGGGATGGAATCACGTGATTTTTAAGAAAAAAATATATTTTTTGGTAATTTATCTTTCTTGTTGCTAAATATTAAAGAGTTCCCCTTTCTGAGAAATCTAGAATGATGATTTCAGAGTGGATCTGATAGGAGAGAAGTTGGAAAAAGTTCAGTTCCATGGCATGAGACGTCACTTATATTTCCAGAACCATTGGAAGAACAAATGTACTGAGTATTTAATCTGTGGTGTTTGTTGTTCTCTGTTAACACAATGTCACAGTGAATGCCAATAGCAGAGATGCAAAGAAGATGTCAATATTTATGATGCTGTAGGAAATATAAATATAAAATGTGGTTTCCAGGACTGTCTGCTGGGAACTATAAGGCATGCCATGTGAAAGAGAAGGACAGATTGTACGTGAACATCTGCACAGGCACCATGCAATGCAAGGCAAGCCTCCCAGGATTTTATGGTTAGGAGCTGTTCTAGCCTACAGTCTACTACATGGCCCCCAGTGACAGCAGCCTGCCATGCCTTTGCTGAAACTTTCCCGGGAGGACCATAAGACACATTGCTCACTACCCGCCATTGTGAAACATGGGAAATCTCTAGGACATGATGTCAGGCAGACAAATGCCACCAGTGGCTTTAGAATTATTGCCAATTGCAGGTCCAGAATTGTTTTTTGAATCACATTCCTGTGACTGCATTCGGCAAAGTGGAAAACAGCTCTTTGCTCACATCACAGACCAGTGAGGACATCTTGATGGAGAGTCTGACTCATGTGACAGTAAAAAAAAAACGTGGGTGGCATTGAAGAGCAGAATGTCCTTTGCAACAATTAGACATCATGATTTGTGAGGCTCTCACTCAGATTGTGGCAAGGTTCACTGATGAATAATCAAAAGCAGGCATAGAAGAAATAGCCCCAAACTAAATTGTAATTGTATCAGAGAAGCTAAAGCAGTGGGTTATTCTGAAGAGGCAAATTTATTCAAATGAAATATACTGTCTGATTCCACTGAATGATTTCAAAGAATACTTACATATGTTTGGTTCTGAAAAAAACCAGAATGATGTAGCTCATAGAAGAAACTCTAGAAATATGAAAGCTTAGAAGTGTGGAGAAGACAACATGTTGATAGCAGAAGAAATATTCTAGTATGGATAACCTCTGGTAGTACCATACCTAGACCTGCCTAATAAAGAGAATACCTTATATGTATGCATCACTCTGAGTGAGAGATATGATATGGGAGAAAAGTCCATTGTAGGAGCCAGGAGGTTTGGGTTCTAGGTCTGGACTGCCACTGACTTAGTCATGTTACCTTGGACAAGTCATATGGCCATCCTGAACCTCATCTGTGAATACTTGAATAATTTTGAAGATCCATAAATTGATTAGTGGTGGATGCTGTCCTTACCAATGCGGATCATAACCCTTCCATGCTTTAGAGATAGTCCTAATGACTTATTGTGGTTAAAAAATATTCCCTACCTGGTAGCTGACCTTCAAGCTTCTCTTGGCTTGTCCTTTGATATCCAGTATCTCACTGCATGCATAACTAAAATCTTTCTAATTCAGAGGGACCTACAAGAACTTGTGCTCTGATAAAAAACCTAGGACTACCTCCATGTACTGATGGGATATCAGAGTGGAATATCTAAGATGCAGGCAATAATACTTGCCCTGTCTAAGTCTTGACCTTCAAGGAGGTACTATATGGATCAAATGAAATAATATATGTGAGAGTTCTTGAAACATATATTTTATATTATTATTATTATTTTGTTATTTTTATCTTATATTTAGTAGAGCCCAGATAGAAATGTTTCTGGGACAAGTTGCTATCCTGTTATTATTCTTTTATGTTTAATGTTTGTCTATCTATTTTTTGTTTGTTTTTGCAATTGAATGAAAATATTGGGATACAGCCTCAAGTAGTAGAACGATGATGTGATATTTTGAGATGGTAAAACTGGGTTTGACTATTTCATCCTTAGCCCCTAGGATGCAAGCTAGTACTTAATTCATCCAGGAGACCTGGTATTTCGCTTGTTCCAGCCAGTTTAATGTTGTGACATGTTAACTTAAGTTTCCTGGCTTGCTGCTCCTCATTTCTCATCTCTTATTAGGCCATTTAGAGGATATTTTCTTTTCAGTGGTCCAGACTACCCCAATACCTTGCATCAAGGATGACAGAGGAGTATTCTAGTGATGTCATCTCTTTGTCTAAAAATTGTGTGTAAGTTTGAGTTCTAAGAGGCTCTAGGGCTTGGGATTGGAGTGAATATCCCACTGCACAACTATGTATATACTCCCCAGGGGAGCCATATACCTTTCCTTTTCCCCATTGACATTTTTGTTTTCCTATAACTGTAATCCCTGTGTGGTAATGTCACTGTTCAGAAATAGTTCCCTCCCCTTCTGCACTGTAGATATGTACTTCATCCTGTTTCCATGGTTTTGATTTCTTCTAGTAGGTCACTTTATTTTGACGCCTTTTCATTCTATGTGTTGTGAAAGTTATGAGTGTTCAGAATGGCACAATCTATTAATCTGATTTTTTGTGTGGGTGTGAGCAATTCTGGTTTATTTGCTATTCACTGTGTTGTTTGATTTTAGTTCTTTGCATACTTAGTTTCATATGTTAATACTCCAGTTCTAATAAAGTTTATTACTAAATTCTCAAGGATGTTTTGAGGTTTGTATTGACAGTATGGGGATTTATTTATTAATTGTTAGTTTACAAAGAACAGACATCATCTGGTCTATTGCTCCAGCTACTTGATCATGTACTTGGTAATTGCTAAGTTTTTGCAACCTGAATTGATCAATAAGTCTAATCTCCTTAAGAAAGAACTTTCTGTAGTTTCTAGTAGCCATGGCTTGGTCTTGCATTGCTATCTTAGACCCACCTCTTTCTGTAAGCAGATATGCTGACTTGGTCAGTTATTTGTTTCTTTGTTGCTATATAGTTGATTGAGTATGTGTGGATGTTGCCCGTGGATGGTCTCTTTTTCTTCCTGCCATAGCCTTGGTACTAATGTAAACCTCAGCATAAAGCTCTTTTGAATAAGACTCTCTTCTTTGATAACAATGATTACTCAGTGTTTTGATAATGCATGAGGGGCAGAGTAGTCAAGAGCTTGGGAGAAGAGTGATCCTGGTCTTTCTGTTTCTAGGTTCAAGAAGGAAGACATGACTCTCCTTAGGTCCCAGGAGGAAGAGAAAGGCTGTGGGAAAAAGTCAGTATTTAGCACCTTGATCATTTCTGTAACCCCAGCTTACTGCATCAAAGACTTTGGAGAATTTCCTCTTGGGCAAGATCTGGGACTCTCTCTTAGTTGAGAGGAGTATTCTCTGGTATAGTCTCATCTGTATCCTTTACTTTCTCTGATTTTTTGTTTCATATCAGCTTGGATACATTGATTTTTTTTGGCATTTACTATGTGTATTCTTAGTGGAACTAAAATTTTGTGGGAAGAGACAGAACCTTTTCATATATAATTTGGGGTATCCTCCTTCCCCAATAAGGGATATTGATCAGGAACTCAACTGGAACCTAGGAGGAATTTCCTAATGTGATTCTATACTGATAACCTCTTTTTCTGAGGACAGCAGAGTGGCCTGCATCTGAGTACAACTTCCTGCTTCCTGTTCTGGGGAGGCTCCTTTGGGAAGGTTGGGAAGACAAGACTAGAGGTATCACGTCTCCCTATGGGCCACATCTGAACAGACCCAGGTGGGCACATATGATCTTCACGAATAACATAGGACATAACTCCTCTTACACAGAAAGAAACAAATTTCAGTTACATTTGACAAATCTAGTAGTGTAGACTTCTTGTCAGAGGCAGCTTGGAGGTTCAATGGATACAGCACTGGGCCCTGGAGTCAGGAAGACCTGAGTTCAAATCTGACCTCAGACACTTACTGTGTGACCCTGGGAAAGTCACTCAACCTCTGTTGGCCTTAATCTACTGGAGAGGAAATGGCACACCATTCCAGGATCTTTGCCAAGAAGAAGGACTAGATGGCTCATGGGCAGTATAGTCTATGAGATCATAAAGAGCTGAATAAGACTGAATAGCTGAACAACAACAACAACAACATACCTCCTGTGAGCCTTTACTGTTGCACTGTGAAATTAGCTTGATTTCAAAAGGATTTTTACCTGTTTATTATGTAATCTGAGAATATTTATCAATCTTCTTCATTTAATGAGGAAATATTCAATCTCTCTATTGTTGACTTGGACTATTTAGTCTTGTGCTTATTAACAATGTATGCATTTTTGTTTGGGTACCTTTAAAATGCATTGTTGTTCATTTACTATGCCAGAAGTATATGCTAAAGCCTAGTGTTGCATAGGTGTTAAATTCTCTGTGTTCTTCCAGTTAAGCTTTTACTCCAGGCTGGCAGTTAGTTTCTTAACATATACAATCTTAGCTTTCTTTTTACTGACCTTATGCTTGACACCTTGCCAAGAATAGACCAACGTGTTTTTAAGTGTCGCCATCACCAATTTGTTCAATTTGACCTCCAAATTAAAAATCAAAACCTCAACTGATGTTATTTCTTGATGTACATTAAATATCTTTACAATTTATTGAGTCCACATGATTCTGAAGCCATTAAAGTTTCCAAGAGATGAAGTACTTGTTTAATGTTTTCTAGTGGAGCATATAATTTAATATTATCCATGTACATCAAGAAATTAACATGATTATTTGTTATGTTCCCTCTTTGACTTCCAAGCTGTACTCAGTTGTATTCAAGAGTTATGATGATGGGCTAAAGGCTAGCTGGAACCATAGTGGGCTTAAACTTTCTCCCTGGAAATGCCATATTTTATATTAAGTGTTTTCAACATTATTGTTTTGGCAGTATATTTTAAATAGAGATCAGTTTTACATGTAGACAATAAATACTCTACAATGCTTGGGTATGTGTTATATACTTGCAATATTTTGCTAAACCATGAATACAGAACTGAGTCAAAGGTCTTGTTTTAATGCAGGCAGTATGAATATCATAGAGTTTTTTGGGTAACTTGTTAATAACAAATTGTTCTTTATATCCCTAGAACATTTCAACATACCTTTCTTTTTTTGCTCTGAGGCCAATACATTGTTTTATTTCAAATGTTTAGAGACTAAGAATTGATGTACACTATGATTGCTTTGTATAAAGTACGCAAATATATATTTGATTTATGTCTGGAGAAATGATTGGTAATCTCATTTTTTGGCAATCTGTGATACCTTCAGTTAAGATAGAATAATGCTTGCATCAGACGGAAAATGCAGGTAAAGTTCTTTGTTAATAACTCATGCACCAACATGAAACACTGGATCAATAATTGTAGATCTTATCTGGACCCACAATTTCCAGTTTTGCAATGAAGCTAGAGTTGGTTGCCTCCATTGATGAAACCACTCTATTTTTCATTAGAAAATTGGTGTATAACATTACTATTTCACATTTGGCCCAATTAGTGTTTTCATAGGATTTTAGAACTAGGGAAAAAAGGGACCTCAGAAGCCATCTAGTCCAAGCATTCTACAGAATAGACTTGGGCCCATGGAGGCTAAGTGACTTGTCCAAATTCTCACAGGTAAGAATCAGAGGTAGAACATGAACTCCTATCACAGACACTAGACTCAGAGCTCTTTCCCCTTCTGTTGTCAGTCAACAAAAATTTATTAAGCACTTACCATGCTACCTCTGAGGGTATGTTTTTTGACCATATAGATGACCAGAAATATTGTATCCCCAGTGCTAAGTACAGGTCTGGCATATAGTAGGCACTTTAATAAATGTTAATTGACTTGACCTATTTGATTCCTTCTATTGACTTAAAGTTTTAGCTTTCTCTTTTAATTGCTAATTAAGTGCATCAAGAATTTTCTGATATAATTCTGTTTTCCAGATCCAATCTACATGTTTCCTTTTTGTTGCCTTTAATCAGTGGATATTTAAGTTTTCTCCTGAGTGCACTGGCCAGATTGTGATATAATTTTCCAATGCCTTTCCATATGTCTCCACTGATTTTCTCAGACCACTTCTGCTTTGGTCGTATTTAATATTTATGCTTAGGAGTGTGCCTAGATAGCTCTACTTTTCCTCCTACGATCTTCATAATGGCTATGTCTACAGTCAGTCAGTGAACAAAAATTTATTAAACACCTACTTGGTTAGTTATTTGCTTTTTTGTTGCTATATTGTTAATAGAGTGTGTGTGGATGTTGCCATCAACAGTGTCAGGCACTGCGTTAAACATTAAACATACAAAGAAAAGGGAAAAAATCAGTCCCTGATCTCAAGGAACTTATGGTCTAATGCAAATATCTATGTATAAACTATACATTTACAGGATAAATTGGAGGGCGCTAATATTAGAGGGAGTAGGAAAGGCTTCCTGTGCAAGGTGGGGTTTTAGCTGGGACTTGAAGTCAAGAAAGCTTGGAGATGGAGATGAGAGAAAAAGGAATTCCAGTCATGGGGAAAAGGCAAAGAAAATGTCTGGAGTTGAGAGGTGGAATGTCATGTGTGAATACTGATAAGGAGGTCAGCATCATTAGAATCTAGAGTACTTGGAGGGTAAGGTGTAAGAAAACTGGAAAAATAGGAAGTGGTGAGAAAGGTGTCTGAATGTCAAACAACTTATAGTTGATCCAGAAGATAATAAGGAGCCATTGACATTTATTGAATCGAAATGGGGTGACATTGTTAGTCCTATGCTTTAGGAAGATCACTATGGTAGCTGAGTGAAAGATGGACTAGAGTGGGGAAAATCTTGAGTCGAGGAGACCAGCTAGCAGGTTATTGCAACAGTGCAAGTACAAAGTGATGAGGGCTTTCAACAGACAGTGTCAGAGGAGAAAAGGGATATATATATATATATATCCCTCATATATATATATATGAGTAATATTATGAAGGCAGATATGACAGGACTTGGGAAGAAATTAAATATGGTGGGGGCAGGGTAACTAGAGTCTGCAGCATATACTATTGTGCACAGGTCTTAAAATGTTTTACACTCCCTGTCAAATATGTGAGAGAATGCATTCATTAATGATGGATATAGCTGATACCAGATATTAAAAATTATTCTTTTATAGTTGGCCTATTAATTGGATTTGTGCCACCAAAGTCGAAAAAGGCTTTTAAAAATTCCATTCTAGGTATTCTCATCATATCTTTAAATTCATTCAAGGCACTGGTATTATCTGCCATCCATTTCATTATTAAGTAGCACTTCGAGTATATATGTTAAATGTAGATTTTTCAAAGCCTTTAGGTTCTTCAGTTTTTCTTCTTACATTAAGCAGTCACAATTTCTACCCTTATTTCAACTATGTGGGCTTAGGAATGAAGTTGTTTCCTATGATTGATCAATGATAAATTGTTGTATAACTTGGAGCTGAGGATATTATTAACAAAAAGCAAAATGAAGCCCTTTTCTATGATTGTAGGAAAATAAGTAAGATCTACAGGGCAGATAGGTGATGCAGTGAGTAGAGCGAATGGACTCAGGAAAACCTGAGTTCAAGTCTGGCCTCAGACACCAACTAGTTGTGTGACTCTGGGCAAGTCACTTAACCCTGTTTACCTCAGTTTCCTCATCTGTAAAATGAGCTGGAGAAGGGAATGGCAAACTACTTTAGTATCTTTGCCCCCAAAAAACTGCAAATGGGGTCACAAAGAGTCAGAAGCAACTGAACAAGAAGTAAAATCTGTTTTCAATTTGGAAAAAATGCACTAATTAGTACACAATTAAAGCTTTCATATCTTTGATCCATTTTAATGCATACTCATGGTTTGCCTACTTGAATGGTCAGCATGATTTATACCAAAGCATTTCCAGAAGTAGAATATTGGTATTTATGATTTCTCCCAATATATCTTGCCATTTTATGGTGTCAGAACATGAAAGAATGCCACTTGTTCTACTCTCCCACAGCAAGCTGATCATCAGGACAGTTTTGAGTAAGATTAACCTGCAACCCTAACTCCAGGTATTTCTTATATAAATAGAAACATGTATGCAAAACTAGCCTGCACACTAACTTAATTAGTGGCATCACTATAGCCCAACTAACTGGCATTTCAGGGGTCCTGTCAGACCTTGGCAGCTATCATAGTAGTCTCAGGGCCCATGGAGTCCCTGTTGGAAATCCCCCTGTATGATATTACCTTAATTGACCACTCTCTGTGCCTCTCCTTTCCTTTCACTGTGAAGGATGGCTGGAACTTTGTTGGAGTTAAGATTGAAATAGTCCTGTGGTGAGTTTATCCTGCTAAAATTCTTTTCATATTCAATAATCTATAGATTATTGTATAGATAGATAAGTTAACTATTTTTTAATAATTGATTAAAAGTATCAGGTTGTAAACTCATCTTCAGAATCATTCCAGAAGTAGGCAGAACAATGAGTATCCTATTCTTACATAATTTTGATCTCCGTATTTTAAAAGTTCTTTGTTTCATATAGCTTAGATATTATGATTATTTGGTATAGAGACAGCAATAAATTAAAACATTGTTCATAATTTTTTATGGATCATTTATTGTGGACAAAAGTTTGGTCTGTCATAACAGTCCAGGTACAGTACAGTTCATGGATTGAATTCTCCAGGATATACTGAGGTCTATATTTTCAGCATAGGGATTTGTCATCTGGTAGTCCATGATAGATAGCTAGATTTTTAATGTATAATTCTCCCCATTAGATTTTGTCTTGTTTGGCATTTGTTAGGTTCCAAAATTTTTACAGCTCAAAGTGATGTGTTGCATGGTTTGTTTTATTTTATTTTTAATATTCTACATTGATCCTTAAGTGAGAGTGCTTGAGAATATCCCTTAGCAAATTTCTGGTGGCAATGAACTGGTCTTGAATTGCCTTTACGAACCCCTTTGTTTCTAAAAAAAATCCATATAACACTGCCTTTTCTTCTATTCTTTGATGGCATATTGTTTACTGAGTTAATTCAGATGTCACACATAAAGGCCCTTTTGTTTCCATTCCTGTCTTTCATTCATTTTGTGGTTGCCATATGGTAGTAAAATCTTTTTTGGCTCGTTCAATGTGGTAAATGGTATGTATCTGTTATGAACCTTACTAGTACTTTGTGAAATTGTTGTTTTTGCTGTTGTCGTTTGTCCTTCATTCTTGAAGAGGACCATGGCATCAGGGAGGTGATGCCACGGCATGCAAGTTAACTGTATTTAAGTAAGGGAAGACTGTGCAAATCACCAGCCTCACTTTCTTCTCCATAGCTATCTGGGTCCAGTGGCAAGAGATAGAGCAGGAGGACTGGAGATGGCCCTGGATGCAGTGGGACACCTTAGCCTTTTAAAGCTAATGTCTTTAACAGGTTTCAGTTTGACTGAGGCAATGCCCATTCTTACCTAGCCTTAATAGTCACTTTGTGAAATAAGTTTGTTCCAAAAGCATTTTTGGCTTTTTTTTTCTAGTCCATTAGGTGTCCCAACACTATCTGTCAATCCTTTTCATTTTTGGTAAGAAACTGGGCATCTTCCTATAGTTATCTTGGGATGATGAGCCTTGTCTTTTGTCATATTATATGTTATTTTTGTGTGTGTGGATACTTTCCAAAACTGTTATGGTTCATTTTGCATTCTCATTATGTATATTAATACTTATTTAATAATTTTAATTGGTTTGAATGTGCTCACCCATTCAGCTTTGATTTCAAGATGTTAATAAATTTCTTTTTTTCATTTTTATTTTTTTGTTGGGCAATGGGGGTTAAGTGACTTGGGTCACACAGCTAGTAAGTGCTATGTGTCTGAGGTCAGATTTGAACTCAGGTCTTCCTGATTTCAGGGCCGGTGCTCCATCTACTGAGCCACCTAGCTGCCCCCATACATTTCTTAAAATATTCACTCACAGCCTCCTCCTTTGTCTCTTTATGCTCAGTGTCTTGTCTGAAAAGATGAAGATGTTTAAAGTTTTTTATATTCTAGTTCAATACTACCTGTGGATTCAAACTTCACACCTTCAATTTCTATCATTCTTTAGTGTACATTAAAAATTTTACACTTATTGTATTGTATCCCTCTGTCTTTTAAAAATTCTCAGCTTAAGTCTTATGTTCAAATAGGCTGCGATCTATAGCAAATGAGGAATTATTTTAGAGAAGTTCCTACTTGGTGCTTAATGTTGCCATAGACTCAATTTTCATAGTTTCCTAGACATGGATGTGGCAAAATGGTGCCCACAAAGAAATCATAACAGAACAAGATCTTTTATCTTTTGGAGATATTTCTTTATCTATAGCTCAGAACTCCCATCCAGAATCCTGGGAAAATATTTGCCCTCAGTAGTTTACTCCACCTTTAGCATCACTCTGGTCATATCATGCCAGAGACAGTTTAATTTAAAAAAAAGTACAAAAATTAGACTAAAGATAATTTACAAATGGCTCATGATTGCAGTTGAGTCTTAATCTCAATACCACTAGTTTGGTCTCAGTTGTATGTTTTGCTCACAGTACTGTTTCTCTGAGTAACCTGGGTCACCAACACTTCATGTGATCTGATCCCATGTTAGGCCCCAGTCTCTAAGTGCTTTCCTCAACTGCTACTGGTCTCTTATTTGACCATACCTCTTTTCAGTAAACAATCACTAAGCATTTATGAAACATTTCCTATGTCCCAGATATCATGCTAAGTAGTAAAGATACAAAGAAAGGCAAGAACCCTCCCTGTCCTCAAGGAGCTCACATTCTAATTAGGGAGAAAACATGCAAATAACTATGTACAAAAAAGCTATATTCTAGATAATTTTGAGATAATCAACAGGAGAAAGGTAGTAGCATTAAAGGGCATCAGGAAAGATTTCTAATTTTTTCTTTTTTTCTAATTTATTTAATATTTTATTTCCCCCCAATTACATGCAAAAACATTTTTTTACATCCTTTTATAAAAAAATTTGAGTAATATTATCTCTTGCTCCATCCCCTCTGCCCTCATTGAAAAGGCAAGTAATTTGACATAGGCTGTACATGTACAGTCATGCAAAATATGTTTCCATATTAGTAATGTTATGAAAGAAAACACAGACTCCATCCTCCCCAAAAAAGCAAGAAAAAATAAAGTAAAAAAAAATCCTTTGATCTGCATTCAAATTCCATCATTTCTTTTTCTGGAGATGGATATCATTTTTCATTATAAGTCCTTTAGAATTGTCTTACATCACTGTATTGCTGAGAATAGCTAAGTCATTCACAGTTGATCATCGTATGATATTGCTGTCACTATGTATGCTGTTCTCCTGGTTCTGCTCATTTCATTTTGCATCAGTTCATGTAAGTCTTTCCAGGTTATTTTCTAAGAGCATCCTGCTCATCATTTCTTATAGCACAATAGTTTTCCATCACAATCATATATCACAATTTGTTCAGCCATTTTCCAATTAATGGGTGTCACCTCAATTTCCAATTCTTTGTCACCATTTAAAGACCTACCATAAATTTTCATGTATGCACAAGTCCTTCTCCCCTACCCCCATTTTTAATCTCTTTAAGATACAGATGTAGTAGTGGTATTGCTAGGTCAATGGTTTTATGGCCCTAGATCTAAATTGCTCTCCAGAATGGTTGAATCAGGTCACAACTCCACCAACAGTGCATTAATGTGTCTCAATTTCCCCACATCTCCTCCAACATGTGTTATATTTCTTTTCTGTCCTATTAGCCAAACTGATAGATATGGGGTGGTACCTCAGAATTGTTTTAATTTGCATTTCTCTAATCAATAATGGTTTAGAACATTTTTTCATTTAAGGATAGTTAGCTTTCATTACTTTGTCTCAGTATTGCCTGCTCTTGACCACTTATCAGGTGAAGAATTCATCTTATTTTTATAAATTTGACTCAATTCTCTATATATTTGAGAAATGAGGTATTTCTCAGAAAAATACCATGAAGTTTTTCACAGTTAGGATTACTAACTGTATTTTCCTGCATCTTACTTTTCTCTCTTATTTATCCTACTCTTTCTCCTTTCACCCTGTTCATCTTCAAAAGTGTTTTGCTTCTGATTACTACTTCCTCCAATCTGCCCTCCCTTCTGTCAGTCCCATTTCTTATCCTTTTCTCCTTCTACTTCCCTGTAGGGTAAGAAATTTCTATATCCAACTGACTCTGTGTTATTCTTTTGAATGAATTCTGATTAAAGTTCATGTGCCTTTTCCCCTCTTCCCCATCCTTCCTTCCACTGTAAAAGCTCTTTAGTGCCTCTTTTATATGAGTTTATTCCATTCTACTTCTCCCTTTTCTCTTCTCCCAGTGCATTCCTCTTTTTCACTCCTTAATTTTATTTTTTTTAGATAATCATCCCTTCATATTCAGATCTCACTTATGGCCTCTGTCTATGTGTACTTCTTTTAACTGCCCTAATAATGATAAAGTTCTGAGGAGTTACAAGTATCATCTTCCCTTGTAGGAATGTAAACAGCCTTACTGGATCCCTTATGATTTCTCTTTCCTGTTTACTTTTTATGCTTATCTTGAGTCTTGTATTTGAAAGTCAAATTTTCTATTCAGCTCTGGTCTATTTCAATGAATGTCAGTTGACTATACTCAATTTTGCTGGAAAGATGATTCTTGATTGCAATCCTACCTCCTTCGCCCTCTGAAATAGCAAAGTCCAAGCCCTCTAATCCTTTAATGTAGAAGCTGCTAAATCTTGTTTTATCCCCATCGTGGCTCCACGATATTTGAATTGTTTCTTTCTGGTCACTTGCAGTATTTTCTTCTTGACCTGAGAATTCTGAATTTGGCTATAATATTCATAGGAGTTTTCATTTTGGGATCTCTTTCAGGAGGTGATCGGTGTATTCTTTCAATTTCTATTTTACCCTGTGGTTCTAGAATGTTAGGTCAGTTTTTCTTTGTAATTTCTTGAAAGATGATGTCCAGGCTCCTTTTTTTAAATCATGTCTTTTAGGTAGTCCAATAATTCTTAAATTATCTCTCCTTGATCTATTTTCCAGGGCAGTTGTTTTTTAATGAGATAATTCACATTTTCTATTTTTTTCATTCTTTTTGATTTTATTTTATTGCTTATTGATGTCTCATGGAGTCATTAATTTACACTTGCCCAATTCCAACTTCTAAAGAATTATTTTCTTCAGAGAGTTTTTGTATCTGCTTTTCCATCTGACAAATTCTACTTTTTAAGGAGTTCTTTTCTTCAGTGAATTCTTGTAAAGCTTTTTCTATGTGGCCAATTCAACCTTTTAAAAAGTACCTCTCTTCAGTGAATTTTTGTCTATCTTTTTCCATTTGGCCAAATCTGCTTTTTAAGATGTTCTTTTCTTCATTGGATTTTTTTTGTGCCTCTTTTTAGAAAAAAAACCCTATTTTGTCTATTCTGTTTTTCAAGGTTTTTTTTCCAGTATTTTTTTTGTGCCTCCTTTACCAAGCTGTTGACTCTTTTATCTTTATTTTCTTGTATCACTGTCATTTCTTTCTCCATTTTTCCTGTACCTCTCTTATTTGAGTTTTAAAATCTTTTTTGAGTTCTTCCAGCAATTCTTTTTGGGCCTAAGATCAATTCCTATTTTTCTTTGAGGCTGGAAGTAGCAGTTTTGATTTGGTTGTCTTCTTCTGAGTTTGCATTTTGATCTTCCCTGTCACCATAGTAACTTTCTATGGTCGGGATCTTTTTTTGTTGTTCTTTTCTCCTTTTCCC
Organism: Phascolarctos cinereus; assembly: GCF_003287225.1. Taxonomy (NCBI): domain Eukaryota; kingdom Metazoa; phylum Chordata; class Mammalia; order Diprotodontia; family Phascolarctidae; genus Phascolarctos; species Phascolarctos cinereus. The sequence continues at coordinate 148,385,580 of NW_027556098.1, forward strand.
TGCTTATTTCTTTACTTTTAAATTTTTATTAAAGTTGGGCTATGGTCCTGGGGTGGAAGGGACACTGTCCCAAACTTCAGATGATTTTGCATAGCTAGTTTTGAGATTCTGTAAGTTTTCAGTTCTTCCAAGGTGGTATGATCTAAGGAAAGGTGTGTTTACTACTCTGCAGGCCTATGCTGTGGTCTATTAGTGACCATAAGTACTGCTTTCTGTCCTGGAACTGTGATTACAGTCCTGGCTTGCCTGGGCTCAGATGCTGTGTTATTCTGGTGCTCCTTCCTGCTCTGGGACCGTAATTCAGGACTGTGACCTGGTTCCAAATATGGGCAATGCAACAGTCCTGCACCCAGTGCTAGCAAAGAGACCCCTGTAATTTCCTTCTGACCTGTTGTCTTATCCCCTTACTCTTTGTAGGCTGAGAACCCTGCAATCAACTGGTGCCTCTAATGATTCAGTCATCTGCAAGGTTGGCTGCTGTTTTGCTGGTGCATAGCCTGTGCTGGTGCAGCCTGCACTCTGCTCTCATCCTGGTGTGATAGACTTTCCTGCCAAACTTCTAAGCTGTCTTCGGCTAGAAAATTGTTTTACCCCATCCTTTTGTGGGTTCTGCTGCTCTAGAATTCATTTGAGGCATTATTTAAAGTTGTTTGAAAGGAAATTTGGGAGAGCTCAGTTAAGTCCCCACCTTTTCTGTGGAATCTTGGCTCTACCTTCTAATTTTTTAATAGGAATTGAGATTTTAGCTGATACTTGAAGGAAGTCAGGGAATCCAGGAGATGGAAAGGAGAAAGGAGAAAATTCCAGGTATGGAGGACAGCCAATGAAAATACACTGAATTAGGAGATGGATCACTATGTGTAAGGAATAGTAAGTGTCACCGGATTGTATTGTACGTGGAGGAGAGTAAAGTGTGAGAAGACTGAAAAGGTAAGTAAAAGCTACATTATGAAGGACTTTAAAAGCTAGAGGACTTTATATTTGATCCTGGAGGTAATAGGGAGAAACTACTGAGTGAATCTTTATTGTGTATGGGTAACATATTTCTTGGGTTTATTTTACCCCTATCTTTAATTTATTGAGTAGGATAGACCTACTCTTTCCCTCTGTCTTCCCTATTTCTGGTGTGGGGTTGTCAACCAGTTTGTGTCTGGCTGAATTGGACTGTTTTATCACAGAAACCAGTTGCTTCTTATTTAAGTGTAGTATTACGATTTTTCCCCCCCTTGGGGAAATTTTTTTTCTTTTTTTTTGCAATTCTACACTGGTATCCTTTTGTTCAGGATTTCCCTTTTCTAGCTGCAGATCAGCTCCTATTTTTTCCTCCCTAATCTCTGCATAGTTCCTTAGCTTTCTGGGTTCCCTCTCTGAGGAGAGAACTATTTGTTGTTTATACTTCTTTGTTTCTTGTCTTTTCTCTCAGGAGGAACTCCCAGGTTAGACACCTAGTGGTGTCTTTTTTTAACTCCAAACCTCTGACTTTCAGGCTCCATTCTTGAAATGCTGGCAAAAAAACCTAACTGGGGTCTAATACCCTGATAATACCTTGTTCCAGCTCCTTCCTTGGCACCAGTTTCCCACAGCTATCTCTGAGAAACATTATGAAAATTGTGCCCAGGGCAACATTTAAGCATTAAGTGGTATAGTACAGGCATAGAAATAAATATATGCAAGGCCTAAGGACATTAGGCTGTGGGCCTAATGAAAAATCAACTGGAGGATTCTGGGCATGTATGCTTATTTTCATGGCTGTCTTGAAGCTGGAAATTGACAATTAATCACCAGACAGCACAATATATAGAAGGATATAGAGGAAGGGATGGCCATAGGGTAATGAGAGATTTTTCTTCCCCACAACCATACCAGAAATTATTTATCCAAATGAGTGCTATTCCTTTCTGAATTATTCCTCATGGTGCCTGTGTACTTATTCCAACTTAGCTGTCATTGCATGAGCTACTTGTGAAACTCCTCTTTGGGAATGGTCTTCAGATACCATGGAAGTACTCTTAAAGGTAGGTTTATTTGATGCAAATGGACAAGAGTCATTTAGATCCAAGCCTGGTAAATGAGGTGAGTGATCAAATTGAAGATTATTCTTTTTGGTCCAAGTAGAGGTGAAATTAAAAGTTACTGATTCTCTCTCTCTCTCTCTCTCCCTCTCTCTCTCTCTCTCTCTCTCTCTCTCTCTCTCTCTCTATATATATATATATATATATATATATATATATATATATATATATACATATGGTTGTGAATGTTCCTCTCAAAGAAGAATCTCAGATATCTACATATGATAATATCAGTAGAATACATGTATAGATGCCCAGGGTAACTCCTTCAAAGGGGACTGAACCCACATTGGATGTATAAATTCTCCTGTGTTTGTTAAGAAACAAAGCAATCTTATCATCATATCATCAGACCACATATTTCCATGGAAACACATTAAAAGATCAGATACATACTTCAATGCAAATAGCACAATTCAATTCAGGAATGAGACCAACCACATCTCCAGCAGGAAAGCTGAAGGTCTAATTCTGGGGTAATTAAATGCAATCTTAGCTGTGAAATGTGGGAAGCAACAAAGCAAAGTCCCTGCATTAGTAGTGTCATTTCTACTCTTTTTGCCTACAACATGAAAGCCTGTTAAGAAAGTTTCACACCGTGCTTTTCTGGTAGAGTCTGTCACGATTTGTTCTCAGAAACAGGAGGACGAAAGGATGCCCACCTTGGCAGCTTGGACAGCACAAGCAATTGACTGGTTAACGATCAAAGCTTGCTCAGCAAGTTTCCATAGGTTATTTTTAATGCTTCCAGCTCCTGGACCTGTGATTTTTGTGAATGCTCCCTTACTGAATACTTTCAGAAGCTCTTTTGAGAAAAGTTGGGTCTGAGAAAAATAAGGTAAATCTACTTTTTGCTCATCTTTGAGCAGCAAATACCCAGTGTTACGCCCACCCTTATCACCCACTCCTATAGTGCTTTCTATTAGATCAGGAAGGATGCTTTTTTTTCCCTTTGCTACTTCTTGCACCTTCTTTATGGATCTATTTTTGAGAAAACAGAGCTATGATAGATGTCAGGTCCAGGTGTGCAGTAAGTCAACTGTTAAAATGATTTTAAAATACCTATTATATTTTCATAGGTCTTTTTGTTAGAAAACTTTCTATCAATTCATCTTATTTCATCTTCATAATTTTAGTCAGGATTATTCCCACTAAGGAGTAAGTGGAAGGAAGACTGGAATTGCAGGACTTGAGTTTGAATCTTGAATCTGTAATTTAATTCATATGACCTAGGGAAAGTTATTTAACTTCCCTTATACCCAGGTTCCTTATCTGCAAAATGAGACAGTTAGACTTAGTGACCTTATAGTTCCTTTCTAGCTATAAACCTATAATCCATTTTACTGATGAGAAGAGTAAGGTGATATGATATGGAGGGATGGACAACAAATTTGGAATTAGAGAACTTTGAATTCTAGACATGTTCCTTACTACTTATGGGAACTTGGACAAATAACTAATTTCACTGGACCTTAATTTCCTTTTTTGTAGAAAGAGGGATTACATTAGATATACTCTAAGGTCCCCTCCAGCTGTGCTTCCAACTTTCTGGACCTCAATACCATGCCTCTCCTGCAGTCTCAAGCTGAAACCTCCCTCATTGCCTATAGCCTCCTCACCATGGAAAATTGATCTGCTATCCCAGTGTAGGGATAGCCTCTCCTACTGGCATTTCTCTTTGGCTCTCCATTTTGAAAAGGGTCCCAGGCTGGCCAACATCCATTTCCCTTCTGCCTGTGCTCGATCCCCAGTGTCCCCTGCCCCACACTTTTTAGTTCCCTTTTGTTTATTGTCTTCTTCCATTAGGGTGTAAGCTTCTTGAGGGAAAAGGAAAGCACTCTTTTTCTTTTTTCCTATATTTGTACCACCCCCCTCCGTGCTTAGCATATTGTCTGACACATAATGAAGTGCTTAACAAATGCCTGTTGCATTGCCTTGTTGCCCAAATCTCTGCTCTTTTGGTGCTGCCTAGCTCTAAATCCAATGATCCTACAGACATGAAGACATGATAATTCTTCAGTTATTTGAAGAAGTGCTATGTGGAAGACAGAGTAGAGTTTTTCTGCTTGGTCCCAGAGGACACAAGCAGGAGTGCTGAATAAAAGTTGTAGAAAGGCAGAATTTGGGCCAATATAAGAAAAAAAATTGAACTTCTGAACAATTAGAGCTAACCAGAAAGTAGAATTAGTTGCTTCAGGAGGTAATAGATTGCTGAGCACTTCACAGGCATAGTATGAAAGGATTCATATTTGTATATGAATTGGATCCTTGATTTGAGTTGACTCCTTCCAACTAGGAGATTATATAACCTTGCTCTTGAACTCCTAAACCAGAAAAAGGGAGGTGGCACTCAAAATGGTGGGTGGGGTGGCAAAGACACAGAATAGGAAGCCTGGAGGATCAAAGACAAACTTTGCTTCCTTTGTAATTTTATCAGTGCATGATCTTACCTTATATTAGGAATGAATGAATAAAAAGGATTTTATTAAATGCTTACTACATACAAATCGCTGTGTTTGGGATTCAATAGAAAAGCCAGACAAACCTATGCTGTCTAGGAGCTCAGATTCAAATTCTAATGGGGAAGCAACACATAGAGGAGGCTCCAGATTCAAGTTCATATTACAGGCCCTGGGGTTTTTAGGTACAGCAACAAAGCAGATGGTAATGTCTTCTTCAATATCATTTCCATTTATAAATCCATATCTGTTTCTGATGTCCAGGAATTTGGTAAGAACTTTCTTTCCTTAGTCTTCAATAACTGTGGCTATGCAGAAATGGTGGGGGATGGGGGAAAGGATATAGGAAAAGAGGATTTTTTTTTTGCTCCGATTTGTTTTGTTTATTTTCTTCCATGGAGAAGGCAAGCAAGAACTGCTATGGCCCTGTTCCTGCATAAAGGCTGCTCCTGCAAACTCTTTACCATTTACTTTTCTTCATAGACATAAAAGATGATGTCTGTAAGACTGATCCCCAATATTTACTTTTATTCCACAACTGTGGTAAAGGCCAAGTCTCTGCCTGCCTTTCCCCTTTTCAGAATCTCATCCATTAACTAAAGGAAGTTGGGAGTTGAGTTCCTTGCTTTTTGGCTTTATTTATTGTGTAAAATAGAATGATAGATTGACATTTAGGTGATATCAATAGTTTTTAACATTTGGATTTTTTTCTGGAGTTCCCAAAGCTTCCTGGAAGAGGAACACATGAGGGATGTGTGAGAAGGGGATGACATTAAGTTCTTTCTTAGTGTAGTGGGTGAGCCATGGTACTGCTATTTGACAAATACAGTAAATTAGTACGGGGAAGGTTGGTCATGCCCTAGAATTGGTTCCTGTCTTAAGGTGATAGATTGAGTTAGAAGAGTCTTTAAAGGTCATTAAGTCCAGCCCCCTAGTTTTATAGATGAGGAAATTGAGGCCCAGAGAGTCCAATCCTTTTTTTCCCCACTCTAGCTTTTACTTTCTTTTAAGTGCCCTGTGATGGACTAGCTAAGTTTGGAGATTAGTTTCTATCTGTATAGCTGAGAAAAACTTCCTGAGCTGAAGAAAAGGGGTGCATAGTATCAGAGTCCTTTTGTAACATTTGAATTTCCCATTTATACTTTGATCTCCAGACTACTTGACTGAATTCTTTGTTAGTGGAGTTGTGAATTAGAACAACCTCTCTGGAAAGGAATGTGTCATAATACAAAGAAAACATCACATCATAAACAAATTAGAGGAGCAAAGAAGAAATAACCTTTTGAGTTTGTGGGTAGGGGAAAAGTTCATGACCAAACAATAAAGAGGATAATAGAAAATAAATTAGACAATTCTGAATGCATAAAATTAAAAAGGTTTTGCACACATACACACACACACACACACACATACAAACACAACTGCTTTAGCTAAAATCAGAACAAAACAGTTAACTGGGAAAAATATTTGCTGTAGTTTTCTAAGATAAAGGTCTCATTTCCAAGTTATTTAAGGAATTGATTCAAATTTATAAGAATAAGCCATTCTCTAATTCACAAAAGGTCAAAGGATAAAAGTATGCAATTCTCAAGGGAAAAAAATACAGGCTATCAATAAGTGTATGGAAAAAATGCTTAGAATCACTAATAGAGAAATGCAAAGAAAAATGTGAAGGATTCTACTTCACATCCATGAAAGTGGCAAAATTGAACAAAAAATGGATATACCCACCCACTTTGTCTGCCATATTTCATGGTAAAGAATAGACTGGAAATACCATTAATTTTCATAATTCTGATTTTTAAGCTCTGTAACACTAGTCATCTGTGCTAGAACCCCAGACACTGTACCTAGTCTCCTCGGCAGAAATTACCTTCCTTATGTTATTACACTGCTCCTTCTGAACTCTTAGAAGAATTCTACACTATCTACTTCAAATCTGCTTCCTGTTTGATGACTTTCATGTGGAGATCTCTGAGACTCTGAATTTGACACACCCAATTGATTTACAGAAAACTGACATGACCCACTTTGCCCACATATGATACTTTCTTGGTCTGTCCAACAGCATGAGATCTCCTACTCATCAGCACAGCATGACTTCTGGTCTTCCTCCCTGGACTACCTTGTTCTGCTGATAAAACTGACTTCTGTTTGCTAGATTTTTGACTTATTCTTTTAGCTTGATGTTCAAATCTCCATTCAAGTGACACTGATGGGGTGTGGCCCAAGCTGAGGTCTTCACCCCTTGCACCAAAGGGAATCTGGCTCCCCTTTGTCTACAGGCACCAGCCCTTCATCTCCCTTTGAAAGCCTTAGCCTACCTTTTAATCTCATTCAGATACCTTTCAGTTCCTTCATTATCTATTCCCATTGTCTCTTCAATCTCTTAGACATTCCAATCTCTGGGAATTCTCACCTAGACCCTTTACCCAGACCTTTTCCCAGACCCTTCCCTGGTCACCTAAAGTATATAAGATCTACCCTGGCCCTCATTTGGGGCTGAGAATCTCAGGCCCAACAGGCTGAGACCCTCGCATGCCTGCCCGTCCTTATGGGCATCACCTGACCTATGTATTTTATCTCTAATAAACTTTTCCTCTGGCTGAAGAAGATTTGAATTGAATTCTTACAGGCAGGTCCCAGTACCTCGATCTTGGGGTTCCAGCAACACCCCAAAAGTCCTAGACCTCTTCATATGGTTCCCTGACCAGAAAAATAACTGCCAAATCTCAAACTCTTCTTCAGCCACGACTGGTAAGCCTCCCCCTCCCCAATTCCACCTGATGCTCTCAGGCTTTTTGGTCCAGTGCCTATGCTTGAGCACTTGGACCTGGATTTCCAAGCAGCTAACCAGACTTGCCTTGGAAGTTTTTTCGGGCCTGACCTCTCAGGTTCCTTTAGGTCAGACATCTGGGAAGCTGTCTCGAACTCCGCCTGACGCTCTCAGGCTTTTCGGTCCAGTGCCTCTGCTTGAGCACTTGGACTTGGGTATACCTTCCTTAGTGTAGAGGACAGACTCCCTATCAGGAAGTGTAGGTTCAAACTTCTCAGTTCTCTCAGTGCTAGGGAATTGGGAAACTGTTGGATGTATATTTTTTTCTTTCTTTTCTTTTGTTTTTTCTTTTCCCTAAGCCCACAATAGGTCAATCCTTTTCATTTCCCAAGAATTTGCCTTTGGGCTGTCTTTTACTAAATTGGAAAAATCTTAGCTTCTGTAAAGAACTTGAAAAAGCTGGTGCATTTTTGTAACAGCGTTTGGCCTCAGTATCACCTGGAAAATTGTGAGGCATGGCCCCTTTTTGGGACATTACAGGTAAAGACCCTCTCAGAGTTAGAAAAATATTGTCGCAGAGAAAGAAAATGGATGGAGATATCTTACTTAATGGCTTTTGTTGAGCTTTCTAGAGATCCCATTCTCAGAAAGGATTGTAAGATGCTCATAGCTACAGCCACCCCACTAGCAGTGAGTAGGGACCAAATGGACCTTTTGGATGATCCTCTTATGGCTCCTAGAGTTATGGCATCCTCCTCTTCCCCACCTCCATTGGCACCACCTCCCCACCACCTATCTCCACCCTATTCTCCTCTGGCCTCTCTTGCTCTTCCTCATTCTCCCCATACCCCCCCCCTTCTGCTCCTCTGGTCCCTCCATTTCCTCCCCAGGCCCCTGCTCTAGAGGCTACTTCTACTCAGGCCTTGAGCAAGGACCTCACCCCAGCCCCTACTTCCAGAGAGACCCCAGCTCAAGCTCTGGAAGAGGTTCTCAACTTGGTGCCTCCTCCCCAGACCTCTACTTCAGACGGGACCCCTTCTCAGGCTCCAGACAAGGGTATCACTGTGGTGTCTTCTCCCCTGATCTCTCCCCCTCCTATGGTGTCAGGTAATCTTCCCCCTTGCCAGCTGGATTCCTCGGCCTTGCCAGTTCAGCTGGCACTTTCCAGTCCCTCACTCATGAGAGGTGGGACTTCCTACCTCCCTCCCCCACAAGTCCCTCCTCCTGCAGGGCCTTCAGGGCTTTTTCCTTTAAGGGAAGTACCCTCCTCTCCTAATAGAACACTTAGGTGCATGTTCCATTCTCCATTTCAGACCTCACCCAGATTAATGAAAGACTGGGTCGATACTCTGAAGATCCAACTAAATTTATTGAGGGCTTCAGGGATGTTCACTACAATTTGAACTTTCTTGGGGTGATTTGCATGTCCTCTTCTTCACCTGTTGTACCACTGAGGAGAGGAAGAGAATCTGGGAACAAGCCCAAAATTTGGCTAGCAATGACCCCACAAAATACCCCCCAGGAACAGATGCTGTTCCTGCTAGTGATCCAGGATGGGATTATCAGAAGAGTGAGGATAGGGGAAAGAGAGACTACATGATAATTTGCCTCTTAGAAGACCTGAAAACGGCCTTTCGAAAGCAGGTAAACTTTCAAAAGATTAAGGCAATTACTCAGGAAGAAAAGGAAAACCCAGCCCTTTTCCAAGATAGGCTAGTAGAGGGCATTAAAAAGTGTTTGAATTTAGATCCTGACTCTACAGAAGGGGCAGCAATCCTTAGCATGTATTTCATTAACTAATCTGCACCAGATATTAGGAGGAAACTACAGAAATTGGCAATGGGACCCCAAACGCCTCAGGCCCAGTTGTTGGAGATTGCCTTTGGAGTCTTTAACAACAGGGACCTAGTTGCAGCAGAGGAGAAAGAATGCAGGCAGAGGGCTAGAGACAAAGAACATGATCGATTCCTGGCTGCTGCCATGGTCAGGAAAAGACCCAAGGGTGTTCCTGGCAACTTGGACACTGGGAAAACCTGCTTTCAAATGCCACCATGAGGATCACTGGTCCAAGGAGTTTCCCTTCAGGGCACCCCCTCAGAGGAAGCCCAGTGACTTGGGCAGGGGAGGCCACAGGGAGGCCACAGGGAGGCTCACTGGTACAAGGAGTCCCCCTCCAGGGCACCCCAAGACAGACACCTCCAGAACCTTGCCCAAGATGTGACCAGGAGGGACATTGGAAGAAGGATTGTCCCCAGGTAGGAGAAGGTAGAGTGGCCCCCCAGAACCCTGTCCTCCAGGCTTCTCAAGACTGGGGAGGACAAGGGAACCTGGGGGCAACACTCCCACTTTGTCCATCTCTCTCGCCAAGCCCTGGGCAGAAATAGAGGCTGAAGGTAAGGTTACCCACTATATCATGGTTATGTTCTTTGTTTTAACCAATTACTGTGGCCCTATTCGATCCTTGACCCCTCCGGTCATGGGCATTCAAGAGGTAACTGAGGGATGTCTCCAGACCTACCCCACCCCCTCCTATTTGAGAATCTGTTGTTTAAATGCTCCTCCCTTAAGCTGTCCTCTTGCCCTGCCCCCTCGTTGGGAAGGAACCTGATGGTGGAGTTGGGGAGCCAATTTTCTCTAGTTAAGTCTCCTATCTCCCTTTTCCCTCTGTGTGCCAGACCTCCCCATGTTCCCCTGGAAGTGTGGGAGACAAGTTGGGATACTTTTGCCACCCCAGCTGTTGTTCACCTCCGAGACCCTAAAGTATTTTCCTTTCCCTGTATTTCTAGCCCCACCCAGGAGACTTCTTTGTTCTCTGCCTCAACAGTGCTTAATTTCTTGGGAACTCAAGGCTATAGGGTCTCTTTGAACAAAGTCCAGATAGCATGCCAGTCTGTAAAGTTTCTGGGCCACCAACTCCCAGTCCCAGCCACTAAGAAACAATTTTAAACTTTTCTAGGCATGGATAGATTTTATAGACTCTGGATCCCTAATAATAGTTTGATTGTTAAGCCCCTTTATGACTGTCCTCTGGGCCCTGACTCACTCCCTAAAGAGTGGGCCCAGACCAGGGTTTTGTGATTTTAAAATCTAAATTGACCTCTATGCCCCTAACTTGGTCCTTAGGAGCCTCTGGAAGGCCTGCAAGCTTCCTGGCAGTGGCTGCTCATCTCCAGAAAGCCCCTCTTCCTAATATGACTTTCTCAGGAGTTTATGCCACTCCGTTTATGTTTGCCACTTCTCTATGGCCTACTCTTTGTATATTTACACCTTGCTCCTCCACAGGGGAATATTCCCTTACTTGGGAGACAAGCTCCAAGGCCACTAGACAAGTTAACACCCCTGTAAAGGGAGGGCTTGTTAGAGTTTCTGCTAATCTTTTGACCTGCACTACAGCCTGTGCAGATAGCACTAGTGACAAGAATTTTTGTGAAAAGGTGAGACAAAGTGCCAACACATGGAAAGACCCCAGAACTACTGTTTTGGTCACTCAATGTTGACACCCTACAAAGACTTCAGGGTGTGCGCCCTCAGATTTTTAGCACCGCCCTTCTCCATTTTCAATGCCAAACAGCCCACATTGTCTAACTGAAGGGCAAAACATAGATTTTGGGGAAATGTCTTCTGGTCTCTTAAAAAGGGAGCACACTATCTTATGCCCCTGGTATAACTTACAACATGAACATATTCTCTCTAACCTTACAGAGACTATTCACCAGTTGGCAAATGAGACAGTTTATGGTCTTTGGGAAATCCAGCAATCTCTGGATTCCTTAGCAAAAGTAGTTCTAGATAACAGAATAGCCCTAGACTACTTGCTTGCCTCCAATGGGAGTGTATGTGCTTTAGCAAACACATTTTGTTGCATGTATAACAACAATGCTGGGCAGGTGGAGTTCTGCACTGCTCATAGTTTGGAAAAAGCTAGTTGTATGCAAGAAATTCACAATAACTTCAGTGCTCCAAAATCATCTTTTCCATGGGAGTCCTGGCTTCTTTCTATACTGGTGCCTATTCTCATTCCACTGCTGATCATATTTCTCATGTGTTTGTTTGGTCCATGTTTACTAAATATTCTTGCCAGATCCCTTTCTTCCAGGGTTGGAGCCATCAAGTTTCAGATGACTGCTCAGGCTGTATACCAACCCAGGGACTCTTCCTGGCATCAGTCAGGTTTTGAAGTTTGACCCCTCGAACAAGACCCAGAGAGGCAGGGACAGCTCTACGCCCCTTGCCAGCAGGAAGCAGTTTCAGAAGCCGAGACCAACTGTTGCCCCTTTCCCCAAAAGAATTTGGGTCCAATTTGTTTGAGGGGGGAATGATGGGGTGTGGCCCAAGCTGAGGTCTTCACCCCTTGCACCAAAGGGAATCTGGCTTCTTTTGTCTACAGCCCCTCATCTCCCTTTGAAAGCCTTAGCTACCTTTTAATCTCATTCAAATACCTTTGTTCCTTCATTATCTATTCCCATTGTCTATTCAATCTCTTAGACATTCCAATCTCTGGGAATTCTCACCCAGACCCTTTTTCCAGACCATTTTCCCAGACCCTTCCCTGGGCACCTACCCTGGCCCTCATTCAGAGCTGAGAATCTCAGGCCCACAAGACTGAGAACCTCTCATGCCCACTCATCTTTACGGGCATCACCCGGCTTAAGAATCTCAGGCCCAACAGGCTGAGACCTTCTCATGCCTGCCCGTCCTTACAGGCATCACCTGGCCTATATGTTTTATCACTAATAAACTTTTCCTCTGACTGAAGAAGATTTAAGTTGAATTCTTTCAGACAGGGCCCAGTGCCGCAATCTCGGGGTTCCAGCATTGACTCTCTTTTCTCTCTCCTTCCCTTTCCCTCCCCTTATGTCTTTCCATTTCTCTGTCTCTGTCTCAATCTTTCTGTTCCTAATCTATTTATAGCTTTCTGTTTCTGTCTCTATCTCTCTGTCTCTATCTTTGTCTTCCTTCCTCTCCATTAAAATATAAGTTTTTTGAAGGAAGGGGCTGTTTCACTTTTGTTTTCATAGCCTCACTGCTCAGCACACTGCCTGCTACTAGATAAACATTTAAAAAAGACTGATAGATCAATTGATTATTACTTTCTGATTCTACCCTGGGACTACACTTCTGTTTGTAGCATGGTCAGCCTGCCAACATAGTAATTTGAAGATCCTTATAATCCAGGTAAAGAAGTCACCCAGATAGATGCTGAGACAGCTGGAAATATTTGGGGGCCCTCATATGGGAGACAGAAAAGCAACAACATTGGCTCTGGAGACAGAGGACCTGGGCTCAAATCCCTCTGACATTTAGTACTTTTGTGATCTTCAATAAGTCATTTAAACTTTAAAATGGAATTGGACTAGTTGGTCCCTAAGGTTTCTTCCAATTCCAATTCTAGATCTATGATCCTTCAAGATATTCTTTCTTTCTTATGAAGACATTTTATTTTTTAAATGGGCCATGAAAAAAACACTGCATGAAACAGAGCAAAGAGGAGAAACATAGGCTCTGTTGAAAGGATCTTTGAGAAAATCAACTTGTAATATAAAAATTCTGAAAGTACCCAAGAGAGAACAGCTTCTCAGAGGTAAAGGTGCTGACTGAAGGTAGAGAGAGCAGCAGTACATTATTTTGACACAGCTAATTTGAATATGACTGTTTTGGGGACTTTGAAGATAACTGCTAGGAAACTCTAAATCAAAGAACTGTTTTTAGTACTATGAGACTATAACATATGGACTTTTTGCTTATACCTGAAGCAAATGTGGCTTGGGATTTTTTTTTCAGCCTAAGTTAGAAATGAGTCACTGCACATGAGGAGGCCTTGACTTGAGATTAGAAGCAATATTGGAAAATCAGGAGTCAGTAACTAGAGAAGCTCAGTACAGGAGAAAGATCAGAGGAGCTGATGAGAGAAGTTGCTTACAGAAGTCAAGGCATTGGGAGACAGAACACAGAAGACTACAGAAGTGGGAAGGAACAGGAGCTGAGAGGTTGACAAAGTCTGAGACCAGTTGACTAGAGACACTGCTGTTGATGTGAGGTGCTGATCTGATGGGAGGAAAGATCTACTGTTTGGAGGAACTGATTGGAGGAAAGGAGAATCCTCTGCTGTTTGTGAAGAAATGACTTGGAGGAAGGCTGTCTTGCTCTCTAGAGCTATCTAAAGCTTAAGAGAGGGAAAATCCCTCAACATTTCCTTTTACTGGGCACTATTTCTCAAGAGGAGAGGATCCCTTAAACCTTATAGAAAGCAAGACCTGGACAACTTTGCCAACCCCGAGATTAAAGGGACTGCTTTCACTGAAAAGAACTGCTTTTACTGAAAGAATGCTACGTTGCCTTAGTGCCTAACCAAATGCTCACTCCTGGAATTTTCTGTGAATTTCATCTTTAAGGTTTCTGTTAACCAAAAGAATTTAAAACTGCTTCAGATGCCTGAGAGTGGCAGACAAAACAGCTTTGTCCAGCTTGAGAGCAGGAAGTCTCAGAGGAGAAGCAGGTAATATGGTATAGCTCACTACTAAAGAGGCCAGAGACAACTTGGTCTGAAGTCCATAGTTGTGAGTAGTCCTATGCACTTGGGTTTGTCTATTCAGGTACCTTACTATTAGATTTCTGTAAATGTGCATTTAACCTCCTTTCTCTACCCCTATCTTCCATTCTGTGTGCATTGTTGAGATAGTGTGGTGTAAGTTTATGGGTTGATTGTTATGTTTTATTTTTCCTGCCTTTTGCCTTTTACTGAGTAAATGTTATATTATGATTATTCTTGATTTTTTCCTTCTTATGTAATAATGTTTATATTTAAGAGTTAATGGCAACTGATATGTGTATGGAAGCACACTGGTAGGGTCTCAGAAGCTATAATTGTGAATGTAAAGATACAAAGTCCAAGAGTAACATGTAGCTATGTCATGGTCATAACTGTCTCTCACATCTGGGATCGTCCCATCCTGCAGCATGAAGATAGGTGTAGGTTGGGGTGTATCAGCCAGCTAAGAGACACAGAGAGACAGATGGGGGGATGGGAGATTTGGGTGCCAGATAAGGTGCCATACTACTCATTCTTCAACTACAATCTACTGGCTAGGTAAGCTTTTAAGTCTTTTCAATTTTAGATCCATGATCTAATGACAGGTCACTGAAGTCTCTTTCATCTCCAGTTCTATAAGCCTGTTATTATGGTCATATGAATTATTCCTACTTTCCCATAATCCTCCTGAGCAATTAAAAATTAATGAATCCTCAAACTCTGATCATAGACAAATGTAGCTATCAGTACACAAAAGCTTCCTTATCATACTGGGTCTAGATACTTTGCTTTATTTATTATTTTTAGTACAGTAAGGAGTACATGGAATCTAATGGTACCCTTGATGTAAACAGATGGTGGAATTCTAGTCATTATGTATTTATGCTACAACATTAGAAAGGCCAAAGGGAGCTATGTGCCAGTGCCTGAAGGAAGTGTTTGTGCAAAAACAAAGAATGAATCCATTCCGCTGTCAGTCACATAGAAGGGTAACTCCAGGCACTAGAGAATATTTGATTGGGAAGCCAATATACACCATAAGTTTTGATAGGGAAAATGCATTTGAGAATGACATACATCTTTATTTGTTTATTTTTCCCCCAATTTCCTCTGATTAGCTCATTTCCCTATACAACTCAGTTAAGTAGAATTTTTTAGTCTAGAATTTTGATAAAATGTGAGCTCTATGAAGGAGTAGATTTTTCAAAAAATATTATTAATTTGGATTGGTGACTGAGCTCTACTACCTTGACATAGATAAAACTGAGTGTGTATTAGGTTGGAAGGTACAATCATCATCCAAGGATGATACTGTGTATACTGTAATCATTTTGCACGTGTTTTACTCTGAGGAAAAATCCTGCCTCAGATGCTCATTAGCTATGTGACCCTGGATGAGACATCTAACCTCTCTGTGTCTCTTTTCCCATCTGTAAAACGAAGGGGTCAGAAATGATGGTCTCTAATGTCCTTCCAACTCTAAATCTATGACCCTGTGAATGTATCTGAGTGTTGAAAGTTTCCAGTGGCTGAAAGAGCATATGGTGTCTTGCTATCTGAGAAAGAGCTGCTCTTTGGACTCTAAGGAATGCCTCTTCAGCTATCCATGGCACCTATTATCTCACACATACCCTGACCTGCAGGGTATGCTCTAGAAATACAGGAAAATTGCATTCAGTTTTGTTGTTGCATTTATATCATATTACTTCTCTGTGAGAGGCAGCAGGGCATAGTTCAATGGTGTCAAACTCAAATTGAAATGAGGACCAATTATTTGTACATGAGCATCCATCTGGGTGCATATTGACTTAGTTTTTAAAATGTAACATTATTTATATTTTATTGTGTTTTAATTTATTTTGCTAAATATTTCTGAATTACATTTTAATCTGGTTTTGGCAACATTCAGGAGTGTTGTGGGACACATGCTTTCTGGAACTGTGTTTGATGCCTCTGCTATAATGGGTTACTGGACTTGGAGTCAGAAAGAACTGAGTTCAAATCCGCCTCAGCTACATTACCCTGGACAATCAATCAGCAAGTATTTATTAAACACCTACTCTGTGCCTGAAATTGTGATTAGAATATAAGTGAATGGAAAATAAGGGCAAAGAATGAAATAATCCCTATTCCTAAAAAAACAAATACATATAAAAATACAAATACTATGAATATAAAGCTAATAAATACAAATATAGTCAGTAGAGTTTTAAGACTTAATAGCTTTACATTGCACTAAGGTTTTTTTGAGTACTCTGTATATGCAAGGAAGTTTGGGAGTTTGGGGGTTGAGGGATCAGGAAAGGCTTCTTGCAGAAGATGATGCTTGAATTGCATCTTAAAGGAAAAGAGGGATTCTCTAAGGTGGAGGTAAGATAGAAGTCTATTCTAGGCATAGTGAAGGGCCAGTGCAAAGGAAAAGAGATGTAAGGTAGAGCATGAGGAACACAGAGATAGCCAATTGGTTGGATCACAGAGTATGGAGGGAATGGTGTCCAATGAGGCTGGAAAGATAGATTGTGGAGAGTTAATCTCTCTGTTAGGCAGAGACAGCGAGGTGGCTCACTGAATACAGTGCTGGGCCTGGAATCAAGAAGATCTGAATTCAGATCTGATCTCAGACACTAGTTAGCTGTGTGACCTTGGGCAAGTCACTTAACCTCTGTTTGCCTTAATCAACTGGAGAAGGAAATGGCAAACCAGTCCAATATCGTTCCCAGTAGGGTTCAAGGGATCACAAAGAGTCAGACATGACTGAGTGACTGTACAATAAACCTCTTTGTGCTTCAGTTTCCTCATCAGTAAAATTTTGGGGTTCAATTCAATGACCTCTATGGTCCCTTCCAACTCTAGAGCTATGATCCCATATTCAAAACCTTGAATAGACCCTCATTGCCTCTGGAATAAGACCAGACTCCTTAGCTGGGCAATCCAGGCCTTCTTTAATATGGCTCTTACTTCACTTTTGAAATACATATCTCCTGTGTCTCTCCCACACAAGCCCTGGGTTACAGTCAGACTCCTCACTGTACCATGAATATCACTTGAGCATTTCTGCACCCTTATCCTTGGGAGGTATTGTGGTAAAAACAAACAAATAAACAAACAAACCAAAACAAAACAAAACAAAACAGGGGCAGACTTTTACCAATTGTGCCTCTATTTTCCTCTGTGTCCTGGTGTCGCTTCAGTGTTGATTAATAACGTTTCCCCGCACTCAACACTCTCTCCTTCTCTCCCTTCCCCTTCTCTCTCCTCATCTTCCTCTTTCTCCTCCCTCCTACTTCTCTTTGTCTCCTTCTTTCCTCCCTCCCTTCCCTTTTTCTTTCTTCTCTCCCTTTCCTCTCCCCCTCCTCCATTCTATCCTCTTGCCCTCCTATCCCCCTTTCCCCTCCCTTCTATTTCTATTTCAATTAGCTGACACCTTAGCCATGCTGCCTCTGTGAAAAGAGGCTAACTGTATCCTTCATATTTCTACTGGATCTGTGGCTTTGAGATCACCAGTGAGCTCAGGGTAGCTTCTAAACACCATCCCTGTCAGTTTCTTAATAGCAGGACAGGCAGAGTCACAAACTCTTTCTTGGTTTAAGAAAAAAAATATAGATTTAGTTGAACAGCTGCTGCATTACCTTTAGGCAACAAGATTGATGAAAAAATGCATTTCATAAACACACCCTTCTGCTCTGAGACTGAAGGGAAAGCCTGTCTTCTATCAGACTATCATGTTCTCTGACTTCATTTTAAATGCTATTTGTATTAAA
Organism: Phascolarctos cinereus; assembly: GCF_003287225.1. Classification (NCBI taxonomy): domain Eukaryota; kingdom Metazoa; phylum Chordata; class Mammalia; order Diprotodontia; family Phascolarctidae; genus Phascolarctos; species Phascolarctos cinereus. The sequence continues at coordinate 148,403,177 of NW_027556098.1, forward strand.
AGCTAAGCTTGATCTAGCCATGTGTATGATCAGAAAGGTACTGTATCATAGACCCCAAATTTGATAAAATCCTAGACAAAGAAACACATTCTGAGACAAGGGTCCCAGCACAGTGAATACCAAATAATGTATTACTAGAGTTATAGAAGCTTTAGGTAGTGTGGTGAATGCTTCTACATGTTAATAATAATAAAAAAAAATCTTATTTGCACTAAGGTTGATCTTTGTATAGTGAGCTAGCTCATCCTCATTATATGGAATTTTTCCTAAATCTGGAAAAATTGCAGGCAAAGGCGTTTACATCTCTAATTCATCTAGTCATCAATTTGTCAAATTCCTCAATTTGCTTGTTACTATACATAGCATGGGCTTAACATGTTGAGAATGATAATGATAATGTAAGTCAGCTCCCCCTTGAGTCATTGGTTTATTTATATTTTTAATTGAAGTTTTTTAAAATGAACAAAAATCTATTTTCTCCTACTGCCAGCCACATCATGAGGGAAAAAAAGAAGAAAAACAAATTCAGGAAAAATGACAAAAAAAGAAAATAACAAATATCAATGGTCAAGTAAAATAAATTCTTTCATTTGCCATGTTAAAAAAAAGTATATTTCTCATTCTGCACCCCTTCCATTCATCACCTCTCTGTCAGGATGTGGATAACATGCTTCCCATCAGGTCTCTGGAATCATGGATAGTCATTGTATTGGTTAAAGTTCTTGTAGCTTTCAATACTGTTTGTTTTCACACTATTGTTGTTGTATAAATTGTTCTCTCAGTTCCTCTTATTTAAGTCTTCATCACTTTATCAAAGTCTTCAAAATTGTTCATTTTTATAACCTTGATGCTATAGTATTGATTGTTCTACTAATTCTACTCACTTTACTCTGTATTGGTTCACGTAAGTCTTTCATTGTCTCTTTGAGGTCATCTCTTCCTTTTTCATACAGCACAGTAGTACTCCATCACATTGAAATACCACAACTTGTTCAGCCATACCCCAGTTGGTAGGCATCCTTTCAGTTTCCAGACTCTTTTTGCCACCGTGAAAAAAGCTGCTGTAAACATTTTTAAAAAACCCTCATTTTACAGATGAGAAGAAGCCATGAGTACTTATATTAGTCCATGGCCTATCTGGCATTAGAACTCAACCTCCAAACTTCCCGTGAGCATTGTTGCTAACAACTCATATAATAATGATGATGTTATTATAAGTCACATTTATATATTTTTATAGTTACAAAATGATTTTGCACATTATCTATGTGGCTTAGTGGATAGAATGGCAGGCCTGGAGTAAGGAAAACTTAAACCTTCCAAAATGGTTGCATAATTTCACAGTTCCCCCAAGAATATATTAGTGTGCTTATCATTTACAAGCCCTTCAATATTGAGTATTACTACTTTGGGTCATCTTTGTCAATTTGCAGGGTATGAGGTGAAACCTCAGGGTTGTTTTGACTTGTATCTCTCTTATTATTAGTGATTTGGAGCCTTCTTTCATGTGGTTGTGGATTTCATAATTTTTCTTTTGAGAAGTATTTGTTCATACCCTTTGACCACTTAGTTTTTGGAGAATGGTCAATTTGTTTATAAAGTTCACAGACTCCAGGTTAAGAACTGGATGATCTATAAAGGCCCCTCCAGGTCAGACATTCTATGATTGTGATCCTCATCCTCTTTTGAACTTCTATATTATTTATTTCATTCTATAGATCCAATTACAAATGGCCTAGTGACACCACAGTAAGCACTGGCACATTCATCACTTGTCCTGTGCTGTTGAATTGTGTTTTGTTTTCCTATTATTTAACTTTTCATTCACTTGTCCATGTCTTATCTCCCAACTAGATTATAAACTCCTTGAAGCTGAGGATCATATAATACTTCTGGAGTGTATAAGAGAATACCCTTATCTTGAAATCAGAGGATTAGGTTTGAGGGCTGAACTCTCAGGTCTCTGATACTAATTGGGCCACACTGGGCAAGTCATTTGATCTCTCTGAGCTTCAATTCCAATTTATATAAAATGAGGATAATTATACTTATACTGCCTTTCTGACAAGGTTGTTATAATGAAATTGCTTTGTATAAAAAAAGTGAGTTTTTTTAAATCATTGCTATATTTTGTTCTTACATCATTTTCATTTCCAAATCTATTTCTCCCTTTCTCATACCAGCAAGCCATCGCTTTTTAAAAAACTTTAAAATTTTATTTATTTATTTATTTTTTTAAATATGAATTTATTTATTTTTAGTTTTCAACATTTACTTCCACAAGATATTGAGTTCCAAATTTTCACCCCATCTCGCCCCTCCCCCACCTCAAGATGGCATGCATTCTGAATACCCATTCCCCTAGTCTACCCTCTCTTCTATCTCTCCCCCTTCCCTTCTCTTATCCCCTTCCCCTTCTATTTTCTTATAGGGCAGGATAGACTTCTGTACCCCCTTTTCCTGTATTTCTTATTTCCCAGTTGTATGTGAAAACATTTTTTAAAAACATGTGTTTTTAAAACTTTGGGTTCCAAATTTTCTCCCTTACTCTCTCCCCTCGCACCTTCATTGAAAAGGCAAGCAACTCAATATAGGTTATACATGTGCAGTTATGCAAAACACTTCCATAGTAGACATGTTGTAAAAAACTAACTCTATTTCCCTTAATCCTATCCTGCCCCCCATTTATTCTATTCTTTCTTTTGACCCTGTCCCTCCTCAGAAGTATTTGCTTCTGATTACCCCTTTCCCAATCTGCCCTCCCCTCTATCATCCCCCTACTCTTTGTCCCCTTCCCCCATTTTCTGTAGGGTAAGACAGATTTCCATACCCAATTGAATGTGTATGTTATTCCCTCCTTAAGCCAAATCCTATGAGAATAAGATTCACTCATTCCCTCTCACCTTCCCCATTTCCCCTCCACTGTAAGAGCCTTTTCTTTTCTGTTTTTTTTTTGTGAGATAATTTACCCCATTCTACCTCTCCCTTTCTTCTTCTCCTAGTATAATCCTCTCTCATCTTAATTTTATTCTCCAGATATGACCCCTTAATCTTCAACTCACCCTGTCCTCTATCTATCATCTATCTATCTATCTATCTATCTATCTATCTATCTATCTATCTATCTATCTAACAATTATTTTCCCCCTCCAACTACCCTAATACTGACAAAGGTCTCATGAGTTATAAATATCATCTTTCCATGCAGGAATGTAAACAGTTCAATCTTAATAAGTCTCTTATGATTTCTCTTTCCTGTTTACCTCTTCATGTTCCACTTGAGTCTTGTATTTGAAAGTCAAATTTTCTATTCAGCTCTGGTCTTTTCATCAAGAATGCTTGAAAGTCCTCTATTTCACTGAATGACCATTTTTTCCCCTGAAGGATTATACTCAGTTTTGCTGGGTAGGTGATTCTTGGTTGTAATCCTATCTCCTTTGCCCTCCGGAATATTATATTCCATGCCCTGTGTCCTTTAATGTAGAAGCTGCTAAATCTTGTGTTATCCTGATTGTGTTTCCACAATACTTGAATTGTTTCTTTCTGGCAGCTTGTAATATTTTCTCCTTGACCTGGGAACTCTGGAATTTGGCTACAATATTCCTAGGAGTTTTCCTTTGGGGATCTCTTTCAGGAGGAGATCTGTGGATTCTTTCAATTTCTATTTTGCCCTCTGGTTCTAAATATCAGGGCAGTTTTCCTGGATAATTTCTTGAAAGATGATGTCTAGGCTCTTTTTTTGATCCTGGCTTTCAGATAGTCCAATAATTTTTAAATTCTCTCTCCTGGATCTATTTTCCAGGTCAGTTGTTTTTCCAATGAATATTTCATATTGTCTTCTATTTTTCATTCTTTTGGATTTGTTTTACAGTGTCTTGATTTCTCATAAAGTCACTAGCTTCCAATTGCTCTATTCTAATTTTTAAGGAAGTATTTTCTTCAGTAATCTTTTGGACTTCCTTTTCCATTTGGCCAATTTTTCTTTTTAGGGCATTCTTCTCCTCATTGGCTTTTTGGACCTCTTTTGCCATTTGGGTTAGGCTATTTTTTAAGGTGTTATTTTCTTCAGTATTTTTTGGGTCTCCTTTAGCAAGCTGTTGACTTGTTTTTCATGATTTTCTTGCCTCACTCTCATTTCTCTTCCCAGTTTTTCCTCTACTTCCCTTACTTGCTTCTCAAAATCCCTCTTGAGCTCTTCCAAGGCCTGGGACCGATTCGTATTTTTCTTGGAGGCTTTGGATGTAGGAGCTTTGACTTTGTTGTCTTCTGCTGGTTGTATGTTTTGATCTTCTTTGTCATGAAAGTAAGATAATATATATAGTCTGACTCTTTTTGTGCTGCTTGCTCATGATCCAGGCCAATTACTTGAGTTTTAAACTCTTAGTTAAGGTAAGAGTCTGCTTCCAATGTGGAGAATGTACTGTCCCAAGCTTCAGGGGTTTGTATAGCTGTTTTCAGATATACTTCTAGGGATCCATAAATTTTCAGTTCTTCCAAGGTGGTATGATAAGGGGCAAGGTATTTACTCCTTTGCTGGCTTGTGCTCTGGTCTATTAGTGACCACAAGCAGTCCTTTCTGTTCTGGAACTGTGAGGAGGGTTTTCTCTTCACAGCCACTACAAGCTCCACTGTGCCTGTGCTTCTCCTTACCCTAGGACCGCTGCCTAGAACTGTGATGCAGATCCATGCACAGGCAAAGCAAGAGATTCCTGCCTCAGCACTGGCAAAAAGATCCCTGAAATCCCCCTCTGATCAGCCACCTGATTCCCCCTCAGTCTGTGGGCCAGAAGCTCAGGACACAGCCACCACCCTGTGGCCCGAGCTCTGAGTTCTGCACTGTGGAACTGGCTCTGAGACCTAGCTCCTCTCCCACTGCAGAAACAGACTTTTCCCACTGACCTTCTAAGCTGCCTTTGGCGTTAGTGGGTTGAGAGGTCAGGAAACCACCACAGCTGCCTGAGATTCAGTCCTCTGAGGCCCACCCCAGGTTCACTGGGGCCTACATGCCCACGCCGCACTGTACTCCTCTCCCACCCAGCGTGATATACCTTTCTGATCAATCGTCCAAGTTGTCTTGGGTTGGAAATTTGCTTCATTCTGTCTTTTTGTGGGTTCTGCTGCTTTAGAATTTGTTTAGAGCCATTTTTATAGGTATTTGCAGGGGTTTGGGGGAGAACTCAAGCAAGTCACTGCTTTCATTCTGCCATCTTGGCTCTGCCCCCAAGCCATCCCTCTTTACAAAGGATAAGAAAGAAAGATAATAAAAGCAGGCGAGAAAACTAATCAACTTATCAACTGAGTATGATAATATATGCAATATTCCGTACCATAGGCCCCATTTCTCCAAATAGAAATAGAAAAGTGATGTTTAAAAAAATTTATTATGAACTTAATGATCAACAAATAGAAACAGTTTAGTATTTTTTTTAAAGTGGCTCATTTAAAACCCTAGACTATAGTTATTTGCATTTTTAAGCACGTATTCAATTTAATGTGATAGCAAAACATTGCCCCATTTTTTTATGTTCTCTTCAGAACTTTTTTGGTCCTTTTCTGTATACTTTTCTTTTCTTTTTTTTCCCCTTTGGTGAGGTAATTGTACTTAAGTGACTTGCCTGGGTTCACACAGCTAGTGAGCATTATGTGTCTGAGGCTGGATTTGAACTCACATCCTCCTGACTCCAGGGCCAGTGCTCTATCCACTGTGCCACCTAGCTGCCCCTATACTTTTATTTTCTTATTAATGTTCTTTTCTTTCTTTTAATTTTGCATCTCTATCACTATCCATGAACTCACTATACAACTCCATCTAACCCAAAACAGAAGCTTTCTCTTGTCACAAATAAACAGTCAGGTAAAACAAGTCTACACATTGACTATTTTACCTATGGTTCATGGCTTCTCTGCTAAGAGGTAGTAACATCACCAGTTTTCTGGAGTCACAATTGATCCCTGCACTGATCAGAGCTCTACACTCTTTCTTTTAAAATCATTTCCCCTTAAAAGATTGCAGTCATTACATAAATTATTCTCCTAGTTTTGGTCCTTTCACTCTGAATCAGCTCATACAAGTCACCCGGGTTTCCCCAAACCTATCACATTCAGATTTCTTAAAGCACGATAATATCCTCTTACATTCATAGCTACAATTTGTTCCCCAGTTGATGGACATTAACTTTGTTCCACTTGTTTGCTACAACAGAAAGTGGTATAAGTACTTTTGTGCATACAGATCTTTGTGGTTAGTGCTTAAATGGTGTTGATGGATCAATGAGTAGAAATAGCTTAATGACTAGAAAAGTAAGTTGTCCTTATGATGCATCCGTCTCCCACTCCAGTTTCACCTTCCAAATGCATAGCCTTCTCTTAACCTTACCAGATGGTTAGTGTTTTTTGCTTGTAGGAGTCTCCCTATATAATCACAATGTCTCTCATTGGTGATGTACTCTAATGCACTAATAAACTGACTTTACATTGAGTTCACCAAACCCTCAATCTGGTCTGAATTTGGGACCTTTACAAATGAGATCAGCAGCATTCCCAGGATCTTTGAACCTCCACGCACCTTGACGCTCCAAGGCCTGAGCTGAAATGAGAGGCCTGGAAGTAAAGCTGAAAGGGCAGTAATGAAAGCCTAATGCTAATAAATGCCCAGGCTATGGGCATCTGAGCCTCACATAGTGTGATGTATATTTGCAGTAGCCTCCAATGCCCTTTTCAGCACTCTCTTTACAGCTCATTGGTGAGTAATAAGTCTTGACCAGTATTGGTCTCTGACACAGGTAGTAAAATACAATCTAAAAAGCACCCAATGGAGAATAAAAGTCAGCATCAGGACAGTGTGGATGATTTCTGAGGCAATATCTTTCTCATCCTGGATTGCCAAGTACAGGATCCAGGGGGCAGCCATTTTGTTCATGGTATAAATTACAGACTGGGTAAAATTGCAGCCTGTTTCCAGGGTGTATAAGCTTGCAAAGAGTTTTTTTTTAAAGGAGTTTTGCTAGTAATGACCCTCAAAATAAATGAACTTGCCCCTTTGCTTATGTATGATGTGAATCCCTAGATACCAGTGTGTGTGCAGAGAAGGGAAACTATGACAGAGAGTGATAAAGAGGATAGGTTATTTGAATGAACTAGAATTGTTGAGTTTGGAGAAGGGTAGGATGTGACAGATACAATTACTATCTTCCATTTTTGAAGGCCTATCATAAGGAAGAGAGTATAGACATATTCTGTTTTAGAAGGCAGAACCAGGGCCAATTATGAACTGTGCAATAATGAAAACAGCTACCTTGCAAAGTAGTGAGCTTCTCACTTCTGGCACAATTCAATCAGAGACAGGATGACTACCTGTCAAAAACATTGGAGAAGAGTTTCCTGTCTTGGTGTCTGCTAACTGGCCTTTGAGATCCTTTCTTACTTATAGATTCTATGAACTCAATAATAATCACTCTCTGTATTTGTTGAATTCATGTCTTTAAAAAGAGTCACCATTATTCCTCCCTTTCCTATACCCAATTATTCATGGATTAACATGGACTATGTATTGCACATTGTAAAGAGGATGACCAAAATGTTCCCTCCCTAATAGTCTGTGATGGCATAGACAAGGAGGATTCAGACCAGAGGTAAGCATTCTGAAGGAATATAGGCTAGTTTAAACAATGAGAATGGTTAGTGATTCTAGTCCACTGGCATAGAAGCTGAAGGCTGACACAAAGGACAGCTTGCCTTGGCCATATAATGGCCACAGGTTGGCAGATTTACTCTCACTGCTTCACTCACTTTTTGCCCATAGCTCTGTGCCCCTGGCCAGTGTCTCAGCCTGGAAAAGATGAGCAGTTTCTAAGTGCCTCACACATTTCTCTCCACTCCCCTGCTAAGGTATATTGAATGGACTCCTGTAGTATTTACAATCTGTGGTACTCAGGATTTAATCATATAGTTATAACAATAATGCATTACATCTAATATGTGCCCCTCATTTTACAAATGAGAAAACTGAGTCCCAGGCAAGTTAAATGAGCTAGTTAGTAGCACAGCTGAGATTAGAGCAGAGTTCTCATGACTTTCAAATCCAGTCCTCATTTCACTAAATCATCTATAATTTGATGTCTCACTAATTTCTTTCGTCACTTCTTATGTTGCTTCAGGCTATTCCACTTGCTTTATCTATCCTCCTATGATCATACCCCACATGAATATATGATTTGGATGAAGATGAAAATGAGGATGAGGATGAGAATGGTGTTTGATCCACTGTAATCTCTTTCAAGAGGACCAGTTTGGTCCTTATGCAACCAGTTTGGTCCTTATGCAAAGGGATAGAAGATTTGCATACATTAAGAGGTTACTCTGTGGAGATTAGACAAGGTGACAGTGACTTAATGATAGATTGCTTTGCAGCAAATTAATTTGGTCCCAGCATTTCTGTTAAACAATGTGGAGATAACAGAAACTGATTATCTTCTCCAAATATTCAGGAGACAGAAAAAAACTTAATGACAGAAACAGAAAAGCACCCTCAGGTGCAAGGGACAGGAGGAATGACAAGGATACAAGCACAGACATGGAAGGAACAAATAGTCAAAATAATTTGTTTTCTAAGCAATGAAGCCATTTGTCTGGACCCAGTGACATACCTATTGATCTCCTGTTTTCCTCTGGGGGGTAAAGAGCAACAGTCCACAGCCTGGAGGAGCAAAAGCTGGACAAAGAAACCTCTTAGTTATGGCTGCTGCTATGGCCTGAGGATTTCTCCTGGTGTTATAAGGGATGAGTTCTTGGCAGAGGTGAGTAAAATCTGTCTCTAAATGTTTGCAAGCCCAGCAAGTGGCTTAAAAAAAGCTGCCTTGCAATGGAGCTTCCTTCCCTGTCCCTACTGAGTGAAATGGGCTGGTATGTGCAGGTAAACAAACCACTCCTTATGCCTTTTGTAGGAAAGGCAGCAAGATATAGTTGAAAGAGCACCAGATTTTAGTCAGACTCCAGACATGCTGGTTTTTAATCTGATTCTTACCACCTGTGTGATGATGGCACCTTAATGTCAGATTTAGAAACAGAGGACCTTGGTTCAAAACCTACATTTGGGATTCATTAATGGTAGGACAAGTCACTTAATCACTTGGAGCCTGAGTTTCCTTATCTATATGATAGCATTGGATTAAGCAGTGTCTAAGGTTCCTTTTAACTCTAAATCTATAATTCTATGATTGCTTTGTGCCTCAGTTACCACTTTTGAAAAATAGGAGGCTTAACACCTCTTAGTAGAAGAAGTGAGTCCACCATCTTGGTGGATGCAAAATTGAGTATACACTGTCAAACATGGTTGCTGTATTTGTTTTGCTTAATTGTTTTTCCTCGTTACAAGAATAAAGTCTCCTCACATGAAGGAGGTTAGGATCCTGTCTCCAGGAATCATGATAATGTATAATGGAAATGTCTTGGAGAAACTGTTTAGATATTCTCTAATTGGTTCTGGTTGGTTAAGCATGTGGTGAATGGGAAGCTCTTTGATTAGCTGAGGAGGTCTTTTGAAAGGCCCCAGTCAGTTTGTGCCAGATTTTCTGGCTATTTTCCCTTTGGATTTGCTCTGGTGGTATGGCTCCATTCTCATGAAAGAATATAGAAAGGGTAGAGACTATGGACCTTTCTTTCCTCTGAAACCATGTAGTCCCAAGAAATAGGCCTTTGTCTTTGGCCTATACATTTGTTCTTTTCTGTTTTGGATCAAGGAGGTGGAACTCCAACCTAGTGAGTTTCCAAAGGTAAGGAGGGCACCCCAGCAATCCAGTACTCTGGAGTCAGGGTTTATAGTCAGCACAGCATATATGCCTCAAGGAGCAAATGGCAGTCTTTGGGAGTGACGATTGAGGCCCCAGTCTAGAGGTAGCTGAGATAAGGACTTTTCTAGCAGCAATGGCACATTTGGACATGAACTTGGGGGACTTGAACAGTGCTATATAGGAAATGAGTGGAATTAATCAGACAGAGGTGGCATAGGGGAGAGTATATTCCCAGATGTTGGGGGAAAATGTTTGTACTTCTATCTTTGAAGCAAAATCCCTTTGTAAATGTTAATTGATGTCAAGTAGTTAAATAGAATTCTAACTTTATTCCTGGCACCTAACAATAAGGGGAACATAGCAGGTAAGGGGTCGAGAGATTGGCAATAGAAAAGGGAGAAGCCCATACCCTTTATAGTAAGCTAGAACCCTACAGCTTCAGTGGGAAGATTAAGGAGAAGTTAATGTGGCAACAAAAGACATTAATAAAACATCAAAAAAGAGGAAAATAATACTCAATTGACCTAACTCATAGGGTAAGAGCATAGTGCTTTGTGTACTTTAAAGTGAACAGGAGGAAAATTTGCACTAAGTAAAGTATTGGCAGTAGGGGACAATTGTAGGCTCTTGTGCAAGGGAATGCCATGATGAAATAAGTGTTTTAGAATGATTAACTTTGTGGCAGTGTTTAGAATGGGTAAGAGACTGAAATCTAAGAAACAAGTTAGAAAGTTGTGGTAATTCAGATATCTGGAGAAAGAATCTATAGTTTAAAAAATGGCATTGAGAATGGAGAAGAAAGGGTGAATTGGAGAGACATTTAAATGAAAGAAATTATAGGACTTGGTTACTGACTGGCTATGCAGCATGAAGGAGAGGGAAAAGTCAAAGAAAACTCCAAGTTTTTAGCCTGAGAGATGTGAAGAAGAGTGCTTAAGCTGATTAAGTTTGGATAATTAAAATCACCAGAATTGAAGTGCAGCCTTGGGGGTTCTCTTCTCACACGGTGTCTCCCATCAATATATTAAAATTGAACAGAATTCCTTGAGAGGTATAATAACAGAGATAACTTGGTGCAACAGTATCAGCACCAGGTGATCATATGACATGGAGACAAGCTCTCTCAAGCTATTCAGCAGTGTCATGAAGAATGTCTTTTGCAAAGTTTGAATGAAAATTATCCTCTCTAGACAATCAGATTGTTCTCAGCCTCCTTATTGTCTTGCCTAGCCAGACCATGTTGGGAGCATTGTGTTGGTTTTGAAAGGCCACATTTTAGAAAAGACCTAGAATTCTGGAAAATGCTTGGAGAAGGGCAGGTGAGAGGGTAAAAAGGCCTTGAGATCCTGTTATATGAAAACTTGTAGGAACTGTATCTCTGGTACAGTGGAAAGAATGTTGGATTTGGCATCAGAAGATCTGGTCTCAAAATCACTCTGCTACTTACCACCTGTATGATTTAGTCAAGTCATTTAATCTCCTTTGGCCTCAGTTTCTTCATTTTTGAAATGAGGGGGTTGGAGTAGATGGCCTGTAAATCACTTTTAGTTCCAAATATCTCATTCTATGACTCTACAGTAGATTTGTCTTAAAAGGTTTCCAGATAACACCCATTTTCAGACGATATTGTGTTAATCTCAATGAACCATGGGACACTACAAGGCCTCATCAATGAGATCAATTTTGAGGCCATTCAAAAGAGATCAGATTAGTCATTTAAAGAGGGAAAAAACTCCAACTGGATAGAGAATGCATATTATCTAGATCATGGCATGCAATTTATTGGGTTAGTTTTATATGTACACCCACACACACATATATGTGTATACACACATCTTAGGCACAATATAGAAATTACACCAGTTTAAGAATTAAATAGGAGGAAGAGAGTAAGCTGAATTGCATTCGTGAAACTGCAAAACACTTTTAATTATCCCAAGATCTGTCTGCAATGAAAGCCTATCTTTGTTTTTTTAGTATCAATACTCTTTCAGTGTCACTATATGACTATGAATCTTTTATGTGAGAGATTCATAGTCATATAATAACACCATGCTCCCAGGCAAATCAAAACTACATGTGTCCTAAGGACCAATAGAAAGATATAGAGTGGTGAGTTTAGGCTGAAGAAGTGCTATTGATATCATATACAAGAAGTGGTCAAAAGATGTCAACATGGATATTTATGACTGCAGAGATGGGCTGGTTAAGTGATGAGATTAAGAGATAACAGATGAAAGCCTTAGTGCTCTAATGGTAAAAGTGAAATATTAAAAAACAAAACAAAGCAAAACCAGAAGACCTGTACTAGGTTGGATAGATCTACCATAGACATGAAAAAGGGGCACATAGTAAGGTAAATGGGTTGTGTTTTACTATGACATTAATGAGACGAGGGTTCCTTTAAAATATTGAAATAAGTGCCATCCATACACTTGAGTCATTCACATTTGTAGTGAGGGTTAGAAAGCTGGCTGTAGAAGGCCTGAGAAAGGCTTAACAAACTGAATCCACCATCAGTAGGAAACCCAGACACTGAACTAACCCAATGTCTTATCTAGCCAGTCAGGACTGACCTGGCTGATAAGATCTAGAAAATAAGATCTAGAAGAAATGATGTAATCAAATCAGGGCAGAAGCTCATTTGGCATTTATTTATATGGGAGAGCATGGATAAATGTCAAGGCTTCCACAATTTCTTAAGTTCCTCCTTTTCTATTTTCATCCTTAGAATTGGTCCTTGTAGTGATTAATGGAAAATCTAAAGAAGTGTTGCATGCTGACTTCAGAGAACACACTGGGAAAGAAGCCCATCATTGCTGGCAAGGTATCTGGGATTAAGTGATGAATGGTAGCACTGAGAATTGAGGAGCAAGCATCTAGAGCCAAGACGTGGAAATTCCTGGTGAAATTAAAGTGTGGTGATCAAGGAAATGTAGTAGGCTTGTGACACTATACCTCTAGCGCTATACTAATCAAAACATCAATGGTGGTACATGCCTAAAAGTTCATTAAATTTACCTGCCCCCAATTAATCTCAAAAATGCTTTTAAAAATATCCTATAAGGAGCCTCTACAAATTCCCTTAGTATTGTGTTCAATTCAACAAACATTTACATGATTCTTACTGTGTTTAAGGAACCATGTAGAGTATGATGTTCTAAGTCTCAAATTTGAGCAATCAGGAAATCTGTCTAGGCACCTAACCCAAATTCCACGTAGTTGTTGTCTTAGCTTGTTCTTTGTTTTCAGCAAAAATGGAGAATACGCTGTTACCCATCCTGTAGAATATCATAAAGTTAAAGGGAATTTAATAACATTGGGGAAATGCATTTGTTCTAAAATCAAAACTATCAGAATTCGACTAGGGGATTCTATAAATATTTGAAGAGACATTGAAGACATAATGAGTGCTTGAAAGCATCATCAACATACCTACAATCTGCTGTGGACAAAGTCCTGTTCTATCTATTACGAGGAAATTGGTTATCTCAGGTTAGGCTTAGTTTATATTCAGTTTGTCCTGTGACTGTGTTAGGACTGACCATTCTGTACAAGGAGAACATTGTGCAGAGTAACAGCAATGTTGTAGGATGATCAATTGTGAATGACTTAGCTATTCTCAGAAATACAATGATCCAAGACGATTCCAGAGGACTCATGATAAAAAATGCTATCCACATACTGGAGAAGAAACTGGTGGAGTCTGAATACAGATGAAAGCATACTATTTTTTACTTTTTTGTGTTTTTTTAAAAAATTTTTTGGTCTGTTTCTTCTATCATGACATGACTCACACAGAAAAATATTTTATATAATTGTACATATATAACCTATATCAAATTTCTTACCATATTAGGGAGGGAGAAGATGAAGGAGAAAATTTGGAACTCAAAATTTTTAAAAAATGAAATGTTAAAAATTGTCTTTACATGCAATTGGGGAAAAATAAAATACTATTTAAGAAAGACTAACTGTTCTGTGAGGAGAATGTTGGAATACAGAGTTTCCCACTTAATGATGAATGACCATAATGGAGTAGACTTGTTGTTTGTCCTTCATTCTCAGATTTAAGTGAGCAAAAAGGGTCACTTGTTGGACTGAAGTAGACTTTTCTCCTTCAAAATAGGATTTAAGCTAGTACAATTTGGTTGTGGAACTCATCAAACTTTTAGGGTAATCCAGCTAACCTGTTCATTTTTTAAAAATCCTCAAATTTTATCTAATTCTCTCTTTTCTTTCTTCTTTTTAATTTTAAAACCTTCTAGTTCATTCAGCTCCTCCATCCAACCCATAAGCAGTGTCAGCAATTGGGATATTTGTGCAGGCGAAGCAACTTAACCAAAAATTCCAATGAAGGAATATACTAAGGAATTGTTCTATTTTTTCCTAAAATAAACAAAAATCCCAAGTGGATTTGATTGAGGTCTAATAAACAGTATCATCATAAGTGCCATGCCTTAAAAGCATCTGAAAAAGCTTGGGAGTATATTGTGAACTTGTTACTCATCATATGAAGCTTCTTTTCTTGTATCTCAGCATGAAAAGAAAATGTTTGTGAGAGCACAATTCAATTTAAGAAATATTAAGTTGCTTTATCATGCAATGCACTTTGCTAGGCTCTAGGGTTTCAATTATGCACACACATACACACATACACAACTTGCTCTCACAAGGAGTTTTTCATCTAAGGGAGGGATGGATGAGTTCATAATAAAAAGGAGAATGGTATAAGGGCAAGGGAAGGGACCAAAGTACTATGAACATGTGGAGAAAAGGTGCCTAATTCTCCTGGTAGAAGGGCATGGGGCATTCCTGGAAGGCTTCATGGAGGCAATGGTTTAGAGTTGAACTTTATAGGAAGTGGGAGGTTGTCAATAGAGATGGGGGCAGGGGAACTAAGGTGTACATTCTAAATATGAAGGATACCTTGAGCAAAGGCATAGAGACATTAAAATAGGAGGTGAAAGTGGGGAATAATACAACCTGACACATTTATTGAGCACCTATCATGTGCTGATCACTCTGCGACCAGTGAGAAAGATACAAAATTTAGATAAGACAATCCCTTGCCTCAAGGAGTTAGAAATCAAGTAAGAAAATAGATTTCAAACATGATTAAAAAGATGTTAACAACAACAACAACAATAACAACAATAACAAAATTTTAGACTAGTAGTGTTTGAAATGGCTGTGAGAACACTCAAATGGAAATGTCCTGTAAGCCATGGGAGATGAAGATGTGGAGATCAGAAAAGAGGTCAGGATTAGAGGTATACATTTTCAAGTTATCTGTTTAGACTATGTAAATTGACAAGGGAGAGAGTAGCTAGCTGGCTAGCTGGATAAGATAAAAGGGATCAGGACCAGGATGACTCCATGATAAGGGGCCAGAAAGAGGATAATGAGCACATAAACAAGACAGAGAGAGAGAGTAGTCAGACTGCAGAAGAAAAATGGGAAAGTAAAATTTCTCTGAAGTCAAAGAATTAGAGAGTATTCAGTGGAATAAGATGGGACAAATGGTTAAGGGCTACATATAGGTCAAGAGAGATGGGGACTGAAAATAGCTCATTTATATAATGCTTTAGAGTTTTACAAATTATTTTACATATATCATTTCACTTGATCATCACAATAACTCTGTGCAGTAGGTACTACTTTTATTTTTCTTTTATAGGTAAGGAAACAAAGGCTAACAGACATTAAGTGACTTATTCAGGGTCAAAATTTGAACTCAGGTTTTGTGGAGTGGATAGGACACCAGACTTGGAAACAAGAAGTCCTAGGTTCAAATTCTAGCTCAACCACTTACTTACATTGTGATCCTGAGTAAGACAAACCTCTCTGTGCTTCTCTTTTCTCATATGTAAAATGATGATTTGGAGTCCATGACTTCTAAGGACCCCTCCATTTCTTAATCTATGATCCTATGATTTTGTGGACTCTAAGTTCAGTAATCTATCTGTTATACTTCCCAGCTACCTTCTCTGTACTCTTTCCCAACTCCAAACCCCATAATTTGACAAAAAATAAAAAGGCATTAGATTTGGTGATTATAAGGTCACTGAGAGAACCCTAAGAGGACTCTTAGTAGAGAGATGTGGGTGGAACCTAATTGAAAGGGGTTGAGAAGACAGTGGGAAGTGAGGAAATAGAGGCATCCATAAGACATAGGTAATTTTTGAAAAGTTTAGTAGGGGAAAGGAGAAGAGAGATGAGATAGGATGTCAGCTGGATACCATAGACATGGTGAAGGCTGACTTTTTAGTATTAAAAAGGTCCAAGCATGTGGGTAGACAGAAGAGGGGTAGGAGGCAGTGAAGAGGAAGAGACTGATGACGCTTTAGAAAAGGAAGCTGGATTCTGGTGCAAGGTCCTGGTAAAGAATGGAAGGAATGGTGTCATAAACACATGCAGAGGGTTATTTCTCCTTCTGTTACAGGAGAGACATATCAGTGAGAAATTGAGGGAGAGAAGGAATAGTGAAACATGAATCTAAGGTCCTAAACCTAGGTAATTCAGAAGGTGGTGCTGCCATTTTTATATTTTTGGGAAAATGAATTAGTTTTCTTTATGCTGAGTTGGAGGTTCTGACAGTGCATCTAGTTAGAAGTATTAGATAAGAGCATGAGAGCACTGATGAATGATTTGGGATGGAGATATGTATGTATGTATGTATGTATGCATGTACACACAGACATTTTATATATACAGACACAGATACAGACAGAAGACACATATACACATATATATATATATACATACATATACATATACATATACATACACACACATACACTCTCCTTAATCTTATATGTGTATATGTAAGATTAAGGAGAGTGTGTGTATGTATGTATATGTATATGTGTGTGTGTATATATATATATGTGTGTGTGTGTGTGTGTTACACACACACATGTATATATAAGATTAAGGAGAGCCTTAGGTAGCTGGTGGAGGAATTTGCATTTCATTCTAGAGTTATGAGGAAACATTGAAGATTTTTAAGCTGGGGAGTCACATGTTTAGACCAATGCCTTAGGGAGGTGGTTTTGGTAGCTGTGTGGAGAGTGGAATGGAGAGGGAAGAGACTGGATGCAAGGTAGGCTACTCCTATAATCCAGGCAAGGGGTGATTAGGGGCTGGACTGAGTTGGTGGCTGTAAGGAAAGGAAGGGGGTAGATATGGGAGATATTGTATAGATAGAACTTGTAGGATGTCACTGTTGATTGGATATTGGCAGTAAGAGGCAAAGAAATCAAGGATGACTCCCAGGTGGAAAACTTGGGTGACTAGGAAGAAAGTGGTAGCCTCAATAGAAATAGGGAAATTTGTAGGAAAGAATCAGGTTTAAGGTGAGGGGCAGAGATGATTGTGATTTGGATATAATGAATCTGAAAGGAAATTCATAAAGATGTTCTCCAGGCAGTTAACAATCATGGCATCAGTGGTGTAGTACAGACTGTACTGACTCTGAAGTCAAAAGAGTAGGTAGGGTTCAAATCCTACCTTTTATATTTATGAACTTGGAATAATCACTTTACCTCCATGAGCCTCAGTTTTCTCATTTGTACAGTAAGGGGATTGTACTAGATGACATCTGAGATTCCTTCTAGATCTGAGCTTATGATATTATTATCTTAATATGAGAGCGTTGAAACCAAGAGGAATATAAGGGCTGGATATGTGGATCTGGGAGTTCTATGCATAATCATCTGGGAATAGATTGTTTATTCAGTGTGTGTGTGTGTGTGTGTGTATGTGTGTGTGTGTGTGTGTGTGTGTGTGTGTGTGTGTGTGGTGAGACACTTTTTGCTCTTCACCTGAGGCCTAACTTCTGAGTAAGGGAGAGTCTCTGTATGTTTGCTGTTAGGATAATAAATTGTAAAGTAAAGAAGGCAGAAGGATTAGGGGTGCTGACAGAGAAACTTCAGGAAATACGTGTATGGGGGAGAATTTTAATAGCTGCTGATACTTCTCAGATCATGGCTTCTGATGATTCTCCCCCTTCACCCTCCCTCAGCCCCTTAGAAATGCCTTTAGGAAAGGCCTCTATTTATATTCTTTCCCTTTAGCCTATGGACATTTAACATGCTAGCTATTCTCAGACTCCAACTCCTTCCCTGCAGGCTACAGACATTTACTTCAAAGTGGCATTTTGAATGCCTTTAGTCATTGTTGATAGGTTGGGTATGGACACTGGCCATGGTCCTGTCATCCTAGCCAGGATTCTTTAATCTATCACCAATCTGTTTGAGACCTCAGTCTACTCCATCTCCAATTTCTATGACTATTTTTTGTGCCTTAAATGTGTATGGTAGCTATTATTAGCATCAGCAAAATGACCTTCTTCAAAGAATCTTCTCGTATGGTTTCCTTTCTAATTCCATTTCCTTGGCTTTAGAGCTAATAGAAACATCAAATAGATTTTTTGTGCCCTGATCCACCTACCTGCTGGGCTCTCTCTAGACCCACTCCCTTTGGTTCATTTGCACTTTCTTCTGTGTTCTTTGTTCCTTCTGAGCAATGCTTCTAGTTGGATGCTGAGCTCTTTGTGTGGTGAGAGGTGAAGATGCAGGTGTCAAAGGTGAGGCTCCAGTAGTTTTTGAATATGGTTCAGACCATTTTGCTTCTTTTGTTTAAGGGACATAAGACAAAGAACAAACAAATCTTCCCTTTTCTGACTTCTTTCTGATGTCAGGAATACCAAGATGAATAAAGCTAAATTCCCAGGGAAAGCAAATATGTTGATAAATGCCATGTAGTGACAAGACTTGGACCTGGAAATCCCTAGTATCTAGTCCTATGTTTTTAACTTCCTATATGTAGAGGTTAATGCCCTCCATCTGGGAAGAATATTGCATATTTCATTGACATTTTCTGTGACCTCTTGAAAAACTGCTCCTCTCCAAAACAAAACATTTTTTTCAAGACAAAGAAAAAAAAGATTTTCTTTGACTTATTTTATGTGAAATTTAAAAATAAATTTATATTACAAAATCATGTCTATTGGAAGAATGACTAAGAAAGGCCAATGGATCCATGTTCTTCCATATAGGACCATACCTGAGTCAACATCCTAGTTTGGAGAAAATATATTCCATTAAAATGTAATATATATGTACATGTTTCATATATATTCATTCATATATACATGTGAATATACATTCATACAAGCATGCACACACACAAATACACACACACACACACACACACACACACACACACATATATATATATATATATATACACATATTTTTTCCGTCAAACTGGGATGGCTTAGGCACAGTTCTGATGGGAAGAGCATGGAGATTATACATACATATACATATATGCATATGTATATATACATTCACAAATATTTACCTGTACATGCATATAATATATACATATATACATATACATGCATATGTGTGTATACAAGATATGATGAATAAATCAAGGTATTTAAAGTTTAAGAAATCTTACTGCCAGAGGTGACTTGAGATGCATATTCCCCTTCATTGTTGGCTACTACCTCTGCATATCCAACTTTCTCAGTTTGCTGAGGTCATCTGCATGCATGTGTCTTGAAATTTAGTCTAAAAAATTAATTTAATTTTAAGATTAAAAAAAATTTAAAAATTGAGTCTGGAATGCTTTTATCGGGCTGTTTACCAGGAATATGAGACCTGAAGGGAATGGTCCCATAGACCTGTGGGCAATTTGCAATTTCCCCCAGGTGTATGAGTTTCATGTGCTCTATCCCATGCTAGGCAAATCAGTTGATGACTCTACTGAGAGAGACAACATATACATATACATATACATATACATATACATATACATATACATATACATATACATATACATATACATATACATATATATATACATACATATACATATACATATATATACATATATAAAATTTATTTACTTATATATTTATATATGTATACAACATATGCATATTATATATATATATACATATATATATCATATATATACACACACATACAAAGTATGTACATGTGTGTCTATATGTACCCTATTCTTATTTCACAAATAGATATCATGGGTACCACTTTCTAACTGTGTTTTTTTTAAAATAAATTCTGCTAAAGACAATTCTGTTAAAGATTTATCTCTCATAAATTCTTGTATTTGACCTTGTTCTTACATTTCATGATACCCCTTTGTCCCCTGAAAGAGTTTTGGGACAACTCTGAGAGAGAATGACACAGATTGACTTCTCCTTATAAGGGTCTGGAATTTGAGCCTTTACCCACCTCAGCACATCATTAAAGTGTTTTGTTTTTTTCTTTCTAACTAAGGAAATAATCACAAGCCATTTCATAACTACATGTTTAAAGATAGCCTTGCTCCAAACTTAGACAATTTTGAAATCTGCCTCATCAGACTAGAGCCAAACATAGTGGCAGAGAGTTACATAAACACGTACAAAATATACACAACATAAATGCAGGGTATTTTGGGGTAAGAAGGCACTAATTGCTAGGAGGATGGAAAAAGGCTTCATGTAGAAGGTAATGTTTGAACTGAGAGAGGAAATTGGGGGTTGTAGTTGGTAATGGTGAGGAAGGGGCACATTCTAGGAGTGATGGATAGTCAGTGCAAAGGTAAAGAGATAGGAGAGAAAACACAGAGACCACAAATGTCTAGAATACCCTTTCTCCTCACCTTCACCTTATAGAGTTTCTTGCCTTCTTCAAAATATAGCTCAGATGGGGGGCGGAGCCAAGATGGTGGAGTGAAAGCAGTGACTTCCTTGAGCTCTCCCCCAAACCCCTCCAAATACTCATAAAAAAATGGCTCTAAACAAATTCTGAAGCAGCAGAACCCACAAAAAGACAGAGCGAAACAAATTTCCAGCCCAGGACAACCTGGATGATTGATCAGAAAGGTGTATCCTGCCGGGCTGGGAGCCCAGCGAGGCGTGGGTGCACAGGCCACAGCGTGGGTGCGCAGGCTGCAGCAAACCTGGAGCAGGCCTCAGAGGACTGAATCTCGGGCAGCTGTGGAGGTTTCCAGACTCCTCAATCCACCAATGCCAAAGACAAATTAGAAGGTCAGTGGGAAAAGTCTGTTTCTGTCGGTGCCTGAGAAAGGAAGGGGGTTTCAGCTCCATTCCCCAAGAGCGTGGCCCTGTGGGGGGGAGCTGCTTCCCGAGCTTCCGCCCACAGACTGAGGGGGAATCCAGTGGCTGATTAGAGAGGGATTGCAGGGATCTCTTTGCCAGTGCTGAGGCAGGAATCTCTTGCTTTGCCCGTGTTTGGATCTGGGCCACAGTTCTGGGCAGCGGTGCTGGGGTGAGGAGGAGCGCTGGTTTGGTGGAGCTTGTAGTGGTTGTGGAGAGGACAGTTACAGGACAGAAAGGAGTACTTGTAGTCAGGCCAGGAAAGGAGTAAACACCTTGCCCCTTATCATACCACCTTGGAAGAACTGAAAATTTACAGGTCCCTACAAGTATCTCTGAAAACAGCTGTACAAACCCCGAAGCTTGGGACAGTACATTCTCCACATTGGAAGCAGATTCGTACCTTAACAAAGAGTTTAAAACTCAAGTAATTGGCCGGGATCATGAGCAAGCAGGCAAAAAGAGTCAGACTATATTATCTTACTTTTGAAAAAGAAGACCAAAATATACAACCAGAAGAAGACAACAAAGTCAAAGCCCCTACATCCAAAGCCTCCAAGAAAAATATGAATTGGTCCCAGGCCATGGAAGAGCTCAAAAACGATTTTGAGAAGCAAGTTAGAGAAGTAGAGGAAAAACTGAGAGTGATGCTAAAGGAGACCCAAAAAAATACTGAAGAAAATAACACCTTAAAAAAAGCCTAACCCAAATGGCAAAAGAGGTCCAAAAAGCCAATGAGGAGAAAAATGCCCTAAAAAGCAAAATTGGCCAGATGGAAAAGGAAGTCCAAAAGCTTACTGAAGAAAATACTTCCTTAAAAATTAGAATAGAGCAATTGGAAGATAGTGACTTTATGAGAAATCACGACACAGTAGAACAAATCCAAAAGAATGAAAAATTAGAAAACAATGTGAAATATCTCATTGGAAAAACAACTGACCTGGAAAATAGATCCAGGAGAGAGAATTTAAAAATTATTGGACTATCTGAAAGCCATGATCAAAAAAAAGCCTAGACATCATCTTTCAAGAAATTATCAAGGAAAACTGCCCTGATATAGTAGAACCAGAGGGCAAAATAGAAATTGAAAGAATCCACAGATCTCCTCCTGAAAGAGATCCCCAAAGGAAAACTCCTAGGAATATTGTAGCCAAATTCCAGAGTTCCCAGGTCAAGGAGAAAATATTACAAGCTGCCAGAAGGAAACAGTTCAAGTACTGTGGAACACAATCAGGATAACACAAGATTTAGCAGCTTCTACATTAAAGGACCAGGGCATGGAATATAATATTCCAGAGGGCAAAGGAGATAGGATTACAACCAAGAATCACCTACCCAGCAAAACTGAGTATAATCCTTCAGGGGAAAAAATGGTCATTCAGTGAAATAGAGGACTTTCAAGCATTCTTGATGAAAAGACCAGAGCTGAATAGAAAATTTGACTTTCAAATACAGGACTCAAGTGGAACATGAAGAGGTAAACAGGAAAGAGAAATCATAAGAGACTTATTAAGATTGAACTGTTTACATTCCTGCATGGAAAGATGATATTTATAACTCATGAGACCTTTGTCAGTATCAGGGTAGTTGGAGGAAAAAAATTATATGTATATGTAGATAGATAGAGGGCACAGGGTGAGCTGAAGATTAAGGGGTCATATCTGGAGAATAAAATTAAGGGATGAGAGAGGATTATACTTGGAGAAGAAGAAAGGGAGAGGTAGAATGGGGTAAATTATCTCACAAAAAAAACCAGAAAAGTCTCTTACAGTGGAAGGGGAAACAGGGGAAGGTGAGAGGGAATGAGTGAATCTTATTCTCATAGGATTTGGCTTAAGGAGGGAATAACATACACATTCAATTGGGTATGGAAATCTGTCTTACCCTACAGGAAAATAGGGGGGAAAGGGGACAAGAGAGCAGGGGGATGATAGAGAGGAGGGCAGATTGGGAAAGGGGTTAATCAGAAGTAAATACTTCTGAGGAGAGACAGGGTCAAAAGAAATAATAGAATAAATGGGAGGGCAGGATAGGATTAAGGGAAATAGAGTTAGTTTTTCACAACATGTCTACTATGGATGTGTTTTGCATAACTGCACGTGTACAACTTATATTGAGTTGCTTGCCTTTTCAATGAGGGTGGGTGGGGAGGGAGGAAGAGAGAAAATTTGAAACCTAAAGTTTTAAAAACATATGTTTAAAAAAATGTTTTCACATGCTACTGGGAAATAAATATAGGAAATGGGGTACAGAAGTCTATCCTGCCCTACAGGAAAATAGAAGGGGAAGGGGATAAGAGAAGGGGAGAGATATAGAAGAGAGGACAGAGTAGTGGAAGGGATATTCAGAATGCATGACATCTTGGGGTGGGGGGAGGGGGGAGATGGGGTGAAAATTTGGAATTCAAAAACTTGTGGAAATGAATGTTGAAAACTAAAAATAAATAAATTTATATTAAGATCGAAAAAAATATAGCTCAGATGCCAATATTAGTATTATCTGTCTTTTGAAATTAGTATTGCCTTATAGATATTTTACATTCACTTTTGTACATGTTATATCCCTTACTGGTAGAATGTAAGTCCAGGACTGTTTTCATTTAGTTTTATCAAAAGCAGCTAGGTGGCACCCTTGATAGAGCCCTGGACCTAGAGTCAGGAAGACCAGTGTTCAAATTCAGTCTCAGACTCTTACTAGCTGTGTGACCTCAGGTAAATCGTTTAACTTCTTTCCATCTCACTTTCCTTGACTGCAAAAGGTGTTAATAATAACACCTACCCCTAAGGGTTGTTGTGAGGATCAAAGGAGATAATATTTTTAAAACTCACAGCACAGTGCTTGGTATGCAGTAGGTACTTAAGAAATGTTTGTTTCCTTCCTTCATTTTTATTTTCTATCCCAATCATGTCACATAGTGACATAGTGTCTGGCTCATAGCTGGCACTTAAAAATGTCAAATTTGGTTACGTTGAATTGATTGTGGCACTCAGAAAAGTTGTACTTTAGAAACCTTATGTTGTAGCTTAAGTGACTATTTTTTTTTGTTACCAGTAGAATGAAAGCATCTCAAGGACAAGGGCTGTTCTGTTCTGTTTTTCTTTCCTTTCCTTCTTTTAAAATCCCCACTCCCTAACATAGTATCTCACACACATTGCAAGTTTAATGTATTTTGAATTGTGGATTGGATTTTAACCTTAGCAGTGGGAGCAGATAAGGGGTCACCAAGTGCTTGAGTACCACATAATTACCTACATTTGAACTGTAACCTAGATGATTAGAAACATAATTGTGCATTGAATTATCATTTGTGGACACCTGCCTTCTCCACTTTCCTCTTTCTTCAGGGATAACATGATATAGCGTCTTATAAAATGCTATGCTAGGCAAATGACCTAGATTTGTGATAAGCTGGCTTTCTTCAATCTTCAATTATCCAAAATGCCAAACTGTGTTTGTATCATGCCATGTGACATAGGAAAGCATTCCTTTCTAAAGTCTTTTTCTTTTCTTTTCTTTAGGACCAAACTAAATTAATAGGGAGAGAAAAAAACCAGGAGCAATGAATAGAAGTTGCAAAGAGATGAATTTGGGCTTGAGGTAAAGAAAAAGTTCCTAACAATAACACTTACTGGAAAATGGAATGAACAGACTCAGTAGGGGTCCTCACAAGAGATATACACACATATGTATGTATATATGTACATACATATATATGTATATGTATTATATGTATATACATATACACATATGTGCACATATGTATGCATGCATGCATGTATGTGTGTGTGTGTGTGTGTGTGTATTTTTAAAAGCCTGATAACAATTGCCAGCGACATTTCTGAGAGTTGCGTTTTCCAATGTGCTAGAACTCTGGAATTCCTTCTAATGCTGAAATTCAGTGAAGTGTGCTCAGTTGACTTAGAATTCTCTTCACAATTTAGATGTTGCTGCCAAAGGCAGTGGTATTTGTGTGTTCTAGTGTTCCTGAAAAGACTGAAGTTTAAGCAATAGTCTGCTACATGTTTCCTACCTGTGAAGGTGGTATGTATGCCTGTTTAGTAACATTATTGCTTGTCTTTCTTGTTCTCAGGCCTGGGTTTTGCTCTTTCCCGTGAAAATGCTAATTCCCTTATCAGTGGCCTGGGTCTTAGTTTAGGGTTTGTCTTGGCCTGTCAGGGAATTCTCTTCCCTGATTTACAGCACAAACTCCTATTCCTAAAGTCTAACACTATTTGTCGCTCTGCTTTTTCACTTTCTGAGTCTTGGCACAGAATGAATGCTGAGAGTGAGGAGGCCAACATCCCTTCAGCAGATAATCAGCCCACAAAATTTTCACATTCATATCATTCATATTTTGTTACTGGCTTAACTTCAAACCCCTGGGCCAATTGTTTAACCTTGTCTAAATTCTTCCATCTGTGTAATGAATAACTGAGAGATAATAAAATTAATTGTTATAGTGTTTCTTAATGAACTAAAGAATATTCTAGTGCTTCTACTAGAAAATCACACCATAATCTTCTCTGCTGTTTGTTTCCTAAAAAAATAGCTTGGGAATAGGATATATCACCACTTTAAACATTTTTTTAGCTGCTTTAATTTAATAACAGGTGTGAGCTGCTACCAGTTGGTTGTATTTTCTCCATTTTTAATGGTTTCTTTCCATAATAACTGCTGGGTCAATAGCACCTTGGCATCAACCAGGTGAAGAACAAGAGTGTCTTACCCAACTGATGAAACCTGAAACCTCATCAACTAATCCTTGAGTCCTGAGAGACAATTTAAACTGGTGACAGAGGAAGGGCCTATATGGAGAGAAAGGTGACAAAGAAGTGTTGCAGAAAGATAGGGAGAGACAGTCTAAAGCAAGTGAAAACATATACACCTCCTAGAAAGGAATATAACTGGAATTATTCAGTGGAAGATTCCAGGGCAGAGATATGGATGGGAGGATAGACTCAGTAAGGTAGGGTCTTATGTAAAGGGCTTATGTAAAGCAAAGGAAGTTTAATGAAATCATTTGTAAGTGGTATAGTTAATATCTGCATGTAGTCCAGTTTCAGAGATAAATGTAGCAGCAAATTCTGGCTGTTGGTTTTTGGGAATTAAATTCCAGTTCATTGCAGCTTTACCATAGTAGGGAATACTGATTTAACTTATTTTATTTTCGATGGGGCATTTTGGGGTAATGTAAAAAGTACTTTCTGTTTAAAAGCAAAAACTAGCCTTATTTGTAGTGGAGAAAGATTAAAAGCTCTCTCAATCAAATCAGAGGTAAAGCACAGGTGTACATTCTTTCCGTTATTGTCAGTCACAGTGCTAAAAATTTTGACAAGAACAGTTGGGGAAGATAAAGAAACTGAGGGCATAAGCAGAGGTACAAAGGAAACAAAATTATCTCTATTTGCAGAGAATAAAATGTTTTACTTAGAGAGCCTAAAAGATTAAATGAATCAATAAATTAAAATAATAAATCCAATAAAGGAGCAGGATATAAAACTAGCCCACAGAACTCACACATCCTTCTATATGTTACTACAAAAAAATAACTTAGAGAGGGATATAACATTCAAAATAACTACCAAACACATAAATATTTGGGGGTTAAGTTGTAGGGATTATAAAACAACTACAATGGACTCCACAGAAATAAAAAAAGATAAGCAAGTGGAGAGAAAAATCATAGTTTGTGAATGTGTCATGACATAGCAGAAATGTAATTATTACTTCAGTTTACACATTTTATGAAATATTAATAAAGTGATTGTGTGGTTATTTTGTAGAACTAGGTAAAATAGTAACAAAATTCATTTGGGAGAACAAAAGTTCAAGAACCATAAGGAAAACAATAAAAAAAAAGGAGGGGTGGTGTCTATCACTACTAGTCCTTAGACTATACTACAAACCAGTAATTATCAAAATTAAATGGTGTGTTTTTTAAGAAAATTTCAAAAAGTCAATCATTAGGACAGACTAGATAAGCAAGACCCAAATAAAATTCTACAAATCCAATTGTTCAAAGAGCACAAACTAGCAATGCTTAGGACTTCCAAGATTTTTAGGGGAATGTTGAAGGCAGTTTGAAAGAAAATAGATTTAGACATATTTTATACCATATACCACAGTAAGTTTTAAATTGAAATGACCTAAATACAAAAGATCATATCATTTAAAAAAATAGAGAAAAATAGAAGGAAATATCTTTTAGACATATGGTTAGATGGAGAATTCTTAATCTAAGAAGAAATAAATGTGATCATAAAAGAGAACACAGCTGACTTCTATTAAATAAAAAAAAGTTATTTTGCACAAGCAAAATCAATGCAGCTAGAATAAGAAAGGAAAGTATTGGAGTCATCTTTCCACTCAGCAAGGTGATCATGTTTGATGATGTAGTTGGTTTCTTGTTTTTTTTTGGTATCTATTTAGCAGAAATTTCTTTATATCTTCAAACTTCTATAGGGAAGGATAATAACTGATGTTGTTGCAATGTTCCATTGCTCTTTTCTAATTTTTCTGTATGAACAGCTTTCAGTAGATCACATTGGAGCTCTTTTAATTGCACAATAGAGCTTCTCATTTTTAATGTTTATTTTAATTTGATATTGATTTTGGTTTCTTCTCAAACAAATTGATGCTTTGCTTGTAGACAGGCAATGCTGATTTAGACATGGCTCTCTTGGGGTAGTGTGTGATTTTATTTGGAACTCATTGACCATATCCAGTATTTCCCAACTCACTTCTTGAAGAAAATATTTATGATATATGGACATAAAGCTGCTGTGTTGCCCATGAGCCTTTCAACTCTTTGGTTTCTTGATCCAGAGTCACAATTTTTAAGCACTTTCAGTTGTACCCTATGTCCAATACTGAATCAAAGACCTTGAATATTACAGTATATACTTAGTTATTTTGGACACCTTATTCAATTTTTTGTAGAATTATTTTACCTCATGTCTTCAACAGATGTTGATGAATTAGCTACAATTTTATTCATGGTGGTCTTCTTGCAAATGCTAATTAATACAAGATGACTGAGTCTTCTATGAAAAGACTTTTTTTCTTGTTTGTGCCTGCATGAGGAAACCATGTCTCTGCCTACTCCTTTATTTTTCTAAGAAGAAACTGGTTTTTGTGTGTGTGTGTGTGTGTGTGTGTGTGTGTGTGTGTGTGTGTGTGTATGTAAATCCTCATTTTCTCATGGAAATAATTATACTTGTATGCTGCCCTAACTCATAGTTTTGTTGTAAGGATTTTGTAAGATGACATATGTAAAATGATTTATAACAGAACACTATACAAAAATATTATCATTGTTGTTGTTTTAGAATAAGGACAGGCTGGTAAATTCTTTAGCCCATTACTCAAAATGTGCTGTGACATTTAATCTGAGTTGGTCAATGAGAAGAGGTTCAGAATTTGCTGAGTTCCATAACTGTACAGCATCTGAGATTACCTTCCGTTTACTCTGTATATATCAGGTATGTATCTAATTATTTATATATTGTCTTCCTTATTAGAATGTGAGATTCTTAAGGACAGAAAGTGTTTTGGCTTTTCTTTGTATTTGCCTTACTTAACCTAGTGCCTGACACATAGTAAGTACCTAAAAATGCTTTTTTATTGACTGGCTATTAGGGCAGGCACAAGAAGCATTTCTTCTTTTCTGGACCCAAGACTTATAAAATTTGATCTGTCACTGTTTGTCTGAAGAATACACACACACATACATGAACATATCATTTATATGGGAGCTATAGATAGAAGATATATATGTGTGTGTGAGTGTATACATACATACACACATATACAATACTCCTGGGAAAACCTTCTGCAGGGTTTAAACATTATCAAGAAGTCAAGGAATGAAAATTATCTCATTAGCATTCCTGTCTGCTAGAATTTTATCAAGCAGTGAATAAGTGCTGCTTTGTTATGGCTGAAATGGCTTCTCTCTCTCTCTCTCTAAACAGTATTTTATTTTTTCCCTAATTACATGTCAAGACAATTTTTAGCATTCACTTTTACAAGATTTTGAATTCGAAATTTTTCTCCCTCACTCCTTCCCCTTCCCTATTCCAAAATGGCAGGTAATTTGAAATAGGTTATGCATGTGCTATCATGTAAAACATCTTTCCATATTAGTCTGTGAAAGAAATAGATCAAAAGGAGAAAAAAAATAAGTAAGTGAAAAAATATGCTTTGATCTGCGTTCAGAATCCATCAGTCATTTATCAGGATGTCGATAGCATTTTCCTTCGTGAGTCCTTTGTACTTGTCTTGGATCCTTGTGTTGTTGAGAAGAGCTGAGTTACTCATAGATGATCATCACACAATGTTGCTGATACTGTGTACAACATTTTCTTGGTTCTTCTCATTTCATTTTGCATCAGTTCAAACAAGTCTTTTCAGGTTTTTCTGAAATCTGCCTGTTCATTATTTCTTATTGCTGAGTGGTATTCCATTACATTTATCTACCATAGCTTATTCAGCCATTCCTTAATTGGTGGGCATTCACTCAATTTCTAATATTTTGCTACCATGAAAAGGGCTGCTATGCATATTTTTGCACATATAAGCCTTTCCCCCTTTTTATGATCTCTTTGGTATATAGACCTAGAAGTGGTATTGATGGATCAAAAGGTATGCACAGTTTGGTTGCCCTTTGGGCATAGTTCCAAATTGTTCTCCAGAATGGTTGGATCAGTTCCCAACTCCACCAACAGTGTATTAATGTTCCAATTTTCCCACATCCTCTCCAACGTTTATCATTTTCCTTTTTTGTCATATTAGCCAATCTGGTAGGTGTGAGGTGGTACTTCAGAGTTGGTTTAATTTGCATTTTTTTAATCAAAAGTGATTTAGAACACGTCTTCTTATACATATATATATATATATATAGCTTTAATTTCTTCCTCTGAAAACTGCCTGTTTATATCCTTGGCCATTTGTCAATTGGGGAATGACTTGCATTCTTATAAATTTGATTCAATCCTCCCTATATTGGAGAAATGAGGCCTTTATCAGAGACATTTGCTATAAAAATTGTTTCCCAGCTTTTTGCTTTCCTTTTACTCTTGGTTGCTTTGGTTTTGTGTGCACAAAAACTTTTTATTTTACAATAATTAAAATTATCTATTTTACATTTCATAATGCTCTCTATCTCTTGTTTGGTCATGAATTTTTTCCTTCCCCATAGATCTGACAGGTAGACTACTCCTTGTTCTTCTAATTTGTTTATGGTGTCACCCTTTGTGTCTAAATCATGCACCATTTTGACGTTATCTTAGTATAGGGTGTGAAATGTTGGTCTATGCCTAGTTTGTATCCTATCGTTTTCTAGTTTTCCCAGCAATTTTTGTCAAATAGTGAGTTCTTATCCCAAAAGCTGAGCTCTTTGGGTTTATCAAACACTAGATTACTATGGTCATTGACTACTGTGTCTTGTGTACCTAATCTATTTCACTGATCCACCATTCTTTCTTAGACAGTACCAGATAGTTTTGATGATTATTGCTTTATAATATAGTTTGAGATCTGGTATTGCTGGATAACCTTCCTTTGTATATTTTTTTTTCACTAATTCCTTTGATACTTTTGAATTTTTGTTATTCTAGAAGAATTTTGTTATTTTATTTCTAGCTCTATCAAACAATTTTTTGGTAGTTTGGCATGGCATTGAATAAGTAAATTAGCTTAGGCAAAATTGTTATTTTTATTATATTGGATGAGTCTACACATGAACAACTGGTATTTTTCCAGTTGTTTAGATCTGACCTTATTTGTGTGAAAAACATTTTTTAAAATTATGTACATATAGTTCCTGGGCAGATTCCCAAGTGTTTTATATTGTTTACAATTATTTTAAATGCAATTTCTCTTTCTACCTCTTGCTGATGGACTTTGTTAGATAAAGAAATGCAGATATTTATGTGGGTTTATACCATATCCTGCAATTTTGCTAAAATTATTAATTATTTCAAGAAGTTTTTTAGTTGATTCACTAGAGTTTTCTAAGTATACCATCATATCATCTGCAAAGAGAGATAGCTTTGTTTCCTCATTGCCTGTTCTGATTCCCGAAATTTCTTATTCTTCTCTTATTGATAAAACTAACATTTCTAGTACAATATTAAACAATAGTGGTTATTATGGGTATGCTTGTTTCACCCCTGATCATACTGGGAAGACTTCTAGCTTATCCCTATTGTAGAAATGCTTGCTGATAGATACTACTTACCATTTAAAGGAACATTCCCTTTATTCCTAAACTTTAGTGTTTTTAATAAAAATGGGTGCTGTTTTTGTCAAAAGCTCTTTCAGCATCTATTGAGATAACAATATGATGTCTGTTGGTTTTGTTATTGATTTGGCCAATTATGTCGATAGTTTTCCTAATATTGAACTAATCCTGCATTCCTGGTATAAGTCTTACCTGTTCATAGTGTATAATTCTTGTGATATATTGGTGTAATTGCCTTGCTAGTATTTTGTTTAAAAAAATTGCATTAATATTCATTAGGCAAATTGGTCTACTTTCTTTCTCTTTTAGCTCTTCCTGGTTTAGGTATCAGCTTTGTATTTGTGTCATGAAAAGGGTTTGGTAGGATTCCTTCTTTGTCTATTTTTCCAAATAGTTTATATAGTTTTGGAATTAATTGTTCCTTAAATGTTTATTAGAATTTACTCATGAACCCATCTGACTTTAAGGATTTTTTCCCCAGGAAGTTCATAATGGCTTGTTCAATTTCCTGTTCTAAGATAGACTTACTTAGGCATTCTATTTCCTGATCTGTTCACCTAGGTAATTGTATTTTCATAAATACTCATCAATTTCTCTCAGATTATCAGATTTATTGGAATATACTTGAACAAAATTTCTTCTTCATTGGTGGTGATTTTACCTTTTTCATTTTTGATACTGCATATTTGGATTTCTTCTTTCTTTTTTTAAAAATCAAATTAACCAATGGTTTATCTATCTTATTGTTTTCTTTCCCCATAAAACCAGCTCCTAGATTTATTTATTAGTTCAATAGTGTTTTTTTTTAACTTTCAATCTTATTAATTTCAACTTTGATTTTCATGATTCCAATTTGGTGCTCAATTGGGGATTTTTAATTTATTCTTTTTCTAGTTTTTTTTAGTTGTATGCACAATTTGTTGATCTATTCTTTTTCCACTTTGTTGATGTAAGAGTTTAGAGAAATACATTTCCTGTAAGTACTGCTTTGGATGCATCCCATAAATTTCAGTATGGTGTCTCGTTGTCATTCTCTTTAATGAAAGTATTGATTGTTTCTATGATTTGTTCATTAACCCACTTATTCTTTAGGGTTAGATTATTTCATTTCCAATTAATTTTTAATCTATTTTTCCATTGCCCTTTGTTGAATGTAATTTTTATGGCACTATTATCTGAAAAAATAAATTTAATATTCCTGTCTTTCTACATTTGATTTTGAGGTTTTTAATGCCCTATTACATGGTCAATTTTTGTGTCAGTGCCATGTGCTGATGAGAAAAAGGTATATTCCTTTCTGTTCCCATTCAGTTTACTGCAAAGTTCTGTCATATCTCATTTTTTCTAATATTCTATTTACCTCCCTAGTTTACTTCTTGTTTATTTTTTGGTTGGATTTATAAAGTTCTGAGAAGGGACAGTTAACATCCCCCAGTAGTATAGTTTTGCTGTCCATTTCTTCTTGCAACTCATTTAACTTCTCCTTTAAGGATTTGGATGCTATACCAATTGGTACATGTATGTTTAATATTGATATTGTTTAGTTGTTTATGGCACCTTTGAGTGAGATCTAGTTTCCTTCCTTATCTCTTTTAATTAGGTCTATTTTTGCTTTTACTTTGTCTGAGATAAGAATTGCTACTCCCTTTTTTTTGTTTTTACTTCAGTTGAAGCATAATAGATTCTGCTTTAGCCCCCTACTTTTACTCTATGTGTGTCTCTCTGCTTCAAGTGTGTTCCTTATAAACAACATGTTGTTGGATTCTGGTTTTTGATCCACTCTGCTATCCATTTCCATTTTGTGGGAGAGTTTATCCCATTCACATTCAGTTATGATTACTACTTGTTATTCCTCTTCATCCTATTATTCCTCCTGTTCATTCTCTCTCTCTTCTCATCCTTTCCTCCTCACCAATATTTTGCTTCTGTCTACCACCTCCCCTGATCTACCCTCCATTCTGCCAGTTTTCACTGACTTACCCTTTACTTAATCTCTTCCCCTTCTGCATCCCTGTTGAGTAACAGATTTCTATATTCAACTGATTGTGTATATTTTTCCATCTTTCAGCCAATGCTGATGAGAGTAAGGTTCAAGCAATGCCTATTGTTCACTCTTCCATTTTTTCCCACCACTTTAATAGGTAGGAAACCCTCTTCATGACAAATAATTTACTCCATTCTATTCCTTCCTTCCTTCCTTCTGTACCCAGGGTACTCCTCAGAATACAAAAGACCTATAAGATATCACCTCTGCCTTAAGTGAATTAACAATCTTGTTGGGAGAAGCATGAGGTACATTACTGGATATGGAATCAGAATTTCTTGGATGAATTGCTTTCTATCTCTAGGATTCAGTTTCCTCATCTAT
Source organism: Phascolarctos cinereus (assembly GCF_003287225.1). Classification (NCBI taxonomy): domain Eukaryota; kingdom Metazoa; phylum Chordata; class Mammalia; order Diprotodontia; family Phascolarctidae; genus Phascolarctos; species Phascolarctos cinereus. The sequence goes on from NW_027556098.1 coordinate 148,436,719, forward strand.
TAATTGAAGAAGCTTAACTTAATGACCTCTAAGATTCACTGCTATGATGCTAAGATTAATATGTGAGACAATTAGAAAATAATATTAGACAGTACATAATAATACCCTCCACCTCAGAAATAATATAGCTTGGAAAGCAAAGTCACTCAAGATGCAATTTCAAATGACATACCCTGCAAACTTGAGACTAATCATCAATGAAGCAAAGATGAATGTTCAGTAAAAGAGATATATAAGGCCAAATACACTGGCACATAAGAATATTTGACTTGCAAGGACCTGAAACAACAGAGATACAAGAAAGGTAAGTTAGTTGAACTACAAAATTTACTAGAAATCCATAATTATAGGAGCAAAGGAAGAGACCACTAATCAAAACTAGCATTTTCTAGTCAAGTATGATCATTCAAGTCTCAGAACCTCCCAGGCATAGGGTTGGGGGAGATTACTAAGTGGTAGTTTTGTAGTTATGAGGTATTTTAGCTCAAAGGCAGCTCACTTTGTCTCAGGGTAAAGAATATTGCCCAGTCCTGGAAATGAGAATGGGAGCTTTTGGTTCAAATAAAAAAGGGTATTTTAAGGTTATGATCAAAGCATACAGAAGTTGGCCTAAATGGCTAGGTTGTTTCTTCTTGGTATCCTTGTGTTTTAAAATCTATTAAAGCTCTTTGACCAAGTTTAGTATTTCAAAGTTCTGAGTCAGAGCTACCAAGGAAAGAATAAAGAATGAAATAAATTAAATCATCTTTAGAGATTATTTTTTGAAAATAGCAGAATGACTGGCCTATTAGGTTAAAAACAACAATAGAAGAATTATTTGAAGAGTTAAAAGTACACAAGGGGATAAAGCTGAAAGCAGAATTTAAAGGAATTTAAGTGAAAGTGAAGGAGTAGAACTGAAGCACCATGAACTAAAAAACTCCAGTCCCTATTTCAGGTAAATCAAAATATCTCATGGGACAAAATTGCAGAATGAGAGGGGTACATAAAGAGGGAGAGGAGAGGTGGAGGACAGGGGAAATGTGTGATATCCTCTTATTAAATTCCTGGTTATATCATGGAGGGAAAATAATTCCTGTAGTCTCTCAGCTAGAAAGGCTAAAGAAGATATGGTAGAAAGAGAGATTGAAACTGGGAGAATAATAGGGGAAGACCTTAAATCAAGGTGGGAGAGGACAAAAGAGTCCCACTGAGTAGTGTTCCCATCAAGGAAGAAGTATTCTTCTCACAATGTTAGCTGGAGATATTCTTCACAGGTAAATAACTTCCTCTAAAAGAGCAATGTTGTTTTTTCAGGTATATATCCTCACTGAGGGGAAGAGAAATCAGAACTTCCAATGAGAGGAGGCTAATTGGAGGATGAACAGGGAGTACAATTAGATGGCAGAATTCAGGATACAGAATAATTTCTGCCATGAGACATTGTTCTTATCCACATTCTTCACCTCCAAATGCATGCTTTTAAGAATTATTTTATAGAGTTACAAAAAAAAAAACAAAATTCATTTGGGAGAACAAAAAGTCAAGGTAATAAATGAAAAAAAAAGTGAAGGAAGGTGGCCTAACAGTATGAGATATGAAACTGTATAATACAGTAGTAAGCATAAAAAAATTCTATTACTGGCTAAGAAATCAGTGGAATAAATTGACTCATCAGTTGGAATAGATAAGGTAAATGATGTACTGAAGTATATGACTACAACAATCTAGTGTTTGATAAATCCAAACATTCAAGATTTTGGGGCAAGAACTCACTATTTGACAAAATTGCTAGGAAAACTGGAAAACAGTCTATGAAAAACTAGGCATTGACTAACCTGTCACATCATATACCAAACCAAGGTCAAAATTGGTACATGACTTAGAAATAAAGGCTGATATCTATCATTATCAAATTTGTGGAATATGGAAAAATTATGTCAGTTATATGGATGAGGGAAGAGTTTATGACCAAACAATAGATAGAAGGTATCATGGGAGGCAAAACATTTAAATCTAAAAGTTTTTCCCATAAAGAAAACAAATGCAGCCAAAATTAGAAAAAAACAAGAAATTTGGGGGCAAAGTTTGCAACAAGTTTCTCTGATAAAGATCAAACATGTGGGGGAACTGAGCCAAATTTATAAAATTAAGAGCCATTCCCCAATTGATAAATGGTCAAAAGATATGAACAAGCAGTTTTCAGAAGAAGAAATCAAGGTTATCAATATTCATATAAAAATACTCCAAATCATTAATAATCAGATAAATGCAAATGAAAACAACCTCAAGGGACTATCTTATACCTATCTCATTGGCTAACATGACAAAAAAAAGAAAATGACAAATGTTGGAGAGGATGTAGGAAAAATAGGACACTAATACACTGTTGGTGGAGTTATGAATTGGTTCATCATTCTAGAAATTAATTTGGAGCTATGCTGAAAAGACTATAAAAGTGCACATTCCCTTTGACACAGCAATACTGCTACTAAATTTGTATCCCAAAGAGATCAAAGGAAAAGGAAAAGGACCCATATGCACAAAAATATTTATAGCAGCTCTTTTTGTGGTGGCAAAGAGTTAGAAATTGAGGAAGATGCTCATCAATTGGGGAATGGCTGAACAAGTTGTGGTATAAGATTGTGATGGAATACTATTGTACTGTAAGAAATAACAAAGGGTGTTATTTCAGAAAAACCTGGGAATACTTATATGAACAGATGCAAAGTGAAGTGAGAATAACCAAAACAACAATTCACACAGTAACAGCAATGTTACAAAGATAATCAGCTATGAAACACTTAGTAACTCGGATCAACACTGTGACCTGCTACAGTTCTAAAAGACTCAGGATAAAAAATGCTCCACTTCCAGATAGAGGACTGATGGGCTTAGAGCGCAGACTGAAGCATGCTTTTTTTCTCTTTCTTTCCTTTTTGGAACATGCCTAATGTGAAAAATGTTCTGCATGACTTCATATGCATAATGAATATTTTATTTCTTACCTTCATAACGGGTGGGGAAAGGAAGAGAATTTGAAACAAATAAATTTTATAAAAATAAAAGAGAAAGAACTAATGAATTTAACATACAGTTTGAAACATTAAAAACCTAAGAAAGAAACCCAAAATAAGTACATAAAAGGAAATTTTGAAAACTGAAGGAGAAATAGATAATTTGAAAACCAAAAAGAGTATATAACTGAGAAGCAAAAGTATAAAGAACTGTTGGTTCTTTGAAAAGACCAGCAGAAAGATGAAATGTTAACTATAATGTTTCAAAAGAATAGGATATAAAATCAAACTAGCAAAATAAAAAATGAATAATTTTACCATAACACCAGAAGAAAAAGAATTATCAGAATCTACTGTGCACAATTATACACCACCAAAACCAAGAACAAAAGAAATGAGAATTGTCAACAAAAATGTAAATTTCATAAATTAGTGGAGCACTAATTTGATATACTAATTAATCCAATCTCAAAAAAGGAAATAGAACCAGATGAAAAGGAACTACCTAAGAAAGTGGAGGGACCCCTCATCCAGATGGATTTACAAGAGACTTCTATTAAATTGGTAAGGAAAAATCAATACCTGTACTACTCAAATTTTTCTCAGAAAATTTCTCTGGTAGAAAAAGCACTGTACTAGACTCCTTTTCATGAAACAAAAATAGTCATAAAACTTAATCCAAAGAAGGTTAAAACAAGAAAGGAGTATTACAGACCAATATCATTAATGAACAAAACTCTTGATATTTTTCCAAACAATGTGAACCCAGATCCACACTGACTAAAGGTATAGTATCCAAAATCAGGATTTATATCTCCAGTTTCCTACTTCTTCCTTCTTTCTTCTGTAGTCCATGCAATGTTTATCTGTGCTGTAGAAAGCAGCATCAGTAGTAGAAAAAACAAGGTGAAATCAGAAAGTGACTCATTCTGCACAGACATCATTCTGGTAGAGAGATATGTTGAAGACTGTCCTTAAATCCCCATCTCCTTCTCAGTAACAAGAACTACTATTCTTCATATTTCCCACTAGAGGCTGAATGAAGATTGTTTTCCAGATTGCCATAGGTATCAGAGCCCTATGAGAATTTCAGCAGCCTATGTGACAGATATATGCTTTTGGTAGTGTCAGCTATGATTGTTTGTGGATCCATTGAATTATTCCACCAAGAAGCAGCCATAGTGTATTTTCTAAGCAGCTTTTCAGTTACTATGGATTCAGGCCCCTTCCTGCGCTTTGTTGATTGCTTGCATTTTCTGTATGCCAGATCCAAAGAGGAGAGTCTAAGAGAATAAGGGGCAGATAGTTGTCCAGTCTCCAAAATTTTTATTTCTATTTTTATTAAGTGAAGAAAAAAATGAAATTAGTCAATGACAAACTCAAGGTAGTAGAAATAGTGCGAGAAAAGAAGAAAAGAAAAACCCACTGTTTTGAATCTAAATATTCCAAAATTTTAATTTAATCCTGGTAAGAACTGATATGGGACCGATAGGTGGCTCAGTGGATAGTGTGCTGGGCCTAGAGTCAGCAAGACTCATTTTCCCGGGTTCAAATCTGTCCTTAGACACTTACTAGCTGTGTGAGTCTGGGCAAGTCACTTAACCCTGTTTGCCTCAGTTTCCTCATCTGTAAAATGAACTGGAGAAGGAAATTGCAAACCATCCTAGTATCTTTGCCAAGAAAACCCCAAATTGGATCACAAAGAATTGGATGTGATTGAAATGATTAAACAACAACAAAGAATTGATGTATCAATATAGCTACATTTCTTTCTCTTTCTTTAGCTATCATCTATCACAAGCCAGATTTGTCTATATTGTCTATTTATCTATTTAGATAGAAAGAGACATAAATAAAACATTTAATAAGAGTGTATTATATTCTAGCTACCCTAAGAGTGAGAGGGATGGAGAAAAAGAGAGAGAGAGAGAGAGAGAGAGAGAGAGAGAGAGAGAGAGAGAGAGACAGAGACAGAGAGACAGAGACAGAGACAGAGAGAGATCTTTTTCAGGGAGTCCTCTTCTCTATTGCTTTCTTATCACTTAAAATTAGGGATATTGATATCCTTTGTTTTTAAATTACCTTGTTGTCCAAAATACATTCCTTTTCCATTCAATGAGCCATCCCTTACCTTAAGCAAAGATTAAGAGAGAAATAAAAAGTAGTTCAGCTAACTAATGCACACATCAACTGAACCAAGTATTGAGGATACAAATACAAATAAAATAATCCCTGCCCTCAAAAAACTTGCATTCTAGTAGTAAAAGACAACACACACAAAGAAGCTGAATAAAGAAGGAAGGGATACTTGAAATGCAACATGGCCAAAAAGTGATAGGAAGGCCTGGTTCTTGGCAAGATTGGGTGGAAACTCAGACATCAGAGCCTGGGATCCCTGGGCAGAGTACATGTAGCATGATGTAGAACTATCTTACCAAGAATCCTTTAAACTGGTTTTAACTTCTAATGCTTCTCTCTGTTTTATGAGATGATACTTATCATAGTCATCCACCATCATTCTTCATAAAATTTTGCAGAGAAGTTTGTATTCTAACTCACTGTTGCCTTTGGCAGCCATCTCTCTCTGGCTTGTAAGCTTTTTATTTTTTATTTTTTCCTAAATAAGGTGCTTACTAGGCTCTTTGGGTCTCTTTGTTGTGACAATTAATTTACATTGGATTAACTTCTGTATGAAATTATTACAGTTGGTGTCAATGTCATTTTGTTGTCCATTTACCATATTTTATTTGCAATAACTTGTTTAAATAATTCACAGTCAGATCTTTTAAAACTTTCAGTTAGCAGGGAACTTAATAAAGGCTGAATTATTTTGAGTGATGGCGTAATGACTGACATCTTCTCATACAGCCCCTTAGGGGATTTACATTTTAATGTGGTAATTTAAATATAATTCAGGAACTCCCAGGAATATGAAAGACATCATGGAATAGTGGATAGAGCACTATAATAGGCCAGAAGTCAGAGTAGACCCCTTGTTAAAATTCTTCCATAAACACTTACAAGTTATGTGATCTTGGCCAAGTCACTTGGTCTCTCTGTTCATCAGTTTTCTCATTGATAAAATTAAGTGTTTGGATTTTGATAACCTTTAAGGAACCTACTAACTCTATCTCTAATGTAAAGCTCTTAGCACTGTGTCTGGCACTTAGTAAGTAATACTTAAATGTTAGTTTTTAATTAAAAAATTATTAGTATTATTAATTATCTCTAGTAAGGCAGGCTGGTTAGGGAAAAAATTTTATTTATGGAGTATATTTTTAAAATCTCAAAACACTGTGAAGTCAGGCATCCCTCCACTCAACATGCCCATACCTTGGATCTAACTTTATTGTAGTTAAGATTATTCATGTAAATGCTTGTTTTCCTTTAGGGCACCAAATGACTGTCCAAAAACCAAAGCTCAGTATCCCCATAGTTTGATGGGGAAGCACAAATCCCAGATGTTTAACAGGGGTGGAAAAGGCCTAGGATGGAGAGAGATTAGTGATTTTTCTTCTTCCAAGGTTGTCTTTGAAGGGAAGGAAAAGAGCAAGCATTTATTAAACACCCATTACATGCCAGTCACTATGCTAAAGGCTTTACCGATATTGTCTAATTTGGTCCTCATAACAACCCTGGAAGGTAGGTGCTATTATTATCCCCACTTTACAGTTGAGGAAACTGAGGCAGACAGATGACTTGCCCAGGTTAACAGAGATAGTAAATGTCTGAGTTACATTTGAACTCAGGTCTTCCTCACCTAGCATTCTATCTACTGTGCCACCTAGGTGCCTCTCTTTGAAGCAGACTTAGAAATTCTTAACAGCTCATCACTGCCAGAACTTTGCGGGGACCAGAAGCAAGCATAAGTCAACTATTTAGCAGACACTGGGAAAGAAATTTGTTTTGAGGTATTTTTACTCAGAAATGTGAAAAATCTGTCTTAATGTCATTTTCTTAGAATTTGGACTACTCCACTGATGCCTCTTAGAAATCATGACAGGTCTTACATAAGCTGGCCTCCTTCTGGGCAAATCAGAGCACTTCCTGGACTCTTGGAAATGTCAAGCTTGAATAGAACACTCAGCAGAAGTCCTCCAAATGACTTACCAGCTGAAATCCCCACTGACAGCAAGATTCTAGCAGCTTGCTTTTAAAATTTTTATTAAAGTAACTAAGTCCCTTGACTCTGGTGGAAATGCCATCTCTCTCATTTATGATCTTGCTTGTCAGTACAGAAGGCTTGGATGAACTGAGAAGAACCTGACATGGTTAATAGTTCCATTGGCACACTGTTTCTAATGCCCACTGCCAGAGATTTCAAGTCTTTAGCATGCCTTCTTACACTGCCTTATCCTTATTCTGGTGGAAAAATAAGCATTAAAAGTTTATTTGAATATGGGAGACACTTAATTAAGTGACAAGCCATGTCCCTGATGTTTGAGAACATTTTTAAGATTGGTTTTATGAGCATGATCAATAGGTAATAATAGGTAGCCATCTAGAATCTGCAAACATTTAGAATCATAGAGTATTAAAACTCAGAGGGGTTAGTGAGAACATCCAGCCTAATCCCTCATTTTGGGACAGTTAAATGGCTCAGTGGCAAGAGTATGGGGCTTGAAGTTAGGAAGACATGGGTTCAAACCTGGCCTCAGACACTTACTAGCTCTGTGACCCTGGACACGTCACTTAACCCTGTTTGCCCAAGTTTCCTCATCTGTAAAATGAGCTGGAGAAGAAAATGGCAAGCCACTCCAGTATCTTTGTCAAGATAACTCAAATGGGATATGAAGAATCAGACATGACTGAAAATGACCAAACAACCACAGTCCCTTATTTTACATGTGAGGTAGCTGAAGCCCAGAGAGGAGCATTGACTTGGCCAAATTTATATGGCTGTTTAATGGCAAAAGCAGTACTGAAGAATCCAGAAATCTTGGCTCCACCATACTGCATGGCTGCTCATTGAAAGGGTTATAAACACAAAAGGAGGTAAATAAAACATTCCCAAAGTGCAGATGAAAGGGTAAGGTGTAAGTTTCAAACACTGAGGGAGGGAGGAGGGTGGTCAAACCAGATGAAAATGTTTTTGGGAAATGTTTAACAAGATAAATAAAAATAAGGGGCAATTAGGTGGCACAGTGGAGAGATCATGGGCCCTGGAGTCAGGAGGACCTGAATTCAAATATGGTCTTTCACATAAAATCCCACTCCCTAGCTGTGTGACCCTGGGCAGGTCACTTTAACTCCAATTGCCTTGCCCCCCCAAAATATAATAAAACATAGATAATATTAATTTTTTGAAGCTAAGTCACTATGAAGCCCATAGGGATCCTTATCTATGAATAAGTGGCCTCATTTCTATTTGAGTTTAACACCACTGGGGTAAGGACCTTTAGGGGTGTGATCATTGAGGCCTACATACTCTATTTCAATGAATAGAAATAAATTACTTATTCAGGAGGGAGCAAGATCCAGCCCATAATCAGCTCATGAGAGGCGATTGTTAAATTGTCAGTGTGAGCATTTTTGCCTTATAAATCAGTAAATGCTAAAAATCAGGGCTTGACTTATTATTTTGTTGATTGTCTAGACTTAAGAAAGAGATGGAGACTATACTAATAATGAAAATTAAACTTAAAAGCGTGTCATATGTTTTCAGAGAGCCAATCACTAATTACTTAACCAGTACAACACCCCTTATAGTAATGTTAGTATCTTGCATTTTGTAGTGTGTTTTCTTTTCTGTTCTACACCAACACTCTTCTTTTTTTCCCCCTTTTGGACTGTATCTATGATTTCCTTGGCATAAGGAAGTCCCGGTGAGAAAACCCATTCTAATAAAACATTGATTGTCTCTTCTGTAACAGGAGTTTTTAAAAGTTTCCTGACTATGGAGAAGTTAAATACCTGGCCCAAGGTCACAGGGACAGAATGTGTCTGAGGCAGGATGGGAACTCAAATCTTTTTTTTTTTATTGCAAGGTCAGTTCTCTGTCCACTATACTATGCTGTTTCTTATACTTTTTACCTTAAACAAGATGTAATTATGTCTATTTGTCAGATAATATAATCTCAGAGAAGAGACTAGCCCAGGGACTCACAATAATTTAACATACCTTCCATATATCTCTTCATTTTGCATCAGCAGCTCTATTTGGTTTTAACTCCCCCTGCCATTCTTTCTGGCTTCCTTTTGTGTATTATCATCTTTCATTTGATTATAAGCTCTTTGAGGGCAGGTACTCTTGTTTCTTTTTCTTATTTGTATAGTGCCTGGCACATAGTAGTTATTTAATATATGTTTATTGAATTGGACTTCCAGTTGGGGAAACTACTTCTACCAAGGTAGAAAGTTCCTTCTCTGCAACTTTTAGATTTAGAGATTTATCCAGAACACTGGGTGGTTAAGTGACTGGTTCAGGGTCCCACAGGTAGTATGTATTAGAAATAGCTGAACCCAGGTCTTCCTGACTCTAAGGCCAACTTTCTATCCACTATGCCACGCTATCTCTCATCTATCAAAAGAAGCAATATCTGTTCTATATGTCTTTACAGTGTTGTTGTAAGGACAAAAAGAAATATTGTACGTGGATACACTTTGAAAACTGTGAAAAGCATAGCAAAGGACATAAATGTAAGCTATTTTTCATCAGTCCAACCTTAGAAACCATGATGTGTCTCCTAGAAGTAAGATGCTCCTGTGAGCAAATGACCACTAAGTTGGGTAGATGGCTCTCAAATTATACAGCAAGTATAATCTCTGTCAACAGCGAGATCCTAGTATTACTTTGTGAAGTTTTTTTTTTCTATTACCAGTTACTGATTCCCTTGACTCTGATGGAAATTTTTTATCTTTCAATTTATGAAGTTGCTACTACTGAAAGTTTGAGTGCTCTGGGTGAAACTGGAAGGATTCTTCAATGTCATTTACTTTCAGGACCATATAAGTTTCACACTGGAGAAACTTTAGAGGTCACTTAGAAGGGACTTTAAAGAAAACTGAGGTTCATAGCAGTTAAATAATAAATTCAAAGCCTTCATCAAGTGACCACCAAACATTTATAAAACATCTACTGTTTGTCTGGCACTCTGCTAAGTGCTGGGGATACAAATAAAAGTGGAAATAGTGCTGGCACATATTAGATGACAATAATACTTAACATTTATATAGTGTTTATTATGTGCCAAGTACTGTGCTAAGTGCTTTGCAATTATTATCTCATTTGATACTCACAACATCCCTGGGAGGTAGGTGCTATTATCATCCTCATTTTATAGGTGAGGAAATAGGCAAACGGAGGTGAAGTTACTTGCCTAGATCTTTAGTAAATGCTCATTTCCTTCCTTCTTAAAACTCACTCTTATGGCTAACTGTCACAGTTATTGCCTGTTCGATATACATGGTCCCTTGGCTAGAATCTCTATTTATGGACTCCTGAGTGAGTTATTATTAGGAAACCTTCTTGACTTTTTTTTGTCAGGTTTTCTTTGCTTCATAATTTCCACTATTTGGATAGGAAATTATCTAGTTCCTGCCCTAATGTAAGTACTAACTGCTTTTGGCTGTTTTCTGAAAGAAAGTCTTGTGTAGAAATTCAATTTCTCTCCTTCTCTTCTATCCTCTTACTGATGAGACATGAAACATTCTTTAGGGACATTTTTCCTCTTTATGCTCTAGCATCTTCTCTCTTTGATAAGGAAGAAATTTGTTTCTGTCTCTGAGACTGGAGGGCTAGAGGAAAGGATGGGATAAAAATCGGAAAGGTTTTGAGATATGTTCACAACAGATAGGCTTAATCTTCTTAGTAAAATAGAAGAAAATAGTTAATAAAAGCAGTGATATCCATTGGGTTCCTGCTTCTTTTAATGACTGCTTAATTTTTAGGCAAAGGCCTGTGATCCTTTATTCCTTACCTTGTATTCAGTCCCTTTCTCTGACTTGTACATAGGACACCACATTTAGAGCTGGAAGATATTTTAAAGATCATTTAGTCTAAATTTCCCAGTTTACAGATGAGAAAGTTGAGGCTCAGGCAGGAGTGTAGTGGAGCTACCCCATGGCTGGCTGATCTTAAAATTTCTATGCTAGCATTCACATAAGCTGCTAATCAGGGATCGATTTATTGTTTTGTTATCATCTAGGCTTAAGAAAGCGTTAATAACACAGATTAAATTTAAATGTGTGACTTGCAATTGTCCTCTCTCCTCCCCACATCCCTGTTGTTAACTTACTAGAATACTCCGGAATTCCTGTAAATTAAGTTGCTTGTGGGGAGTCACATAGCTAATAAATATAAGAGGCAGGAAATGAGCATAGAATTTAGAATTTATTTTTAATTCTAAATCCAGCCCCTTCACTACTCTGTTATATTGTGTTTTATGTAATTCCTGTCCTTTGAAATTCAGCACAAAACTCTTCTCCCACTTATCCGAGTCCTAGTATACTGGTGTCAAACTCAAATAGAAATAGCCCACTAATTGATACATACTACTCCCTGTCAGGGCATACTGACTTAATTTTAAAATGTAATGTTATCTATGTTTTATTATATTTTTATTTATTTTGTTAACTATTTCCCAATTGTATATATATATTTTTTTGGGGGGAGGGTTAGGCAGTTGGGGTTAAGTGACTTGCCCAGGGTCATAGCTAGTAAATATCTGAGGCTGGATTTGAACTCAGGTCTTCCTCACTCCAGGCCCAGTACTCTATCCACTGTACCACCAAACTGCCTGTAAGGCACTGCCTCAGTGCTTTATATGCAATATATTCTTATTAGATGCTTAGTGGATCATGCTTGCTTCACATGTTCTCTCATCTCCCACGTTAAGTTCCTAAGACATGGACTGTGTCTTTTTTTTTTCTGGATCTCTCCATAAGGCCTGCTGCAGGTGTCTCTCCCCATTTCCCCTACAGCAGGGCTACTCAGTTAAACCTTAACTGACTGACTTTCTGATTTACTGAACATATCTTAATCCAGCCTGGTCTCTCTCAGCATCTTGTTTAGCTTAGCTGGATTGGATTGTTGATGCAAGAACGATTTTACCGATGGGAGCAACAAGCCTCTCTTCCCTTTTGCTATGAAAGTAAACCATGTCAGGATGGCTAGGCTGGATTAAAGGCTTTAACAGCTTCCCCTCCATGACCTCCCGAGGAGAGTGTGTGCCCTGTGAAGCTGTCTTTGAATAACCAGATGCTACCTGCACTGTGCTGAGTAGATTCTGTATCTCTCTCAGCATCTTGCTCAACTTCCATAGTAAAAATTAAATAGCTCCAATAAAAAAAGGAAGAAAAGAGACTTTATAGTTTTATCATCTATCAAACCCCATGGCAATTTCCAATTCAAAAGGCCTCAGGTGAAGTGCCCTGGAAGTCTGTGTGATTCATGGGATATTTTTACTTTAGGGATAAGAGTTAGGTCAATAAATGACCCCTCCTGGTCCCTTCTGGCCTTCTGACTGTGATGAGAATTGCATCCAGGATGTGGAAGAGAAGCAAAGTTCAGTAAACAGACGAGCCTCACTTCTAGAATTGTTCCCATAATTCACCTTATCCTGATATGAATTACGGAACATGCTTCTTTTTTGTTTATTCTCCAAAGGATATTCTACCTCGGCGTCTCTATCCTGTAGGCAATCAACCTGGCAATCAGTCCAGAAAGGCAGTGCATAATTTCCAGTCTGCCTAAAGGCTTAGACTTTTAACTGAGTGCTTCCTTTAACTCCTTTAGAAAATGTGTCAGTGGAAAACAAAGAAAAGGGGCGGACATTCTCAAATGGCGTGGTTAAAGCTGTGACTTAGGAAATTATTGTCAAGACAGAAAGAAACAAGCATTAATTAGGCACCTATCATGTACTAGGCACCGTGGTTAAACCTGTGCTTCAGGAAGATTGTTTTTCAGAAAGGAAACAAGTATTAATTAAGTGCCTACTATGTGCCAGGCACTATGCTAAGTGCTTTATAAATATTATCTCATTTGATCCTCAAAACAAACCTGAAAGGTAGGTGCTATTATTATCTCCTTTTTACAGTTGGGGAAACTGAGGCAAAGAGAGAGTAAATGACTTGTCCAGATTTTCACATAGCCAGTAAGTGTCTTAGGCAGGATTTGAACTCTAGTCTTCCTGACTCCAGGCCTAGTGCTCTATCCACTGTGCTACATAGCTGCTTCCTGGCTGTCCATTATGTAAAGGATGGATTGAAGAGAGAAGAAACTGGAAATAGGGAGACCAAGTGGGAATAATTACAGTCATCCAAGCTAGAAATGAAGAGGGCTTTAACTTCAGTTGTGGATGTGTGAATGAAAAGCACCACATGGCTGCAAGATATATGACAGAGCAGGGGCGCTTAATCCAGAGTTTGTGAACTTGTTCTCAAAAATATTTTGATAAGTGTATTTCAACATATGTACCTTTATAATTCTATATATTTTATTTTGTGCACTTATAAACATCATTCTGAGAATGGGTCTATAGGCTCCAGCAGACTGTCAAAGGGGTCCGTGACGCAGAAAAGATGAAGAACCTGTACAGTAGCCTTGACAGCTGATTGGATTTGTGTGGAAGGAGGTGGGTTTGGTGGCGAGGGGGTGACATAGTGCATTGTTGACATACTGAACTAGCAATCTGTTCAAGCATCCAGAAATTCTGCACACAAAATGCTATCTAGCCATACTTTCCCCATTTTTTCCCTTATGAACTTGCTATTTTTTGGGCCCAGTATAAAACTTTTACATTTATCCCAATTACATTTCATCCACCCATGAAAAGCTAAACAATATAAGGATTACATAGGGATGATAGGTGTAGATCTAAAAGAAGCTGAAGAGATCGTCTGGTCAGGCTCAGTGAACACTAAGGCCTGAAGAGACAGACTGGTTTGTCCTTCATCACGCATGTAGTTAAGGAGAAGAGCCAGAATTTGATTACAGGTCTACTGACTCCAAATCTTTTCTTTCTACTCTCCCTTGTTACCTCTCTGATAAAGGAATTGTCACAGGGCAGCACTTGGTAGGTGACATCAACAATAAATGCTCTGAGCTCCGGGAGAAGAGGGATCGCTTTGGTTCAAAAAAGCCTCCTTGGAGAGGGTGGTATTTGACTGGCCTGGGAAGGGTGGGTAGGCTTTAGAAAGTTGTAGTGGAGGAAGGGCATTCTAGGCAGAGCACTATGGACAAAGGTCCTGAGGAAGAAATGCAACTGATGGAACTGAGAGACTGTGAGTAGATCAAATTAACAGTTCTTTACAGGGATCAAATGAAACAGTATATGGAAAAGGCTCAGCAAATTGTAAAACACTACGTAGGAGCGAGTTATTATTATTTGCATCTCTGTTGGCAATAGCCTCCTGTTTAATAGCCCAGGCCTATTTGACCGCAGTTGTGCTTCTTCCCTCTTCCAGATCACAAAGCAACGTTTCAAATCAACTCTTAATGCCGCTGCTTGGCAGAGATCAGCTAGGCTCTCTTCCTTCCAAAGCTGGTTCCGTGGTTGTTTGTTCCCCCTACCTCCATGTTATTGACTCCCTTCTGTCTTTCCAGCTTTCAGGCCACGTGACTGCTCACATCCAAACCAATTTGTACTAATTTTCCCAGTAAAATTTTGTGGGGCACTGCAATCAAACCCTTTACTAAAATCCAAATCCATAGCCCATGATGCATTTCCTTCATTACTTTTGAAATGATAGCCATGCAGCCATAAAGTTTGCCAAGCATAATTTGTTTTGAATAATCCTGTGTAATTTATGGCAGACATTGCACTGTCTCCTTAGTGCTCAACAATTTATCTTTCTTTTCATTATAATAAAACTGTGGAATAACAAGTTACCTTTGGACTTACTTGGACAGTGATTTCTTGGATCGTGTCTTATTTTTAATAAAGGCTTTTGGTTATTTTTATTATTTCCCATTATATCTGATTTGAAAAAAAATTAACTGTGTTTATCTAACTTCCATAATGTCCAAATGAGTTTCATATCTCATTTTTATTCATCTCTAATGATATTCCTTTACTATATATTTGAGTACTCATTGTTTAGAGTCAGATTAATTGAAAATTGAACTGCAGGCATACTTAAGCAAGGCATTGAGTATCTCAGACATTTTTTACAGTTGTGACATTTTCCCTAAAAGAGTGATACCTATTACTATTAACTTCTCAAAACACTTTCACATCTGTTATTTCATTTGATCAGTACAATAATCATGAAAAATTATTCAGGGCAGAAAGAGTGTTGCTAATTTAAAAATACAAAGCAAATTGCTGACAGCCAGGACTAGAACCAAAATCTCTTGATTTCTAACCTATTGATGGTATAAATTTAATGCTTTGCAAGTCAAATATGGTAAAAAAAAAAAAGGCCCTCTCTAGTTTGCCTTTGAGAGTAGTTTTCGTTGAGTCCTGGGATTTACCGATGAAGGAAAGGAAGTCTGAAACAGGAATCATTAGAGGAATCAAAAGAATATGGGAGGGGCCAAAGAAGAGGCAGGGTGCTACAGGGTAGAAGCGCACTCTGGAGTTAGACGAACTGCCTCTGATGCTTGACATTTGTATGACCTTGTGTGAGTTAGTCACTTAATTCCCTAGGTCTCAGCTTCTTCATATGTAAAATGAAGGAGTTCAATTAGATGGTCTCTAAGGGTTCCTTCTACCTCTAGATGTATGATGCTATCACTACTGAGGAGTAATGGATGAGTTAATGGAAAAATTCCCCTGGAACATGAACATAAAGCAAAACCTCTTTAAAATGTCCTATATGGGAAGGATGCAGATGTATCATGTATTTCAATTGTGCATAGGTCAAATCATGTTGCCATAGATATAACTCTATAAGGAAAAGTCTCATGTAATGTACATAGGTGGGCTAGTCTAATCCATTGAAATCAGTGTTACAGTCATTATATTATATAAGGGCAAGTAGTGTGTGATTTAACAAGGGAGTTTGATTAAGCAAGCAGAGAAGAAGGGAGAAGAATGGGCCAAGAAGAAAATATGGTCCAAAGGGGCAGAATGTATTATATTATTCATGGAATCTATAACACCCTCTTACCATATTCATTTGTGTCTTGTACTGACCTTCTGATTATTTCCCCATGTCCTCAATGATTTAAGTATCTAGAGCATGGTCTTCACATTACACCAATTATTTGCAATCCTTCCTGAGAACTCCAGTATTTACCTCAATGACTTCTAAATGACTCAACTTCTTTGATTCTAATGTCTTTCTTCTCTGCCCTACTGCTGCTTGATATGGTCAAAATTTTGCCTCACCATCTCTGGATGATTGTACCACTCTAGAATCTAATGCTTAACAAATGCCACCCTCACATCACAACCCTTGGCCTTCTATTTCTTCCATTCTCTCTCTCTTACACTAACTCTTCTCTTCCTCATTATCATTATCTTTTGTTCCTCAATTCATTCAATTTTCTCAAGCCATCTTCCCTGCTTCATACATAGCATTAACTCCATGGTTTTCCATTTTAAAGTTTTGTTAACTACTACTGTAGAATGTACTACTGTAGAATACTGCCTTGACCTTTCACCATCCCAAACTGTAAATCCTTGTTCTTGGGAAATTCCCACTATCACATTTCTCTGTTCTTGATCCATTCCTCATGCGTATACTTGAAGAAAATCACTATACTGAGCAGATTTTTATCCATTACAAATTTGTTATAAAGCTTTGGCTGTTGCTTTGCAGCTTTTGTCTTTTAATCTTTTGAATTCTAATCTAATTCTGCTCAGCCTCTATCAAAAACTTTTTGTGTTCTTTTCTACTACCCCTCACCAATTCCCAAATTTATAACTGATGATAGCCCCTCACTTCTCAATCACTTTCTAATTTTTTTCCAATCTGGCTTCCAAACCTACCATTAGACTAACACTGCTCTCTCCAAAGGCTGCAAGTGATCTCTTAATTGCTGAATCCAATTTTCATTTTTCAAGTAACATGTTTCATGACCTTTCTGCAGAATTAAACATTGTTGACTACTCCTTACCCCTAAATACTCTCACCTTCCTGTGCTTTTCTGAGTGTGCTCCTTACTGGTTCTCCTACCTATTTGAGCACTCCTTAGTCTCCTTTGTAAAAGGATGTGATGACATGTGTCCTACTACTATATGTAGCTGTATCCTATGACAGTACTTTGGCCTTTTCTCTTTTCTCTGACATCTCTCCATTAGTGATTTCATCAGCTGTCACGGGTACAATTATCATTTCTCTGCAGATGACTCCCACGTATACATATCTAGCCGTCATTTCTTTCTTTTTGTAGTTTGGTTAGAGATAAAGTCATTTTCTGTTTGTTTGTTTGTTTGTTTGTTTGTTTTGGCTAGGCAATGGGGTTAACTGACTTGCCCAGAGTCACACAGCTAGTGAGTGTCAAGTGTCTGAGGCCGGACTTGAATTCAGGTCCTCTTGACTCTAGGGCCAGTGCTCTATCATTTTTTTCCTTGACCTCCAGGCCTATATCACCAACTGTCTACTGGATTTTTCTACTAGCACGACCCATGGGAATCTCAAGATTCAACACGTACAAAATGGAACTCATTGTCTTTCCCTTTACATTTACTTCTATTTCCAACCCCACACATTCTGCTGAGGGTACCATCAGTCTTCTAATCACCCAGGCTTGAAACCCTTCATTAATTCTTTACTCCTTAATCTTTTGCCAAATCTCATTGATTTTGCCTCTCTAACATGCTTTACTACTATCCCTAGTTCTATCCTATCTCTTTACTCACACCCTTGTTCAGGTCTTTGGGGTGATTGAAATGTTCAGGGAAAACTAGCACCTTTGGTGTGAGGGGTTGCTGAGCCCTTTTCAAGGCTGTTCATCCACTTTTGGTGTCCACCTGACACCTAATTCTCACCTATGGCTTTAAGAAACTGTAGCATGCACAGTGGCCACACCCTGGTAAAACCATCTTGGCAGATGGGCTAAACCAGGTTGAGGGTAACTGACAGTCCTCAAACTCCTCACTGAGTTAGGGGAATGTCTTCCCCAGCATGTGAAGACGTCCTGTGACAGAATAGGTGGATGAGAACAATTTATTCCAATGGTCATAAAGGTGGCTGAAGCAGGTTCTGTGGAGCACTTAGAACTTGGTTAGATATCGAGGATGCCAAAATCATCCACTATGTCCTTGGCCATTGCCAGTCATCCTGACTTTTGCTTTGTCACTGGATTTTGATGACTCTGGAAGAGTGAGTGAGGCTGATGACTTTGCACAACTCTGCCTTACTTAAATCCAACTCATGCACAAGTCAAGACATCACCTATCATTGGTCATCTTTGAAAAGGAAGGACAAACAATAACAACAACACTTCAGGTCTTTGCCTGGTCTGTTGCATTAGACTCCTAATTGGTCTCCCTGCCTTTATTCTCTTCCATTTCCAATCCATCTTCCACAAGCTGCCAAATTGATATTACTACACCACAGGTCATTCTCATGTTCAAGAAGATCCAGTGGCTCCCTGTTGCTTGTAGGATAAAACACATACTGATAAGTTTGACATTTAAAGCCTTTCACAGTCTACTTCCAACCCATTATTAACTGCTAGTGTTAGTAACTCACCCAGTCCTGTTTAAGCCAAAAGGATCTGGGTCTTGGGCCATATTTAGTCTCAAAGTTTGCACAAGCCCACTGCTTAAAAGGACTGGATAAATCCTGAGCTTTCTATAATGTTTGTGAAGTCACTGAGCTTTAATTTGTCAGCTTTTTCTCGCTCTGTAGGGCAACACTAACTTTTTTCAAGAAGTATATGAATTTTGTGAGTTTGCCCAATCAGAAATTAATTCTTGACTCTTCACCTACATGTCAATTCCTGACTCTTCTTTGATTTTGCTGTATTTCAATGAACCCTAGTCACATGACATTGGCATAATGTAGTTGGCTACTCAAAGAAGCAGACAAACTTGTGCAGATAATACATACAATTGGTTTTGCTGAGCACAGAATTGAGAAGGAAATTTACAGTATATAATAATGAGAAAACAATGAGTGATCAACATCTACTTAGTAATTATGAAGCATACACTCACCTAAACCTGAGAAGTTTCCCCAGACAAAGGATTAATCTCTTCCTAGGAGTTCTGGGAAATGTAAGGTTTGAGTTCTCCCTTCAGTGGGCAAAGGGTTGTAAACAAGATAATTTCCACAGGAGGTGTAAGACCTTCCATCAAGTGAGGACACAAAAACTGGATTCTGACACTCTGGAATCTCAGCTGTGGACAAGGAAGGTGTGGAGCTCAAGATTCAGTGTGAATTTGAACATTGGAGAGTTTTTGCTTTCCATGGTCTCAGATGTATGGTCACTGACAGGTACCTTTAATTGCCTCTTGCCTTGGTTAGCCCATTATGGAGCAAAAATATATGAACCCATTGGCCAGACCAGAAAGAGAAAGGCTGCCACGTGACTTTGTAGCTCTGGACTCCATCCTTGACTTTTATGTTACTTTCTGTGATGACCTCCTTTCATGCTCTCCAAACAAAAGTCCCAAGGTGCTCCACAAAAGGAGGAAAAGGGCAACTATAGAATGAATATCTTGACTGTCTTTTCAGTCTGATTTCATATCCCTTCCCCTTATATAGAACTCTATGTTTGAGTTAAAGTGGCTTACTATTGTTTCTTGTATAAAGTATCCATTTCCTGTCCTCCACATCTTTACACAGTCTGTTTCTCTTGTCTGGATTGCTTTACCTCTTCATTGCCATCTCTTGGATTTCCCAGGTCCCTTCAAGGCTAAGCTAAAACACTACTCTGTTATTAATGCCCCTTCTTACCCATAAATAACTTTCACTTACTTTTACTATGTTAAATATGTCTAATCTGTACCTCCAAGTAGAGTATAAGCTCCTTGAGGGCAGGGACTGTTTTGTATTTTACTTTATGTCCCTATGGGGACACATGTCCCTTTAAAGCTTTTTTTTTTTCATATAGAGCAGTTTAGTACTGAAAAGGGCAGAAAAGATACTCTTGTGTAAAGGAAAAGAGCTAAATCAATTACGTAAAGGAGTAGTCTATTGCCACTGTCATAGGTGAATATTTTGATACCCAAACGAGAGTAAGAAACATACTTTGATTTCATTAAAAACTACTAAAATATATTTATGAAGAAATTGTAAAATGAGGAGGTAGGACTAGGTAATATCTAAGGTCCCTTTAAGATCTAAGCCTGTAAATCTACTGTCCTATGATTCTTCATTTTAGGATAATAGAAGAAAGGGGTAATTATCAGAGGAGTCCATTTAGAGAAGAAAGTACCTGGAGGAATTGACCTACCTATAGTAGATAAAAGTTGAATGATTTGTTATTACTATTAATTACTACACAGCAGACACTTCAAAATCAGAGATGTATGTGTGTGTGTGCATACATTAATACGTTGACTTAAATAAAGAAATAGGATCAGATGCCCGATGGCAAGTTTCAGTTATCCAGTGATTTCTTAACTTTCTAGACTTGGTGTGTAGACAATTTCTTTGTATCTCTGACAGACTAATGTCCCTGTTAGCTTAACAGGGGAACTTTTCAAAAAAGTTCTCATTTGAACATGAGCTTCTGCTTTCTCTAGATGATTAAAATTGTGTCCTTTTACACAATCATCTGATTAATCCAGGAACATTTTGATCAAATTTCTGAGAAAATAAAACACCCACAGATATTTCTAATCATCACAAAATAAAATAGAGTTAGACTATAGTTGGACTGCAAAAATATCTACTTATAACTTGTAACCTAATGCAATTTCTTTTTGATGTAACTGATACTTAGTTGACCAACATAATTGCTTTTCCAAGTAAGCCAGTGAACTTGATGCTTATACCAGATACTTTCCTTTATCTAGGTTAGAAGCATTAAGGAATAACACATTGTCAGTAAGTTAAGATGAAGATTGAAATACCCTGTTTTCTGGATATCTGAGGCAGTATGGCATAATGGACAGTGAGCTGTCCCTGGAGCTAGGAAGGCCTGAGTTCATATTCCATTTCTGACACATACTGGCTGGAGGGCCCTGAGCAAGTCATTTAATAGCACAGCGTTCTAGCCAACTCATTAAGTTGCAGAGATGCTACCAACCTGTGGGGGTCATAAAAACCCCTCATTGGGGGCTTCCTACCTCAATAAACTCATAGGACTGGGAAAAAAAATCACTGAAGAAATCAGCTTTGGGGAAAAGTACATATATCAGATACACAGCTAGGTGGCTCAATGGATAGAGTGCTAGGCCTGGAGTCAGGAAGACTCATCTTCTGAGTTCAAATCTGGCCTCAGATACTTTCTAGTGCAAGTTACTTAATTCTGTTTGCCTCAATTTCCTCACCTGCAACATGAGCTGGAGAAGGAACTAGCAAACCACTCTACTCTTTTTGTCAAGAAAACCCCAAATGGGGTCATGAAGAGTTGTGCACAACTGAAACAATGGAACAGAAATATCAGATACACATCACATTTGATCCTCACAACAACTTTTCAAGATAGGTGATGTATTATCGCCATTTTAAGGATAAAGATATTGAGGTTCAAAAAGGTTTGATCATTTGCCCAGGGTCCCATAGCCAGTAAAGGTCTAAGGTGAGCTTTGAATCCAGATCTTCCCAACTCCAGGTTTAGCACTGTATCCCCCATACTACTTGTTTCTTCTATGTACTTAACTGAATATGGTATTCCCTTAGCACAGACCCTGGCACATGGTAAACATAAATGTTCGATGTTTAGAATGGCAGACATCATCTGAGATGGGAAATATGAACTTGGCAGCATACAACAGAAAACTTATATTAAAATATGAGAGGGTAGCAAAGACCGATTTGCCAGTCTGCTCCAGGATACTGATGTTGGAGTATAATTGAGGGACAGGTTCTGTAATACTATTTCAAGACTTCAAAAAATCCTTGATTTCATCATAGTAATTCAAATTGCAACCTATCCAGGCTATACTAGATGGAACTCATGAATTACTCTGCACTTCCCTCCAGCCAAAAAAAAAAAAATACATGAATTCATCACCTGGTAGCCACCCTTCTGGTGATAAGGCTCTGTATACTCAGGTTGGCCCAGTGCCCAGACCATATCTATAGCCTTTCCAGCTTTGTAGACTCTTCCAGTGCTTTTTTATTAGCCTTTCTTCTCCTCCCTAAACCAATGCCAAAAACCCCATAGTGCTAGGGTGGTCCAAAAGAACACCTGGAATGAATCTTTATAGAGACCACTCTCCACCGGAGCTAATTCATGCCTGCTCTGGAAACCAGCTGTAGTAGCTTCATGTTGATATCAAGGATCAAAATGTGACATGTGATGAAACTTCAGTGAAAGATACTGATGACTTCTCTAATAATTTGACCTGTCAATTCCTCAACTTTCGAAACTCTAATGACCTTCTTCTCCACTGTTCTTCATCTCTACATTTGCATGCTTACATATTAGATCTCATCTTCTCTTGGAATTATATCTTTTGAGTATGAAACTTGGATATTACTCTTTTAAACCCAATCTTTTATGCTTCTGACTTCCCACTCTTACTTAGTCTAAACTTACTCTTTGTTCTTATCATGTCCTTCCAATAGAACATTAATTCACTGGTCATTGATAAAACATCTCACATTTAAAGTACCTACAATTGATTGAAAATGTATAGCTGGTCTAGGAATTGTGATTTTTGACAGCTTATTGGTGATAAGTCTCTGTATTCAGAAGTTGGTCCTTGGATAAGAAAATAAGTCTGTCAACAAGACCACAGAGTGGTAGAACCCACCAGAGTTTGTCTCCACTAGCATGGCCTTCAAAACCCCAGTTTCATCTCTATGCTTTGATGGGGTATCAGGATAGAATTTTGTGAATAGCTCCATTCAAGTACTATCTCTTATTATGCCTTCCTGGATCCTTAGGGTGAAGAACAGCCTTCCCCTTTGTACCTGATATAGCACTTCATTTTATAAGACATTAATACATAATAATGTATATTACACTAATTTTATAACACACTGGTACGTAATAATACATCATTAATAATGTAACATTGTGTGCCATAGTTATTTTTGTTGTCAATAATTCCCCTAACTGAACAAAATACATTGAGTATGTATTACATGGCAGGCACTGTATTGAATGCTAAGAAGACAGATACTGAACAAGAAACAGCTCCTGCTCTCGAGGGGCTTACATTTTACCATGGGAACACAACATCTACAGATAGGTAAAAGTAAAGTAATTTGAGGAGAATGAAAACAATTACTAGAAAATTTTATGTGGAAGAGGTAGCATCTGAGCTGAACTTTGAAGGTAGGTTAGGATACTGAAAGGCAGAGTATGGTCCTCTATGGAACTATATTTTATTTAAACCTTATATCTTACATAATGCCTACCTTAGATCTCTGTTCAAAGTAGATGCTTAATATATGATGAATGAAGGAATAAGCTAAGGACCCTCCTTAGCTTATGCTCTACATTGAGAATGCAAGGTAATGACATGAATGAATCATTGGAATAGAATTCCAATGAAAAACTGTCTTATTGACATTTAAATACTATAATGTGTGTACTTTTTATGACATGAATACATTATGTTAGAGGTTTGTAACTGTTAGCATCTCAGTCAAAGCAATATCTATTCATTCTGGTGAATACTGCTCCAGTGATGTTGGAATGAGCCAGATTAGGCAGCTCATGTCCTGAGGAAATCCTCCAAAATTAGTATGTGAACTGTGAAAAAAAAGTTTGAGAATAACTGGACTACTGGAAGGAGTAGTTCCAATTTTATCTTGGAGTCATTGTGTAGCTTTGAAAAAGTCACTAAGCCTTTTTGGTCCTAGGTTTTCTCACTTGTCAAATGTGGATGATTATACCAACCTCTTACCTAGATGTTGTATTGATAAAGTGAGACTGTAGACATAAAGCATTAAAACCCTCCCACTATATAAATAAGTTAGTGCCACACATTTCTCTTAATAAACTCTGAGTTATCTGGATCTGGGCTGTTGAATACTAGTTCATTTAAGAAGGTCCAGATGGGTGGAACCAGAATGCTTCATCAAAAGCAATATGGGGATAGGTTGATTTGAATTTATCATTTTACAACTAAGTCATCTTTGCAGTGACCTACCCTCACAATTGCCCTTTAGTTTCACTGTGATCTTAACCCTGACTTCTTTCAGTTCCAGTTTTCCTTTTCATCTGTCCTACCTGACTTAATCATTTCTTCAATGTCTAGCTATAGTTTAATTTATTGCCTGGGGCAGAGCTGCCAGGTGCAAATAATTAGGAAAATTCCCCACAGAGGAAAAGGTAATCTTGCCCTAGGGTAGAAAAGTTAAAAACCAGGATGGAAGGACAGCCAGTACAATGAAAAAAAAATTTGGATGAGTCAGTTTTCAGAGTGCCAGTAGACTACAGAAGAAATAAAGGGCTAAGGTGAATGGCTCTAGTAGGTGCCAATCAAAGAATTCAGAGCCACTGGAACCTGCTGGAGATTAGAAGGCCAAAAACAGAGGAAGTGCCAGGGAGTTGGTTGCTTTGTTTGATTTGATTTGATTCCCTAAAGTGAGGGTCTTTTTTTGTTTTCATAATTTCTGCTTATATGTTTTGTCTTTTACTGGAAAAGATGTATATCATGTGGTCACTGGTGGGGTCAACTTTATTTCCTATTATCTTAGCCTGCTTTGTGATGGACTGTACATACCTATATTTGCTGTAACCATGTCTGTCCCTCAATGCTGAGGCTTTAATTTCCTCAGTCTCTCTTTTTTCTTTTTTTTTAACTTAGTATTTAATTTTCTCCAGTTGCATGTAAAAACAATTTTTAACAATTGTTTTTAAAACTTTAAGTTCCAAATTCAATACAATTCAGAAGGGAATCTTCTTCTCTTCCCCCTGCCCTTTGCTCTCCTCACTGCCATTGAGAAGGCAAGGAATTTGATATAGGTTATACATGTGTAGTCTCGCAAAACATTTCCATATTAGTTATGTTGTGAAAGAAAACATAGACAAAAAAAAACTCAAGAAAAATAAAGTAAAAAAATAGTGTGCTTCAATCAATATGTATTCAAACACCATCAGTTCTTTCTTTGGGGATGAATAGCATTTTTCTTAAGTCCTTCAGAGTTGTCTTGGATCATTGTATTGCTAGGAATAGCTAAGTCATTCACAGCTGATCATCTTACAATATTGCTGTTACTTTATACACAATACATTTCACTTTGCGTCAGCTTGTGTAAATCTTTCCAGGTTTTTCCAAGAACATCCTGCTCATCATTTCTTTTGATTTTTTTTAAGGCAATTAGGGTTAAGTGACTTGCCTAGGGTCATACAGCTAGTAAGTGTCAAGTGTTTGATCTGAGTCTGGATTTGAACTCAGGTCCTCCTGACTTCAGGGTTTGTGCTTTATTCTCTGTGCCACCTAGTTGCTCCCTTATTATTTCTTATAACACAAGAATATTCCATTGTAATCACATACCACAGTTTGTTCAGCCATTCCCCAATTGATGGGCATCCCCTCAATTTCCAATTCTTTGCCATCAGGAAAGAGCTGCTATAAATATTTTTGTAAACAAAGGTCCTTTTTACTTTTTGTTTTTTATTTCTTTTAGGATACAGACGTAGTAGTGCTATTGATAGGTCAAAGGATATGCATGTTTTTTTAGCCCTTTGGACATAGTTCCAAATTGCTCTACAGAATGGTTGAACCAGTTCACAACACCACCAACAATGCATTAATGCCCCATTTTTCTCACATTCTTTCCACCGTCTGTCACTTTCCTTTTTTGTCCTATTAGCTAATCTGATAGGTGTGAGGTAGTATCTCAGAATTGTTTTAATTTGCATTTCTCCAATCAATAGAACAAAAAAGCATTTTTTCACATGGGCATAGATAGCTTTGATTACTTCATCTGAAAACTATTCATGTCTTTTGATCGCTTATCAGTTGGGGAATGGCTCTTACTTTTATAAATTTGACTCAGTTTTCTGTGTTTGAGAAATAAAGCCTTTATCAGAGAAACTTGCTTCAAATTTTTTTTCACATTTACTATTACTATGTTTCCCTCCATTCTGTCCCCATCCCCTGTTTATTCTATACTCTCTCTCCTTTCACCCTGTCCCTCCTCAAAAATGTTTTGCTGCTATGACCTCCCCCAATTCTTCCCTCCTTTCTACCACCCCCCCTTCTCTATCCACTTCTCTTCCTACTTTCCTGTAGGGCAAGATAGATTTCTGTACCCAATTTGAGTGTGTATGTTATTCCCTCTTTGAGTCAATTCTGGTGAGAGTAAAGAGTAAAGTTCACTCACTCCCTGTTATGTCTCCCCTCTTCCCCTCTACTGTAAAAGGTTTTTTTTTTGCCTCTTTAATGTGAGATAATTTACCACTTTCTAGCTCTCCCTTTCCCTTTTTCCCAGTACATTCCCCTCTCACCCCTTAATTTTAATTTTTTAAGATATTATCTCTTTATATTCAATTCACACCTGTGCCCTCTGTCTATATATACTCCTTCTAACTGCCCTAATATTGAGAAAGTTCTTATTAGTTACAAGAATCATCTTACCATGCAGGGATGTAAACAGTTTAACCTTATTAAGTTCCTTTCCTGTTTACCTTTTTTATGCTTCTCTTGAGTCTTATATTTGAAAGTCAAATTTTCTATTCAGCTCTGGTTTTTTCATCAAACATGCTTAAAAGTCCTCTGTTTCATTGAATGTTTATATTTTCCCCAGAAGGATCATGCTCAGTTTTGCTGGGTAGATGATTCTTGGTGGTAATCCTAGCTCCTTTGCCCTCTGAAATGTCATATTCCAAGCCCTCTGGTTTTTTAATGTAGAAGCTGCTAATCTTGTGTTATCCTGACTGTGGCTCCAAAATACTTGAACTGTTTCTTTCCGGTTGCTTGCTATATTTTCTCCTTGACCTGAGAGCTCTGGAATTTGGCTATAATATTACTGGTGGTTTTCATTTTGTTTGTTTTGTTTTTTTTTTGGGGGGGGGACTAGGCAATGGGGTTAAGTGACTTGCCCAAGGTCACACAGCTAGTTAAGTGTTATGTGTCTGAGGCCAGATTTGAACTCAGGTCCTCCTGAATTCAGGGCCGGTGCTCTATCCACTGCGCCACCTAGCTGCCCCATGGTTTTCATTTTGGAAACTCTTTCAAGAGATGATCAGTGGATTCTTTCAGTTTCTGTTTTACTCTCTGGTTCTAGAATATCAGGGCAGTTTTCCTTGATAATTTCTTGAAAGATGATGTCTAGGCTGTTTTATGAACATGGCTTTTAGGCAGTCCAATCATTTTAAAACTATCTCCTGGATCTATATTCTAAGTCAGCTGTTTTTCCAATGAGCCATTTCTCATTGTCTTCTAGTTTTCATTCTTTTAGTTTTGCCTTATTGTTTCTTGATTTCTTATCAAGTCATAAGCTTCCATTTGCTCAATTCTATTTTTTAAGGAATTATTTTCTTCAGTGAGCTTTTGTATCTCCTTTTCCATTTGGCCAATTCTGCTTTTTAAGGCATTCTCGTCCTCACTGGCTTTTTTGTACCTCTTTTGTCATTTGATCAAGCCGGTTTTTTAAAGTGTTGTTTTCTTCAGTATTTTTTGTGGCTCCTTTTACCAAGCTGTTCACTCATTTTTCATAATTTTCTTTCATCACTATTATTTCTCTTCCCATTTTTCCTCTACCTCTCTTACTTGATTTTAAAAATCATTTTTGAACTCTTCCATGGCCTGAGACCAATTCATATTTTTCTTGGAAGCTTTGAATGTTGGAGCTTTGACTTTGTTATCTTCTTCTGAGTGTATGTTTTGATCTTCTTGTCACCGTAGTAACTTTCTATGGTCAGATTTTTTTTTTCTGTTGTTCATTTTTCCAACCTATTTCTTGACCTTTAACTTTTTGTTAAAGTAGGGCTCTGCTTTTAGGGTAGAGGGTACACTGTCCCAAGCCTCAAAGGTTTTTTGCAGCTGTTTTCAAAGATATTTTTTAGGGACCTGTAAGTTTCCAGTTTTTCCAAGGTGGTATGATCTAAGGATAGGGGTTTACTTTCCTGGTTTATTCTCTGGTCTGTTAGCAACCACAAGCCCACATTTTTTGCCCTGGAACTGTGATGAGGGTCCCTGCTCTACTGCGGCCAATAAGACCTGGTGTGCTAGTGCTCCTCCTTGTCTTAGGACTGCCACTCAGGACTGCAACTTAGATCTGAGTATAGGCAAAGCAACAGAGTCCTACCTCAGTGCTGGCAAAGAGACTCCTATAATCTCCTTCTGACCAGTTGTTCAACCCCCTTACTGTCTGTGGGTTGAGAGCTCTGGAAGCAGCCTTTGCCACTGCTGACTTAGTCATAACCAAGGCTTACTCCTGGTTTGCTGGGGCCAGGCCTACACTGGCATGCCCTGCACTGGACTGTGCTTCATTCTCATGGAGATGTGATGGACCTTTCCTGCTGACCTTCTAAATTGTCTTTGGCTGGAAAATTATTTCACCTGTCCTTTTGTGAGTTCTGTTGCTCTAGGAATTGTTTTATGGCATTATTTAAAGGTGTTCACAAGGGTTTGGGGGAGTGCTTAGGTGAGTCACTGCCTTTTCCCCACCATCTTTGCCCCACCCTTCTCAGTTTCTCTTGCAGTAATGGTTAGGACACTTGATTCCTCCACAACTACAGAACTAATTCTATTTTCCAATATTGCTTGCCCAACTGACTCATCACAGACTCAGTCTGCCAGTGTGGCCAGTTAGCTTAGCCCTCCATCTCCTGATACCCTCCAGTTGGGTTCTGACATGAACATGATAAAAGAGTGAGTCCAAAGCATTCCCAGAAACTTGTATCAATAATTACTGTTAGAGCTGAGTGGAACTCAAGAGGTCAATCATCCTCCTGTTGCCAAGCAGTAATGCACCAAAGCTATCTCAGGTGGATTCCTATTCATTCACTTTTTCAAAGACTTCCCCTCCAGGTAAGGAAACTGCAATCCCCATTGGAGAGTTCATTGTTAGTAATTCTTGCTTCTGTTTAAAATAGATTGGTCATGTAAGTCAAGTCTTTATATGAAGTTAGGATTAGGGGATGGGGATGGAAGTTTTCAATTCCTAATGGAGAAGTAGAGTTTCTTATCATCCACTTCCTTTTATTAATACTTCATATATATGAAGATAATTATTAAATGCCTTTTTCCTCCCCTCCACTTTCCCTATTCCTTACAGAGGTAAGAGAGTAGATTTACCTTTTTGATAAGCTGCAAATTTTTTTGCCCAATTGACTCCCCATTGAGAATTTAAACACCTATAACTATACCCTTGGGCTTGGTTTTTAGAAAGGTGAGAAGAGACAGGGACATAGACTGTAAAGAGTTGGAACGAGAGACAGGAAAGGGAAGTTGGGTACACACAACTCAGTTCACTCCAGAGATATCTGCTAGGTGTGTGGTCTCTGTAGGAAATGATGTGTTCCAGTTGGCCACTCTACCCAAGTGAGAGGAGTTGAAGGAACTCTCAGATTAAGTAGGTATCCCTGAACCAAACATGACTGAAAAGAGGAAGCAACAAAGGATAGATCTTTGGGGTGGAGGAGTAAAACCAGATCTTTGCCTTTCATTGGCATTATGATTTGTGTGGACTATGTAGGTCTCAAAGGAAGGTAGCACCAGCTGTGGGGGAGAGTTTACTAATTTAATTCTTTACTTAGGGGAGCTTCAACAATAGGGTGATACTAGAAATTGAGAGGAATATTTAGGCCCCTAGGAAATGGGACTCACAAGATGGATGAGTTACTTGACTCTCTAGCAAGCTCAAATTCTTCCTTTTGCTGTGGTGGAGGCACCTGTTCAGGATTGCATGATAATTCAGGAGAAAGGTTTTTGTATCTAAGCAGACAAGGCTCACCAGAAAGGTAGATTGTTTGCTTCTCTAGTAGCCAGAAGATCTTTCTTCTTTCAGGGAAGCTCTACTCAGGGCAGTATTATACTTCTGAGATGCCATACTGACATTCCATGCTGAGATCCCTGGACTCACCAGAGAGGGAAAGAGTGTGGTCTCTATTGTTTATGGGCTCAGACTTAAGTATGTTGTGTTTTGCTCCTGAATCCAAAGCTTTGTTAGCTTAAATGCTTATGTGGAAGCAAAAAGCTTTTGCCTTTTTTTTTTAGTAGAGAAACCAGTAAAGATAAATTTTGATGTTCCCAGAAAAAGCCATGGGTGGTAGCATGAAACAAAGAGAAACTGTGCAAGGAGCCCCCAAGGTTAAACCTGATCCCTATAAATTTACAATTTTGGTTATAAGCCGCAGGTTGCACAATAAAAATGGAAAGGGTTGCCTTTTGAGGTGGTGGGTTCTCCATCCAAGTAAAGACTTGGGATCTTTAAGGAAAGGCTGAATGGTAACTTTTCAGGTATGTTGTAGAGAAGATCTTGTTTTTAAGTAAAAATTGGATTAGAAAACCTCTGTTAGGTACCTTCAAGTAGAAAATTATGCTAAGTCTCCTAGACTCTCTCTATTGTTGGGACATTAAATGTATGGGAAATGATCATCAAGAATGCCAGTGAACTTGATGTGCAGTGGAGGCCAAACACAAGTAGAAATCTAAATATAATCTCCCCCTCCTGCACAGCCCCACCCCCATCCCACATACTCATGTAATTGCTTAAAATGCTATGGGGCTTTTGGTGACAAAGGGCTGATTAGAGGAAATGATGCTCTGTGACAATATTGAACAATCAGGCCCTATGGCACCTATCCACTTTGGACTAGAAAAATGCAAACAATGGAAATGTCAGGTGTATAGCAGAATGTGCATTTACATTTAGATAATCTAATCCAGGGCAGAGAAACTTGCTGCTTCTGACTGGAAGAGCAATTAGACTTAAAGTAGCAGGTGTCTACTAGGGAGATCAAGCTGAAATGGCAATGGCTGTCAAGGTGAATTGTTCAGAAGAATCTGATGGAGTATAATTGCTTCCTATTTTACCCAAAAGGGTATTTCCAAATTGCTGACTTGGCACCTATCTCCTCTTTGTTGAAACTTTTCAGTGATTCTCACTTTTCAAGCTGTGCACAGTTCCCTGGAAAGTTTGTACCCTATTGACTTTCATTAGGCATTATTCTCAGGCACAAGAATGTAGAGACTTATCCAGTACTTACCACTATAGTAACTCCAAAACCATAGACTCTTAGAATGGTAAGAGGTTTTAGAGACAAGCTAGTTCAACACTCTAGTTTCACAGAAGAGGAAAGAGAAGCCTGAAAATGGGAAGTGACTTGCTCAAGATCACCCAGTGATGTAAGTCTCAACATTAAGGCCAGAACCTTGGGGAATTAAGGCAAGAATTCTGTGATAGAACTCAGGAAATCTGGGTCTCTATTTAGTAGTGAAAGAAGGAAAAATAACCAAGGAAGAAGGAAGGGGTTGATACAAGGGAGAAGGGGTGGTGATAAAGAAAGTACTTTTGGGGGAGAAGTAATAGAGGAGAGATTCTTAACTTTTTTTTAATGACATTGAAGGACCCTTTTGGTAGTCTGATGAAGCTGATGGATCTCTTCATAGAATATTTAAAAAAAAATTAATCATAGAAGGAAATTATAAATTTATTTAGAGGTTAGTGAAAATAATGATGTATTTTTTTTCTTACCTAGGTTCACAGATCCCTTGAAATCTATCCATGGATAGCTTGAGGGTAGGAAGTAGGGTCTGTGGACACATGAAAAAGTCTTGCAATAGAAGATAGAATAAAAAACTCAGTTTGAGTGGTTATTTGGGGTAAGCAGCAGTGTAACGTATTTCCCTGAGACAGATGGGGATGAAGCTAGACTGAATGAAGCTACAGAGAAATACCGAGAATGTAAGTAGGGTATAACTTGATAAATGTATATGGGGAAAGATGATCTTGAGGTGGATATACTGTACTCTAGGCAACTCAGTACTGAGATGACTAAAATAAAATTATTTTCATTCCTGCCCCCAAAGTTCTACCCCTTCTGCAAGTTTCCATTTTTAAAAAAAAATTTATCTTTAAAACTTTTTTTTTAAATTTTGAGTTCCAAATTCTCTCTCTCTTTCCCTGCAGCCCTTTACCAACCCATTGAGAAGGCAAGCAATATATCAATTAGATGTTTCATATTTTCTTCTATTTTTAATTCTTTGGACTTTGTTATATTGTTTTTTAGTGTCTCATAGAGTCATTAGTTTGCACTTGCCCAATTTTAATTTTTAAGGCATAACCTTCTTCAGTGAGCTTTTGTACCTTTTTCCATTTGATCAATTCTGCTTTTTAAGGTGTTATTTTCTTCATTTTTTTTTTTTGGTGCATATGTCTTTTACAAAGCTGTTAATTCTCTTTGCATAATTTTCTTGGGTCGCTCCCATTTTTTCTAATTTTTTTCTCTACATCTTTTATCTCTTTCTTTAACTTTTCCAGAAATTCTTCTTGGGATTGTGTCTAATTTTGACTTTTTTCCTTTGAGGCTTTGCTGGTAGCTGTTTTCACATTGTTGCCAACCTCTTAGTTCTGTCTGGTTCTTCCCTGCCACCATAGTAGTTTTTTAGGGTCAAATTCTTTTTGTTGTTGTGGTTTGCTCATTTTTCCAGCCTCTTTCTTGTTGTTGAACTTTAAGTTAAAGTTGGTTCTGCTCACCTTAGGTTAGGGAAGCACTGTCCCAAGCTTCAGGCTTTTTCATGCTATTTTCAGAGCTAGTTCTGGGGGTCTGAAAGTTTTCTGTGCTTCCAAGATCAAATGATGGGTTCTTTATCCAGGCAGGGCCCCTGCTCCTCTGCTCCCTGGCAGCACAACTGCTAATGTTCCTCTTGGACCTGGAACTGTGACCAGTTCCCCTGTTCTCCAGGAGCCATAAGCACTAGTGCTCCTCTCTGCCTTGGAAATGTGAAAAGGGGCTCTGCTTCCTTACGACTGACTGTAAGTGATCCTCTCTCCCTGAAACAGTTACTCAGATCTGCTTCCAGGTCCTGTACCTAGTGCCAGCAAAGGGTCCTCTGTAATCTTTATATGACTGGTTGTTCAACCCACTTACTGTCTCTGGGCTGAGAGTTCCAGAAGCCACTGCTGCTGCTGGCTGTTGCCATCACCTCCAAGGCCCAGAGCTGGCATTGCAGACGCATTTGCTCCAAGCCAGTACCCACCTCACTGTGACAGACCTCTCCTGCTGACCTTCTAAGTTGTCTTAGGCCAGAAAAAAATGCCTCACTCCAACCTTGGCTCTGGTGCTCCAGAATTTAATTTGAGGAGTTATTTTCAAGTTGTTTGGAGGGGAATATTGGGAGAGTTAGGCTTGGTCGCTGCCATTCCTCGTCATCAGTCAGACCTCTGACTCCAAATTGTGTATTCTTTCCATGCCACTTCAATACCCATTCAATTCCATTTTCCATTGTCCAAGAAAGCTAAGTATTTTTCTGCTTCTCCAGGAAAATGTATACTTATTTCCAGTTCTTTGCTACCACAAATCTGTGACCCCACAATTGTTCCCTCACCCTTTCTGACACCTGCACAAAACCTTAACAAGGGACAGGAGGAGGAGTGCAGGTTCCAAGATTTGGCATATACATTGCATCCTGGTGCCTAGGACAGAGAATTCCTTTCCCAGAGATAGAATGAACTTACCTAGGAAAGTGAGATAAATAATATAGCTCAAAACTGAGTCTGGACATAGTTTTCTCTATAGGTCACCATGCATTGGGTAGTTTAAAGAATCCATAAGGGCTGCCTCCAGCCTGTTCCTTCCTTAAATATCCTTCCCTAACACAGCCTTGGCCAAGACAGAAAGCCCCCCAAGTCCATCCCAATTGCTTGGTCCCACTTATTATCCTTCTGCTTTCATACCCTGTTACTCTGTGCTGGTAACTGCCCAGCTTGCTCACCAAAAAAAAAAAATAAAAAATAAATGTAAAAAAGCAGTGTAGTATAGGAGGAATAGCACAAGGCAGAGTTAGGGAGACTTAGGTTTGAATTATACTTTGGACACTTAGTCTTTACGTGACCATTGGCAAGTGCCTTAGCCTCCCCATCCTTCAGTTTCATCACCTATAAAATGCAGGTAATATCTAAGGTGTTATCTCGAAGGGTGGCTGTGAGAATCAAATGAAATTATGCATGTAAATCACTTTGCAAACCATAAAGCACAATATAAAAGTTTGTGGTCATGAATGAAGGTGACCTAAAGCAACAGGAAGTCCAGTCTTTTCATTTAGGTAAAGGTTTGACTCCCTCCCCTGCTGTTCCCACAAAGGCTGTCATCTCTAGGCATTTCAAGAAGGAAGGCCTGACAATTGGGTTTAGGTTTTCTTTTGTGGCATATCTTTCATGTGCCAACTGCTTCTTTGTTTTTCATTTGTTACGGGCCCCAGAGAAAGATGGGATTTGGAAGAGAATTAGTCTCATTTGCTTACCATAAAGGCAAGGATGAAGAGAAGCTTCTGCTTCCTCATCTGTGAAATGGGGATAATAATACCTATTCTAACTAGCTCACCAGGGAAATATGAGAATCAAATGGGCTTTATGAGCTTCAGGGGAACAGAAGAATTTCAGGGTCCTTCTGTATAATTCCTCTAATGACAACAATTTCATTGTTCTCTTTTGTAAGATGTTGCCTGGAGAAGGAATTAGCCTCTCCCATAGAAAACGGCAACAAAATAATGGTTATGCTATAGACTTTTAAACTGAGTTGCCAAGTTACAGATTCCTTCTAATGGTGCCTTAGAGATCTCTTTTCCCCTTAATCTTTCCCCTCCTTCCTCCCTGTTCCTTGTCTCAGTGAGCAGGTTGTCGGTGGATTCTAAAATCATAAACACTGTTCATGGTAGAGTACAACATTGATGATATCCTTACTGTTTGGCAAGGCTAGCAAAATTATCCCCTCTGGAACTCCATCTTGCTGCCTTCTGTTTATGTAAATATCAGCCAGTCTTCAATGTCCAGGTTAAATCTACCTTCTGAGAAAATTTCTTCAACCACACTCTTTCTTTTGACCTCAAAAATCTAGGTTCATACCCAAGATCTGGCATTTAATAACTAAATCACCTAGGTTGAAGCAAAATTGTTTTAAAATTCAATACTTCTATATTTCAGTAGAAACAAGATAGAAGATCATAATAATTGGGGACAGGCTTCAAATTCTACCAGCCCATGTCCAAAAATTGTTGTTCAGGAAATTTTTTCCTGAAAAGAAAAGCTAGTTGAAAAGGAGGAGGATCAACAGATGAAAAGGATGTCATCAAGAGTATAGACTAGAAAAAAAAACGTAAGCGGAAAACCAGGGAAATTTTATTAAAAAGGAAAAATAAAGGAAATATGCAAAGAGGGTTACAAAATAAATAGGGACCTTTCTTTCTATCTTTGACCTCCTTTAAATACTGGAGTCTCCAAAGTCTTAGTGTAGTTTTAAGCTGTAATAACTTAATTTAATAAGCTTTAATTGCTTAAAACTAAGCAATTTAGGCACACCCTCCACTCATCTGTACCTTGTATATACTCAGCAGTATGATCTCTGGGTCAAAGGCTAGGGACAATTTAGTCTTATTTTAAAAAAAAATTCCATATTGTTTTCCAAAATGGTTGGACCAATTTATAGCTCCAATCACAGGGTAGCAGTGTGATTTGTCTTCTCACACCCTGGTCCCTTTCCCCTCTCTCCCTCCCCCTACATTAACCATCCAATATCTTTTAGGGAAAGACTTTGGGAACAAATTGGCCAAGGTTATGGGAATGAAAGTGAATAAAATATGACTACTTAGGAAGAGTGTTTAAGTACTATGTAAAAGGAAGCAAGAAAGAAGAACAAGTTGCATGATCTTGAGCATACAGTCTCTCTCAGCTAAAGACATGCTGAAGCATATAAATGCATACAAAACTCAAGGTAGGATTACCTGGCAGGGTAAAATATACCAAATTGGAAAAGAAGAGGGAGAAATGCCAAAGAGAAAGAATAGTAATCTGAGTTTATTGTATTCTTAAGAGATTGAGATGTGATTAATTATTGAAGTTCTTTGTTGTTGTTTTTGTGATGGAAAAAGAACTGTGAATATTTATGTATTATAAGTACCCTTTATAATAATAGAAAAAATTCTCTATGAAATCAAATGAAATAATGCATGTAAAGAGACTCTGAAAAAGACAGAGCATTATACAAATGGAAGGTATCATTACCCCATTATCCAGATGTAGACTAGCTTATGTGTGCCACTTGAGCTAGGGGAATCTTTATAAATAAATGGGAGAAAGGTAGAAAATGTCATCCCATTTAGGGTGCAGCACAAACCTATGAATCTAAAAGCACATAATGGGTATACGTAGGACCAGTTTACTTGAAAACTGAAGTGCCCTCTCTTTATCTTTAAATTCACTTTACTTCTGTATCAAACGAAACCCATGTGGTGTAGAAAATTAAAGTAGCTGCATTTTCTTTTCTTGGCACAGAGAACCTTTTATTTGCCTCTAACCCTTTCCATTTTTCATGACAATCACTACGTGTTCTTCTTTAAAACACAAACAAGTCAATGTAAGAATGGCTGGCGGGCTGAAATGATTATGGGATAATTTGTGTTTGCTAGACCAAACAAAATCAATCACTATTGTTTAGGGACCAGCAGCATTAAATGACTGAGAGAGGATATTTTTGGACTTTAACAAAATAGGTTTTTCAAGCACAGATAAGAGAGCATACTATCTAATACCCTTAGGTATGGTTGGTAATTTTCAAATTTGCACAAAAAATATGAACCATGCACATGGAAACTCATTTCCATTGCTTTCATATAAACTAAAAAGCCACCTGATGCTTTTGCAATGATCACTTTAGCAAGATGTTCCTATTGGGTGAAAAAGTATAATGAATCCATATGTAAAGCTTGAAATAACCTTTTCTGTGGATGTAATTTGAGGAAAAGAAGAAACATGGCTTAACAATGAAATGGAACTCAGAACAAAATTGATGAAAATGAATTTTTCAGTGTCTTTATGCATTTTGCTTCTTAGTGGAATCTATACAGTCCTTGGAAAGTGCTCTGAGGGGAGCTAGATCTGCTTTGTCTAACTATGTGCTCTGCCGGGTAGTTATTATGGAAATATAGTGCATTACACACAGTAGGCTCTTCAGCATTTGTTGAGTTGAACTGAAGTAGCTGACATTTCACAGAATCATAGCGCTTAGTGTCTGACCTGAAGCCCTGATCAATTAATCAACAAATGTTTATTAAGTGCTTACTTTGTGCCAGACATTAGTCTAAGTGATGGAGTAACAAAGACAAAAAAAAAATGGAACAATCTTTGCCTTCAAAGACTTTATATTATATTGGGCAACATGGACGTACGTAACTATATAATTACAGAGAAAAGACACTAGTAGCCTGGGAACTAGGAAAAGTTTCGCGTAGAAGGTTGTATATAAGCTGAGCTTTGAAGAAAACTAGGGAATGTAAGAGGAGAGGGTGAGGAATGATTATACAGTTTAGGCCTGGGGGACAGTCAGCAGGAGGCACAGTGACAGGAGGCAGTGTCATCGAGGAACAGGAAGGATAGTTTGTCTGAATTGTAGAGTGCAGGGACATGGATAATGTATAAGACTGGAAAAATAGGTTGAAGCCAGGTTGTGAAAGGCTTTAAGTACCAAACAGAGGAGTATGCATTTGATTCTAGTTGCAATAGGGAGCTATTGAAATTTATTGAGTACCAGAGTAACTTCATCAGACAGGAAAATCAATTTGGCAGCTGTGTGGAGGATGGATTGCAAAGGGGAAAGACTTGAAGTAGAGAGAACAATTAAGCAGCTATTGAAACAGTCCAGGTGAGAGGTAATGAGGGCCTGGACTATCATGGTTATGATGGGGTAAGCTCAAGCAGAGATCTCCCCCTCCCCTTACCCCAAAGGGAATCTGGATCCCATTTGTCTACAGACCCAAGCTCCTCATCTCCCTTTGGAAGCCTTAGCCTTCACCTTTTGACCTTACTAAGATGCCTTCCAGCTCCCTCCATTACAGGCCCCATAAAACACTTAAACTACTCCCCTTATCTCCCTTTGAGGGATGCCTTCCTGTTCCCCCCATTAGCTATTCCCATTGTCTATTCAATCTCTCAGACCTCCCCAATTAGAATCCTTACCTAGACCCTTTTCCCAGCCCCATCCTCTGGCCACCCAAAGTGACTTTATTGTATTTAAGACCCACCCTGGCCCCATTCAGAGCTGAGAATCTCTCATGCCCCAAAGGCTGAGCTTTTCTCATGCCTTCATCCTTACTGGTTACCTGACCTAAGCAATTTATCACTAATAAACCTTTCTTCTGGCTTGAAGAAGATTTCAGTTGAATTCATTCAGGCAGTGCCTGGTACTGTGATTTTGGGGTTGCAGCACCCCAAAAGTCCTAGACCTCTTCAGTTGCAGTGTGAAGAGAAAGAAAGAGATAGATGAGAGAGATCTAAGGGAAAGAATCAATGAGATGTAGCAACTCATTGGATATGTGGAGTTAGGGAGAATGAGGTTTCCAACGTGTATGACCAGAACAGAAATAAGGAAGTTCTAATAAAGTCTGAGGGAAAATTCCCACCTAAAGAATGATAAAGAAGGTACAGATATAAACCAAAGACAGGGCCTATTTAGGAATTGGGGATTCTTAGGATCATCCAATAGACTGAGATACAAGTAAGAAGTAAGATACTAGAGTGGGAATTTTCAACTAGGGAGACTTGCATTTAATTAGCAATCAAGCTACCAGGAAGTGAAATGACCCTTTGGCTAATGAAATCGGCTTCCACAAAACTTTGGTCACTTCCATTAGTAGGACTTATTATCCACTTTTACCTTGCTCTGCTGTGTTGGTAAGGTTTCAGATCCACTGTGACCCCTCTGGATATAGCCACTGCTAATGTTGAGGTCAGAGTTGGGAGAGTGGGTCACATGTGAATGAATTCACTTATACCCTCTCTGTTGCCCTTAGTGATAAGTTCAGGGTGGACCCCAAGAATGTTAGGGTACGTTGGACAAGTAAACACATCGACTGCACCATTTCTTAGGAGGGAGACACAGGAGGGCTTCTAGCACCTCTTTCACTAGTAGGTTCGTTTTTGATCTGGTCAGACAGGAAGACAGGAATAGAATCATAAGAAGGAATTAAATAAACTTACTTTATTCTAGTCTAGTATTCTCAATGGGAGTTTGCTGATAATGGGAGCTCCAACTCCTACAGCATTCCCTAACAACCCTTCTTGCAGGGGCTGGCATGGTGTGGAGGGGCTACCCCTTGTCTTGATGGGGTCAATCCAGACCAGCACAACTTGTGCACTCCCGTAAATCCCCTCAAGCCTCAATGGGGGGCAGTTGAGGCAAATTCACAGATTCCCCCACCAAAGCCTTGATGGGGGACAATCAAGGCACACATAGCATTCAGCTTGCATATTCACCCCGATGGGGGTCCCTAGTCACTGACCACAGCCAACTTGCTTTACAGGGCAATAGACAAAGAAGGCACATTGCCAGCAATAGCCTCACAATTTTATATCACTTATTCCCTATATCTATTGTGCAAGCATGGTAGAAATTGTTTTGAACCATGATCGTGAGAACTCATATTTAACACCTGGAAAGTAGAGACTGTTATGGCTATGGATTCTGGAAAGAAAACTCTAAGAAAGAATAACAAAAAGTCCACTTTGCACAAATTAAAATTCACCTTATTTACAGGGTA
This sequence comes from Phascolarctos cinereus, assembly GCF_003287225.1. Lineage (NCBI taxonomy): Eukaryota > Metazoa > Chordata > Mammalia > Diprotodontia > Phascolarctidae > Phascolarctos > Phascolarctos cinereus. The sequence goes on from NW_027556098.1 coordinate 148,476,383, forward strand.
CTACCTGAAATGATGAGGAATAGATGTGTAGGTCCTAGTATCCTGAAAGAATTCACTTGGACAGTCTCCAAGTTAAAGAAAGGCATTTATTGGGGTGGGATGCACCCAATTGAACCTGCTCTCTGTGAGACAGAGCCCCAGTGGGCTCTACTCCATGTGGGAGGCAGAGCATAGGCCACAGGCCCTACTCCCCTAAGGGAGCAGAAGCAGCCCCTGTTTCCCCTAGGAGGCAAAGACAGTCAGCTAGGTCAAAGGTATAGTTTAAATACAATTCTGTGGAATAGTGGGAAGGAGACAAGATAATGGGAGGAGCAAGCATGGCTCCAAAATGCCTGGGATATCAGGTAGTCAGGAGGTGATAAGCAAAGAGAACAAGAAAAGGGAAGGGAAGAATTGTTCTGGAATTGAGGGTGCTTTGTGAAAGCACACAGGTAAGTCCACAGTGGGGGCTTCAATACAGAGTTTTCTTTGATCACTTTTCTGGTTAGTCACATCCTGCATCTTGTCTCCTATCTTAGCTCCTGCTTGCTCCATCTGCCTCAAACACTCTTTTCTACCTCATCAGTAAGTCTATGGATTAAAGCAGAAAGTACTTTAGAGATCAAATAGCCAATTGTCTCATTTTAACATTAAGGTATTGAGGTCCAGAGAGGTGGAGTAATTTGCATAATGTCACACAGTAAGTTAGTTAGTAGCAAAGCATTTCCTGCCTCCTTTGAAAGCACATAGGAATAGGATTTCCCCTGAAGTCAAAATGTCAGAGAACACAGTACTTTCATCGAGTCAGAGATCTGGAACTGGGAAGAACCTCAGAAGCCATGGAGTTCAAATCACCTCCTTCCCCTTCCTTTTACAAATGAAGAAACTCAGGCCAGGGGAGTTTAAGTGACTTGTCCAAGGTTATACAGATAGTAAATATCAGAGATGAGATTTTAACCCAGGGCCTCTCTCTCTCTCTCTCTCTCTCTCTCTCTCTCTCTCTCTCTCTCTCTCTCTCTCTCTCTCTCGGTAGTAATCTTCCCACTGTTCCATGCTGTTTTACTAGACTCTGGCTAATATAGGGCATTCTTTCCACCTAAGTTTAATTAGCAGTATTGACAGATAACTGTGCCTTATAGTTGTGTTTATCACAGGAACCATATGACATGCCAGAAAACCTGAGAGCCAACATAGCTATTCAAATATTTATGGTGAATTGCAATCCTTTATTATTGGAGTGTATGCCTGCCCCTGGGCAGAGACTTCATTGTGTTCTAGAAACAACAACACAGCACTGTGTTTGGCATTCATTCATTTCTCAACCCTCTGAAAGGGGTTCCTGTTTGCTGAAGCTGGTGCAGCCAACTCAGTTCATTAGCTTAGGGGGCTAGAGCTCCATGTGAATGAGGCTGGGCTCATAGGCTGGATTCTTCTGTAGAACACTTAGCTATTCATAGAAGAAAAATTCTCCTTCATGGTCGCAGACTACCTTTTTAACCCTGGCAGACTGTCTCATAAATGAATGGGTGCCTGTGACTGCTAGAGAACAAAGGAGGGATGCACCATTATAACCCATGTTGCTGGAGGGTAGACATTGATTCACTTTTGTATTGGGCTGCCTAGCACAATGTCTGGTATGAAGTTGGTGTTTAATTAATGCTGTTGATGAAATATCTTGAAAACTCATTTAAATAGCCAGCCTACATGATAACGGTTTAATTATGTCATCTTTGCGTAGGAAAGGAAGCATACAATATTCTGTTTTGTTTTTTTTTAAGTGTTCTTGATTCTATTTATTGCAAGTCTGTGGCAAAAAGGTCTGAGGGAGATTCCTTCATGTAAGACTGACCTCTGACCTCTCTTGTATTTTTGAGAAGGAAGATATGTATGGGGCAGTTGGAAAGTGCACTGGATCATAGTCAGGAAGCCCTTGTATCAAGTCTCACTTCCAACTCTTATTAGCTATGTGATCATGGGTGAAATTTAGCATCTCTGAGCCTCAGTTTCCTTGTTTGTGTAATGGTGCTAACAATATTATGTACATCCTAACTCAAAGGGTGGTTGTGAAACTCAAATGAGATATGTGTTAAGCGTTTTTCAAACTCTAAAGTACTATATTAATATCGGTGATAAAGCTGATAGAGTCTTGGATATGACCAATATAAAAACTCCTCAAATCATTAGGTGGAACAGCAGTCTAGAACTATTGAAGGTATTTGGAAGTGACTGATTGTTTTCTAGATTTATTTTCTCTTTTGTGCTTGTTCTGCTAGACTATTTTTTGAGTAAAAACTCAAAAAATAATATGACTATGTGACTGGCTAACTGGTTAACTCTGCTAACCCTGAACCTTCCCCTCTACTGAAAGGGGTCCAGATTGTGAAACGAGGGAAATAAAGTGCTAAGGTTTAGGAAAGACATTATTTCTGGAGCTTACTTCTTACTATTTGGTAAACATTGCTGTTCAGCCTTCAGAGATCTCTTGAAATCTACCCTCATCTAAGCTTCCCCCAGCTGAACAACCACCTGCCAGGGACGTTGTAAGAGGGACTTCATGATTCAGGACAGTAGTTTTTGCTGGATCAGATTATTGACTCAGAGTCAGAAGAGTCTGGAGCTAGAGCTTATCCAGTCCAGTCCCTTCATTTTACAGATGAAGTAACTGAGACTCAGAGAGTTCAAGGAACTTGTCCAAGGTCACACAGGTTTTGAGGAGCAGAATTCAGAATCTGAATTTATATGGTTCCAATATGTCTTCAAATATTTGAAGAGTTATCACTTAGGTTTATGACGTTCCTTATTCTGCCTGGTCCCAAATGTGAGAACAAAGATCAGCGAGGGGAAGTTGCAGAGGGGAAAGTTTAAGGTTGATAGAAGAAAAAAAAATTCTAAAAATTCTAAAAAAAAATTCTCTAAAAAAATTAGAGTCATCCAAAGTGGAATGGGATGCCTTGGGAAGTAATGAATTCTTATTCGCCAGGGATCTTTAAGCAGAATGACTATTTTTTGATGGGGGTGGAGGGATGAAGGGAGGAAGGGAGAAGGTGATATTCTGGTGAAGCCTAGGGATCTCTTCTCAGCATTTTTTTTAAGGCAATTGGGGTTAAGTGACTTGCCCACAGTCACACAGCTAGTAAGTGTCTAGTGTTTGGTCTGAGGCTGGATTTGAACTCAGGTCCTTCTGACTTCAGGGCTGGTGCTCTATCCACTGTGCCACCTAGCTGCCCCCCCCAGCATGTTTTTAAATGCATAAAATACATAGGATTACCAAGCAAACTGATTACATGAAATATATTTGTCCATGTCTTTCTTTTTTCTGTCTCTTATTTATAGCTAAAATTAACAGGCTCTAGGTTAAGAATTCCCTGTTTTAGACAGAAGTATTGCTCATGTAAGAGTTGGGGCTCTGAGGTCCCTTCCGACTTAGAGATTCTATAATACAAGACAATAAAACAATAATTAATGGCATATTGATGACTTTGAAGACTTGTGCATTGCTAAGGAGCATTTGGTTCACTTCAGAATGATAGATTTTTTATTAGTACCTTTTTATTTTTTATCTTAGTCTAGAATTAGTGTAGATTACCCAATCAGACCAATAGCTCACTGTATCCCCATGTACTAAGGAATATTTCTCTCCTTGTTCTATTCCTGAAGCATTTCATAATTTTGGACAGTTCTTTAATAGTAATATTAGAGATTAATTAAAATAAAGACATCAATGTACCAGTTCTCTAAATCCCTGTGATTTTTAGATCCACCCCCACTTTCTGTAGGTAAGCTAGAAACCAGGTATCTTAGTTCTTTCTCCAAGCTGCTACTGTGTCACTTGCACACTGTGGCATTACCTCCCTGATGTTATGGTCCTTTTCAAGGAAAAAGGACAAAGACAACAATTGTGATGAGCTATTAGGATGTTCATCAGCAGAATCTCACAGGGGATCAATACCCAGTTGCTGCCATTTGGAAGATGAATAAAACAGATTTATTTCCATTTTCCAATCTGTACCGTCAGAATCAGGCTTGCCATCAGTTCAATACATGAAACCTAAGCAATCTCTGAAAGTGTCTCCTGAAGGCAGGATGGCTTGGCTTGAATAAACAGGGGAGTATTAGGTACTAAGTGCCTTTTTCACCTTGTGTCCATGTTCTTCCTAAATTTCTGTCTTTTTTAGTCCCAGAACAAAGTCTGTTAGGTTTCCCAGAAGGGAAAGGCAGCTGTTGTCCACTCTCAGAGACCCTTCAAGAACAAAATAAATAGTACAAGGGTAGGGAAAATGCTTCTTCCAGTTGATCACTATCTTCTATCTCCCATGCATTGATTATGCCACCTACACAAGAGTGCCTCTGTAGCTGGGATCCAGGGAGCTTAGCTATGGACATCTGTCTCTGTTGTGGGCTCATTCTTTGAAAATTAAGAGTACATTAATGGTAAAGGTGGTATCCCCATTAACCAGAAGGGCTGATTAATCAGGATACATTCCATTTGCCACGGGGCACAATAATGTTAGCTCAGCTTTTTTTTTTTTAATGATCATTCAACAATATGTAATAATTTCTTCCTGTTTACCCAGCTCTTAAGAAGTGACAAATGAATATATGCATGATTCTTACCCTTAAAATAGCTTATAATTGACTGTAGAGCTGAATTGGACATGTAAATTCAGAATGTGCTTAAAAGAATATAGACGTAGTCAGTTTCCTATTCATCCTCTCCTTTCCCTGACCTTCTCTGTCTCACTGTTAGCTGTCTCATGGTACATCACTGCAACGCTCTCAGAAGGTGGGAGAAGGGTTTCGTATCCAGAGAGGTAAAACTGATAGACTGCTGGGTTTACTTTTTGGTGAATACATATTTTATTAAGCGCCTACAATACATCCCCTAAGGCCTGCAAATCTCTTTCTGCTACATTTTTTCAAAGGTTAAGTCTACCACACACTGGTATGTCTTCATCATCAACACAAGAAGCATTTAATAAGCATGTATTTGCATAGATGGTATCTGAGATTAAGTGAAATACACACCTGCCTCTTTCCCTCTGGGACTCCACGATTTAGGGCACTGTATTTTAGAATGGTTTCTTTTTTTTCTCTGTGAGTTCTCTGCTTTCATAACAAGTTGAGTTCATTAACATTCATGGAAATTAATTGATTTTTCTCTCTAGTTTCTGCACAGGTTGGGATTGGCTAGTAAATCACCCAATAGGCCTCATGAGTAATTTTACTCTAAACAAGATGTGTTCCTTAGTCTCCCTAGGTCTTATCTTTGCTTAATGTATGTGATATTTCTGTATTAGTGTTGTATTATGGAAAACGATAGAACATTGCCATAGTGTTATTAACGGGACCTGCAAAATCTTCCGAATTGGTTGAGTTTTTACCAGGTTTGCAGATAATTACCCTTACAAATGAAGGTGATAATAATACCTCCAGGGGCCATCACTCCAGCCTAAGCTTACTTTTACAGCACTTTCACAGCCCCCTTCCCCCTTGAAAAGCCATTTCCCTCTTGCATTCAGCTGCATATTTCAGTATAGGTAGACATTTTTGTTTTTATGCAATGAATTCTGACATACTAAAATTTATTATTTAAAAGTGAATGACAATACTTACCATTTTATATAAGTTGTCCCCACTGTGACTCTGAGGTAGGTAGGAAAAGTATTATGACCTCTATTTTATGATAAAAGTACCTGATGCTAAGAATCACTAGTCCATAGACACATAGCTAGTAAGCCTCAAAGACAGAGGACTGGAATTTGCTTCAGAGAAGTAAAACTATTGTGGGTCTATTTGCTTGAGTTTTGTTAAAGAGAAGAAGAAAAAGAAGCTGAGGGGAAGGAAGGGAGAAAGAGGAGAGAGAGGGAAAATAAGAGAAAAAAGGAGACGGGAGGGAGGAAGGAAGAGAAGAAGGGGAGCAAGATAAACAGGCAGACACACTTCCCCACCTCCTCTTGTGGAATCTTGTCCTTATAAAGGTCCTGTTCTAACTTCTGGAGTCCCCCAGAGGTCTTAGGTTATTTGAATTGTTAAGATTTAAAAAATTTTACTAAAGATATTTATTAAACCCCTATTGACAATTTGTCTTAGGCTTTATAGAAGATATGAAGTTTAGATAAACCATGACACCTGCCATCATGGAACTCACAGTCTATTTGGGCGATATGTCATTCTTATGGAATAAGTCTAATACAAAAATAATATATGACAAGTGCTTTGGATCAGAAATAGAAAAAGGTTATCATGGGGGATCCAAGGAATGAAAGGTCATTTATGACCAATGGTGGCAGTCAAAGGTGAAGAAAAGATTCCTGGAGAATGCAACATTTGAATTTTATTTTAAAGAGTGATCAGGAATTCAACAGGAAGAAAAGAATTTGAGGGTGAGGTTGGAGAGAAATGAGTATTTCAGATATAGGGAACAGCATGAAAAAAGACACAGAGGTAGGAAAGAGAACAGAATTCCATTTGGATAAAGCATGGATTCCATGGAGGACAATAGTATATGGCAAAGTTGTAAGATTAGGTTGAGGAGAAGTTATGGAGGGCCTTGAGTGATAGGGAAAGGAACCCGAATTTAAGCAACAGGGAACTGCTGAAAAATTTTGAGCAGAGGAGTGAAATCCTCTGCATTTATGCATAGTGAAGATTATTCTGGAAACAATATGGGGAATGGATTAAAGGAGGAAAAAATTCTGGAGAAGCCAGGGTGAATAAGCAAGATAAGTATCTTCAAATATTTGAAGGATTGTCAGGTGGAAGAGAGATGAGATTGTTTGACCTTAGAGACCAGAACAAGGAACAATAAGAGGAAGCTACAGAGAGCCAGATTTAAGCCTGCTGTAGGGTCCAACAAGTCTACCTAGAAGTGGAATAGGCTTCGCTAGGAAGCAGGGGGTCCCCAATCACTAAAGATTTTCAAGCTGAATGCCCACTTGTTAGAGATATTATGAAAGAGATTCTTGCTTAAAAACAGCTTAGACTGCTTAATTTCTGGGGGCCCATTCATCTCTGAGATTCTGTGACTCTGAATAGGAACAGAAGGAGACTTGTTAGGATGCTACTAAAATATTCTAGTTGGTGGATCTGGTCTCAGATATCAAGGAACCAATGAAGCTTTAGACTAAATTTATCTAATTCCATAGTTTAGAATGAAAATGAATAATTAGAACTTGTACAAACTATAATGAAAAAAAATCAAACAAACGAAAGGAAAGAAATAGCTCCACTATTATAATGAATGAAAAAGCACTCATTAAGCACTTACTATATGCCAACCACCATGCTAAGAACTGGGGATATAAATAAAAAATCATGACAGCTCAAATAAGGAAAGATATTATTTAAAGAGTAGTGGCCAGAAAAGGGTGTTTTAGTTTTGAAAGTCTTACTTCTCGAAGTCAGGAAGTCTGACTCAGTTACTTAACAGTCAAGGTCCTTCATAATCTGGCCCCAATCTAACTTTCCAGCTTTAACTCACACTCTTCCTTCATAGATTTCACAGTAAGAAGAGATACAGAACAGTTGATTGACATGACCTTACCAGTTCAAATGGTAGTATGTGATTTGGTTATAGCTCTTGAGTTGAAATTTGGGTAAACAAGAAGAGTTATGTGTATGATGGGAGGGTGAATGCCAAGAAAATGGCTGGAATGAAATATAAGATGTGATCTGTCCCTCCCTGGATAAACTCATCACTTTTAATTTCATCGTCATGCTATTAACTCAAGCTCAGATTAACAAACACCTCCCTTCTCAGCCTCCTTTCCCCTTTGATTGGAGGGTTGGAAGACAGAGTACCAAAACCTTCCCAATACCTTCCTTTATAGAGGGCAGAAAGTAGACTTTCCACAAATACCAAATATCACTCCACTCTACATCTGGTGCTCTGTCTGGTCTCAACTCCACAAAACAAGATAATTCCACACCAAGTACCCTTTGGGGTCCCTCCCTCCCATACCCTGCCTCACTAGATTTATAAGCTCCTTGAGGACAGAAACTTTCTTTTTACTACTAGTTGTATTCTCAGTGTTTAGCACAATGCTGGGCGCATAGCAGGCACTTAATGTTTATTGGATTAGATTGGTTTGCAATGGTTAGATACAGTGGGCTATACGATATACTTATCAATCAATCCCAGTGGGTCCTAGGGTTTGGAGTTCTAGATGCTGCTATTTGTCCTTTGTTTTCAAAGAGGACCATGACATCAGGAAGATGATACCATGACTTGCAAATGAATTTCATTAAGTGAGGGAGGGCTGTGCAAAGTTACCAGCCTCACTTTCTCCTCTGGAGCCATCTGGGTCCAGTGGCAAGATATAGATCAGGATGACTGTAGATAGTCCCCATTGTCTAGCTATTGCCTGGCACAGAGTTAGTGCTGCATAACTAACTGCTTTCTGATTAATGATCATCATCATAAAAGTCCACATTTAAAAAGCTTTAAAGTTTGCAAATCACTTTACACATGTTATCTCTGGACCACCATAATGTTCTAGAGTTGATTTTTGTATGGTTTTAAAAAGGTCCCTTCCCATTCTAAAATTCTGTGATTGTTGTTAAAAGTGAGGAAATAACTAAAATTCTAGACATGTTTTATTTAATCACGTCTACAATGACATTCCAAAACTAATTCCAAAGAGTTAAAATATAGATAAAATAGTGAAAACCAGTACCTTAAGTTCAGCAATTTGTGATGAAATATGCCACAAAAAAGCTTTCACTGAGGAACTTCATACCGTATTTACCTAGCAATTCTGATAGTTCTAGAGCTGAGAGGGTTGAGCCCCTGAAATCATGGATTTGGGAGATCTGATGCTATGGAAGGTGTCACAGCAGGTAGAGTGGATGGCAGAAGGATTATTGAAATGGTATGTGAAACAGCTTAGGGCCAGATAGATGGAGTGATAAGAGATATAATTAAGTTTGATCACCCCAAGAGCATTTAAAGGTAAAACTCAAACCACAACAAAAAAATGAAAAATAGGAAGAAAAAACTCAAACTGGCAAGATTGCTATAATCAACTCTGTTCTCCATTAATAACAGTGAAGCTATAATGTTTTAGCATTAATGCTTTGGTTCCTGATTTTTTGCATGAGGAAGTTGAAATGATACAAAAGAACACACAGATAGAAGAACACCTAGAACAGACCAAGCATAAATAGAAGATGGTTAAGCATCAACAGAAGATGTTTATGCTGGAAAAAACATTTTTGAGCACATTTGAAGATACATTTAGAAAACATCACAGGTAAAACTTCCCCAAAATATGAACAAAGAAATAGTAATAACTGCTGACCTACATATCCATTTTCCCATTATTAAAAAAAAATCTTACTAAGTCAATCTATATACAGGTCTCAATGGCATCCTTGAATTTTGAGAAGGGGATCTGTAGGTTTTTACATATGATATTCTTTAGAAGGCCACATCTTTTTAAAAAATAAATTTTGTTGATATCTTCTGTTTTTGCTTTGTCTAAATTTTCCCCTGTACCCTTCTCCAACCCAGAAAGTCATCCTTTCTAACAAATAATTTTTAAAAGAAAAAGAAAAAAATAAGGAAGATAAGAGAAAAATTAGCAAAACCGACAAATATATTTAAAAATATGACAAATAATGCAAAGTTCCACACCCAAGGACCACTTTCCTTCCCTCAACCCCCAACCAAACCTTGCAAAAGAATAGGAGGATAGCAGACCATGTCTTTCAAGTCACATATTTGACTGAAATGTACAGAGGATGACAAATCTGATTGTGCTTATTGTTTACTATTTTTTTTGAAAGCATTCAATTTGGTAAAGCAAAATCCAGGCTTCAAGTCTCTTGTCCAACCACGTGACCTCTTTGTATATCTTAAAAGCATCCAAGTTTCCTTGAAAGATGCAAGAATAGAAGAATTTTTGTTCTATTACCCTCTGATTATTAATATCAGACATCAAATAGGGAGATTATACTCACCAAATGTACTTCCCTCTGAAATAGAAAACACTCAGACCACATTACAATTGGAAGATGGATTTCCTAGAGAAGGTGAGGTACTCCAGATACCCATGTTTATGGATGATAATGTGCTGTACATTGCAGAGCTTCCTAAATGAAATCCACAATCACTCACTTGAGTTTTTTGTAATTATACACATGGGAAATGCTAGGAATAGAGGAAGAATGCTTATTGTCCACAACATAAGTTTTTTAGATGAATGAACACTACAGAGAGCTATTTTATTAGTAACATATGTATGTATACATATGTATTTATGTATATACACATGTGTATGTGTATATACACATATCTATGTATCTATATGCACACACATATCTATCCATCTATCTATCTATCTATCTTTCTTTTTGTCTATATCTCTGTCTGCCAATCTATTTTCAGGAAGAAGCCTGGGCTTATAAAATCTTTGTATATATATAGTTGTATATATGTGTGCGTATGTATATATGTATGTATGTATGTATGTATGTATGTATCTATCTATCTATCTATCTATCTATCTGTCTATCTATCTTTTTTTCTATGTCTCTAGCAATCTTGTTGTTGTTTGTTCTCAAAGAGGACCATGGCATCGGGAAAGCAGTGCCATGACTTGCAAGTAAATTGGATTTAAGTGAGAGGGGGTGTGCAAAGTCACCAACCTCACTTTCTCTGTCAGAGTCATCTGGGTCCAGTGGCCAGATATAAATCAGGATGACTGGAAATGGCTCAGGATGTAGCAGGAGACCTTGGTCTTTTTAAGTTAAGGTCTCTGCCTCAGTTAGAATGAGGCAATGACCATTCAGTGATTAAGGATAGGTAAGAAATGAGACAAAGAATGGCCTCTTTTGCCTAGTCAAAAAAAAAATCAATTTGGGAGAGGAAGACCTTCAGAGTTTCTGGCCAAAATAGAAGCAATTTATATTTATATTTACTCTGAGCCCATCAAGGCCCAAACAATGACCAAACAGGGGTTGGGCTGGGACCTTTTGTTGGCCAATCAATGAGAACCAGAGTGATTTGGGTTTAAGGCATGGTCCTTAAGGAGAATAAGAATAGCAACAATAGCAACAAGATATCTTGTGAGGTTTCAGTGATTCAAATTACATTCCTTTGGGCAGAGCACCAGCAGGTAAAGGTATGATACCCTATGTGAACAGAGGGAAGGGGAAGGGGAAGGGAAGGAAATGGAAAGGAGGAAAGAAAAGTAGGGAGGAGCTGTGCTGGAACTGGCCAACTGGGTCCCCAGTGGGACAACCCATGCTACTCACAAGTTTGTTGTTTGTCCTTTGTCCTCGAACCATTATAGCCATTATATATCTCCCCATTAGCCAATGGAGAACGATTACAGCCATTATGTATCTCTCCATTAGCCAATGGGCAACATTCCAATATGCTGGAATAGCAAAGGTAGTGGGCCAACTGTGTAGTAAGATCCAAGGCCAGAGCAGCCTGTGTGCTCCGCGGGTACCCGTGTAATATCAAAAGGTATAGACGAAAGCATGTTTACCTTTATCCTTACTGTTATCTTAAGAATATTTCATGTAACTCTTACTTTACTCTTGCTGACATTGCAACAGAAAGATTAAATATAGTCTTGCAACCTAAGTAGGTATATAGACATAACAGTAATGTGGTACTCCCTCATAGCTTAAAGTATATGTTCTATCAGTAAGGTACCAAATATATTTTAATACAAATGTTTTGCATAGATGACATGACTATTTACAACCAGAGGGGCTGGCTAGAAAATTCACAAGCAAACTCCTAGGGAATCTAACTTCCTGGTCCAGAGACTTGGGTAAATCCTATCTCAGAGGATTTAGCCTATAATATGTTGAGCCTTCCTGGGGTAGGGTAACTTGTCAGAGTGCACATAATGCTTAGGTACTCAGTAATTGTTCACTGAAGTAATGATGGAATGAGGAAAAATGCTGCATAATTTGGGCTCTTTCTCATTCTCAGCAGAACATTTGGAGTGTTGCCTTTGGACTTGGACTTGTTATTTCTTTAAATATACCTCCATAGTAGACTTTGTATTGCTGCAGCTCTTGGTTCTTACATTGCTCTCAGTGAAGGGTTAGCTCATTTGAGAGGTAACCTATTAAAAGGAGGAAAAAGAAGGGAAAAGCAAGAATCATGTTCTATCCACACCATTTACTACTTTCTATGGCTCTTTCAAGAATAAAATGAAAAAAAAAAGAATTGATACTGGAATTTCTCACTATTAACATAACTTATTTAGTACAAATATAGTTAAATCCTATTAGGCTGAGGTAATTACAGAGAGAGGTAGGGACTGTAAAATCCTCCTGTATTATGACTTTTATGAAGAACAAACATTTTCTATCTTTGGCAGAAATTTTCTACTGTGCCAATGCACCCCTCCCCCTTTTAAAAGCGTTTAGAGCTCACAAATCAGAAAGTCTAGGTAGAAACTCCATCTTTCCCTTCAGCATGGGTACTGAAAAGGACTCTCTGTGTGCTGGGTTTTCAATATCCCCTTGGCCAACAAGGGGACAGATGGGTTCAGCACCTATGCAATTCTAGCCTGGAGTGACAATCATTGATTGTTCTTGATGTCTTGGCCTGTATAAGCCTCCATGATTTTGGAAGAGGACTTCCAAGCTCTGTTTCACTTCAGTTTTAGGATGCCTTTGTTTCAATTTCATATGTGCCTTTGCATTCAGGGAAAGATAAGTAAATGACCAGAGATAGCACCTACTTCCAAATGCCTGTGCTCAAGAAGTATGAGTTTCACATCTGTGCCATGGGGAGACTGCTGTTCTCCTATATTCCTTCACATGCACAGAGTACCTCTTTTAGACATTTCCATTGCTTAAAGGATAAAGCTAAATGCCTCTACAAGCCACTCCAACTATCTAATCTACAGTCATCTCCTGCTATTCTCTAGCAGAAGTTATTCATTTTTGTCATGAGGTGATATAACAATACATCATATTTGGGCTTAATAACTAAATAATTTGCTCAAGTTGTACCTTTGATCTGGAATTTTCATCTATTTTTTTCTAATTACCTAAATCTTGTTTATGATCTGGTGATACCAGCCCTTTGTAGTGCTTTGCACGTGACACTCCCCCCTCCCCCCCACATTTTTCTTTGTTTTTTAAAAAAAATTTTTACTGAGGCAGTAGGGGTTAAGTGACTTGCCCAGGGTCACACAGTTAGTAAGTGTCAAGTGTCTGAGGCTGATTTTGAATGCAGGTCCTCCTGTATCCAGGGCCAGTGCTCTATCCACTGTCCCACCTAGCTGCCCAACCCTGCATTATTACTGGCTGAACCCTGCCTGGAAGGCTCCTTCTCCTCATTTCTGCCTCCTGAATTCTCACATTTCCTTCAAGTCTCATCTTCTGTAGGAACCTTTCTGGATACCCCTTAATGCTAGGGCCTTCCCTCTGCGACAACCTCTTTTTATATGTGTACCTTTTATGCTGTATAAAACTTGTTCTTATATAGTTATTTACATGTTGTCTTCTGAACTATACTGTGAGCTCTTTGAGAGCAGGAACTGTTCGTTTATTTGTTTGCTTTTCCTTTCTTCGTATTTCCAGATCATAGCATAGTGCCTGGTCCTTAATAAATGGTTGTTGACTAGACTTGACTTTAGAAATGGATGAATGAAAGGAATAAATGGAATGTACAGTCTTTCCCACATACAAGTAATGCTTAGGCTTTATCTAGTCCAATTAAACTTCTTACTATGATGATGATGATGTTTCTGTACAAACATTTGACTGACAGTTGTGAAAGGAAGGAAAAGAATAGTTTAGTAGATGGGAGAACATGCAGTGATTTGATACACATACACACACACACACACACACACACAAACACAACCTTAAACTAACACTGAAACTCAGGTTAACCCAACAGGAGGTAGAACCAGTGAGTGAATGACAGCCTGCTACTCTAATGGTCTTGACTGAGAGGACCCAGGCAGCTTAGCTAATAACCACAATGCTACCTGATGGCTAGGTTTATATGTTATCTCCCCACATATATTGTAATTTCATGGAAGGCAGGGACCATATCTTATACTTCTCTATTCTCTCCAATGCACATCCATATACATATTCGGACTTCAATACATGAAAAGAAAATGATTGAAACTGTGGCTTAGGCTTGCAAATGAATTTTTCTGTGGATGTGCCACTCAAAGCTTAGAGAGCTGAAAAGGACATTTTGATGGTGAATCATAAGGAAGGTAAGGGGTTAGCAAGAGAAGAGAGAGAGTGAGAGAGAGACAGAGAGCGAGTAGACAAACATCCTGGCTTACTCTAATATTCTACTATAGTTTCTAGACCATTCTGAAACCTGATATAAACAACTATTTTACACAATAGTTTCCCCAGGAATAGTGGGATGCTGGGCAATCCTGGGCTGTTTTCCATAATAATTTGCTATAAAATGTGATGTACAGCCCTGAAAGAAAACGAATAGAAATGATGCATTTTTGAAGCATTTTTAAATAAGTTTCAAATATCTCAATCTAAGGTCTGTGAAATGTTCTAAATTTGCATAGCAATCTCACCTGGTTTTAATATAATTTTTCTCATAAAACAAACCAACCAACCCCTTTATCATCCCTAATTCATATCCCACTGGGTCAATGCTAAGTCTCATTTCATCAAATCTATTTCACAGACTCACCTGCAGCTGTGGTACTTCTGGGCCCTGTTAGGTTGCTGTTCAAGGAGATTCTTTCAAATAAAAAAAAGCAGCACAAGCATATATTTCATTTGTAGTCTTTATAAAAATGTAAATAAAACAATAACCATTCATGCTCCACATCTTACAAATTGCAATTTTCATTGTGGTTTCACTAGTTGAAGATGGAGTTCTGTTTCTAAGTCTATTTTTCACTAGGTCATTGAAGAGAGAAAAGAATGATTCTGAAAACCAGGAAGATCTTGGATTCTTCATCTGAGATACACTGGCTAAGTAAATGAACAAGTCATTTAACTTGTCTGAGTTCTAGGCCAACTTCTAATACTGTAAACTGCAGAGAAGATGCTTGACTGCATTGGTAGAAGTAGTCTCATCACTTGAAGGTTCCCTATATTAAAGAAATCACACACCCAATCCCAATCTACATCTCTTGGGTGTCAATAGAAAAATTGAAGTAAACTACCAGTAAGGATGGAATGTGGAGTAATGTTCTTTTGAGTGGGCATAGCTTCATCGTTTCCTCCTTCTTAGCTTACTCTAGCCCATCTTTCTTTCTTTCTGACTTTTCTGGCCTTGATTCCTATAGCACTTGTAATTGATATCATACAATTTAGCATTTATATACATAGGATTTAGAGTTGGAAGGTACTTTTGGGGTTATCTAGTCGATCTTTCATCCTTTTGTTTTACATAGATGAAGAAATTGAGGGAGGAAGAAAGGGGAGAGAGAGAGAGAGAGAGAGAGAGAGAGAGAGAGAGAGAGAGAGAGAGAGAGAGAGAGAGGTCATGCAGGTAGTAATGAGAGACATTAATTGGAACTGGGTCCTTTGACTCAAAATCGGTGCTTTAAAAAAAACCTCTCTCTCTCTCTCTCTCTCTCTCTCTCTCTCTCTCTCTCTCTCTCTCTCTCTCTCTCTCTCTCTCTCTCTCTCTCTTTTGTATTGTGATTTAAGTTACGTGTGTGAATACTGGCCTACCAACTACACTATAACCTCCTTTATGGGAGGGACTGAATTTTAGATTCTTTATCTTAAATTATTACTTTCTAGCATGGTAGAGAACACATAGAGGCTCAATAAATAATTTTAATCAGTCAGCCAACAAACATTTATTAAGTAGCCACTCTGTGCCAAGTATTATGTTAGATGCTGAAGATACAAAGAAAACAATTAAATAGTTCCTACCTTTTGGGAATTGTGTATTCTCTGAACTTTCTTAAATAAATGGTTTACTTAGCTATCATGTATATGGGACCTATAATTTTAAGTTGCACCTGAAGAGATATATCTTACTTTGGGATTGATTTCCATAATGCTAAAAACTCATCATAAACTTAGAGAATAAATTTAATTCAACCTAGACTTTTCCTAGCTGAATTAGACGTGAATGTGCCTGGAACATTCCAAAATATACTTTCTAGCACATTCCCAGCCTTGTAAACAAAAATCCCACTTGGACTGTCATTGACCAACAAACTTCCTTAATAACCATCTGCCATGGAACATATTTCCTATCCCATCTGCCATGAAATGAGCACAAATGAATAAAAAAAGACAGAAAGTCATCTTCCCATAGCTTCCATCGGTAACTAGCTTAAAAGTAAAGGCAGAAAGCCCAGCAGACACGATGAATTAGTGTCAGAAAGCAGCAGGATTCAACTTCAGAATAAAAAAATAATCAATTTTCACGTATAAGTGCTGTCAGCAATGGAGTGAGATTGTGAGACTCGGAGTTAGATGCTTGAACCAAAATAACAGAGAGGTTGAATTAATGCAGTTAGTTTTAAATAATTGAAGGAGCTCTGTGATAGACTGGGCTGCTTCAGATAGAACTTAAAGGACCAGTTCTACTATGCGTGAAATTGTCTTGAGAAGCAGGTTCAGGACTGTTCCTCAAGTTCTTTAAAACTCTGCCACCCACTTTGTGGGCAGCTCCAATACTGCCTGAAGGAAGTTTCTTTGCCACATTTCTGCTGCATCATTAATAGAGTTCTGCCATTAATTGGCACAAAGTCTCATACATTGATTTTTTCCTATAGGGTAATGTTATTAATTCTAGTTTACAAGGCAATGGGACTTTTAATGGGACTTTCTTCACCAAGGGCACCAGTTCCACTTCAGCTCCACAATATTTTGATTTAGAAATTGTTTATTAAGTACTTAATCTGTGCAAAGCACTGTAACATCCAGTGAAGGTGATACAAAAATAAATGCAACACTATTGCTTGCCTTCAAGGAACTTCAGTAAAAAAGACAAATTTTTGCACTACAAGATTTCATACTTTTGTAATGTATTTTGCATATTAAGTACACAAAAGAGGTGCTTGAGAGTTCAGAGGAGGAGCAGCAATCAATTTCTTGTTGGGAAGATGAGGAAAGGATTCATAGAAGAAGTGGAATTTAAGCTAAATCTTAGAGGATGCATAGAGTTTTATCAGGTGAGGACAGGAGTGGAAAGGGCATTTCAAGCATAGGAAATGGTATGAAGAAATGCATAGAAGGCAGAAAGCACAGAGCCTATTCTAAGAACAGTGAGTAGTACAGTTTGGCTTGAGTATAGAGCATGGGAAAGGGTGTATTGTCAATAAGGCTGGAAAAGTAGATTGTTATTGGATTGTAGAAAACACTCAATATCAGCCCAAGGCCACATGTCTCTAGGTCTTCAAGTGCAGCCCTTTGACTGAATCCGAGTTGGATTCAGTGGACCTAGAGGACCTAGAGGACCTAGAAGGCCTCAAAACCACGGGTTCACCACCTCTGGCCCAAGGACTTTAGATTTTATTCAGGAGGCAGCAGGGACCCACTGAAAATTTTTGAGAAGGGGAATGTTGCAATTGGAGTAACCTGGCAGAGAAGCATAGGGTGGATTAGATGAAGGTAATAGTGGAGGT
The DNA here is from genome assembly GCF_003287225.1 of Phascolarctos cinereus. NCBI lineage: Eukaryota > Metazoa > Chordata > Mammalia > Diprotodontia > Phascolarctidae > Phascolarctos > Phascolarctos cinereus. Next base: position 148,493,926 of record NW_027556098.1, read on the forward strand.
AGCATGACCCATTAGAAGGTTATTGCAATAATTTAAGGAAGAGATAAAAACAGCTTGGACCAAAGTGGTGGCAGTGGAAACCATAAGGAGGGGATGAGTGTGGGAGACACTTCAGGGGCAGAATCTATAGGACTTGATTGCTTTTAAAGTTCAGAGGAAGAAGGAATCATTATGAATCAGGGGCAGATAGGAATCAGGTGAAGTTACATGAAGGTAAAGTAACATTGGGATTGGGCTTTGAAAGAAGGATAGTACAGATGGTGTGTGGGTGAGAGGAAAGATGGACTCAAAGAAGACACATTAGATTTCAAGACTGGTTCATGAAAGAACAGAAGTTCTATTAAAAATAGCAAAGTAGGGAGAATGAGCAGGTATTTTGGGGAAAGGAGATTAATTTGTCTTTGATATCATTATTGTCTTTGCTAACCTTCAAAGCATTTGGAATCCACTAGGACTTCTTCTTGGTATTAAAACTGGCTTGTTTCCTATAAGACATGGATCCAAATGAGATTAAAACTCTGATATATTTCATTACAATCTGGATGAATGATTATCTTATGAGGTAGGCTTATAAGGCTGTGTTTTTAAATTAATTAATCTACAAAGATGTATTGAATATTTATTATATACACAACACTATGTTAGGTACTATAGGGCATATGAAGAAGTATAAAACATGGTCTCTGTTTTCCAGGAGTTACAATGGAAGGGATAAGACATATAGTCACAGATACCTACATCGGGAACAAGCTAGAAACTCTGATTTCACTCTTTACCTTTCTCTTTCAGAGGTCTTTTAGAACCAGTATAATTTACATAACTAAACACAGCTGCCCTAGAGGAAGATGGGAGAGGCAAAAGCAACTGGAAAAGAGTGGTAATGTTATTTGGAACCCCAAAAGACCAAGTGGTATGTACTACCATGAATAGGAGACATATTACCCAGGTGCTGCAGTAGGGGTTTGTGGGAGAGTTGATCAAGTTGGTCTACCATAAAATGATCATGAGTAGAAAATAGAGATCAACCTAGGAAACAAGGGTTCTTCTAAGCACTTGGACAGATTTACTTTGTGGAGAGTGAAGCTGAAACAGAAGATCTGAAAAAAAAAAGTATGGAATTGTCTGGCCATAGAATCAGTCTTGAAAGATTTATAACAATACGAATTAGGGCCCTAGGGTAGTTACTCCATTGAACCATATGCCTGAGATTTGACATCATCTATTGTAGAATAGCTGAAAAGCAAGAATCAGTCATGAATAATGGGGGATGGTGATATAGAGCTGAGCAAAACCAGGGGTGAAATACAGGAATGTGCTGTTAGAGGCAGCTGGGTGGTGTGGTGGGTAGAGCATTGAGCCTGAAGTCAGGAAGAAGTGCTCAAATCCAGCCTCAGGCATTTGCTACCTGTGTGATCCCGAATAAGTCTCTTGATCTCTGTCTGCTTCATTTTTCTTAATTGTAAAGTGGAAATAACAACACTGCCTACCTCACAGGGTTGTTGTGAGGATTAAGAGAGATAATATATTTAAAGTATTTACTACTCTTGACTCTCTGGACTTCTTTCTTTAGTATTCCCCCACAAGGTCCCTCTACCACTTTTCAGCTGTCTTTTACCTATTTCATCCTCCATGACAAGGTAAGCTCTGGAGGGCAGGGACTGTCTTTCTTTTTTCTTGTATTTTAAGTTTTGGCACTTAGCAAAGTGCCTAGCAGATAATAAGTATTTAATAAATGCTTATTGACTTGACTGTTCCACTCTGTAGTGACCAGTAAAATCCCATGGGCATATTGAGTATCTGGACGTATTTACTGTTAATAACAATGATGACGCAGTTTCCTAAGAAAATGTTGGGATTTTTCTACTCTTCTCAGTGTGTCTTTTAGTAGAATTGAGGGTGATACAATGTTTTAAAAAGACTATTGGGTTGAAAGTTATGAGATACAGATTTGAGGCTCAAAGTTTGCTTCTGCTTAGCTGTGTGACCTTGAACAAGTCATTGAGTCTCTGGCTATGTTTCTTCATCAGCAAAATTAAGAGATTGTGTTAGAATAGCTTTAAGGTCTTTTGCTCCAGTCTGGCTTGATGAGAAGTTCTATAACACTTGTTGGGAAAAACAGATAGCAATGGTGGTGAGAAGATCTGAGATGGAATGGTGGTGTATCAAAGTGGAGCAGTGGCAACTGGAGGACAAGCTCCTACAAAAATGCAATTTAAATACAGAGCAGCAATGTGGAGGTTATTTTGTTGATGACCTTGCAATGATGCAGTTCAGGACCCTCAGAGCACTGGGGCCCCACCTAATATGCCAGAGGCTTTCCTTACATTCCCTTGGCTCCTCATGAGTATCAATGGAGTGTGTGGGTTGGATGTCATTTATAAAATTATTACTGACTCCTATTATGTGACCAACCCATATAGTTTTTCCTATTCATACATTTTTCTGAAAACATCCTTTATACAACTTCTCTATAATTCTTAGTTTATGATGTGTTATAGTCTGCTCACAGCCATTATCCAGGTCTCTTCCTGCTTGAAAATTCTTTTCAGATTAGAATTTTTTTGATGAAAAAAGGCTCCATGAAAGGAGTGGAAAATCATATTGCTCCTGAAGTTAAAAGTCAAGGTAAATATAATAATTGAATCAGAAGGACATAGAGGTGAAGGCAGTGATTGCATTTCTGGGAAGTAAAGAATATGAGAAAGCATTTTCTGCACAAAGATTGACTGTATTTGTAAATATGCATTTGCACTGTTAGCCTGTACTTTCTGATTGATTCTCATATGTATGTAATGGTCAGCTTCTGCACATGTCTACTTGATTTAGTAATGCCAGATGATAGAAGAGAATCTTCAACAAAGTCCATAGTATGCTTTCACACATTTCTTCTTCACTTTCCTTAGGATCTAGACCATATGCTGTATTTAATAACAACAATTGCTACAATTTATAGAGTATTGCAAGATTTGCAAAGTAGCTTGCAAATATTATCTAATTTTATCTGCACAACAATCCTGGGAAATAGGTACTATTATTATCCTCATTTTAAAGCTGAGGAAACTGAGGGTGAGAGCAATTAAGTGATTTGCCCAGTGTCACACAGGTGTTAAATGTGTAAGGCTGGATTTGAACTTCCCTCTTCCTGACCCAAGGTCTAGTGCTTTCTCTCCATTATGCCACAAAGCTATAGTATTGACATATATTTCCTGTTCCTTTGCCTTACGAGCCAGGAACATATTGTGTCTTGAATTCTAATCTTTCACATGTGAAAGATCTGTTTCCTCAAGTAGTTCCTGCAGTCTTTAGAAGAAAGGATTATGTCAAAACCTTCCCTCACCCTCACTTTCCCTATTAAATAAAGAGCAACACCATCCTCTCAGTATCTTGGGTTCACAATGCAGAAATCATCCTTACATAAGAATGAGGAACCGGATTTGAATCCCAGTTCTCTCCCTTTTTACCCAGTTCCTCATACTATGTACATATGTACGTACAAACTTACTTACAGATGCAGTTTTTTATATAACCTCTCAGGCGAGTCCAGGTTAGATGCAATAGACAGCTGAAGTAAACACTAGAAACTGTTACTATTTCTCTTTAATTCAGAGACAGCACTGTTCTTAGGGTCTGTGCTTTCAGACCACCCTATAATAAAGCAATCTCATTATAATGAGGTACTTTGAGTGCCTTAAAATCTAAAATCCTCCAAAATTGAATCAAATATGGACCTTCTCCCCACCCCCCGCTTTCTTCTATACAGAAACTTCAGTGGCTTCAGATGAACTTGGCTATTTAAAAATTGGAACATTTGGGCAGGTAGCAGGGGGGAGTAGTGGGGAGACTTGGTTTCTATTTTAATATAATTGCCTTTGACAGACCCACTATACCCAATGGGATGAAATTATAACCTTTTAATTTAATTGTTGTGATTATCTACTTAGCATAATGTACTTGCCTGTCATATTGGGAAGATACTGCCTGCAGTGGTGATGCAGCTGGTATTTTGGTGTGAGGGATGTGATTTAAGGTTTAAGATTTCAAATCTGTCAAGGAATAAGCCCTGGGAGCTGTTACAATGAAGGAAATTGTCCAGAGAAGGAAAGTGATGGGAAAAATGTGGGGACCAAATGCCCTGCTCCTGGGGTATCCAGGAAGGGAATATTGGTTCTGGAAGTCACTTGCCTCTGGGGAAGACTAGGAGGAGGTGACTTGGGGGTAATAGTACACAAGGGAAATCCAGAAGAAGATTTAGAGAAGTGAAACTATTCAGTAAGGACTTGATTGAGAGACTTGGTCATAAAATGGCCAAAATAGGACAGAGAAAGTATTTTGTATGGAAAATGTGGAGTGGTTTTGATGCATGGGAGAATGGGCACACACAGGGCAGGAGATGCAGAACACTAGGCTCAGTAAGTGAGTATAATGGATCAGTGGGAAAAGGAACCTCTTGAGACATTCTGTCTTTCTCATGGCTTTTTCATCAGAGATATTCATATCTTTTTTTTTTTTAAATTCAGGTATATTAGTGGGTATGAAGGACAGTCGGGACATGCATTATTAATTTATTTTCTTATCATAGGAGACATAATAATGTCCACATTATGACTTCAATTTCTATTAGTTAAGGACAAGGAGAATCAGGGCTAGGTAATATATATGGGCCCAAGACCTGAAAACCTTGCCTCTAAATGCTCTCTTGGTGCTTGCTGAGGGGACCAGTGCCTCCTTTTACATGTCCATCCTTGAAAATGTAACCTTGGTCTAATTGGCTTCAATTTTATTCATAGCACAAAGATAATTAAAGTGTGTTCAAGACTTTAGAGAGGTGACCAGAAGTTAAACCTTTAGTTAGGGCTCAATGATAAATTACTTCCATGGGCATCTGGCCTTAGATAATGTCTCTAGATAGTCTCTAGGGCTCTATAGCCTTGGTACCTTTTCTTGGTTCCTTAAGTGAGTTGGAGAAAAAAAAAATACTGTTCTCTTTTCCCAATGTGTTAGACTTTAAACTGTCACCTTTTCTTCTCCCAAGGCAGAAGGATCACAGTCTCCTGACCTTCTTCCTCCTCAGAAGTTTTCCTCATTCCAAATCTGCTCTTGAATGTTATTCTGATCCCCTTGATCCTCTGGATGTTTCTGGTTCTTTAAATCTGTTGTAACTTTGATTGCTTCATGGTCTTTATTCAGTAGTCTGTCATTTCAACAATGTGCTGTCTTCTACCCCTGAATCTTAGATGTCCTTGTGCTCTCCTTGTTCTGAACCAACAATTAATTATTTGCCAAAAAGGATCATTTTTTTTGCAGTTGGCCATTTTGTTTTGAGGGGGATGCTCTCAAGCTATTAAGCACCGCTGCGAGAAGTCGTGAAATGCTGTTCACTTTTCTACCCTTTTGGGCCAGAGTTGTGATTTCATTGGTTTAGGGAATTGCCTATGAGAAAACTTAGTCAGTTAGCATTTATTAAGCACCTACTATGTGCTAGGCATTGTGGTAAATGATGAGAACACAAAGAAAGGCAAAAAACCAAAACCACAATGAAAAAGTCCCTGCTCTTAAAAAACCCAGTCTAATGGGGGAAGACAATACGAAAACAACTATGTACAAATAAGACATATACAGGATGAATTGGGGTGGAGAATCTCAGAGGGACATTACTAAGATTAAAGAGGTCTTGGAGAGGCTTCTTGGAGAAGGTGAGACTTTAGCTGAGACCTGAAGGAAGGCAGGGAAGCTAGGAGACAGAGATGTCTTCTGGGCAGGGGAGACAGCCAGTGAAAATTGCTTAGAGCCAGGAGATACAGTGTCATGTCTGAAGAATAGCAAGGAGGCTGATATCACAGAGCACATGGAGAAGGGTAGGGTGTAAGAACACTGGAAAGGTAGGAAAGGGCCAGGTTAGGGAAGGCTTTAAAAGACAAATAAAGAAAAAAAAAGACAAATAAAGAATTTGCTGATTGAATGGGCTGGGAGAAGCAAAGATGACATAGTCAGATCTGCATTTTAGGAAGATCACTTTGACAGCTGAGTGGAGAATGGATTGGAGTGAAGGGAGACTTAAGTTAGGTAAACTAACCAGAAGGCTATTGCAATCATCCAGGCATGGGTAATGAGGGCCTGAACCAAGGTAGTTGCAGCATCAGAGAGAAGCGGAGTATATATGAAAAATGTTACAAAGATAAATTCTATCTTTGGCAACTGATTAGATATTTGATATCATATGAGAGGTAATAGATAGTGACATCACCTAGCTTGTGAGCCTGAATAACTGGGATGATGGTGATGCCCTGAAGAGTAATTTATTGTTGTTCAGTCATTTCAGTTGTGTCCAATTCTTTGTGATCACATTTGGGGTTTTATTGGCAAAGACACTAGAGTGGTTTGCTATTTCCTTCTCCAGCTCATTTTATAGGTGAAGAAACTAAGGCACACAGGTTAAGTGACTTGCCCAGGGTCACACAGCTAGTGTCTGAGGCTAGATTTGAACTCAGGTCTTCCTGACTCTAGGCCTAGCACTACATCTGCTATACCACCTAACTGCCCTCAAGAATAGGTAAGTCAGAAAAATGGGGAGGAGGAAAATAATGAGTTCAGTTCTGTATATATTGAGTTTAGCATGTCAATGAGGCATCTAGTTTGGATGTGTAGGAGGTATTTGAAGATAGGAGACTAGAGGTTAGGAAAAAGTTAAGGGCTGGACAAGTAGATCTGGGAATCATCTGTGTAGAGATGATAATTGAAACCATGGAAACTGATAAATTACCAAGTGAGACAGAACATAGTGAAAACAGAACATAGAAGAAAAGAGGGCCTAGGAGAAAGTCCTATGAGGTACCCACCATTCATAGGCATGACCTTGGTAAAGATACAGTAAGATATATGTAGCAAAAAAACCAGGAGATGGCAGTATCACAAAAATCTCTTCCTTTAAGTTGGACTTGCAGCTTAAATTATTAGAGGACTACTTGAAGGCATTGAGAGGTTACACAACTTGTCCAGGTTCACACAGCCAGTATGTATTGGAAACAAGACTTGAACCCAAATCTTCCTGGCTGCAAGGCCAGATCTCTGTCCATTTCGCCATGCTGAGAAATGATTGCAAATTCATGTACTCTATCTCAGTAAGGAGATTGGATAGTAGATTGTATACTGCACAGCAAATAATTTTGCTTATTGTACCACCTAGAAGGACTGTAATTGCTGTCTTCGAGCTCTGCCTCTGTCTCTGTGGGTCTTTGCATCTCTCTGTCTCACTCTCTCTCTCATTCTCTGTTTTGTTCACAGTTGCAGAATAGCAGCAACTCATCCTCTCCCACCAAAGCTCCCACAGCTTTGTGTTTTGTTCTTTGTGCAGCCACTTCTACACTCTGGGGGCAACTTGTGCCATCTTCAAAATGAACAATTTAGACTATATGATTTCTAATGTCCTTCTTGGCTAAAACATTTTATGATTCTAGGTATCACAAAGCACTTTGGAAAGCCAATTTATACTCAAGTGTTCTTAATGTGGTACCTACTTCTCACTCAAAAATTGCAGTATTTCCATTTTAAAACCATTTTATTTCTTTCAATTAATATTTCTTTTCTTTACCTCCTATCTTCACCTCCCCCCACCCCATCTCACAATTAAAAAAAAAAAGGCCAAAGAAGACCTTTTGAAGGCTGAGTAATATGATAACCCAAAGTGATGAATATCTCTCTAATGTTAGAATTTTAGGCAATACAGGAGTCAGTAGGGACAGGTATTTTTGGATGGGTTTTGGATGGACTTTCTCTTATTAATATCTCTCAAATCACACCAAAGTAACTGCTTGTTACTCTGGTTCATAAAGACAGACTTTTAATCATGCCTCTGTTATCTTGGGCAGTTGAAGTCTTGTGGTAAATCCATTATTTTTTAATTTGGAGGTTTTAATTCTGAAAGAGTTAGTATGTTAATTCACAAGAAGAAATTTAATTTCCCCTAAGGTAAAACATGATTCTAAATAAAATCACAACAAATTGTAGTTGCTGTTGTTTTGCAAACACCTGCTTACCTGTTCTTGTTCAGTCTCTTTTGAGAGGCAAAGAGGCAGCCCAGCACATAGAGCACTGAGGTCTATCAATCAAGAAGATCTGAGTTCAAGTCCAGTCCCAGACACTTGGCAGCTTTGTGATCTTGGATGTTTTATTTAACCTTCTTGGTGACTCAGTTTTCTCAACTCTGGGCTGAAAGCAACAAGCAAGTTGCTCGGTTTCCTTTCCTTCATCTATAAAATCTATAAAATATAGACAAAATGGGAATACTTACCTCTGAGGATTGTGGGGGAGATCAGAAAAGAGAATATATAGAAAGTGTTTTGCAGGCCTTTATATACATATAACAAATATAAAGTGTAAGGGACAAGTCTTATTCTGAAATAATCACTGGGTTTAAAAGGATTATATCAAACCTTCTCCTACCTTTGCCCTTCTCTACCATATACTCTCTAAACCTAATGGTAACAATGACCAGGTGATATAGAGAACAATTCAGTGCTGAATGAAGGAAGGGAAGGTCATTTTAAGGAGAAGTGTAACCATCAACAAAAAGTTTGGAAGTTCAGGAAAGGGCATTCCCTTTGTAAGGGGTTACTCCTAGGAAAGAGGTAGAGCTACAAGATCAACTTGATCCTTTGTTGGATTTTGTATGTCATCAATTGGAAATGAATTGATTGGCTCAGACAATTTGGGGTCAGAGTTACCACTTTGTGCTATCCTTTCAAAAGAGTCAGTTGCTAATTGTGGTCCTTTTAAAAATACAGTTATGCCTTATATGTCATGACTTTCCTCTTCAAGGTTTTGGATATATCATGGGTCAGCATAAGAAATTAAATGAGAATTTTTTGGGAGTATTGTGGAAGCCGCAGACAACGCACAAAAGCCAGCAGACAACACACAGCCTATGCAAATGCTTAACCCAAATTTTACAATAAGGTGTTGTGAACACCCCTAAAAGAAAAAAAGGAAACTCTGGCAGCTAGGTGGCACAATGGATAGAGTCCTGGGCATGGACTCAGGAAGACTCATCTTCCTGAGTCCAAAACTGGCTTCAGATACTAACTGTGACCTTGGGTAAGTCACTTAAACTTGGTTACCTCAGTTTCCTTGTCTGTAAAATGAGCTGGAGAAGGAAATGGCAAACAACTCCAGTGTCTTTGCCAAGGAAATACCAAATGTGGTCATGGAGAGTCAGACACAATTGATAAAAAAATACTGAACAAGAGGAAACTCTAAGTGAGGGGGTAAAAATGAATCAAGGGAATTTGATTTGGGAGATGCCCTTAAGATTGTATTAGAGCATGGGTTTATACCTTAGAAACTGTAGATAAGTATGGTGTTTTCACCAAACAACAACGTCCTTTCAGTTCTTCTCAGTAAAGTATGTAATGGAGAATAATGGGAAATAGGGTCAGAACAGTAGGATGGGACCAAATTATGGAAGGCCTTAAAAATTCAAGCTGAGGAAGTTGAACTTGTTATAGAAGGTAATGGGGAGCCACTTTATAGACTGAGCAGGGAAGTAATGTAAGGAAAGTCGAGTATTCTGACAAATACCATCACTCCCTTATGTTGGTTGGTAAGCATATAGAGCTTCTGGCTTTAGTAAGAAGCTTTCTCCTTTCTAGCTGAATTCTCCTTCCTATAATGATCCTTCACTTAGGGTTGCTGTTGCCCACAGCAGTAAGCTAGCAATCATAGGGCAAAAACCTTTAGAGGGAGGAAAAAACTGACTTTCAGGGGGAGGGGCTCTGCTTCTATAAGCTGCAAAAGCTCTGTGCCATTAGGTTAATTGGACACAGTGGAAAAGGGCTGGGGTAAGCAGTTTTGGTCTGATAGACATTCCACGTCTATCAGCCAGAACTGTCTGTAGAGCTGCCTTAGGCTATTCCTGGCTGAAAGTGAGTAGCATAAGCTACTGAGTGATTCATGGGCATTTAAATCTGAACCATCAACTGAGACGATTGGAATAGTAAATCACTATTGCCTCAAATGTACCACAGAGGCATGGCAATATATGGTTTATAAAAACCATCTTTCATTTCAAGAATTTCTACAGTTCTGTACAAAATACATTTCTAGCAATATCCAGATACAATTTAAATGCATCTGGTATGGATAGGCAGGGGTATAACATGCACCAGTGGTAACTTTTACTTCCCTTGTATTCAGCACCCACAGGTCAGACTCTTAGAGAATACATACTATGTTCAATTTCAATCTCCATCCATTAAAGGAGAATGGATTCAACACTGGAGCTGCATAAGCAGAGGCTGGAATGATGATGTGGCCAGTGAGGCTACAAAGGAAATTTCTATTTCAGGAAGAGTTGGACTGAGGTCTCTTCATCCTGAGATTTTATGTAAAGAAACCAGAAAAGACCAATGAAGGTCATTCAGAAGGACCCAAAGAAACATAAAGAAAATATGGAAAGCAATAGAATTTATGCTAATTAGTCCCAGTCCCTTGGAGCTCTGAAGTAGGGGTCTATGGAAAGCCCCCTTCAGCCACTTAGAAGGATCTTGACCCTTGTTCTTATAATCTATTGTGACCCAACCCATCAGTTTATAGATGAGGAAATTGAGGCCCAGAGAGGTAAAATAACAGTCCAGGGTCATGCAGGTGATAAGTGGAAGAGCTGGGATTCAAATATTGATTCTTTTATTCCAAATTTGTCATTCTTTCTATTATACGACACAACCTTTTTGCTAAGTTTTTGCTAGTTCAGAATTTCAAACTGTTACTCCCTTGAGATAATAAAAAAAATTAAATCCTTGATAGGAAATGTCATAACCCATTGATAACTGACAATCCCTTCTAGGAGTATTGGCTACCATTAACAACTCAGAGCAGAGCTGAGTAGAAGTTCCTTCACTTTTGTGTGAAATATCAGATAAAACAAAACCACTTGTGGGACCAGACCTGGGGCTTCAATTTTGTTGCTAGTTACTAAGAGTGATTCAGGGCTATTTGGTCATTTATAGTCAAGAAAAGATAAAGTTAGCCCTATAACCTTTGTGTGAGTTTTCAGTAGGTCTTAACAGTTAAGCCTAGACCAAAAACTTCGGGCATCCAGGTACCTTTTGATTAATGCACAATGAATCAAGGTCCTTGGGAGACCAATATTCGGTCTATTCTCCAGAAGACACTTTCATTTTATGAGACCAGGTGAAAGCTTTGAGAAAAATTAAAATAGATAAATTGTATCATTGGTACTGCCCCAACCACCTCATCTCTCTCCAGTTTCCCTAGTCTAAAGTTTAATACTTTGCTGGTCACCCAGAAAACCCCATTGAACAATTCATTCAGTCCTACACTCTCCAGTCAGTATCCTAAGACTAAAATGTCACTTTCCTAATTACTAAAACTTCCTGTCAGTTGGAATCTGAAAGAATAATTAAGAGCTATAAGAGTGTGGACAAATCCCTTAACCTCTCAGTGCTCTAGGCAATACTCCCAGATTATCAGCTGCCCCAGGTAGAAGTGCTGGCTTCCACTGGAAGACTAGGGAGTTTCATCATCCTATATCAGTAAAAACACAAAGCCAGGCCCTATTTCTAATTGTCACAAAGGCACCAACAATTGATACATCAATAATCTCTGATTTTCTTGGTGGAGGAATTCTAGTCACTTAATCGCAGATCTATCCCATGCACTACTCAAAATCTTCTAGAATTGTCTAAGCTTCAGAGAAACTGAATAGTTTTCTCCTTGTCACCCAGCTAGTAATATCAGAGGCGGGCTTTGAAAATCAGGTCTTTCTAATCACAGGTCCAGTTCTTTATCCACTATATCATCTTTAAAATTAAATGAAGCTTTGATTTAAATACTCAAATTAATTAATATTTCATAATGCTATATATATATGTATGTATGTATATACATACATACATATACATACATACATACATACATACATGTATATATGTATATATATATGTGTGTGTGTATATATATATATATATATATATATATATATATATATATATATATATATACATATTTGGGAAGTGAAATGGTGTAGATCTTAAGATTTGGTCCTCTCATCAGACCTGATACTAAGTGGTAACTTCAAGGGGTAAGAGTGGGAGACACAGTAGAAGAAAGAGGTGATTAGCTTCTGCAAAAAAAGACCTAAGACTTATTTTTGCATATATGGTTAGCCTATAATTTCCCCAATTCAGAATTAGCTAAGTAAATCCCCTCCTCTCTTCAAGACACATCCCTCAAGATTTATATTGCTCTTGTAACTTTCTTTAAGGCTTTCTTTAAGTTCTCTTTAAGGTAGTCCATCATATTTATTATAAACTGATTTTAGGTGCAGAAAAATTTTGGCAGTGAGAGTGGGAACAGGTTATGGGCTTACAGGGTGATTTTTCTCAGAGCTCACACACAATAAAGAGTAGTAAAACACTACATCCCTAAGGAGAACCTTAATTATCTCCCTCCTCCACTAGGGATAACTCTAGGCTCTGGGTCTCAAACCTGATGCTCTCCTAAGAAGACTCTACCCCTTGATGTCATAGAATTCTATTTCTGTTTTTTTTTTAAATTTTGATATAGTTTTATCTTTTATAGCAATGCTTCTGCATTTTAAATTTATTTATTTTTAGTTTTCAACATTCACTTCCATAAACTTTTGAGCTTTAAATTTTCTCTGCCCCCCCGCAAGATGACATGCAATCTGAGATAGGCTCTATTTATACATTCATATTAAACATATTTTCACATTAGTCATGTTGTAAAGAAGAATTAGAACCAATGGGAGGAACCACGAGAAAGAAGAAACAAAACAAAACAAAACAAAAAAGAGCAAATAGCATGCTTTGATCTGCATTCAGACTCTATAGTTCTTTTTCTATATGTGGATAGCATTTTCCATCATGAGTCTTTTGGAGTTGTCTTAGATCCTTGCATTGCTAAGAAGAGCTAAGTCTATCAAAGTTAGTCATCACACAATGTGGCTGTTATTGTGCACAATGTTCTCCTGGTTCTGCTCACTTCACTCAGCATGAATTTCATGAGTCTTTCCAGGTTTTTCTAAAGTCCACTTATTCATCATTTCTTATAGCACAATAGTATTCTATTACATTCATATACCATAACTTGTGCAGTTATTCCTGAATTGATGGGCATCCCCTCAATTTCCAATTCTTTGCCACCACAAAAAGAGCCACTATAAACATTTCTGTAACATGTGGATCCTGTTCTCATTTTTATGATCTCTGTGGGATACAGACCTAGAAGTGGTATTACTGGGTCAAAGGGTATGCACATTTTTATAGCCCTTTGGGCATAGTTCCAAACTGTACTCAAGAATAGTTGACAACTTCACCAACAATGCATTAGTGCTCCAATTTTCCCACATCTTCTCCAGCAAGAATGCTATTTCCTTAACATGGTGTTGGAGGTGGAAAAATTCAAAATATTGGATTTTGACTCAGAAAACCTGGCTTTGAATCCTACCCCTTCCATTTACTAGCTATTAGACCTGTTGGGCAAACTCTGGGACTCAGTTTTCTTACCTGTTAAATTGAAAATTGGACTTGATGATCTCTCAGAGCCCTTCTACCTCTAATAGTTTGGTTACAACTGTACTTATAAGCTTTTATGGTATACTATACTTTACTTATAGTTTATTACCTTTGAATAAACTTCAAACAGAATCAGGGTTGGAGGAAACCTCAGAAACTATTTCTGAACCTATCTTAGCCAAGAATTCTCTCTGCAACAAACCAATGTTTATACAGCCTTTGCTTGAAGACCTCTAGTGATAGGGAAGTCATTACCCATGGGAACAACCCATTCCATTATTGGATAGGGTTAGTAATTATTAGGAAGTGTTTTTGTGACATCTAGACTGGATCATCCATTTTGCCACTTTCACATTTTTATACTACTTCAACCATGTAGGACAAAGCAAGGCAGGTATGATCCCTCTTCCACATGGCAACTTTTCACATACTTGAAGAAAGCTATAATGTATCCTCTGTCTTCTCTTCCCAGGACAAACATCTTCATTTGATTTACCCAGTCCTCATTTGGCATGTTCTCTAGCCTCTTCAACATCCAGTCTGCCCTTCTCAACCTATGGATCTTTATTAAAAATTCTAGTGATATGTGAAATATTAGAATATTTTTGCACATTACCGAAATAAAAAAACAAAACAAAACAAGATGGGCAGACTAATCCCTTCCTTTTCCTGTCTTATTTTCTTCCTCCAGTTCCAAAATTCCCTTTATTCAAAGATGAAGACAAAAAAAATAGTTTGAGGGTTTTCTCCCTAGGACATTAACGCTAAACATTTCTTATAATATTTTAATCGCATGGATTAATGTATTTCTTGGGATTGTGTCTGTGTTACAGAGGGGACTCTGGATTCTTAATAATGACTTCATCAGTAGAACACAAGTCCTGGTAGGTTTTCTAAAACTGGGTAGATTTTGAAATCATGATAGTGATGGAATGTATGTCTGTTGTGAGAAGACTAGCCTAGCTAAGTTTGGAAAGCCTTATCACCAATAGGTGGGCTACAAGATGATTTTAATTGTTTCTCTGATACACACACACACACACACACACACACAATATATATATATATATGTATGTATATACACACATACATGTATATACACACATACATGCACGTACAGGCATATACATGTCTATATACACACATATTCATGTAAGTGCATATGCATTATATTTATATATATGGTGTGTGTGTGTGTATGTGTGTATGATGTATGCATACATATGTATATATGCTCTTTGTTCAGTCATTTCAGTTGTGTACTATTCTCCATGACCCCATTTGGGATTTATACTGGAGTGGTTTTTCATTTCCCTTTACAGGTGAGGAAACTGAGGCAAACAGGGTTAAGTGACTTGCACAGGGTCACATTGCTAACAAGTGTCTGAGGCCAGGTTTGAACTCAAGAAGATGAGTCTTCTTGCCTGCAGGCTCAGCACTTGATCTACAGGGCCATCTAGCTGCCCATGCATATATACACATAGGTATACATGTATGTACACACACAGCTATTCACCAAAACAGTTTAGGAAAACATAAAAGAATTACAGTTGGTGGAGGGAGTACTCATACAGATGAAATCACTGAACCTTGAAATGTTGAAGTACAATTCAATTATAAGTACTTTGTAGTGAAAAATTGAATCAATCACAACCAACCTTTTCTTTTCTTTATTACAAATATAAGGAAAACTGTCAGAAATTTCTTGTATACATCATTGAGGGTTTAAGCTATCTCTAATGACCCCCAAATGATGTGATCTATGCATATAACTAAAGTCCAGAATGACAAAGATTACAAGAAATCACTTGAAAAATGGAAGTCCAAGTCTGAGAGCTTTGTGAACATCCTGATGATTATACTGAGGGTCATGCTGGTAAATAAATCTCAGATTTGTATCAGTAATGTGGACTACAAGGATCACTTATAAAAGTGATAATCATAATTATAACATTCATGTTTGGAGGGAAAAAATAAAATACAGGAAAAAACCAAAAACAAAACTATGAATATTCTTTAGCATGATGTGAGTTCTGAGATTTGAAACATGAATAATGAAGAAAAGAAAGAATCAGAATCTATGGGAAGTGCATCAATAGATGTCACCAAATTTATCACTTTCTTCTAGTAAGAAACAATATAGGGGACAGCTAGGTGGTGCAGTGGATAGAGCACCGGCCTTGGATTCAGGAAGACCTGAGTTCAAATGTGGCCTCAGACACATGACACTTACTAGCTGTGTGACCCTGGGCAAGTCACTTAACCCCCTTTCCTAGTCAAAAAAAAAGACAGAAAGAAAGAAAGAAAGAAAGAAAGAAAGAAAGAAAGAAAAAAGAAAGAAAGAAAGAAAGAAACAATATGCTTTCCATTCCTGATTCTATTCTTAAATAGTTTTGGGTGGTAGAATTAGGTAGTTATAATTTTGAAGTTTTATTTTTCTCCTAATGATAACTGTTAGCCTACTGGGCAGAACAAAATGGATCAAAAAACATTTGGCAAGAAATCAGGATTTGTGAAACATTGCTTTTATTTGCTTTTAGATGATTTTTATTTGTATTTTTAAAATTTATGTTTTTCAGTTACCTGTAAAAACAATTCAGATGTTTTTTTAAAATGAATACATGTTTCTGATTCAGGGACAAACTTCTTTAGTATTTGTATCAATAGATAACGTACAAATCATGCACTCAGCAGCTGAGAAACATTGGCTGGGTGACAATTATTTTCTGGATGTTGAAAAAAGCAAAACATTAAAAAAAAAGCAACAGAGGATTTGACTGCTATCTACCATCAGTGTCCAAACACACTGAAATTTGTCAGTTTTAAAGTTTCGAATATATATATATATATTGGTCTAGAATGATGTTATAATCATGAATAACGTTGAGTCCTAAATCTTCTAACAAAAAAACCAAACCAAAACAAAACAAAAATCAGAGCTTCTAACACTGAATTACGAAAGAGAAAATAATCAGAATAATTAGAAATAATGGAAATTTAATGTATTTTAAGCTACTTGCTTACTATGTGCTTCATTTATCGCTATTCTTTTATCATTTAAACTTGCATTAGAATTCATTTATCTATCCATTTAATAATCATTTATGAAGCACCTACTATTTCCTGTGTACTAGAGTGCCTGCTATCTATAAAACACTACATTAGACACTTAGCATGATAAATAAATAAGATGTGATATTTGCCTTTAAGGAGCTTAAAGTCTAGCAAGAACATACAACATAAATGCAAATTTTTATTTTTGCAATGCTGAATTTTTAAATGCTGTTATGTTATTGCTATTAATAGTAATGCCACACTTAGCTGACACTTTATGACTTATACCACACTTTAATCATGATAGTCCCACGGAGCAGCTAGTACACGTGTTATCATCTCTATTTGATAGGTGAAGGAAGGTTAAATGACTTCTTCAGAGTCACACAGCTAGGGGACAGAAATGAATCTTCAATTCCTCTTATCTGTTTGAAGTGCTCTGTCCTTTCCCAAAGGTAGAGAAAATAATGTAAAGAAAGATTTGCATTGGTCAAAGATGGCTGCTGCATTTGAGCTGGCCGACCTCTCTAAGTATAGAGAGGAAAAACCCAATTGAATAGTATATTCAGATTCATATAAAAAAGAATATTCAAGTAGGCAGATTCAATCTTTATTGTAAAAAAGGTAGGGAACCAGGTTTCCTCACTGAGTACTTCTCTTTAACTTTAACATTTTGTTTTTAAGAAGGAAAGAATTTAGAAAAAAAAGAAAATCTTCTAAAAGTCTGACATTTTGACCCAATGTTCTTTCAGATAAAAGCTTAAAAGAGAAAGGCTGTTTGAAGCATTTGGCATAGAAGGAATAAAAAAAAATCACCCTTAAAAAGGGCAAGTACACATTGTTTGCAATGGGGAGTTGAGTAAACATTGACTTTCTTTTCTTCTCAACTTAGACATTTAAGAAGGTATTGCAGAAGTAGCTTGTAAAGTTTAGATATGGAATGTGCAACCCATGCTATTTTCTGCATAAACTACCTAGATATGTGCCACAATGTGGTTTGGTGTGATTTGTAAACAAAAATTTTGTGGATAACACAAAGGTGGGAGGAATAGCAAACATTCCAGATGACATTCAGAATCACCACCCTTCCCCCGCAAAAAAAAAAAATTCCCCAGTCTAGAATGATGGATGGAATCCAGGATCAGTATAGAGCCCTACATGAGTTCAAAAAGTAATTTCACAAGTAGAAGATTATGAGAAGCATAGCTAGATGATCATTAGCCTAAAAACATTGAAGTGTTTTGGTGGATTGTTGACTCAATGCTAATCAACTGTGAGACATGATTAACCAATATACTTTCCCACGCACCACAGCAGTTTTTCTGAACCTTTGGATCCCTTTTCAAACCTTCTATATCACCTTTCCCCTCCCTCTTCAAAACTTGCCTCATATTTCACTTAAAAAAAATTGAGGACATTCACCCTGAGATCCCACTTATCCCTTCTTGATCTCACATCTCTCAGATGCTTCTTGCAATTGTCTCTTCACTGTCTCACCTGAGGAAATGGTCCTTCTCTTTGCCAAGGAAGACCATGACTATAGGCAAGTGATCCTATTCCATCCCATCTTGAACAGAATGTCCCTTCTATCATTCCCCACTCTCTAATTATTTTCAATTTCTCCCTGTCTACTAGTTTCTTCCCTACTGCCTACAAACATGCCCATGTCACCCCTATCCTCATTTGATCCATCCATCTCCTCTAGCTATTATTTCACAGTGCTCTTCCCTTTTGGCCAAACTGTTGAGAAGACAGCCCACAACCAATCTCTATGTCCTTTCCTCTCACTCCTTAACTCTTTGCAGTGTGGTTTCCAACCATCATTCAACTGAAACTTTTCTCTGGTTACCTATGATTTCTTAATTGCCAAATCTAATGACCTTTTCTCAATCCTCATCTTCCTTGACCTCTTTAACAGTCTCTGTCAATTACCCTCTTCTCCTTGGTACTCTCTTCTCTAGGTTTTCATGACACTACTCTATCCTGGTTCTCTTCCTACTTTCTGACCACTCCTCCTTAACCTCCTTTTGCAGGAGCATGATCCAGCTCATACCTGCTAATAGCAGATGTCCCCAGGGCTCTTTCCTGGGACTTCTGTTTTTCCTCTATACTATTTCACTTTGTCATTGCATCAGCTCCCATTGATTTAATTAAGATCTCTACACTGATGATTCTCAGATTTACTTATCCAGCCCCAATCCTCTCCTGACCTCCAATCTTACATCTGCAAATGCTTGTTGCACATCTCAAACCAGATGTCCCATAGACATCTTAAACTTAGCTTGTCCAAATTTAAACTAATCCCTCCCTCCCCCAACACTCCCTTCTTTCTAACTTTCTCATTTACTGTTGAAGGTAACAACATCCTGCAGCTCACAACCTAGGTCTCCTCTTCTACTCCTCACTCTCTCACCCCTCCCACACAATCTTTTGCCAAGTCCTGCCATTTTTACTTTCCTAATACCTCTTTTGTACACCCCTCCTCCCCTGTGACATTGCTGCCACCCTGGTGCAGGCCCTTGTTACCTCATAACTGGACTCCTGCGATAGCCTGCTGGTTGGTGTCTCTGCCTCAAGTCTCTCCCGACTCCTGCCCTTTCTCCATTCATCTGTTAAACTGATCTCCCTAAAGTGAATGACTGACCATATTACCCATCTCTCTCCAATTAAATAAGCTCAAGTGGCTCCCTATCACCTCCAGAATCAAATAGAAAATGCCTTGACATTCAAAGTCTATTATAACCTGACCCCTTCCTAAATTTCTAGTTTTCATATACATTACTCAGTCCCACATACTCTGCAATCCAGTGACACTCTCCTCCCTGCTGTTCTTTGCATGAAACAATTCATTTCTGAACCCTGTGCATTTTCCCTGGCTGGCCCCATGCCTAGCATTCTCTCCTTCCTCTTCTTGGCCTCCTGACTTCCCTGGCTTCCTTTAAATTCCAGTTAAACTTTCGCTTTCTACAAGAAGCCTTTACTGATCTTCCTTAATGCTAGTGCCTTCCATCTGTTGGTTATGTCCAATTTGTCCTGTGTTTTGCATGTTATCTCTCTCATTAGACCACTATCCTCTTGAGCATTTTCTTTGTCTCTCTTTGTATCCGTAGAGTTTAGTACAAGACATGGCACAGTCTATGGCTTGATATTGACTGACTAATGAAAACCTTATGCAACATTAAAAGAAATGGTGTCCAGAACACAGGGAAAAATAGTCCTAAGACACATTAAGAGTACTGTGTTCAGCTCTAGGTACCACATTTTGGGAAGGAAATTGACAACCTATAGGGTATCCAGAAGTGGTGATCAAGGAGGTGTGGGGGGGAGACAGTGGGATCACCCCATATCAGGGATTATTGAAGAAACTGAGGGTATAGAGCTTAGATGAGAGAGAGAGAGACAGAGAGACAGACAGAGAGATAGAGAGACGGAGAGAGAGAGAGACAGAGAGAGGGAGAGACAGAGAGACAGAGACAGAAAGACAGAGAGAGACATAGAGTTAGAGACATAGCAACAGAGAGATACAGACAGACATAGAGACAGAGAAAGTCAGAGAGACAGACAGAGACAGAGACAAGAAAAGAAAGAGCTTTCAAAAATGGGAATGCATCGGATGCTTTGGAAGAAAGGAAACAAGCATTTATTAAGAACCTGCCATGTGCCAGATCCTGTACTAAGAGCTTTCTAGAAAT
Organism: Phascolarctos cinereus; assembly: GCF_003287225.1. Classification (NCBI taxonomy): domain Eukaryota; kingdom Metazoa; phylum Chordata; class Mammalia; order Diprotodontia; family Phascolarctidae; genus Phascolarctos; species Phascolarctos cinereus. Next base: position 148,514,222 of record NW_027556098.1, read on the forward strand.
ATTATCTCATTTAATTCTTACAACAACCTTGAAATGTAGGTGCTGTTATTATCCCCATTTTACAGTTGAGGAAACTGAGGTAGACACAGGTTAAATAACATAGCCAATAAGTGATTGAGGTTGGATTTGAACTCAGGTGTTCGTGACTCCAGGGCTAGCAGTCTATTCACTATACCATCCAGCTGCCACGTGGTGGTAAAGGGCTCTAAGTCACTCGAAGTCTCCAAGAAAAGGAAGGGTGGTTTGCTTCCTGGGGATATTATGATACTACAGAAAAATGGGTTTTACTGAAGAGTCTTCCAAGAGACTGTCATTGACTCTACCTTTGCCTATCTTCATATTGACATCACTGAGTATTAAAGGGTATACTGACTTTGTTTAGAAGAGCCTCTTAAGTTCATCACAAAAGTTTTCTACTTCTTTGTCCTCTGTCACCATGTTCATAAGATACAACCATCTTTGTGCAATTCTCTTTGCCTACACTCATTATGAGTACTGCAAGGCAAGATAGTCAGATGTTCATTGAAATATTTACTGTTGTTTTTTGGCTGGTGATGGAATCAGCTCAGGCAAAGACTTGATTTTCTTCTTCAAGCAGAACCTGTGGGCCATCATTCCATCTAGTTGTACATCCTCTATATCTTATGGTTTCATTAATGTGAAGATATCAGTGTGATAGCATTCATTTCTTCCAGTGATGTAACAGCTTGGCCTCTGAATAACCTCAGATTTAATGTGCCAACGTTGAAATGTTTATAGATTATCTAATTTTCTGATACTCATGATCTTCTTCCCTTCCCACCCCCCAATTACTTTTCTTCTGTCTCACTGTCACTGCAGAAGCTGAAATGGGCTGCTTGAGAACTATGGCCATTTCATATTTTTCCATGTTTCATTGGTTGCCATGGACAAATAAATTGCCACCTAGTAACTAACCTGCTGGTTCTGAGCTTCTCCATACTTTCCTATGCTGCTCCTTCCTCAGACAATAGACACAGTTTGTTGCTGGGTATACAATCAAAGCCTCCCCAACTCCACCGAATCTTTCCAAAGTTGCGCCCTGTGGGCCTAGCCTTTGAGAAGATGGAACTTCTGTGTCAGGATCAGATAGTGGAATAGGACTTTTGTGGAGGATAAAAATTGGATTGATTGTAAACTTAATGAAAGTATTCCTTAAAATCAAAGAAAAATAATCTGAGGAAGGAGAATGATCACTAAATAAATTAAATTTTGACAAAATAACATTTTCCCAAAGAACAAGGGAAAAATAAATTCATACACACAAACTGTAATAGCATAGTGAAAAAGCAAAAGAGGATAGGAGAAGAAAAAAGTGTAATATTGAGCAATTACTTCATTAGGGCCTAATGATTAAGCTATAATAGGCTTAGTACACAAAATCAGAACCAATTTGTCCCAATTTATTTTTCCCCAAATGGTGTTTGGTACACATATACCATTCTGTGCAATCTTGATTTAACACATATAACATTCTGTACAATCTCAATATAAACACTCTATATTTCCTACATAAATTTCAAACATGGAAAAGCTTTTAACTGCTACAAATATTTATTTGCCTTTTGGATCATTCATAATCTCCTAGAAATTATGCAGGCTATTTTGAAGTTTGAATTCTTGTTTCCTATGCAGTAACATTTGTTACAGCTTTGCATAAAGCTGTTCTATATGAAGACAGAAATGGAAATGAAAGACATGAAACAAGAATGTGGTCTCATGACAAGGTATGAGGTGCAGACTACAACTTGTAAATAGATGTTTAGAAACCTTCCTTGGCCAGGAGGACATCCTGAGATAGAAGTGAAAATGGCTTCTGTGAGGTTTCTGCTTTTAACTCATTCATTCATTCACTCACTCATTCATTCACTCAGCATATATGTATTAAGTGCCTGTTGATGCAGAGTACCATGCCAAGCACTATAGGAAATATCAAATTTGGAGAAGCCATGGCATCATTCTTCATGGACCTTCCAGTCTATTTGGGGATTAAGACAGTGACATGAGCTAATCATAAGGCATGATAGTACATTATATGTGCATGAGAGGTCTACAAAACAAAGGGGGAAGATTGTTACTGACTGGGGAGCTCTATTCGCTAAACCGCTAACTTCTAATAATAGCACTGGGGGCACCTAGTTCTGTGACTTTTGTCCCTCTCTTGTAATCTGGCACTGTGCCTGCTAGTAGAAATCTACCCCCACACCCAGGACTGAGGCCTTCTGCTGAGCCCTGTGAATCATCCTCTCTCCTTTCTGAGTTGAGCTACCACTGGCCCTGAGAATTGAAAAGGTGTTCCAGGGTGTGGAAAAAGATTGTAGGAAGGGATATAATAGCTTGACAAAGTTAAATCACAACAACGACAACAAAACAACATTTATATAACACTTTAAGGTTTACAAAGCACTTTAAATATGTTATCTTATTTGATGCACACAACAATCCTATGAGGTAGGATTATTATCCCCATCTTACAGATGAGGAAACTGAGGCTTGGAGAGATTAAGTGATTTGTTCAGGTTTATGCAACTAGTATCTGAGGCAGATTTGAAATCAAAATCTTCCTGACTTCAAGCCTAGCACTCTTTGTATTATGCTACCAACTAACTATCCATTAGCTGACAAGTATTGCATTTTTATTTATGGTTTGGCTAGACCTGGGCTTCTTAAACTTTTTCTACTCTTGACTCCTTTTCCCGTTTCAGCAGCATTCATTGGTGTTGTGTGGCCTGAGGGCATGCGCAGTGCGAAGTGCACTGCTTTGTGTTTAGAACCAACGCTGCAGTGAAGTTGTGGGATGCAACATGGGCAAGCGCTTCCAGAAACACTGTGGATTCATTACGCGTTTGATTCTGAACTAATTTTTGGTCATTGAGCATTCAGAAACCTTTTACTGTTGCCAATTTTTTTGCAACCCCATATGGGATCTAGACCCACAGTTTAAGAAGTGCTGGGACTATGTGCTTGAGTGGAATTTACAAATTAAATTTAAAAAAATTGTCTGACAGCCATTTAGCATAGCGGATAGATAGGAAGTTGGACTTTGAGTCAGGAAGACTCTAATGCTGATTCAGGCATTTGTGAGCTGTTTGGCCCTGGGAAAGTCACTCTCTCAGCCTCACTTTCTTCAACTGTAAAATGAAGTTAATACTAGCATTTGCCTTACAGAGTTGTTCTAGGGATCAGATTTTATACGTATAGATATCTATATATAAACCTATATCTGTCTATCATCCATCCATTTATCTATTTATCATCTATCTGTCATCTCTCTCTCTCTCTCTCGACAAATATAAAGAGCTTCTCAACTCTAAAATCCAAATAAATGTGGGTTGGTTATTGATGTGCGAAGTATTTTCTATAGACTAATGTTTTTGCCTGACTTCTGGATTTGTTGTTATTCTGGAAGATTGAGGTCTTCAGCAATTCACTATTAACTAATTGAGACATAACTCTCTTGTGCGACACCATATAGAAGGTAACATAACTCATGTCATGTATTTGAGATGTTAAATTAATTCATAGATGACAAATCCATAATGAATTATAGAAGCATATTAAGAGGATATTGCTAACTTTCTGAGGTTGCATCGGGAATGCTAACTACCACATTCTTCTGCAAACAATCCTTTTGTTCAGCTATAGGAATGGGGACTGGATCTTTGATTTCACTGCCACAGGGAACTCCCTAGTGAGGAGGAAACTTGCTTTACCAATACAATACTTCCCTGCTTATCATTTTAGTGGCCTAGAGAACTGAGAGGTTGAATTACTTGCCCAGTATGCCTCAGGGAGAAGACTCAAACCCAAGTCTTTCCACCTTTGAGGCTGGCTCACTATTATGCCATGAACTATTTGGATATATCAATACCATAAGACATACTAATTCTGCCTAAGCTAGATAGCTTATTTTTTTCTTTGTCAGTTAACTTTCTCTCTTGCCTTTACATACTTTATGATGTAACCAAACTGAATTACTCACAGGTCCCAAGTTTCATCTCCTTCTCTCCTACTGCCTGGCACTGCCCACCCTTACAAGGCTTATCTATGAAATCCTTCCCATTCTTCAAATCCTCACTGTTACTCCTTTCTACAATAACCTTTCTTTGATCTCCCAGTTAGAAGAGGTTTCTCAATCCTTGAATTTCCCATAACCCTTTGGTTTAATCTCTCTTATGAATTTTTCACATTCCAATTTATATTCCACTTATTTTCTTGGTTTTCTCCCTTTTAAACTGTATGCTACTGGAGGAGCTCATCTTTGAATCCTCAGTGCTTTGCATATAGCAGATCCCAAGCAAAGGTTTCCTGAACTAAAATGAAATCTTCTTATGTCTTTGGTTCATTCATAAATTCACTCCAGGGAACAATGATTTCTGGCTGCTTGGGTGAGCATCTATTTGACCAGATGCATATCAAGAGTATATATCTTGGGGCAGCTAGGTGGAGCAGTAGATGGAGCACCAGCCCTGAAGTCAGGAAGATCTGAGTTCAAATTCAGCCCCAGGCCAAACACTTGACACTTACTAGCTGTGAGACCCTGGGCAAGTCACTCAACCCCAATTGCCTTAAAAAAAGAGTATATCTCTTTATATGTTTCATGGCATAGTGGTATGTGTGTTGCTTTAAAAAAATCATATTTTAAATATACTAATAGAGCTGGCTATTTAAAGGAAAACAGTGATGGATCCTTCTGTGATTTATTTGTAAATGCATATATCTTTTTTAAAGGTTGGATCTATTCACATTGATTTTTCTCAAAGCATGACATTCCTGGATAACAAAAGAATTAGACTTATATTTCTATTATAATCAGCAATAGGCAGCTAGGTGGTACAGCGGATAAAAGTTAAAAGTTCTGGGCCTAGAGTCAGGAAGAACTGAGTTCAAATTTAGCCTCAAAACTTACTAGCTGTGTGACTCTGAGCAAGTCATTTTAACCTCTTTGCCTCAGTTTCCTCAACTGTAAAATGGGAATAACAATAGCACCTACCTCCCAGAGTTGTTGTGAGGATCAAATGAGATAATATTTGTAGAGTACTTAGCATACTGCCTGGCACATAATAGATGCTTAATAAATGCTTATTCCCTTCCCTTCCCCCTTTCCCAATGCCTAGGTAATACTCATAATTCTTTTCTTATTGTACTTGTGACTTCAATACTGATTTATGGAATTCTGAGAAAGAAAACTTCTTCTATGGATATAGATTGGCTCCTGCTCTGGAACTTGGGGTCTTATCAAGTTGCCTGAATTGTACAGGTTACCTGACTTGCCCTAGATCACACAACTAGAGTGTGTTAGATATCAGGCTAGATCCAGTTGTTCTTCCTGAACAACTTCCTGAAGCCAGTAATCTATGTTGTTTTTCCCACCATGTGACACATCCTCTCCTTAAATAAATTCACAAAAAATAGATTCACATTTATATAGCATTTGAGGTTTAACAAAAAACAAACAAGCAAACAAATACTTTTCCTAATAGAAACTTTGTAAGATGGTTCCTCCAAATATTATTATTACCATTTTACAGATGAAGAAGCTGAGGTTCTGATAGATTGACTTATCCACCATCACGTAACTAGTAAGTGTTTGATGTTGAATTTGAACCCTGGTCTTCTGATTCACCAACGTCAGCAATTTATTAGCATGGATATCCTATAGCTATCTCTACTTTAACATGTGTGGAATAGAACATTACCCATCCATCTCCTCCCCCACAATCTTCCCCTCTTTCCAACTCTCTTATTTCTGCCAAGGGCACCATCATTGTCTCAGTCACCCAGGCTTGCTACTACAGTGTCACCTTCTATTTTTACTTATAATCATCCAAGATATATAATCTGTTGCTACAGCTTGTCATTTTTACCTTCACAGCATCTTCTTTATACTCACCTAACCACTAATCTATAACCAATTACCAAGTTGATTTTCCTAAAGTGTAAGTTATATAGTGTGTCATACAGCCTCCCTTTTCACTCCCCTTGCCTTCCTAAATAAACTCCAGTGGCTCCCTATTACTTATAAAGTCAAATATAAAACCCTTCATTTAGCATTTAAAGCCCTTCATGTTATGGTCCCTTCTTACCTTTCTGTGTTTTTTTTTTACACTTAATTCCCCTCCACAAAATCTACAATCTAGTTATACTGGCCCAAGAACTGTTCATTACACATGAGGCTCCATCTCCCAACTTCATGAATTTGCGCTGTCTGTTGACTGTAGTTGGAATGTTCACCCTCTTTATCTCTAATCCCTAGTTTCTCTAATTTCATTTAAAATTCAACTTTAATTCCACCTTCAGGAGGCCTTTCCTGGTGCCTTCTCCCTCTCCAAACCTCCTTCTACCATCAATCTTATCCTAATCATCATCATCATAATAATGAAATAATATGATAGCTAAGATTTATATAACACCTATACCGAGCTAAGTGCTTTACAAATATTATCTCATTTTATCCTCACAACAATCCTGGGAGATAGGTGCTATTACTATCACCATTTTACAAATGAGGGGACTAGCCAGATAGAAGTTAAGTGACTTTCCTAGGATTACACAACTAGTAAGTGTCCAAGGTCAAATTTGAACTCTGGTCTTCTTGATTCCAGGACAGAATTCTATCCACTGACTCATCAGCTACCCTTCTGACATTACCTTCCAATCACACTTAGGAATCTTGTATATGAAGGAGGCAGCTAGGTGGCTCAGTGGATAAAACAATGGAGTCAGGAAGACCTAGATTTGAACTCCTGGCTGTTCCATGACTAAGACACTTCATTTCTTGCCTATCCCCTAGGCTTGGAAAGCTCTTGCTCCTCATCTCTTCCTACTAGATTCCTTTAAGTCTCAACTAAAATCCTGTCTTCTATAGGAAGCTTTTCCCAATGTCTCTTAATTCTAGTCCCTTTTCTCTCTTACTCATTTCCTGCTTATCCTGTATAGCTTGTTTGTACATATTTATTTACTTGTTGTCTCCCCTATTAGATTGTGAGCTCTTTGAGGACAGACACTGTCTTCTGATTTTTTTTTGTATCAGTGTTTAGCATATTGCCTGGTATTTTTGTTATTAGCTGTTTCAGTCATGTCCAATTCTTTGTGACCCTATTCGTGGTTCTTTCGCCAAAGATACATTTGTCATTTCCTTCTCCAGCTTATTTGACAGATGAGGAAACTGAGATAAATAGGGTAAAGTGACTTGCCCAGGGTCACACAGCTAGTAGAGTCTGAGGCTGGATTTGAGCTCAGGTCTTTCTGACTCTAGGCCTGGCACTCTGTCCACTATGCCACCTTGCTGCCCTACCTGGTACATAGTAGGCATTTAATAAATATTTATTGACTGCCAACTAGGTACTGGGAACATGAACAATTTAAATAATTCAAGGTCCCTACCCTTATGCAACTTACAATCTTATAACTGACTATTCACTGTTGATTTTAGTGTTAGCAGATCTATATAATAAAGATAGAATGGTGGACCAGAGTGTGAAGAATTAAAGTTAGGGCCCATATTCCTACCTTTATGGTGTATATCTACCAGCAATAAAATTAATTTTATACTACATTCAAGCAGATAATAACTCAACAACCATGAGATCAATGGAGATGCCTAATAAAGACGGAGATTTGATATCCAGCCCCGCTATGAGATTCCCATGGGAGATGAAGTGCCCAGCTGAGATAATGCATCAGAAAACAAACACAGGCCACTCAATAGAGATCAGTAGATGGTAGCAAAATGACATAAACAGATGACATCAGCAACTACAATGTATCAGAGGTGTAATTTGCCTTGACCACATACATCCCTAAAAGTGGGCACTGAATACATATTCCCAGGTCACACATATTCTTTACTTTTGTGCCTTTCCTGACAAGTGGTGGAGTAAACAGTGTGAGAGAGTACTCCTTTGTGTTCTGATGGGATCTTTTCATTCCAGTTCATTTACTATGCTATTTAATTAAATGTCTTTGTTTTGAAGTAATGTCATAGTGTCATAGGTTTAGAACAAAAAGAATTTTAGAGGTCATCTACTTCACTCCCTCATTATATAATTAAAACAATTAAGGTCCACAGCAGTTAAACGGTTTGCACAAGTGAATAAGTGGCAGACCCAGGTTTTGAACCTATGTGCTCTGACACCATACCAGCAATCATTCTAGTGCACCATGACACATCTTCTGGCTAGTAAAAGTTAACATGTCAATGGCTGTGTGTGCTAGGGGGTCATAATCAATGGTTCTGAGCAAATGACAACCTATAAGATTATGGGTCAGCTTTTTATGAGGCCCACATTAAGAATCCTCCAGATGCAATATTAGAATATACAATATTATGTAGGAAGTACTTTAAAGAGTTACTGAAAAACACCATATGAGATCTGAGAGGAAAAGTTACTACTGACCAAGGAGATCAGGAACAACTTTACGGTACAGAAGAAATTTAATTTGCTTTTAAAATGATGGGTAGGGACTGAGGAGGACATAAAGGGGAGGGAAGACCCTGTGAAGAGAAGGAAGAGCTTGAGTTAGTCCCAGAGCCTTAAATCAATAAGTTTAGCTGAGAGTGACTAGAGAGGAGCAAATAGAAACAAAGCTGGAAAGCTAGGGTGGTGCCATATTGCTGAAGGCCTGTATGTCTGGCAGAGGAGTTTGATTAGCAGTTTTCAGAAGGGAAACACAGAGAAATTTTAAGCTGAAAAGTAATGTGACCAGGTCAATACATAAGACAGATTGTTCAGACAGGGATGAGTTGGAGGTGGGAATAGAATGGAGATGGGAAGATATATAAAGAAACTGTTATAGTAGTCCAGGAGGATGCTGCTAAGGGTTGATGAAAGTGGGAACAGAAAATAGGTTATGAAGGGTAGGACAGTATCAACGATAACTCTACTGTTAGGTAGGGAGAGCAGTAATTTGATTCTTTAAGAATGTAAGTCAAAGGTCACCCGTCCATCCTATCCACTAGTGGCTATACGCAACCAGCAGAACAATGAGTACCCCAGATCTGATTGATAATTTTTGACTAATTTAGCTTTCCTCTGAGCCCAAACTTCCTCAGGCTTGATATTTGAGTTGAGGTTAGTGAAGCTGTTTCAATTCCTATTATGCCCCTACTTGCCAACACCAGAGCTGTGTAGTTCACCCCAGAGCTTCACTTAGGCAGACTGGAAGAGCAGAGTAAATCCAGAGAGCTTTCTTCCCACACTCTTGTAGTTATGTCCAAATCTTTGCATTCATTACAGTTATTGAGGCAAGAGTGTTTGTGTCATAGAACAGAAATACAGCATCAAAGGCACTGAATTCAAAAGACGTAGAGTAACTTGCCCAAGTTCATATAATTAGATAGTGGTAGGGTGGGGGAAAGAACCCACATATTCTGATTCAAAATGCAGGGTGTTTTCCACCAATGCACGCTGCCTCAATGAGAAACATTGCTCATTGTAACAAATGCCTGACTTGTACTTTCATTTGGGAGCCGCGTTGGATTGATTACCCTTGTTGATGTTCAACTAGATCAGATATCTTAATAGCCTCTTACCTCCAAGCTCTGGTTTTCTTTCACCCTAGAAGAGGCTACATTACTTTATCCTCTCCTGTCCAAAAATTCCCATTTTCTTTTTAAAACCCTTTGCAAGCTGATTTTTTTTTTTTTTGGTAAGGGCATTTAATTTTCAGGTCCTGTCTGTGATTGAATCTGTATGTCTCTTCTACCACCACCTTTTATTTTATTTTTTTCTCTTGGCACACATTCTCTTTATCTCCATTGTCGTTAGATATTTCATTCTCCAGACTCTTTTCTCATTTGTAACCTATCACTTGATTTCATTATTTTCTTCCAGTCTCTGGATTGTTTTGAGTAATGTGTTTTTCTCTTACTTTTCTCCCTGCTGTCTATCCTCCCAGGAAAATAAAGAGGAAATACAAGGGAAGGGAAAGGTGAGGAGCCTTTTTTACTGAGAGTGGAAAGCAGATTCTCAGCGTGATTGGGTCTGTGTCACCTTCCATTTTCTAACTCTCATAGGATAAGCACCAATCTGCATAACCCCGATCATCATCACTCAAATCCCAGATTGTGCCCAAATCTCCAGAAATTTTTCAGATTACTAGGGTCCCGTAACCACCCTTCTTTCCATTAATTATTTTAAGTTAATTCCACAAATGTTTGCCCAAATGAATTGGAAAGAAACTCAGGAGCTGCTTGCCCTGCTTTCTTTAACACCTCCTGTGAATCTCTAGTTCAGTGGTTCTCAACACTGTCTAGTTTGAGGAAGCCTTTTGTCAAAATTATTGCTTGAATCTCTAGGTTAATGTTTTTCAACATTGTCTAGGTTTAGGAAGACTTTTGAATGTTAAAATTATTTTCAGATTCCCATCCCCCTCAATGACAGTGGTTGCTCTAACAATTAAAAAAAATGTAAAAAAAAGTTACTATGAATTCAGCTTCACTTTTAAGTGAATTTCTACTTTATTAATCACAATAATCCTTGAAGAACAGTAATACGTATATACATATGTGTATATATATATATGTATATATATGTATGTATGTATGTATGTATGTATATGACAGACTATTTCATCTATCCAAAAATGTTCCATCCACATTTGTTGGTGCAACAAATAATAACAAATAATGACATTTATGTAGAGCTTACTATGTGTCAGGCACTGTCCTAAGTGCTTTACAATCATTATCCAATTTGCTCTTCACAACGGCCCTGGGAGGTGGATGACCATTTTACAGATGAGGAAACTGAGGAAAAGGTTAAATGATTTGTCCAACTCTCACATATCCTGAGGAATTCATAGGATTATAAATTTGGAACTGGAAGGAACCTGAGAGCTCATCTAGCCAAGCTACTTCCTTTTACAGAAGAGGAAACCAAAGCAGAGAGCCCTTAAGTGACTTGCCCAAGGTCACAAAGGTATAAAGTGGCTGAGCTGGGATTCAGACTTTGGTCCTCTGACTCTGGATAGCTGGGTGGCGCAGTGGACAGAGTGCATATTGAGAGTTGTATACCTGTTTGCACACCAAGCATTGTCACTTTGATCTTCATTTAGCGAGTGTAGATGGGGAAGGGAGAGGAATGTACATTTCTATAGTACCTACTATGTTCCAGGTACTGTGATAAGCACTTTAAAAAATATATCTTAGTAGGAATGTATACGAAGAGCTTATATCAGATTGCATGCCATTTTGTGGAGGGAGGCAGGGAGGGAAGGGGAGAAAATTTAAAACTCAAAAGTTTATGGAAGTGAATGTTGACAACTAAAGATGAATTAATTAATTTTTTAAAAATCTCATTTAATCTTCACAACCCTGAGAGGTAGGTGCTATTATTATCCCCATTTTATAGATGAGGAAACTGAAGCAAACAGAGGTTTAAGTAACTTGTACAGGGTTGCATAGTTAGTAAGGACTGAGGCTGGTTATGAATTGAGGTCTTTCTGACTCCAGTCTGGAAGAATATAGTTCAAATCTGATCTCAGACACTTAACTAGCTGTGTGACCTTGGGCAAGTCACTTAACCCTGTTTGCCTCAGTTTCCTCATCTGTCAAATTAGCTAGAGAAGGAAATGGCAAACTCCTTCAGCATCTTTGTCAAGAAAACCCCAAACGGGTTCAGGAGGAGTCAAACATGACTGAAAACAACCTCAACAACTTCGAAGTCCAAATCCAGCCATCTTTTAACCATACTCCATTGCTTCCTACATTTTGCTTCCTTCAGAGTAACCCCTTTGGGAAAGTGATGAGCTTGTTATTCTGATGATATGGCCGATGCTCAAAACTCTTTTGGAACTCTTCTTTGGGAATTGACTGCCCTCTGAGCAAGGTTACGATCACACAACAAAACTGGACGCATTATAGTTACCTAGGGGTTGTGTTTGTTACCCAGAACTGTTTTCCTAGCCTTCTTTATTCACCAAAATGACTTTGAATATTCCTAAAAATGAAATGGGCCTTTAAAGATCAAAGGTTCTCCATTATGTGGCAATTCAATTCAGCAAATTGCCTGTTGGGTGTAAGGGGCTGTGATGGGTTCTGGGGATGGAAAGACAAAGTGGAAACAACTGCTACCACCAGGGAGAATCTGATATTCTACAATACTCTGTCAACTCTGTTGTGAAATTATGATCGTAGGATCATAAATTTAGAAGCAACTAGACAATGCAATGGATGGGGAGCTGGATCTGGAGTCAAGAATACCTGAGTTTAAATCTGGCCCGTCTGACCCCAGGCAGGTGACTTAACCTCTGTCTGTCTCAGTTTCCTTAGCTATAAAGTGGGGATGATAATAATAATGCCTACCTCACAGAGTTGTTGTGAGGATCAAATGAGATAATATTCATAAGGCACTTCGAACAGTGTACATAGTAGGTGCTTAATTAAAGCTTGTTTCCTTCCTACCTTTCATCATTAGTCCAACCTCTTTATTTTGCAGCTATTAGATGTTAAAGTATATGGTGTAAAGAAGCACAGTGTCAAAATATTCAATATTATTTTTAAGAATTTCAGGCAGTGACAAGGCTGACACAGAATTCTTAATTGTTATACAGTAAAAACTTGAAGCTTTTTATCATCTGAGTTGATGAAATCACAATTTTAGTGTATGGAAGAGGACTTAGAGATCATATGAGAGACCCCTTCATTTTACAGAGGAGGAAACTGAGTCTCAGAGAAAAGAAGTTATTTGCCCAAGGCCATACAGGCAGTGAGTGGCAGGGTTGGGTTTCAAACACAGGTCCATTTCAAGTCCACCATCCTGTGCCATGTTTGCCCTCCTTTGGATGATTTTCCAATAATATTTCTAAACTGGGGTGCCCCAAATTGAACAATGCTATAGAGATGGTTTTGCCAGGGCAGAGGATGGCACAGGACTATTGCCTCCATTCCAGGAATGTTTCTTTCAATACAGCCAAAGATCTTATGAGATGTTTTGACTGCCACATCACAAAACTGGCTTGGGATGAGTTCACAGTACACTAAGGCCCTCAGTCAGATCTTCTCTTATACAAACTACAGCCTAACTATTGCTCTCTTAACATATTTATGCACACACATACACATATGCACTTTATATTATATATAATATATATTCATGCATATGCATACATGTGTATTTAAGACTATGTCTTATGTTGTATCTGTGAAGATTTTTTGAATCCAATAATAAGACTTTACATTCATTTCAATTAATTTTAATTTTGACCTGAGATTCTAGCCTACTGAGATATTTTTGTATCTTGACTTTGTCATCTGGATGTTGGCTATCTCTTGAGCTTGGTACAGCCTGTACATTTGCTAAGCATGCTTTCATACCTTTATCCAAGTAACTGATAAAAAAAAAATTTCCTTGTCATCTTTCCTATCTTGCAGGTAAAATATCACTGTCATCTGGTTCTGGACCATCTCAGATATTCCATTGTACAGAGCTTTATAATGTCACTACTAAATCAAATATACTCAACCATTTGTTTCAGTGTTACCACTATTGCCTTATCTTTACCCTAAAACACCTCAATAGAAAGAAAATAGTCACTGCAAGGTACTTTTAGTTATGTCTTTTTACCACGCTGTGCTTTTTCTTGTTCCCAGTATTCAGGACCTACAGTCCTCCCCAATTCTCCCTCTGCTCCCAACACACACAAAACATATTAACATACACATACACATTCACACTGTATTTCCTGTAGCTATGATTTTTTATTTAGCTTGCTCACTACCTAATAAAGAAAATGTCAGAGCAGAATCAGCCCTTTTTGTCCTGTGGGGAATTAGTAAAATGCTGTATGTAGGGCAGAATGGAGAAGGTCCCTGCCTCTCCTTTCTGTGATCTCCCATCCAACTAGGCCAGTATAACTGGGCAAGCAATTTCAGGCCTGGGCAGGTCAGGTTTTATTTTTTCATTCTAAGTCTGTTTTAACTGATCAGATATTTTATTTTTAAATACATCATTTTATTTCACTCAGTCATTGATTAACACTGATTAAGTATATAGCCTCTAACCCCATAGGGCTTCACATGGTGGGCAATAGACTAGGTAAATAAATATAACCATGAGTGGGATAAAGGCCAAAAAAAGCACAAACCAGTAAGCAGGAAGATATTCTCTGGTGATTGGGAATTTGACATATTTTAGCAGCTCTCTATTTTTCCCAATCTAGTGCCTCATTCCTTTATTAGGTATCTTGCCTTCCAAATGAAATACATAAGCAAAAGACTTCTGTGCCTTGGAACTAAATAACCTAATTAAATTTTTTAGTTAAAGTTATAAATGCTCGTCACTTTCTGTGCCTTGAGGGAGTGTAGCGAAGGAAGGGCCCTAAGGGAAGGAGCTGAAAAAATGATACTGGTGATAGGGCTAGCAGAGGTATAATTTTTATTGAAAGCCAGCAGCTCAGAGTTAGATTAGTTGCTCCCCACTTCCCAGTGGAGCTCCAAGCAACATGGTATATTAGAAGTTTCCTTGCTTTTTCATGACAATGAATAGCTAAATCATTTTGCTCTTTTGAGCCTTAGTTTTCTTGTGTATTAAAAAATGTAGGTTGGCAGGGAGACTGGACAATAATACTTGCACTATTTGCTTTTTGTTTTGCTGTAAACTTTTCTTTGGATTTTTTTTTTTGAATGTAAACAATAAATAAAATGAATATTTCCAAATACACAGAACAGAAAAAAGGGCTATATGCGAAACTGAATTGTATACAGCTTGCTGTCCTTTATTTTTATTATTTTTTATTATCCTTTATTATTATCCTTTATTATTTATAACATATAATATTCCATGCAGTATTACTTCTCTGCCATCCTGTTTTACAAGACTGTTCTGATGAAAGCGTTTTTTAATTTTTCAAGTATATTCATGTGATTTGCTATTATTCTTCCTCCTCCTCTTCTGAGTTAAAATTCTTAGTGCTCACAGATATATCCCTATGTAGTTAGTCACGTAGAGTCTACCATGCTGAAAAAGATTAAGCTGACTGTTAATGATGATTAATGATTAATAGTAATTAATGATGATATTGATTGTTATAGCCATATCAATGGAAGTGATCTGTATCAGTTGTCAACTGACAAGATAAATCATGTTAAATTGATTTTTCTGAGGTGTAGCCCTTGACTTTGTTTTATTTATTTATTTTTTGATGGAGGGACAGTGAGGCTTATTTCTATAAAGAGAAGGGGCATGGATCCTTAGGATATGACCATACTTTTTATCTATATTCCCTCTCTCTATCCTACAAGTGATGTAAACAACCAGTGTCTTACTGATTGTTTGAGAAGAGAAAATAAATAGAGACGTGAGAAATGGCTGGAAGTCTGGATTTCTTCATAAGACGGAACAGGTAAAAGCTAAGTAGAATTGTTTATATCAGGTAGGGCAGGAATCTGACAATGTCTGATGAATCACCTGTGCAAAGCAAGTGAGGAAAGCCTCTGATATAGTATCACCTCCAGAGACTGCTTCCTTAACTTTCACTTGCACTAGTGTGTGTGATCCCCAGTAGGTGACTGCTACCTCTGATTTTAGGGTCACTGTAGGAATGTACTTCTAACACTAGAGTTCACGAGCCCCTGCTATACAGTCAACCAGCAAACATAATTAGCTCTCAGCAAAGTCATTTAATAAGATGGTTTGGTAAGAATAACAATTACAAAACACAGTGTAAAGTTCCATAAATATACACAGTGGAAATGATGGGGGCAAATTTAGAGTACAATGGTAGTGAGGCACAGGTGAAGAAAAAACCTGCATCACAATTGGGGTACTATAGGACTTTGATGTAATTTTTCTCTTTCATAGAATCCTACCTAGCTTCCCTCTCTGGTCAGATTGTTTAGTTTGGAAGCCAAGGGTCTGCTCCTTTATCCAGCTCAATTATTGATTGACAGAGTTATTTTTCTCTTCAGTTTGAAACCAACTTGCTGCTCAGCTACTAGAGGTCATTCTCTTGTAAGCTGCTTCCTCCACAGAGTTTTGTCTCTCTGTCTGTCTAAAGCATATCTCAGCTTCTTTCTGGTTAGTCTCTTTCATTGGTTGATCAGCTCCACTTTGAAATTGACTTGGCCAATGGTAGAGCAGGGAATAGAGAGACATAATTTCCTCCTCTACAAAGACGATTCTGTCTGAGGAGTAAGACTCCATCTCTACAACCAGTTGCCAGTTGTAATGTCCTCAAACTGACTCTTCAATTGCTGTCTGAGATTTCTTTCTCTGAGAGAATATTTCTCCTGCTGCACTCCATGGCTGATGGAAGGGAGGGATGGGAGGTGAGAAATCCCCTTTCTTCCTTCAGGGATCTCTTTCACTGACAGCTCCTGAAATGGAAATCTGCCAAAAAATTTTAAGCTTGAATGACTAGATGACTTATTTTAAATATATATAAAATGCATATATAATATATATATATATACATACAGACAAATATACATGTGTGTATATATATATATATACACATATGTATATATATATACACATATGTATATATGCATACATGTGCATCAAAGAGGTAACAGATTCTGTCATCCAGCCGCTATAGTAAGGGTATTCTGTGTGGTCAGCTTCATTCAATGGTCAAGGACTCAGGGGTGGGGAACCTGTAGCCTTGAGACCACATGTGGCCTTCTAGGTCCTTTGGTGCAGCCTTTTAACTGAGTCCAAGTTTTACAGAACAAATCCTTTTATTAAGGGGATCTGTTCTGTGAAGTTTGGATTCAGTCAAAGGGCTGCACTTGAGGACCTAAAGGTCTTGTTATAGTAACCTATAATCTTAAGTTGATTAAGGAATTTCTTCCCATTTTGTGGAGTTGTAGGAAAACTACTCAATACATGTTTTATGCTCTAACACAATCTCTCTTCATCATCTCTACCACCAGAATCCTTCCCAAAAGGAAAACATTTTGCCATTTCAATTAGTTGTAAGAGACAATAGAGAAATGTGACTCTATAGTTAGGCAGGTAAGAAGAGCAAGAAGAATGATGTAATGATCTCCAGACATGTGTGCTAGTGAATGTTTAATAACCAGTCGTCCAAAAACAAAGAAACATATGCACCACCGACTTTTAAGTTTAATATGTATCACTCACATTTTCTCCACCATTTTCTTAAATTTAGATAATCAACAAGCTAACAAGCCCTCATGTATAGCATTTGCTGATTTCTGAGGTATAAATGCTAACCTTGATAATTTAACAGTTGGCTCTCAGGTACAAGCTAGTTTCAGCAGGCCTCTGTCTGCAGAGGCTGTATTATATTAGTGTTTCTTCTAGAGATAATTTAATAATAACTACATGTTTGTAAATGCAGTCTGGTTTCCTTGATAGAGAGAAAGTAAAAGCGCTGAAGGAATGCTTTTCTACTGTGCCTTATCAGGGAGAGAGAACTGCTTCTTGAAAGAATGAAAGAAATACCTTAAGAGGAAAACAACAAAAAAGGATAAGCTAGAAGAGAATCCAAATCTGTGTTACGAAGGTGGAGAGTGGAATAATGTGGCGCACAGAAAGACTGGAAGAACAATGAATCACTAGAGTTATATAACATCCTTCAGTGTGTGTGTGTGTGTGTGTGTGTGTGTGTGTGTGTGCATGCACACACACACACACACATACATATTCCATGAAGATTAGAGATGGACCTTTTGAGAAGGAAGCAACTTCATTTGCTCCATGGAATGTTGATAAGGATCCATAGTTGATTCTAGAAGGAAGGATGCCCATTACTGGCCACAGGATATAGACATGAGCACTAATGATGGGGAAATGCCTACTGAAGAACAGAAAGATGGCCATAAACTGAACTGTCATGAATAATTGGAAACATTCTTTCTTTTTGAAGCATGTATCTGCAATGGAATAGAGAACATCCTGAGAATCATTAAACCTGAACTTACTTTTGGTGATTCATGTAGAGACAAAAGATAACAATAAAAGGAACATAAAATGCTTCTCTAGTGATTAAAATGTTCTTTGAAAGGAAGAGAAACTTTAGAGATTCGAGTGATATTTTAATACCTTTAAAAACTGAAGCTGCAGTAGCAATAGCATTATCATTGTTATAATCATTCACTTTATCTATAGTACAAAGTAATGTTCTCACAAAAGTCTCATGAGGTCTGTAGAGCAAGTATTGATATCTCCATTTTACAGGACAGGAAACTGAGGCCCAGGAAGGTTAAATGGTTTATCCACAATTATATAAGCTGGTATGTGTTGGAGTATATGACCATGAACAGAATTCTTTTTGTAGATCCTTGAAGTTAGAAGAGGAAAAAAAATGACCTAAGGAGTGAGTAGATGACTAAGAAGATAATGGTAGAGACATAGTAATAAACACCTATTGCTCCTGATGATTTTAAGTCACTGGAACAGATAAAGCACATACTAGAACAGGAAAAGAACTGACATATGTAATTGCTAAGGCACTGTTTGTGGTCCATCAAGGATTACAGCAAATAGGAGAGGGAACAAAGAATAGCCCCTTGGAGAAGGTCAAATGTACCATCTCTTTCAATCTCCCATCCCTACTACACTCCTTCCCCCAAAAAATGAAGAGAAAGGAGTCTACAAACTATAGATCTGTAATCTTGACTTCAATTCTTGGCAAAATTCTAAACCTTATACTTAAGGAGATGTTTGGGATACTTTAAATAAAGGAAAAAAATGACCATAAGAGGCAACATGGCTTTATCAAAAACAGTTTATGCCAGACTAATATCATTTTTTTGTAGGGTTGCTGGTCTGGTTAATGATATTCCATCTCAGTGAGTGAATATATTTTATATTTAACACAGATGCTATATCAGTGTTAATATACATTTTTGGAAATGAAAAATGGACTGTAATTGATTTGTAAAATATCCTAGCAAAAAAAAAAACCCAGAACAATACTAATGAAACATAGAAATCATCACCCCAACACAGCTATGGAAAGGTAAAAATATTCTTGGCAAAAATGAGAAAGAGAATTGATAGATGTATTCAAACACATGATAAACAAGTTAAATATTTACAGAAATACTTTTGGAACCCATATGCATCTCTTCACTGAATAATAATGAAGACTGACAATAAGTTCATGCCATTGCTTTTGTCTAATGCAACTAAAGAGGTTTATCTCCAGACAGTACTTAAAAAATGACAAAGAGTCAGAAGTGGAATCAAAAGATCTTTAATGGGCAGCATTCACATGAAATCAACCAATAACATGTCCACCAGAAAATATTAAACAAATGCCTGAAATGTGAAGATTTGTTTATAAGAAACAGAGGGGTTCCTGACAATTCAGGACCAGATCATTGCTACCAAGAATTATAGATGGTAACTTGAAGTTAACTTTAAGCAGCTTGGAATAATTGGTCAATATAGATCATGTGAGAAGATGGTAGGAATTATCCAATACACCACTTCAGACTGCAAAATTGAGCACCCATCTGTGATGAATGAATTAAAAAAGGCATTCTGACCTCGCTCAGTATGCCCACAATCTGACACTAACTATATGATTTTGTTTTATGTTAATCTTATCCTCAGCCAGTCATTGAAGGGCTGTTTATGGTGTTCGCTCCAAGGAAGGGCTGGCCATCTCTCCAGGAACTGCACGTTTCTAAACAGGAACGTTCTCAAGGATAGTTTTCAGAGCAGCTCCTTTCCCACAGATCACTTTTTTTTTTTGGCAAAAAGCCTTCTTTATTAGAAGGAATTACTAAAGGCATGTAGTCTTGAACCATCTTTGGAGTCTCCCCCGTGGTACAGATGCATAGCCTGGGACCTTCCCATTAGGACTCTGAAGGCTGATCCCGGGACTCCCCAGCCGAGTGATCCAAATGTAGACGATTCCCCTGACAGTGATGATTGATTGTGGTAAGATTTGATACTGATTATGACTTATTGGTTGAGACCTATGTTAACTATTGAGACATAATATTATTGCATACTTACTGAGACTTACACTATTGCTTACTTACCTTTATTATTGTTTTAATAATAAATATTTTTACTATATGTGCATATATATATATATATATATATATATATATATATATATATATATATATATATATATATATATATCAAACCTGAGACTGTGTCATTTTTGAAGCAATCTGAACCAAAACTAAATTAAGCTGCAGCAAATAAGGTTGCTTCACAATACACCATCAAACACAGTCTGTTGGCTAGAATTATACAAAAGAAGGGTGTCATCTTTCATAAACCAACAGAAAGTTGCTACCCTCAAAATATAGACCTCAAAATATTCTTGAGGGATTAACAAATAAACTGAATTGGAACTGAATCATTATCATAAAGAAAACGTCTGCCCACAATTTCCTGAGTATCACATTGATGCAAAAACAATTCAGAATAGTCATAAACTCAGTTACATGAAGCAAGGTATTTGATGCACCTGTGTAATTGTCCACAGAATATTCGGTATAAAATAATTAATAGGGGCAGCTAGGTGGTGCAGTGGATAGATCACCAGACCTGGATTCAGAGGACCTGAGTTCAAATCCGGTCTCAGACACATAACACTTACTAGCTGTGTGACCCTGGGCAAGTCACTTAACCCCATTGCCTAGCCAAAAAAACCCAAAAACAAAATGAACATAAAATAATTAATAGGAAGATAGGGACTTGCCCCAGGATATTTCTTAATGCCACAAAATATAAGAATAATAAGGCAAGTAAAAATAATATTCCCAACACTAATATTTAATGCTTGTATGCTGTTTTAAGGTTTCAATAGCATTTTAAGGCAGTGATTTCTGAACTTTATATAGTGACAATCCAATTTGTACCCACACAAAACTGTAATAATCTAACATTTTTCATAAAACATTTATACAATAATCATTAGCTCATATTTTATTTGAATAAAATTAAGAATTACAACTTTTCTAACAATATAAATCTTAAACATGCCAAGATAGAATAATAAAACATATTTATTGATAAAAATGTGATTTGTAATTTATAAAAATCTAAATCATCATAATATTATTAATTTAATCTTGAGCACCAAATTCAGAAGTTTCCCATTGTGTAAAGGGCACCACCATTCTTCCAGGAACCCAAGTTTGCAAACTTGGTATAATCTTCAATTTCTCATTCTCATTCACTCCCCTATATCTAATCAGTCATTATATCTTGTCATTTTTACATCCTTAATATATTTCACAGATATCCCCTATTCACTACTCATACAGCCACCACCTTAATTTAGGCTCTTATCATCCCTCATGTGGTCTACAACATTGGCCTCTTATTTGATCTCCCTAACTTGATAATGTTCCCACTTTGACTTATCTTCCACAGAGTCACCAATGTGTTTACCTTGAAGTTCAAGATTGATCATATCAGTCCCTTACCCACAATGTACACACCCACTCCACAAATTCCAGGGACTTCCAAATGACTCTAGAATCAAATATAAACTCCTCTGTTTGATATTTAAATATTTTCACAGCCGGTCCTTTCCTACCTTTCTAATCTTCTTATACATAACTATCTTTGTTATGTTTTGAAATCTGGCCATACTCTTCTACTAGATCTTTTAAACTCATTACATATCATCCCTATTCCATCTCCATGCCATCAAATTTTCTTTCTATGCCTGGAAGGAACCTTTCCTTTTTAGAATTTCCTCTTTACTTTGAGATTTAGCTCAAATGACTCCTTCTTCATGAATCCTTTCTGATTCCTTCTCCCCCACCTCAGCTGCTAGCATAATGGCATAGTGGATAGGGTATGGAGTCTGAAATCAGAAAAACCTGAGTTCAAATCTAGCTACAGACACTCATTAATTGGGTGACCCTAGTCAAGTTAGTAAAATTCTGTCTGCCTCAGCTTTTCTACTATAAAATAGGAATAACAATAGCAATTTCCAGAGTCCTTATGAAGATCAAATAAGATAATATTTTGCAAAGTACTTGGTGTATAGTAGATATTAAATAAATGCTCATTCCCTTCCTTCCCTAAACTACCTTGCATTCATTTTTACTCAGCTAAATACATATATGTTATGATCCCTTTAGAATATAAGTACCTTGAAGGAAGAAACCATTTCACTTTTGTCTTTGTATCTCTAGTGCTTGGCACAGTTTAACACATAAATGGACCCTACATGCCATCAAGTCTAACTTCATATTTTACAGATTAAAAAACTGAGTCACAGAAATAAAGCAAGTTAAATAACTTGTCTAGGATCACACAGCTAATAAGCGTTTGTGATGATATTGGAACCCAGGTCTTCTGGTCTGCAAGTCTAGCATCCTCTCCATTATGCCATTGATAACTGATTCATTGGGGAGGGAGGCTTGTTTTTCAGGGCAAAGTTTCTTAAAACGTGGTGTCATTGATGACATTGCTAGTCATAATTCTTTTTCCAAACACAAATTAGCACCTAAATTTTCTCTTATAATAGCTTTTATAATTATAATGACACAAAACTCAATTTCGTAAAATAAGATGGTATACATGGTGGTGATATTTGTGTCACTTTGATAAGCTAGAAAGTGTTTTATTCACCTATGGCTAAAATGATATGAAATTTTCATTTCAAACATTTGTTTTAACACAATATCATAAGACAAGATGATTATTCTTATTCAGATGGAGTAATGCCAAATGGGCTGTTTGTTCCATTTAAATGATTTACATATACATTCATATTTAGATAAATCTATTTTAAAAATAAAAATTCTTTCTGTAGACTTGTCAAGTGATTAATATGTATGCATTTACTATCTCCATTTTCTTTGCAGGATAGGTATCTTTGAAATTAGGAAACATATTAAAATATCATTTTGCAAATTTATTGCCCATAGCTCTAACTTTTTCATGAAGGCTTTAACTTCATATTTCTGGATTAGAGTATACAGTTGGTAAATTGAAACACCACCTCCACTAATTATGTACATTTCAGGAAAGAATTTTATTATAATATTAATTTTCTTTTTCTTATGAAGATAAAAAGTAATTTCTTCTTTTACCTTAATCACTCTTTGAAAGTCTTAAGAAAGCCAACATGTTTTGTAATAATATAGGATGCTCTTTTTCTGTGTCTGTGTATTGTTAGACAGTTTTGCAAAGAACCTTCCAGTTTTTTAATGTAGTTGGTCGCTCTTATCAATTTAAAAAACTATATGTGGTTCCTCATTTATATTTCTCAATACAAGTGATTGTATTTGAAGCCTACTGTCTGTCCAACATTGCAGAATTGCCATAATTTTAACTAGTGATTATAGACTTTCATTTTGTCCCGATATCACTTTAATTCCTCAGTGCAGAGTTTAATATAATTTTTTCCCCATTTTATGCCACTTTTATTTGAAGAAACTCACTAATTATATTAGAAATGTCTTTTTATGTGGCATTGTCATTAATAGGTTTGCTAAGTATCAAATCTTCCGTAACATATTTCAACAACATTTCATGCACAACATCTGTTGCTTTATCCACTTGCAGTGAAAATTGGAATGCTTTTAACTTCTCAATTAGCTGTTCACAAAAGTCTTCAGACAAGAGGTTATTGTTCTCACTGTATTATTTGCAAGCAGGACTGTTCAGTGGTGCTTCATACATGATTGGTCAGGATTATTTTGATTAAATTGCTCAATAGCTTCAGGTAGCACCAATGTTTCTTGTATTGGATGCTGTTTTTTATATGTGGTAATTCTGTAAACAATTTAAGGTGATATAAATGATACTTTTGATGTCATAGACATAGTTATTGAAAATGTTTTCTTTTGCTTACTTAAAGGCATAATTTTTTTTTCTTGGGGAAAAAAAACCTTATCTTACCAATGTATTGTGTGTATGCATACAATATTTCAACTTATCAGGGTTCATGTTATTTGCCACTAAAATTTTCATGTTAAGCAAAACAGCAGTCTTTCCTCTCTATCAACAATGGTGTTCATGAATCCTAATGATAATTATAGAGAACCATATTTTTGCAAGATTGTTTTTTTACTTTGTGTTTTTATATTTCTAATATTTAAACTGTCTTGTTACTTTTATTAGTCTAGGCTGCTTTAGTAGATATTGACATCAAGCCAGTGATGTATTTATCAATCATGAAGAGACATTATTTTAGTATTTAAATATTAGACATAAAAACTTAAAATAATTAAAGCATTAAATTATTGGAAATTTCAAATGGCTATCTATAACCATTCTAAAGTTATTTCAATTTTTTATAGATTATAGATCTTTTTTTGAAGGGGGGATTGTATTTTTTTTCTTGCTGGGAAATAAGCTTATTATAGTGTACTCAGTAAAATAAATGACTTTAAGAAATATGACATTGCGATACTTTTCACTTTTGCAAATTAACAGGCCTTTCTTAAGCACTTATTATATTTCAGGCACTGTGTTAAGATGTAGGGATACCAGGAAAGGCCTAAAGAAAAAGTTTTTGCTCTCAAGTTTGCTTTATAATGGGGGAGACAACATGGAAATGACTATGTACAAATAGGCTAAATTGGAAGGCGAGCACTAGTATGAAAGGAGATTGAGAAAGGCTTCTTGTGGAAGCTTAGCTTAGTCCTGACCAGAGACGAGTAGTGAGAGAATTCCAGGCATTGGGGACCACGAGTGAGAATGTAGATCCAGAATGTTGTGTTCAAGAAATGTCAAGAAAGGGGCAGCTAAGTGGCTTAGTGGATAGAGCACTGGCCCTGAAGTCAGGAGGACCTGAGTTTAAATCCGGCCTCAGACCAAACACCTGATACTCACTAGCTGTATGACCCTGGGCAAGTCATTTAACCTCATTTGCCTAAAAGCAAAAAAAAAAAAATTGATAAGAAGACCAGAGTCTTTGGATTGCAGAACATTTGAAAGGAGGAAGTAATACGAATATTGGAAATATAGAAAGAAGTCAGGTTATAAAGGGCTTTAAAAGCTGAACAGAGGATCATATGTTTTATTCTGGAGAGAAGGAGATACTAGAGTTAATTGAATAAAGAGATGACATGGTCAAACTTGTATTTTAAGAATATCAATTTAACAACTGAGTGGATCATGGACTGGAGTGAAGAGAAACTTGTAGCAAGGAGACGAACCAGAAGGAAATTATAATAATCCAGGTTTGAGGAGATGAGGGCCTGTGCCAGGATGGTGGCTATATCTGATGAGAGAAGGAGGAATATACTATATTTTACACAAAGATGTTTAGCTTAGAATCTAATACAGCACTTTCATATGTGAGACAACAAAACCCATCTGTATTATGAGCATAGGTAATAGTAGCAGATTGTAAATGCATCAAGTTTGACCTTATTTATACATAGCATATCAAGTAAAGACTGCAGTACTTTCACTGCCATTTGGACAAATTTGTTACATATATTAGCCTTGTTGATTTTTATTTAGTTTTTGTTTTCATTGGAAAAAAAAAGTAAATGTATTTTTGGGGCATTGTACTTAAAAATATCTGAAAATTTTGGTAATGGCTTTTCACACCTCCTTTAAGAGGGTCTTGTTCTCCAGTCCCTATAATTTGAAAAATTCTACTATAAAGTTTGCTAAACACTTTACAAAAGTTACCTCATTTATTCCTCACAAAACCTTGTTAACTAAAACAATAACTTAATCTCACTTATTCGCTATGTGACCTAGAGCAAATCACTAAACATCTCTGGTCCTCAGTTTCCTTATTTATCCATCCTCTGTCCCACCTCATCTGTAAAATCAAGACTTGGATTAGGTAACATCTTGGCTTCCTTCTGGCTCTAAAAATCTATAATCCTGTGATCCTATGATGGTGGTTCTATTCATGTGAAATGGAAAAGGAACCAAATGATGCTCTTGAATTAAATAAGATGGCAATATCTTATCCTTGATATTTAAAAAAAATAGGGCATGAACTTTTTTTTTTGTAAAAGGATGCTAGAGAGTCTACATATATGGGCATCTATACATCTACACATATTTATACATGATATTCATGCAGGTATACATATCAATGTGTCTCTATATAGATCTCCATGTACATATTTATAATATGTGTATTTGTACATATTTATTTGTCTATGAACATACACATATAATACACATACATGAGCATACTATATATATATACATGAAATATATTGCTAGAAATGTTTTGCTCTCTAAAGCAGGAAATTTTGAAGCAATTCAATTGTTAGAATAAAGAGGAAAACAAAAAGGCTTCTTATATAAATTTAGGACCTAGATATACTCTTTCAAAATTAGAGGTCTAAAATTATAATGTGGGGTTCTAAACCATTTATTTCTCCCTCTATATCTGGTATGCTCCTGATAAACTTATCATTAAAGCAGACCATGCCTTTTTAACCATGTTATATGTCATAAGAGTTATAATTATTAAATAATTAAACTTGATAAATAGTAGCTTCATTCTTAGATTTTTTTAAAAGAACTTATATTGTCCAGTCCCACTAGAATGTAGGGACCAGTCAGTTATTTTTAGCAACTTTTTCTTTGAATGTGAGTGGAAATTTTTCATGCTTCTTTGCTATTCTCAATCTATTCTCAAAGTTGTGATGTGCTTAGCCACTATTGCATAAATAAGCCTACAGCATACTTTTAAAGGTAGCACTTTCCTTGTCAGGAAGCTGCTGTTAATAACTGCTAATGCTTGACCTTAATTATGGAAATGTTCATTGGAAACCTATTATATACTTCAATAAGCCATTCCAGACTTGTAATAAAGATATTCTAAGTCTCTTGTGTAAATAAACCTACAGCACAATTTCCTTGATGTGCTGTCTTTTTCCTTTTAAAGCATTATGAAGAACAGAGACATTGGCCAGAAACCTGTATCCTGGGGAATGGAGCTGTTCAACAGTGGGCAACAGTTGAAATAAAATGAAAAGATTTAATCTTAGGTCTTTGATAAATACATTCAAGGACACATGGCAGTTCAAAAAGACCGGTTTATATAATACAACCCTTAACCCCTTTTAATCCTTTTATTGCTGTTGTTCATTCAGGTCAGCTTCTTTGTAATTTCATTTGGGTATTTCTTGGCAAAGATACTGGGGTGGTTTGACATTTCCTTCTCCAGCTTATTTTACAGATAAGGAAACTGAGGCAAACAGGGTTAAGTGACTTGCCCAGGGTCACACAGCCAGTAGGTGTCTAAGATGAGTCTTCCTGACTTCCTGGCTCTATCCACAGTACCATTTAGCTTCTTTTTTTCATTTAAGTACTTTATTAAAAAAAGCAGATACATTAGTTTATTCATCTGGTACTTTCTGGCTTCCATTCTTTTGTTTTCATTGTCCCCTTTCTCTGTGCCTATCCAACTTCTTCTCATTCTTAAAAATATATCTTAAATTTTATATCTCTAGGATGATAATACAAGCCTAGTATTGTGATCCTTTCTCTGAGCTCCCATAGCACTTATCTCTGCCATCTTGTTAGCCATGTGATGATAGGAAGCACTTCTAGACCTAGACCTCATTTTACCCTTCTGTAGAATAAAGACTTATCTTATGAGAGCTCTGTATTCTCTTTTCACTCAATGAATCTTTAATAAGTCATAGACTCCTTTGTGAAACTTCTTACACTGTGTTTTGAGCAATTACCTTTTATTTCAATAAGAAGTTTAGAGCCAAAAGTGACCTTAGAGTTCTAGTCTAATTTTACAGATGAAGAAATTGAGACCTCAAGGTTGTTGTTGTTTTTAGTTGTGTCTGACTCTTCATGACATCATACGGGATTTTCTTGGCAAAGATTACTGGAGTGGTTTTCCATTTCCTTCTCTAGTGGATTAAGGCAAACAGAGGTTAAGTGACTTGCTTTGCGTCACATAGCCAGTAAGCATCTGGGGTTGGATTTGAACTCAGGTCTTCCTGACTCCAGGCCCAGCATTCTATTGACTGAGCCACCTAGATACTTCCTGCTCACAGTTAACTAAGAGATTAAACTGCAGGCCAGGATTTGAACCCAGATCCTCTTATTCCAAATCAAGGGCCTTATAATTGCAATTTAACTTTCTGTGTACATCTATGAAGAAATTATAGTAAAATATGAAAGAGGGTAGACGAATAATAAGAGAGTTGTAGGTGGAACAAGAAGGGACCTTGAAGAATATCTATCCCACACATTTTACAGGCAAAAATATAAAACAAGGCCTAGAGGGGCTATGATTTTTCCCCAAGATTATACAATGAGTAAATAACAGACCCAGGCTTCAAACCTGGGTTCTCTGACTCTAATTCTAGTTCTGGTACTACTGCAGCACAGCAAATTTTGAACTCTATTAGTGGAAAAAGTGAACCACAACCAGGAAATGATCAAGGTATTGTTTACTTAATCCTTCCCATGTTTACTTCACATCTACCTATGTTGTATAATTCAGTAGTGTAAAGATCACAACCCATAAACCTTCTTTATGTCATCTATACCACTGTTGCCAAGCAAACAGAAAGGGGGCCCACTAAGTCAGCCATAAAAATATCTGTGGGTTGCATACTGACTTAGAAAACCATACATTTGCATATTTCTTTTTTTTATTCATTAATTTATTTTGTTACATATTTCCTAATTACATGTTATTCTGGTTCAGGCCACACCCAGTAGTGTTGGGGGCTGAATGCGGCCTGCTGACCACATATTTGACACCTCTGGCCTTATAGCACATTGTCTTACAGGTGGCAGATCCCCAACAAAGGCTTGCTGACTTGACTTGGATTTAAAAGTCCTTGGACATAGTTAATTTATTATAGTGATTGAACGTAACAGATCTATATTCACTGTCCTGAGAAACATAGCTAAAGCAGAGGACCCTGAAGCCCAATGTATGCCCACTTAACACTGATAAGATATGGCCTTCTGTCACAGCTTTGCTTACACTCCCCCTAGTAAATATTAGGCTGGCCTTAGAAAGGGGAGTTAGAAAGACCTGAGTTCAAATCTGACCTCAGATATTTATTAGCTATGTGACCCTGGGCAAGTCACTTAACCTCTATTTTCCCAAGTTGCCTCATTCTAAAAATGGGGATGACAGTAGCACTTACTTCCCAGAATTGTTGTGAGGATCACATGATTTAATATTGGTAAAGTGCTTAGCATACTACCTGGCACATAGTAGATGCCATACACATGTTAGCTATAAATAGGTCACTGACTACCTGGTGTGAGTTGAGGAGTAATGGGGCAGCTGTGTATGCCATCACTCATACCTCTAACAATTTTAATGTTGTTCTTCTGAGCCTTTTAGATTTGTTGTTAAAAATATCTCTTTTGAAAATGCAAATATTCTTGGGAAAGCTTTCCTGATACTGACAAAAATTGCTTTTCACTTAACATGTTAGCAGAGGCAGAACAGAGGATGAGCTCTAAGGGAAGAGAGACAATGAGGAAAGGTCTCCCATGAGTGGGATTCTGTGCTAACCTGGCTTGCTTCACAGTTTTGCAGAAGGCCAACTCTGCTGTCTACTCACACCTTTTTGATGTGATCCAAAAAGTATGACGAGGGTTCAGAACCATACAGGACACTGCCTACCTGAGCGAGTGTCCTCCTTTCTCCCTTGTGTCTCCTAGAGGAGTAATACAGTAAGGGGAAAATCACAACCCTATTCCTGAAATCCTGTGGAGATTTATATTCAGGGTAGCCTTAAAAAGAATGAAGGAAAAGTGATGTTACAATGTACACCCTGAAGGGATGTATGAAAATGTAGAAGGGGTCCTTTTGCCAGGGAGTCAGGCTGAGTGTGTTGATTGTGTCTATTCAATCCCTGTGTCTGTTCTTTAATAACAGCTTCTCCTGCCAAAGGAAGGAAAGGCAGCAGCACCAGACCCTACCACCCCGATTTCTTTTCCCTAAAAAAGTTGGCATCTGGTTAGTTGTACTTGTCAGAAAGCTCTGCTCCTGCCTTTGCCCTCTCCCAACTCCTCTATGATTGCATACAACAGTCTTTCCATTTTTCAAACCTAGAATCTTGTATTTGGTGAGTATAGTCAGAGCCATATATCTCCTACAAAGCAGGTCTGGCAGAATCCAATTTACCAGGACCTTCAATAGGGTTTTCAGTGATTGAATTTAACAGGTTCCCTCAGAAATATTTTAGATTTTTTTTTGGCTCATTTTAAAGCATAAGATGTCACAGAATTTTTTTCCCCTTTGATCTTCTCGTCTGTCCATAGAGGGTTTGAGTCAGAAGACAAGTAGTTGCTGTCTGACTCTTGTATTGGGAGTCAGGAATCTACTAGGTATAGCTTCTGAATTTTGTATCTGTTTTCATTTGTTTTCCTTTCTTGTTTGGTATCTTTATCCCTCTGGGCTCTGCTTAAGCCTGGAAATAGAAATGCTGAAGTATCCATATTACCTCTTGTTTTCCAACTAGCTTTTCAAGGTAAATATTCTGTGAAAATGTAGGGTTTCATGGAAGTTCCTCCCCAAATATTGCATGTCCTGGGAATTCAGAAAGCTGGAGTTCACTCCAGCATAAATACTTGACTTTTTCATTATCTGAATTTGCAAGTCACAAAATGTTGCATAGTTATTTTCTGAAAACAATACAATAAATCACAGCTTAGGCACTTATGATAATTCATAATCCATGGGTTTTTCAGATGCCACTATTATCAGCATTATCACTTTCTCTATATAAAGATACTGTTATTAATATGAGTAATGAAATGATAACATTTTCTTTCCTTCTCCTTTCTTCTCTGCCCTTAAAAGTGTGCTGTCACAGCTGAGTTTTGTTCCTTAGAGAAAGAGGTGACAGATTTTCCTTCCTCATTTGACAGGCAGAACATAAATGATGTGTCACTAATTTGAAGCTGGCACAGAAGTATTCTAAGAAAGTTTGCCCCAATGTCTTCTTGAACTTCAAAATCACTCATTTGCATTGGTTTTTGTCCAGACTTTGAAGATCTTTGTAGACTTGTTTGCTACCAGTCAAGTGCAAACTTGAGGAAACCTATGATTGATAGTGGAAAGAGAGAAATTTCAAAATCTTTACTGGCTACCTATTACCTACAGAATAAAATACAAAATCCTTAGCCTGATATTTAGAGCGCTCCATAATCTTGCTTTTCCAGTCTTGTTTCATACTATACTCCTTCCCATACTCTGCCTTCCCGTTGAACAGGCTTGCTATTTCCTGTCCAACACTTGTCCCTCCTACTTCTGTGACTTTACACAGGTGGAATACATTCTCTCCTCACCTCCCCAGTTTAGAGTCCCTTGGAGCTTTCAAAATGCACGTCAAGGGACACCCTCCTTTGAGACCTTTCCCAATTCTCCCAGCATTAGTATTAGCTGTCTCTTTTAATTAACTTGGATTGCTTTGTATGCCCTTTCAAGTGTACTTGTTCTATTTCCCAACAGAGTGTAAGCTCCTTGGGGCAGAGACTGTTTTGTTTCATCTTTTCATCCCCAGAATGAACATAATACCTTACACGTACTAGGCTTCTAGTAAATTCTTATTGAATTCATCTGAATCAAGAATATTAAATCATGTTGACCATGTGTTTGAGATATGGCCAACTAATGAGCCATAAGCTAACTAATGACCCCAAGCAGAAATGGTCTGATTTTGGCATAAACAAAAGAGATGCAAGATACTGAATAGGTTGAGAGAAGCAGCCCTCACATGCTCATTTCCCCCCTATTTTTGCTCATTGTACAAAAAATCCCCAACTCCATCGATTTTACAAACTGGCAAACAAAGTCACCAGGGTCATCCAGTATTCCCTCCTGAGCACCAGCTGTGTGCAGAGCCCTCCCCTAGGCAATGTTGAGTCATAGGGCCAACCTTAAGCATGGGCAGAGTAGGCAGCTGCTGGTGCTCCCTTGCCAATCCTCTTTAAACTCTCCGGCTAAAGTCTGAATATTCAATATCAGAACTTTGAACTTTTAGCAATCTGTCAAAATATAAAAATCTCTGGGCAGAATATACTGCTCTTGGCTATTTATACCTCAAGCCTGAAGAATGTGCCCAGAACTTAGTGCTTAATAAGTGTTTGTTGACTCTTTGACCAAGGTGAGAATGAGTTTTTATAGAGACAAGGAGAGAGGGCACTACTATGTTGAATAATTAGGGCAGAGAATAACACCATGGGTGGAAAAATGCACATCACTTTGTTTTGGTGTGCCCTGTGTTTATAGAGCAACTCCACTCAGTGACTCCAGTCTCCTCATCCAACCCATAGTGGGCATAGGAGGCCCAAATGAGGCATGCTGGAACCATTTCTGGGCTTGAAGTCAGGTCTGTGTTCAAAATCTGAATTGGATACTTAGTATTTGTGTGACCTTGAGCAAGTCACTTCACTCATCGTATTGTGATTATTGATATCTAAGTATATGTACGTGTAAGTGATATATGTATGGGTATGTGTGTATGTCTGTATTTGTATGTTATCTCCTTAATATATGCATACTTGTATATGTATGTAAATCCTTTTAATAAAAGGATTTGTTCTACAAAAATTGGACTTGGTCAAAAGGCTGCATCCAAGGACCTGGAAGGCCACATTTGGCCTCTAGGCCTCAGGTTCCCCACCCCTGGTAAGAGAATTGTCTTCAAGCATTTAAGAGTTGAGTGGAAAAGGGATTAGCCTTGTTCTACTTGGCCCCAGAGGACAGAACTAGGAAGTAGAGTTAAAAAGAGGCAGATTCAGGCTTAAAGGAAAGAAAAACTTCCTAGTGATTAGAAATACCCAAAAGTATAATGAGCTGCCTCAAGAGGCTTCCCCCTCAACCAAGGGCTTCCAGCAAAAGATGGGTGGCCTCTTTCTGGGAATTGTTTAAAAGGCATTCTGGTTCAGATACAGGATGAACTGGATGGCCTTTGAGGTACCATCTAACTCACAGATCCTATGATTCTATGATATGCTTTTAGATTTGGAAGATATCATGTGCAGGCATTCTCAACAGTTCCAGTGAAATTAATCAGTAAATGTTCTCACTGGCTGCAACTCATAGCTTCTTATAGGTTTCTAGAGGATAAGCCACTTGACCTGATATAAGACAACAGATGAGGCCTCCAAAAAAGTAGTTATGAGTAAGAAGCACATTCTAGACAAAGGAGACAGCTAATGTAAATGTGTGTATGGACTACCAATTTAAGGGAAAAATTAGTAGCCATTTGTTTAGAAGGTAAAGTTTGTGATAGAAAGCTGGAAGAACTGAGACTGGGAAGTTAGTTAGGAACCAGATTGTAGGGCCTTAAATGTCACACTGAGGAATTTTTATTATCCTAGGTACAACAGGGAGCAATTTACAGTTTTTGAGCAAGAGAGTGAGCTAGTCACCCATGTACTTTAAGAATCTTCCCTTTAGGGGCAGCTAGGTGGCACAGTGGATAGAGCACCAGCCCTGAAGTCAGGAGGACCTGAGTTCAAATCCAGTTTCAGAACACTTGACACTAGCTGTGTGACCCTAGGCAAGTCACTTAACCCCGATTGCCTAAAAAAAAAAATCTTCTCTTTGGAAGTGAAGTCAAAATGTAGGAGAAAAGGGAACTATTTGCCTGAGTTCTCCCCAAGCCCACAAAAGGACAAGATGAAAAACTTTTCCAGCCAAAGATAACTTATAAGGTCAGCAAGAAAGGTCTGTTGCACCTGAGTGAGAGTGGACAGAACCAGCCTGAGCAAACCAGGAGCAGGTCCTGGGGAGCTGCTGATCAGCAGCAGCAGCACCTGCTGCTTCCAGAACTCTCAGCCCACAGATGGCAAGGGGGATGGTGCTTGTAACTCAAAAGAATTTTCTCATCATTAGAGCAGTTAGAAAGAAGATACACACACATACATACAGAGGGCACAGTTGTGAATTGAGTATGAAGGATTGATATCTAAAAAAATAAAATAAAATTCAGGGGTGAGAGAGGAATGCCCTAGGAGAAAAGGAAAAGTAGAATTGATGGGGTTGGGATCTGGATCCCAGAAAAGAAAAACCTTGGACTTTTCCACGTGGCCAAATCTCGTGTATTTGCCTGAGACTATAATCCCATCAACTGGTCTTTCACTGTGACTACACCCAATCTCCCCTCCATTGTTTTACTTCCCTATGGCCCCCAGTCATTTCCCACCCTTAATCTTAACTAGGCTCCATTCTCCCTTGGCCAAGTGGTTCAGGTCCCAGGAGTTCTGTTCACCCAGTTTACTGGCCACTCCCATTCAGATTTTCCTTAGACCCCTCTTCCAGTCACTCCAAACTACTTGGCCACTCCTCGATCCCTCCCACAGTCTTTTTGTATATAAGGTCCATCTTGACTCCATTAAGGTCCTTAGATTCTTATAATCTAACCAAAGGCTTAGATTCTTATAATCTAGCCATTGCTCAGATTTTTACAATCTAGCCAATAGTTCACAAATGCTCAGATTCCTTAAGAGTCTAGTTAATATGGCAGATTTTTAATGAACCTTGTTTTTGGCTGAAAGAAGGCTTGGGTCAAATTCTTTCGGGCAGGACCTGTGGATCATTATCTTGGGGTCCCAGCACCCCTTAATCTGTAAACCTCATCAGAATGGGGCAAATTATCTCACATATAAGCAGCAAGAAGAAGGCTTTGCAGTGGAGGGGAAAAAGGGAGAGCTGATGATGTGGGTACAAAGAGTGCCCTAGGATTAAAAATAATATTAAGGGTTACTTTCCCAGGCCCCCTGAGGGGATTTGAGGCTCATTCTGTAGGCCATCATGTATACCTTGAGATCCTGGAACTTGAGAGCTTCTCAGGTCCTTTTCCCCTTATCTTGAAATGCCATAAGACTTGTACCAAAAGACTGGCCTTTGTTTCCCTTATCCTGTGTTCCTTATCCTGTCATTTATCTTCCTTCATACTGTGTCACAACAATTTTTCCTTATCTTATAAGCAACCATCTTCCTCAATCTTGTTTGTTCTTATCCTGTCCCTAATTTCCAACCCCCATAAGAAACTCTAGAAATTTATCATCATCCTACAGGCTGTATAGCTATCTGTCTTTACAAGCCTGGGTCTTTTCCTATATCAGTGCCTTTGTTTAGCTCCTTCCTAACCTCAGGCCCATGAAGCTTTCACAAAAGAAAGCTCCCAATGGTTACAGAGAAGGTCTAAGTGAATTCTTTCACACCTGAACCAGCTCTTTCAACTCTAAACCTCAACACCAATTAGGAAGCTATTCTTATATTCCCAGTGAGAGATGGTTATAGAGAGAAGGGGAAGGATGCAATAGATGTAAAGCAACAATCAACAAGATTTAACAACTGATCCAAAAGTGCAAAAAAAAAAAGAGAGAAGAATTAAGGATATGTCTGAGGTTCTGAACCTAGGCAACTAGAAAGATAATAATTCTCTCAAGAGAAATAGGGAAATTTGAAGAACAGGTGGGTTTAAGAAGAAAAATAATGAATTCTGGTTTGGACACATTGAGTTTGAGATGCTGATGGAACATCTAGGTGTTTATCTCTAGCAGGAAGCTGGCTATGTTGGATTGGAATTCAAGAGAGAGAGACTGAGGTTTTCTATCTATACCTATATCTTTATCTATATCTGTCAGCTGTGAAAAATTTAGTTGAATCCTTGGGACCTGATTAAATCACCAAAGGAGAAAGATTCTTTAGCCCTGTTCTTTGATTTTACATATATTATCTGAGAGCTTTCTTAGATGGGCTTCACTCTTCCCCCAAATGTTACCTTTGGTTCAAATTATGTTTAAGTCCTTGTAAATAAATTTCTTTTAATAGCTAACAAGAGGAGATATTAGTTCAAAACAAAACAAAATCATCTCATTACATAGCATGAGAATATAAGTGACAAAGAAGAACTCCCCAACCTTACTGCCATACTCACAGTAAGTGGTACACTCTCTCAAAGGTTACCACAACACCAGTGAAGAAGAGGACACATCCAGGGAACATGTGTGACCACAGACTATTCATTGTAGGGACACGTTTAGCCAAGGCATTTGCTCGTCTGATGTAACATATTTCTGATTCTATAGGGCTGCTGAGGCCTTCTGATGATATAATTCAATTAGCATCTTTCTCCAAGTGGCTGAGGGGTTATTTGCTTCACTATCATCGTTGCAATACTATCTCTGCTAGACACTTCCATTGCTGCTGGAGAATTTTGCTACTGATATTCTTTGATAGGAGTCTCTACTGTTGCTGCAACAGGCCTTTTCCTAATGTATACCTGCTTTTGGATCCAGGTATGTGTCTTGGGCTCTTAGCTTGATAGTTCCAGAGGATATTCTTTAGCTCTTTTTTTTTTAATGCAAACTACTCAGTCTTCTAGTTAAGAATCAATTAGTTATTAAAAAAAATATATTATTTGAATTGAATTCCTTGCTCTGGGTTTGGGCTCCCAGATCCAAATCTTGGACCTAATTCTGAGTTTAAAAACGCCTTTCAACCCTTGTCCAAGTCTTGTCTTTTGTATAGAATCTGCATATAACAGCTGCAAAAACCTGTGTGGAGCTGAGGTGAGAAAGTCTTCTTCAGCCTCCAAGGTCAAATGGGCCAGATGGGGGTGCAGCCTTTACCCTTAGTTCCCTTCTTTTACATTTTGACCTATGTTAAAATTTCTACCAGGGACAAGGTCATTTGTTTCCTTATGCATCACGGTAAGAAAGTTGAGTTGGCCAGCAGAACCCGAATCAACTGAGTCCTCTCAGCCCATTTGATGAAATTATAGCTTGTAAGATCCCTAGACAGTGAAAGGTTAAGGTTTTGCCCCTTTCAGACTTTGAGTGGTTGCATTTGGTTGAATTCACCACTTGAAAAGGTCATGAATCCTTGAGGGGCCCACACTAGAAATTGCCTATTCCCAGGTTTTGAAGAGTAAGAAATCATTAGTGGCTCATTTCCATCTCGTAAGAGGAGCTAAAGAATTTTTGAACACCCTGGTCACATAGAGAGCAAATAACAGAGTAAGGATTTAAGCCCAGATCTTTTGATTCTAAATTTTATACTGTGTCTACTACATACTTTCCAAATGATGTCCCAATGTTCCAATTAAGTGACTTCAATCAATTGGGGGTGGGGGACAGAGGAGATGGCACATGATTCCTGAAGAGAGAACCAAACCTCTTCAGTTGACAGGCACTATGCACTGATTTCAATAAAGAGAAGTGTTAACCAGAGGAATGCACTTCTGACACTGAGGAACCAGACCTAAGGTAAAAAAATCCTTTAGCCAAGGGAGCTCTACTTCTGGGACATAGTTATTCATGCGGACTCAGGCTATGTTTGACTATATTCCCTATTTTGGTGTTGGAGTATCCAAGGTAACAAGGATGGGAGCCTTTCAAGAATCTTCTCTACCAATTTCTGATAGATGTTCATTGAACTGCTGGAATACTTCTAGTAAGCGAGATTTCACAGCTTTTGAAGGTAGCCTATTCCACTTTTAGGCAACCTGAAATGTCAGAAATTTATTATGCCTGACCAAAATCTATCTCCTTGTAACTTCTATCCATTAATTTTAGTTCTGCCTTCTAGAGACAATACATTTAATCATTATATGTCTCATTTTTTTTCATCTGTAAAATGGAGAAAATGATTCCTGATCTACCTTACTTTTTTTGATAATTTGTTTTTAGGGGGCATCTAGGTGGACACTTACTAGCTGTGTGACCCTGGGCAAGTCACAACCTCCATCGCCTCACCAAAAAGCAAAAAATAAAAAAATAAAAATAATTTATTTTTAGTTTTCAACATTCACTTCCATAAGCTTTTGAGTTTTAAATTTTCTCCTCCTGCCTCTTTCCTCCCTCCTCAAGGTGGTGTGCAATCTGATATAGTTTCTACCTATACATTTCCTATTTTCACATTGGTCATGTTGTAAAGAAGAATTAGAACCAATGGGAAGAACCACAAGAAAGAAGAGACAAAATAAAACAGAAGAGAAAAAAAGAGCAAACAGTGTGCTGGGATCTGCATTTCAACTCCTCAGTTCTTTCTCTGGGTATAGATAGCATTTTCCAACATGAAACTTTTGGAGATGTCTTAGATCCTTGCATTGCTGAGAAGGGCTAATTAAGTCTATCAGAGTTAGTCACTGTACAATGTTGCGATGTGCTGTGTAGAACATTCTCCTGATTCTGTTTACTTCACTCAGCATCAGTCCATACAAGTCTTTCCGGGTTTTTCTGAAGTCTGCTTGCTTATCATTTCTCATAGCACAATAGTATTCCATTACATTCATATACCACAACTTGTTCAGCCATTCCCCAATTGATGGGCATGCCCTCAATTTCCAATTCTTTGCCACCACAGAAAGAGCTGCTATAAACATTTTTGTACATATGGGTCTTTTCCCCATTTTTATGATCTCTTTGGGATACAGCCCTAAAAGTGCTATTGCTGGGTCAAAGGGTACACACATCTTTGTAATCCTTTGGGCATAGTTCCAAATTGCTCTCCAAAATGGTTGGATCAGTTCACAACTCCACCAACAATGCATTTTAATGTTCCAATTTTCCCACATCTTCTCTAACGTTTATCATTGTCCTGTTTTGTCATGTTAGCCCATCTGATAGGTGTGATATGGTACCTCATAATTGTTTTGATTTGCATTTCTTTAATCAATAGTGTTTTAGCTGCTCTACCTTACTTAAAGTACATTTATGAGATTCATATGAGATAGTACATTTGAGAGACTATGATAAGTTTGCAGTACTTAAAAGCATATATAAAGAATTCTTTTTAATGTATACAGCTTCTATACTTCATGGAATGTTTACCATTCTGACCTCTCCTTTTTGGAATTCTTACCTACTTTCAAGGGCTACCTTAGGTACCACCTGGTACATGAGACCTTTCCTGATCTCTAAGTTATTACGTATCTCTTCTCCTCAAAAAGTATCTTCTGTTTACTTCAAATATTGTTAACACTCCACCCAAAGGCAGCTTGGGGCAGTTCCCTGAAGAACAACCCGGGATACTGCATGTTGCAATATGGAGAAGGAGATAAGAGTAGGATTGGGTGAAAGATCTTGGTCCTATGACATTTTGTATTTGTAGAGAGAGAAGAAGCAAAATATAAAACTCAAACTTTTGAATGACAGATGGGAAATCTTCAAAATGTAGGGGAGCCAATCCTTCCCACAATGTTCTTTGATTCTCAGCACCCTCAGAGACACCTAAGAATGAACTTTTCTGGTGAGATCATTCTCTCCTTGGTTGGGCTAAGGCTTCTTATATAACTCTCAAGAACAAGAATTTACTCTTGTGTATTATATTGTCCACTCTAATATGTATAATTTCTTTGATTTCTGTTAACTATTTGCTTGGATCTCACTTTGTGAGACTGGTTTTTCTGTCCCAAGCATTTGGTGGGACAGAGTTAAGCTAATGGGAATAAACTAATGATTACCCTTCTCATTACCCCAACCAAGGAAAGTGAACTTTATTCCAGATCCCTAAAAGACAGCATCATACTCTTTGATTACAAATATTTGAGGTGTAAGTAGATAGATAAAATGTTAGTCTAATGCTCCTATTAGAAATAGAAGAGTGAAGGAATGAGCATTCCACCACG
Source organism: Phascolarctos cinereus (assembly GCF_003287225.1). Taxonomy (NCBI): domain Eukaryota; kingdom Metazoa; phylum Chordata; class Mammalia; order Diprotodontia; family Phascolarctidae; genus Phascolarctos; species Phascolarctos cinereus. Next base: position 148,553,703 of record NW_027556098.1, read on the forward strand.
GACATCCTCTTACTCCTCAAAAAAGTAAAAAAAAAAAAATTCCACTCTCCCTTGTAAATAGGATGGGCCAGATGTCAGATTATGTCTAACCAAGCCATACACAAATAAACTATTCTATGTTAGATGGTTAGTGTATTGAAATTCTATCTTGCTTTGATTCCTCTTCCTCTCTGTCTCCTACCCCACCAGTCAGTAGAGTTTGTTATTGTTCAGTTGTTTCAGTTGTGTCTGACTCTTCATGGCCCCATTTGGAGTATTCTTGACAAAGAGTGGTTTGCCATTTCCTTCTCCAGCTCATTTTACAGATGAGGAACTGAGGCAAGCAGGGTTAAGTGACTTTCCCAGGGTCCCATGACTAGCAAGTGTCTGAGGCTGGATTTGATTTCGAGTCTTCAAGAGTTGGACATGACTAAAATGACTGAACAACAAAATGCAAGTATTATTACTTCCCCCCTCTCCAATTTACAGATGGGAAAATGAAATTTAGAGAGGTTAGTGGAGTCAAATCCACTTCTCCTGGCACCAAGACTAGTTCTTCTATCCCTCACTGTGAGAGCAAAGACAGAGAGTGGACACCATACCGCCATAGAAGAAGCTATCACTGCTTCAGTGTGGGCCATTATTTCAGGGATTTCAGTTTTTCCTTTTTTTAAATGGGAAGGAGACCACTTGCTAGGACTAGACCAATAGTGCATTTGGGTTTTTGCTTTCAGTATCACTTAAACACTCCATCTGCTTTTGGCTTTGTGGGCAATGGGGAGGTAATGGACTTTGTTCTTAAATGATAACTTTTGTCCCCAAAGCTCAGAGCCTAGTTCTTGATCTGGTAATTTCTTCCTTCAGAGTCCTTCATAACAAGTTATTCTTCCCTATTGCCCCTGGAGGCCAGTGCTGATTCCTCTTCTCCAAGGAGAAAGAACCCTTTAGTGAAACTCTGGTCAGTACTGTATATAGCTCATCAAAAATCCCTGCTGTCTGGTACCTTACTTTTCTGCTCTTTGCAAGTGTTTTCTTTCTCTCTGTTAAAACTTTGATCTCTATTTGGCTTTTGATTATATTTTGAACTTGACTGGGGTTTCAATTATTTTTTCTCTAGGACCTCTAAATGGTTTTTTTTCCCCTTCACTCATTTGCGTGTTGAGATGAATATATCTTGACTCTCAGGCTAATTGTTTGGTATGTCAGTGGAAGAGAAAAACATATATATTTTCCCTATCTTCTCACCAAATTATCTAAGTAATTAAAATCTGGTTGTATTTCTTTTATTGTGTGTTCTACCTACAATCATAAAGTCTTAGAACTGAAAGAGAGGCCTTAAAAGCCTCTAGTTCAATATTTTCTCAATACACATATCTTTCACAACATCTCTGACAAGTGGTCATCCAGTGATTGTTGAAAGCATTCAGTAGTAGAGAGCTCATCACTTTGTGAAGCAGCCCTTGGTTCAAGACCCCTCTCTTATATACATTGACTGTGTTACTTTGGGCAAGTTGTTTGATCTTTCAATGCTCCAGGCAACTTTTTTAAGACTATAAGTTGCAGAGAAGGTGCTGAATTGAGTTAGTAGGAATTTTCTTACTTGAAAATTCCTTAAAACAATGAAGATTGTTAACAGCAAAGGCAGGTCTAGTCCTTAACTAGGGATATACATATGCATGCATAAATATACACATGCATACATACATATATATATATATATATACATATATATATATATATAATACACATGCACGTGTATGTATGTATGTGTATATGAATATGTGCGTGTGCTTATCTCTTAATATGATGGGTATAAACAGGAATCCTCTTCTGACTCTGTAGTGTAGTATATGCCATGAAACATACCTAGAGCTCACACATACCTGTGTCAACTATTCCTGACACAGTGACATATTTGTCTTGGTCCTTTCTGGTGGACCACATGTACTTGCTGAATGCTGTAAGACGTAGTATTTGGTCTTGAAGCAGAAAGCCCTGGGTAGTTTATTGATACCTTGGCAATCTTCTCCAGGAAAGGTAGAGATGCACTCCTGTTGCCAATAAACTCTGATAGAAGAACCCAGGTGATCCTGATCTTTTGGACTTACAAGATTGCCTCCAAAGCTAGAAAAGCCCATTTCAGTATTGCCAAACAGTAAAGTATGCTCAGGAAAGAATCACAAAGAAGAGCAAACAGAGCCTTGAGATCCAGTCTCAAATTCACCTAATCCAGCACATATACTGGCTGCCACAGGTAAGCACTTCCATTTCTACTGGGGTGAGGAAGAGTGTTGCCTGCTCTTCTATTCCTAATAGAATATCTAGGGTGACAGAGTTGTATGCCACACTTGTTCAGGAGATAAGAAGAGTAACCCAAAGGGTGGAGTGACTTCCTTTTATAGTCTACTGAGCAGGCAGCTCTTTTCAGGCCAATGGCCTCTTTGAAGCAGCCACCTTTCCTTTTGCCAACATGAGGACCAAGGGACTAAGAACCATCCAAGGTTTGCAATATCATCCCAACTCACTAAGTCTTTTAGCACCAAGCCAGTACATGTAGTTCACCTGAAAGGACCAGGACAAGTGTCTTACCAGGAGGGCCTCAGTTCTAGACCTGCTCCTTTGTGTAAACTGTAACTATAGATTATCAGAGAGAGAGATCCCCTGATCATACCTATTAATTAGCTTTATTTATCTACTTAATAGTTGCTTTCCCCCCAATTTTATTTCTTCCTTGATTTTACAGAATTTGAATTTTTGTATTTTTATAAATTATTAATTTATCATTCTAGTCTTTTTTTTACTTCTATAGTTAATGAATTGATATCTTTCTTTCGTCAATACATATAGAGATGTAAATTTATCATTAAGGACCACCACATTTTGGTCAACATCTCATTGCTGTTACTTTCTTTGCTATAATTATTTATCATCTATAATTTTTTCTTTTAATTTAATTGTTTAGGATTGCATTGTTTAGTATTATTTTATAATTACATCCTTTCTTCAAATTTTTTTATTGATGAAAAAATTTATTTTATTATGTTCTATAAAGGTGATGTTTAATGTATCTTCCTTTCTGCATGTTTATGTGTACTTTATGCCTAAAACATGGATAATTTTTGTAACTGTGCTAATGTCCCCACAAAAGTGAAAAATATATGTGTGGAAATATATCCTTATAATGATATAGATATTTCTTGTGACTCAAATTCAACATTTGTCAAAAGTCCATCATATTTATTTCCTTTAATATCATTATTGGATCCTTGGTTTCTTTCTTGCTTGAAATGGGAATATTTTTGAGTAGTCTGTCTAGTTTTCTCTGTGTTCAGAAAGCTTTTCCTGTAAGCAGTTAGACTCTGTCAGTTGGTAGATATATATTTAATATTGATATTGCTTTTTTGTATCCATAATGCCTTAAAGTATAATTTACTCTCCCTATTTGTCTTTTTTTTTACTGGTGACTTTTTTCCTCTCTATTTAAAAAAAAAAATTAGCTGATGGACAATAGGTTCTTCTTCACTTAAGTCTGAATGATTCTGTATTTTCAGTGTTTTTCCTGAAAATACAAATTTTTGGGTTTTGTTTTCTGATATATCCTCCCTCTATTTTATGAGCAATTTAATCTTCTTCCTATTCACAGTTTTAATAGTAAGGTTTGTTTTCTTCCTGTCACATGCTATTATTATCTTTCTTGGCTCTACTTTTCTCTCTTTAAGATGAAAAAGCAAAAAGGAAGAAAAAAATTTGCACTAATTATCTATAGTTGAACTGTCTAGTCACGATTCTTTCCCCTTCTCCTCTTGTCAAACTTAGACTCAGATCCTTGGGCTTTATCCTTTTTCTCTTTTTGCCCTTTCATAAACAATCTTCCCTAATCTGTTTATTTTGCTCTTGACTGTTCTTTTTCTGAGCGTTCCATTTCTCTTGTTCCTCCTCCCTCTCCCTTTCCCAGCTTACTTCCTTCTTTCTTTATCATATTTGCATGCTACATTTTTCTTTCAACCCTCGATCTTCCCTTAGGGGAAAGTATGACTCAGATTACTGTGAAGTTCATAGAATTCTCTATTACCTCACTTCAATGTTAATAACATCTTTTCTTGTGGTACCCTAATTATGAAAAAAAATTAACTTCCTACCTCTTCTTCCCTATTCATTTCCAGAGATCATAGTATCAGAGATTTATATTTGGAAAGGTGTTTAAATATGATTTAGTCTGGCCCCCTCATTTTACAGATAGTAAATTGCTTTTTAAAAATTCACAGACCCTATTTTTTTTTATTTGGATTTCACAAGTGGACCTAGCTATTCTGGAAGCGTGGCGTTCTTATTTCCACCTCTATTCCTTTGCCAAGCTTGCTTTTCTTACCTGGAATAACAAGGCTAATAACTCAAATTTGTATATTTTGAGTTTGATAAAATACTTTCCCATAACACTCCTATGAGGTAGGCAATGGAAGGCCTCCCTTCTTCTTCTTTGCCTACTCACCTTTTAAGGTTTGCTGTCATGAAGTCTGACCACACTAGCCAACTGTAATCTTCCTTTGAATATCTTGTGCATAAATTCTCTATACCATATATTAGGTACTTAATCATATTCTATTTCCTCATATTATTACTTAACCATTCTATGAATGTTTGGCTTTCCCCTAAATAGATTGTAACCCTCTTGAGAGCAGGGATTGTTTTTATAATTCTTTTCTATCCCCCATGGCATAAACTAAAAATATCCAAGGGGATAGCTGCCAAAAAGACAGATTCATGTTGAATTGAATTGCATGACTTCATACCAAAGGCTATGTCCACAGAATGCCAAGGACACTAGTCAATTCAGTGATGGACTGAATCTTTAATTTATTTTTTGAATTTGAATTTGGTGCTGAGCTGTCCATTAGCACCTTTGACTGAGTCTGCAAGCATCTTGCACATCACACGCCTTTTGTGTTTCCTTTCTGATAACCTCTTTGCACAGAATGTAGACAATGTAAAGTTCCTCTTTGCTTTGTCATACTTCAGGGTGAAAACCATGGTGGGGTGAGCCATACCACTAGATAGAGTATAAGCTCCTTTGTATCTCCAAAGTATAAAAAGGGTGGAATTGAAAAGACGTCTGTCTTACCTGTCACTCTAAAGATGCTTGTAACCTCTTCTCTGGCTTGAGCTTTGGCCCTGATGCGAATGAAGTAGGCTCCTGCCTATTCTTCCTATGGACTACACAGTGCCCCTCTAAAATAACATTTGGTTGGGGACTTCTTTTTGTGCCTCTCCATGTTTTGTCTTTCCTTGTTGACTCCAACCAAACCCAAGCTTAAGACCTGTTGTTTGGCCTATGGTTCAAAATTTGTATTTATTTAAATGCTCTGTTGTGCTTGTAATTTCCCCTTTTCCCTTCCATACAGGGGTTATGTAGAAATTTAGCTGTCAATATCTTCTCCTACTGCCCTAGGAGAAAAACATTTTATAAAACTCAAGTTGATGGCAAATTTGTTGTGAAAAGAAAAGAAACTGAGGCAATGTGGTCTATAGGAGAGAGAGCAATGGACTTGGAATCAGTTGGCCTGACTTTTAGAAGCAGTTATACTATTAACTAGCTTGTGTGGTCTTGAACAATTCACTTAAATGCCTTATGCCTTCCTTTCTCCATCTGTAAAATGGGAAAAAATAACATCTGCTTTGCATTTTTGTGGGCTTTTGTAGGGATCAAACTGCCAGATGTTTTTTTAAATAGAACAATCTTAATCTGACAAAAACACTCTCAAGATGGGTGCCTCTTGTAGAGTACTGAACATATAAACATCAAAAACTGTGTGCACGGTAGATGTGTACAGGCTCCATACCGTCATCTAAAAGTTGTCTTTTCGATCAGGACAAGTAAGTAGATATGCCATTTTATCTCAGCAGTCAAGTGCAGGGAAAACAAAACCAAAAGCCTAACTGTGGCTCCAGTTTGTTGGCTCGTGATTAATCAGCAGCCTACTATATATTCTAAGTCTGTTAACAGCTTCGTCACCTAAGATGAAAGAAGCAGCCACTTCCCAAAAGTAGCCTTGGGAACTGTCTAATCCTGGACTTATTTCCTGGGACCATGACTAAAATTTTCAGTGATCCCTGTTGATAGTTGATAATACTTTTAATGACAATTTTATATGTGATTTTGCAATGGTGATTTAATGAGAAGACTAAATTAGAAGACTAACCAGATAATTAAATTTAGATTAACTAAATAACTAGAAGACTAAATAAAAGGAACTCAAACCCTGAGCAACTGAAAGAAGACAATAATGGTTCTATAAAACAGATAATAAAGCATTCCTTCCTCCATTTGACTAACAGGTGAAAGATCTCAAGGTCAGAATGTTACATACATTGTCACACTTGGTCACAATATTTGATGTTTTTCTTTGTTATAAGAGAAGGTTCAATTAGGAAGAGAAGGGAAAGTAGGAAAGGATATTTCTAGAAATAATAATGATGCTCTCAGCCTATATACAAGGTCAGAAAACTAGTCAGAAAGAGATACAGTTGACTCTTTGTTGGCATTGGGTACAGGACTCTGTTGCATTGATCATATGTGGTTTGGGGTTGCAGTCCTAGGGGAGGAGGTGCAATAGTACACTTGTGTAGTCACAGGGAAGCCAGAACCCTAGTCAGAGTTCTAGGGTGGAAAAGGGTGTTTGTGATTACTCACAGACAAACACAGGCCAGGAGAGCAGTGACCACACCTCTCCTCAGGTCATACCACTTTGGAAGAACTGGAAACATACAGACTCCAGAACTATCTCTGAAAACAACAACACAAAAACCTGAAGTTTGGAACAGTGCTCCCTCTGCCTCAGGAACAGAGACCATTTTTATCATAAAGTGAAAATTCAAGAAATAATCTGGATAAATGAACAAACAATAACAACAAAAAGAACCTGACTATACAAAGTTACCACGGTGACAGGGAAGATCAAAACTAACTCAGAAGACAACAAAGTCAAATTAGGTAAATGCAGAAGCTCAAAGACAGATGTGAATTGTACCTAGGACCACCAAAAATTCCTGGAAGAAATCAAAAAGATTTTTTAAAAATCAAGTGAAAGAAGTAGAGAAAAAAATGAGAGCAATGACAATCATGAAAAAAGTTAACAGTTTGATAAAGGAGGCACAGAAAATAGTGAAGAAAATAATACTTTAAAAAACCAGAATGGCTCAAAAGGTAAAAGAGGAACAAATATCCACTGAAACAAAGAATTCCTCAAAACACAGAATTGGCTAAATGTAAAAAGAGGTATAAAACCTCACTGAAGAAAATAAATCCTTAAAAATTAGAATTGAGCAAGTAGATGCTAATGACTCCATCATGAGACATCAAGAAGCAATAAAACAAAATCAAAAGAATAAAAAAAAGCTAGAGAAAATGTGAAATATCTTGTTGGAAAAACAACTAACCTGCAAAATAAATCCAAGAGAGATAATTTAAGAATTGTTGGACTACCTGAAAGCCATGGTAAAAAAAAAAAAGCCTAGATATCATCTTTCAATTATCAAGATAAACTGCTCTGGTATTCTAGAACCTGAAGGTAAAATAGAAATTCAAAGAATCCACGGATAGGTGCCTGAAAAAGATCCCAAAATGAAAATTTCCAGGAACATTATAGCCAAATTCCAGAGCTACCAGGGCAAGGAGAAAATATTGCAAGCAGCCAGAAAGAAACAATTCAAATATCATAGAGCTACAGTCAGGATAACACAAGATTTAACAGGTTCTACATTAAATCACTGGAGGGCTTGGGATATGATATTCTGCAGGGCAAAAGAGTTAGGATTTTTCTAGAATCAATTACCCAAACTGAGTATAATCCTTCATGAGGAAAAATGGATATTCATTGAAATAGAGGACTTTTAAATATTTTGCATGAAATGACCAGAGCTGAATAGAAAATTTTATTTTCAAATACAAGACTAAAGAGAAGCATAATAAGTTAAACAAGAAAGATACATTTTAAAACATTCAATAAGTTTAAGCTGTTTACATTCATTTCATGGGTAGTTGTTATCTGTAACTCCTAAGAACTTTATCATTATTAGGACAGTCAGAAGGAATATACACATACAGATGACACAAGAGTGAGTTGAATATTATTGGATGATATCTAAACAAATAAATTTAAGGGTTAAGAAAGGGATGATTATGATGGGATATCTAAAAAAATAAAATTAAGAGGTGAGAAAGAGAGATGGACTAGGAAAAGGGGAAGAAGGAGGTAGAATAGGGTAAATTATCTCACATAAATAAGGTGCAGAAGGGCTTGTACAGTTAAGGGGAAGATGTGGGGACTGACAGACAATGTTTGAACCATACTCTAATTGGAATTGTCACAAGGAGGGAATAACATACACATTCAGATGGGTATAGAAATCTATCTTAGTCTACAGGGAAGTAGAAGGAGAAAAGTTTAAGAGAAGGAGGTAAGGCTAATAGAAGGGAAGATAGACTGGGAGGTGGTGGTAAGAAACAAAACATTTTTGTGGACAGACAGGGTGAAAGGAGAGAGAGAGAGAAGGATAAAGTGGAGGAAAATGAGATGGAGGGAAATGCAGAATTAGTAATCATAACTGAAAAAATCAGAGCAAATTTCTCTGATAAAAGACTCATTTTTTATATATTTTCATACACATGTATGTATATATATTCATATATACATACACATATATGTATATATATAGATATATATAGAGAGAACTGAATCAAATTTATGAGATTTATTTATTAATTTATAAGAATTTATAAGAATATGAGTAATTCCCAAATTGAAAAATGGTCAAAGGATATGAATGAACAGTTTTCAAATGAAGAAATTAAATCTGTCTATAATCACACAAAAATGCTCTAAATTACTACTGACTAGAGAAATGAAAATTAAAACAATTCTGAGGTACCACCTCATACCTATCAGATTGACTAATATGACAGAAAAAGAAAATGACAAATGTTTGAGAAGATGTGGGAAAACTCAAACACTAAACCACTGTTGGTGGAGTTGTGAACTGATTCAACCATTCTAGAGAACAATTTGGAAATATGCCCAAAAGGCTATCAAACTATGCATTCTTTTTGCTGCAACATTAGCACTAGTAGGTCTGTATCCCAAAGAGATTTTTAAAAAAAGGTAAAAGGACTTATATGTACAAAAATATTTATGGAAGCTTTTTCTGTGATGGAAAAGAATGGGAATTTAGGAAATGTTCATCAATTGAAGAATGAGTGAACAAGTTATGGTATACGAATATGATGGAATACTATTATGCTATAACAAAATGATGAGTAGGATAGTTTCAGAAAAACTTGGAAAACATATGAACTGATTCAAATAAAAGTAAACAGAAACAAGGGAACGTTGTATACAGTAATAGCAATGTTGTAATAATGATTTAACCAAAAGATTTGGCTACTGTGATCAAGCCAATGCTCCAAGGCAATTTGGAATGACTTATGATGAAAAGTGCTATACACTTCTAGAGAAAGAACTGATGAGTTTCAATGCAAGTACTTTTTTTTTAAACTTTTTAAATTTTTCTTGTGGTTTTTGGATGTGTATTTTTTGCAACATGCCTAATATGGAAATACGGGGTATATTGGGTGTTCAGAGAGGACTAGCACCTGTGGTATTTGGGCTTGTTGAACCCTTTTCAGTGCTGGTCATTCATCTTTGGTGTATACCTGTCACCCAACTCTCACCTGTGGCTCTAAGAAGCTATAGCATGTGCAGCAGCCACATCCCAGTAAACTATCTTGGAAGATGGGCTAAGTTAGGTTGAAGGTAACCAATGGGCCTCATACTTATCAGTGAATTAGGAGGATGTCTATCCAAGCATGTGAAGACTTCCCCTGGTGGAATGGGCAGATGAAAGCAATTTGTTTCCAACAGGTCATGGAGGCAATGAAAACAGCCATTGTGAAGCCTTTAGAGCTTGGTCAGATATCAAATACACCAAGGTCATCCACTACATTCTGGGCCTTCACCAGTTGTCTTGATTTTTGACTTTGATTACTCTGGAAGAGAGAGTTAAGATGATTTTGTGCAGCTCTGCTTTGGTTAAATCCAATTCATGTACAAATCAAGGAAGATATCACCCCCATCTACTATTTTATCTTTTATTATTTAACAATTTTATTATTTTACTATTTTATTATCTTTACCTTGAAGTTTTGGGGTGATGGGCAAGTGATGAAGCAGCAGGTATAGTTACACTGGGAACTGTAGTCACAACCCTGCACACAGGCAACCCAAGGAATAGAGTCACCTTCTTACTGGACTGAAGCAGCAGTATGATTTATTAACCTGCTGAATAGCTGAGCAGTTTTTTTTTTTAAAGATCTGTACTGCTCACCTCCTGGCTTGAGAAAGGGGCTAGAGAAGGTGCCCTAAAAATTGTCTGCTTCACCCAACCCTTGCCTGCTTACTGTGGCAGGTAGAAATCCCACCCTGTGGTTAACACACACACCACACACACACACACACACACACACACACACACAAAACTGCAAAAAAACTTTCATGAAGATGATTCTACTCACCAATAGTACATGAAATGTGTATACTCTCATGGACAACAGAAATGCAGTAGACCTGAAAGATGAATAGCTCTTGTGAGAGAATTCAGTGGGTGCTGTTATTTATCTCTCATTCTTGTCCAACTCTTTGTGACATCATTTGGGGTTTTCTTGGCAAAGATACTGGAGTGGTTTGCCATTTTATTCTCCAGCTCATTTTATAGAAGAGGAAACTGAGGCAAATAGGGTTAAGCAACTTTCCCAGGGTCACATAGCTGGTAAGTATCTGAGGCTGGATTTGAACTCAGGAAGAGGAGTCTTCTTGACTCGAAGGCTGGCACTCTATCCTTTGTGTCACCTAGGTACTGCATCCAAATAACAGCCCAAAGTGAAATAAGGCTAGAAAACGAAGGACAGCTTACTGAAGTCAGAGCTGGATACATGAAGTAGCCTTCTGTGATAATCAGTAACATGAAGCTGGTGTTAGGTTTTGCAATCAGATCTAATCTAGTCAGCAAGCTTCTATGTCTCCCAAAAAGAGTGAAGGACAGGCTTATGGCAATGTGACTTCCACTTACAGGAAAGTGCCATGCCACTATCATCAGTATGTATGCTTTCACCGTGTCAAACTCTTATGAGGTCAAAGAAAAATTTTTATCAAGACCTGGAGACTCTTATCATTGATGTGTCAAAAGACGGCAAACTTGTAATTCCGGGTGTAGGCACAGACTAACAGACATGGCAGGGAGTCCTTGGGAGGAATGGAGTCAGAAATAGCAACAGCTGAAGACTTGTGTGACCTTCATATCAGCAACACCATCTTCCATTTACATAAATGCAACTAAACTTCATGGATTATGCCCTTACGGCAAGCACTAACATTTATACTACATCATTGAAAGGAGAAGAGATAGGCAGGATGAGAGCCTGCTGAAGGTGTTGTATGGTACAGAGTGCTGGACCAATCATAGACTTATCCTCTCTATGCTAAACATTTTCATTCAGCAAAAGTGGAGGCTCCAAGGCAAGACAACTGTCAGCACACTCAATGTCAACAGATTAGAATGCTTTTCCTAGCATGAATAATTCATTGCTGACAGGGAAAAGCTAAGTCAACACACAATCAGCAACAGTGGAACAGAAAAGGAGTTGGCAGCTTTCACAGACTTGATGTACAGCACCACATTTGCTCATATGGGCCAGAGCACTTGCAAACATTATGATTGGTTTGATAAAAATGATGGGTAAATTCAGCAGCTGCTAAATGAAAAACAAGGACTCCATAGGGCTTGACAGCAAGATAGTTTGTCTGTCTCTGAGAAGGCAATCTTTAACTCCATCAAAAGTAAAGTGCAAGTGAAGCTTAGAGAGATGTGTGATTCTTGGCTCAGTAAAAAGGTAAAAGATTCAGTTTTATGCTAACAGCAACAATTCAAAGTGCTTCTATGATGCCCTGAAGACTTTTTATGGGCCAGATCTCTGTCTCAACTACTTGGTGCTGAAGGAGCTACGCTGATCAGTGATAAGGACGTGATGCTGGAGAGGTGGGTTGAACTTTTCCATAGTGATCTCATTAGATTGTCATTAACCAATGCTAAAGCCATTGACCATACACCTCAGGTTGAAGTCAATCCCTCTCCAACTGAACTTTCAAATGAAGAAGAGGTATTGAATGCCATTAGGCTCCTCTCATGCAGCAAAGTGCTTGGTTTTGATTCCATCCCATTAGAGATCTACAAGGCAGGGTGGTCCCCTGCTCATATAGAAACTGACTGAAATCTTCCAGGTTATATAGCAAGAGGAGGTTATTCCCCAGGAGGTCAAAGTTGCCTCCATTGTCCATCTCTATAAAGAAAAAAGGAAATGGATTGTCCTGTGACAATCACAAGGGGCCTCTCTCAGTCATCACTAGCAAGATTCTTGCCAGAATCTTCCTTAATAGGCAGATCAATCCTTCACCTGGATGATGGTCATTTAACCAAGAGCCAGTGCAGCTTCAAAAAGCACCGAAGAATGGTAGACGTGGTGTTTGCTTCCTGACAACTCCAGGAGAAATGCCAGAAGCATAAAAGAGATCTGTACACAATGTTTGTTAATCTGACCAAGGCCTTTAATATGTCAATTGTGAAGACTTATGGAAGAGCATGGTGAAAACTGATTGCCTGGAGAAGTGTATCACTGTTGTATGCCAGTTTCATGATGACATGCTTGCACAGGTTCTGGATAAAGGACTATGTTCTCATACTTTCCCAGCCACCAGCAGAATGAAGCATGGCTCTGTGCTTGCTCCTGTGCTTTTTAGCATGATATTTACCATGGTGTTGTCAGACACCTTCAACGAGGACCAAAACAGAATCAAGGTCAGCTACTGCATTGATGGTAAACTATTTAACTTGAAAAGGCTAAAAGCCAAGACTAAAGTGGAGGTTGTTGCATGACTTTTTGTTTGCAGATGATTGTGCACTCAGTGAAGCCTCTATGGCTGAGACGTGACAGAATATAGATTGATTCCTTGCCATTTGTGCTAATTTTGGCCTGACAACCAATACCAAGAAAACAAAACTTCTCCAATAGCCAGAACTGCCCTATCTGTACATGGAACCACTGGTTACAGCAAATGGAGAAATTTTGAATGCCATGGATAAGTTCACTTACCTTGGCAGTATGCTTTCTAGGGATGTCCACATAGATGATGAGGTTTATACACACATTATCATAGATAGCTCAGTGTTTGGGACAGGCTCTGAAAGAAAGTATGAGATAGAAGAGGTATTAGGCTGCATACCAAACTGAAGATCTACAGAGCCTTTGTGCTGACTTCATTGTTTTATGTCTTTCAAACCCAGACAGTCTACTAGCACCATGGTATAAAATTGAACCCCTTTCATCTGAATTGTCTTGGGAAGATTCCGAAGAGTACCAGGCAGGAAAAGGTACCAGATGCTGAGGTTCTCTCTGGAGCTGAACTGTGAAGCACTCAAATTCTAATGCAGAGGATACAACTCTGACAGGCTGGCCATGTAACTCATATGTCAAACATACATTTACCTAAAACACTATTTTATAGAGAACTTGCATAAGGCTAGCACTTTCACAGAGGTCAGAAAAAGTGGTACAAGGACAAGGTGTCTCTGAAGAACTTTAGTATTGATTGTGAGACATGGGAGATGCTGGCACAGGACTGCCAATATAGTGTGTCCACCTCAAAGAAGGTCCTGTGCTCTGTGAGCAAAGCAGAATCACAGTAGCATAAATGAAACATGAGATACACAAATCTAGAGACATCTTCATCCCAAATGTTGAAATGAACAATTTGTGTCTGATCTATGGTAGACTCTTCTGAGCGTGTATTGGACTGAGCAGCCACAGTTGAACACATTGTACCTTAACCCAAATATTTTGATGTCCTTGGTCCTCTTTCAGTATGAAGGATGAACAATAACATATGGAAATGTGTTATGCATGATTGCATATGTATAATCTATATCTAATTGTTTGCCTTCTAAGGGAGGGAGGAAGGGAAGAAGAGAATTTGGAATTAAAAATTTATTTAAAATTATTTAAAATTGTTTTTACTTGTAAGTAGAAAAAAATAAAATATTAAAAGTTAAAAAAGAGAAACAACTATGATAGCAAAAGGAAATATCTAAAAAACATTTAAAAGATACAGTGAATAAGGAAAAATTGATTGGTTTAATAAAACATAGATCCTAAAATTTCATTTCATTCTAGTCTAGGTTTGGGCTTGAGGGTCAGGAGGACTAATATATTCATACCACTGCTTTCATTTCCTTATTCTGTGCCTCATTTTCATTTTTTTTTATTCAGTACATCTATTTTACCAATAGGCTGTATTTGCCTTGCTGAGGATTTCAGACTCTAGTTCTTAGTTCACTTTGTTATGGATTCTCACTGCCTTAAATAAATAGTTTCATATTTAGAGGTAGTGACTTAGAATCATTTATGTAACCCCATGCCTTTCCTTCCACCATTCCACATACCCAGTGACCCAAATCAGTACAAAAGTCATTTAGACTAGGATACACATACCCCAAAACAACCTTCTTGGTGCAATCTTCAGCATTTGTCCTTCTGGCACTACATTCCCCTTCAGTACAGAGTTATTTAGGTAGGTCAGTTCACCTGTGTTGGTCCTGGAGCACCAATAGGATGTTTTTGAAAATCAGAGCCCCCAGTTATGATGATAATCAGCTCTGCAACTCCAGACTGTTGCTGCTCCCTGCATGCAGTGCTGGGTGTTTAATTCACATTGCATAGTAATTTTTACAAGATGAGGTCCCTGGAGATATTTTACAATACAGGACATTTCACAACAGCTTATTGCTTTTCTCATCAGCTTCTAAGTCTGCTTATAAATTCCGCATGGGCTCCTCTGGTCCCACAGGATAGCTTTTTTTTAATACTAAAAAAAAAATCCACTTGATAAACACGACTTCATCCATTTACCATTCCTATTATCCAGTATGCAGGAAAGGTCATGGAAAGGCAGTTTAATTATTGCGTATGCAGCGATGCACCCAGCCCACATTCCCAACAAACGGATGGATTTTGGTTCAGTCTAAAGGGGACTCCTGAGCCCAAGGTAATGCAGTGAAGCATTGGTAAGCAGGGTCATTTTTCATTATCTTCTCATAGCTGGTCAATGTTTTTCTGTAAGTGTGCAAAATTGCATGATCTTCTTACTCCAGGGTTCTTGTGCTCTTGCAAAGCAATTGATTGCTATAAATAGGAGCCATTATGGTATAACTCGATTTCGAATTCTGCCTTGTGACCATGTGACCATAGGTAAGTGACTTAACTTCTTTCAGCCTCAGTTAACTCATCTGTAAAATAAGCATAAGCATCTAACATATATATGTACATATACATACACACACACACACACACACACACACACACACACACACACAACACACACATATATATATATATATATACACTATACTAAAATAAGTATCTACTTCACAGGGTTGTTGTGAGGATCAAATGAGGTGAGGATCAAATGAGATAATATGTATAGAAGACCTTTGCAAACCTGAAGGTGCCATGTAAGTGCTAGATAGCTGTTGTTACAACAGGAAGAGCTCTAGATTTAGGGTTGAGGGTAGGGTGGGGGCCTACTTCCAAATTTTGGCTCAGCTATTCACTAGTAGCACTCACTAGTGGTAGACCCAATTGACCAGGATCAAATAATTCAATCTCTTCAGGCCTTAATTCCTTACCTGTAAAATGAGAGGATTGGAGAAGAGGACCTTCAAAGTCCTTCCCAACTCTAAACTTCTGATCCTGTCATGTATTATAGATAGAAGGCAGCAAATAAATATCTTCTCAGCACTTTCTTGCTGATAATCAGGGTGGGCTCTAACTACAGGTGGAAGAGGTGGTCCCATATCAAGCATGCCTTCAAGGGCTTTGGGAAGAGCCCTGATCTCTCTATTACCTCCAGGTTAATTCCTATGATTTCTTTAACTGGAGAAAAACCCAGACCCTTTCATTCCACAATTAAGGATAAAGTTCTCCTCAAGATTCTGGTCAAGTCATTCAACTTTTTGTGAGCTGAGTTTTCCTCATTTGTAAAATGAGTATTATAATACCTGTAAGTACTTGAGGATCAAATGAAATAATTTATGCAAAGTGTTCTGCAAACCTTAAGTGCTAGTTGTTAATACATAAATCCCCTACCTTATAGTCCTGGAGCCTAGTGATATAATTATAGAAGGTGTAAATAATTTATAACAGAACTTTTTTGGTGAGTTTTTATTTTTAACAGAGGAAAAAGGGAGAGGGTATTGGGTGGACCAGAAATGCAGGGTCTAATTGCAATCTGTCAAGGTAAAAAGAAACTAGATTGGAACACAGAAAGGGGAAACTGAGAACACCCAAAGCAAATCTTACCTTCATCACAATAGTGCCACAAGCAAGTCCTATTAATTTCAATAGTAAATGTTACCTCTCACTTATATGCTTGACCTTGGCCTATACTCAGCAGGGGCCTAGACAATCCCCTCTCAGTTTACTCTGTAACAACTATTGGAAAGACCATTGTCAGGCAAGGTCACCATGAATCTTATGCTGCAATTAGCTGCAAACTAAACTAGATGCTTAAAGAAATCATACATTATTCCACTCCAGTGACTAGAGTTGCATATATTTCAGTCTCTCCCCTGCTGGCTAACCCATGCTTAAAAAATCAAAACCAAGCTCATATCCTCTGAGTAAAAGGCATTGCCTTTTGTAGTTCCCCTGGCTGTAGTCAAGTCAGTGATGTTAATTAATTATGCCCCACAATTCACTAGTTATCCTAAACCCCCATGGATTTAGACCAATGAGGAAACACGATCTGTCAGATTCAAACTATGAAGCAGATGAATCGAAACTGTAGGGAGAAATACAGACCCTTCCATTTAAGATAGGCCTGTATATTATAGGAAAACATCCCAGTGGCATTAGGTATGGCAATCTCTTTCATTACTATCACCTTTCATTATGTGATTCTCAGGATAAAGTGGAGATCAGATAGTTAAATTTGCATTACTCCTCAGGCTCAGGGCTGGAGATAATATTTGTAAAGAGCTTAGTACAGTGCCTGGGACATAGTAGGTGTTAATAAATGCTCCTTCCCTCTCCCCTTCCTGCCTCTGTCCCTCCAACCCCCCCACACAATAGAAATTAGCCCAGGCCAAAAAGAAATCAGACAATAAGCAAGGGTCATTATTAATAAAGACTGAAAATCCAGCATATAGGTATGGCATGATGCTTCAACTTCCTGTCTAGACTCCTGTCACAGTTTCCTAATTGGACTCCCTGCTTTCAGTGTGTATTTTTTTTCCTGTTAGAACCACATGTGGGTGGGGAATGACAGACAACATAACAGTGAGAAAGGAACTGTTTCTCAGCATTACCCTGCCAGGTTCCCAACCCTAGCTATACTTCATGTCTTTCAGAAAGTTCCTTTAGTTTAGACATTTGTACAGTTTCTTTCTTTTTTCTTTTTTTTGACCATGGCCTTTTTATATTCCACTCATTTCCTCCTTCCATCCATTTCCTCTTCTGGCTTTTTCTTTAGACAACACCTCACTCTATTTGTTATCTCGTTATTCTGTTTTCACCCAGGGAGCTTCTCTCACCTTACCCACATTCACTGAAAACACAGTGTCTCCAAGCCCCAACACAGCCTTCTGGCCTCAGTGAACTCAGATTTCCCCATAAGCTGTAGAACTCCTTACCTGTTCCTGTTACTTCCCATTCATGCTGTTCCTTCGGCTCTTATTTTGGCTCCTTTAATTGTCTCCACAGAACAGAAAAGATTTTTAGTACTATTGATGAATAAAATATTTTCAAAATAGTGTCAATTTTGTATAAGTGTCATTATACATATACATATATATATTTAGTATAGTAGTCATATATGCAATTCATCAATCAGTCAGTCAGTAAACATTTACTAAGTGCCTGCTCTGTGACAGGCACCGAGCTAAGCTCTGGGGATATAAAGAAAGGCAAAAGACAGTCTAAAGAAAGAGACAACATGTGAATAACTTGTGGTTGTTGTTTGTCCTTTGTTCTCTAAGAGGACCATGACATCAGGGAACTGATGCCATGATGTGCAAGTGAACTGGATTCAAGTGAGGAGGACTGTGCAAAGTCACCAGCCTCACTTTCTCCTCTGGAGCTGGGGGTTGTGGGACTTGGACCCCTAAAGGAAAGGACTATGTCTCTGGAAGCAAGACAGTCCCTGAACTTTCCTATACATTTTCAGCTGCCCAGATCAAAGGCATATGGCCCACTCCAACCCACTTGATTTCTTACTTAGCTTACTATTAGCTTACTTGATACATCTTAATCCCATATGGATCCTTTCATTGTTGCATCTGGCCCACCTCAGGCTATTTACATAATCCCATCCAAATCTTCTCACAGTCTTTTTTTTTTTGTATAAAAGTATAATTCTCACCCCCATCAAGCTCCAGATTCACTAGGAATCTCACCCACTTGCTACCTTGACTGAAAGAAGGCTTGAGTGCTTGAATACTTTCCAGGCAGACTCACCCTGTACCCTGATGTTTTAGGGTTCCTAGCACCCCAAATTGCATCAGAGCCATCTGAGTCCAGTGGCAAGATATAGATCAGAATAACTGGAGATGGCTCTCTGTGTACAACTATGTACCAACACATTTATGTGGAGGGTAAATTGGAGATAATCAACAGAGGGAAGGCTTCAGCATTAAAAGGAATCAGAAAGGCTTCTTATAGAAGGTGGTATTTTAGTAAGAATTGAAGGAAGCCAGGAAGTAGAAATGAAGAGGAAGAGAATTCTGGGTACGGGGAACAGACATTGAAAATAATCAGTGAAGAGATGGAGAGTCCTATGTGAGGGACAGCAAAGAGACCAGCATCATTGGATCACAGATGATGTGGAGTATATAAAAAGACTGGCAAGGTAGCAGGGCAGGGGAGCATCAGCTTATGAAGGTCTTTGAATATCAAGCAAAGGACTTTATACATGTTTGTGGGGGTAATAGGGAACCACTGTAATTTATTAAGTAGGAAACTGACATGTTCACACTTTGCTCAACCATTCATTACTGATAGAAACACGTGATCAAAAAAGCTTGAAAACCACTGGACTAGGTGATCTCAGAGGTCCCTTCCAATTCTGACAATTTATGACCTACAAATTTTGAAACAATTTATAACAGAGGGAGAATGGGTATATTGAGGAATAATACAGTTTAGTGGAGTGACTGTTAAGACAGCTATCAGTTCCGATGATGTGAGTGATGCAATGACAAAAACAACATAGGAATATTATAGTCAATTTCAAGCAAAAACAACATAAGTATTTGTATCAAATGTCATATACACACATTAGTGACATTTTTGCTTGCCTATTATAGCCCCATATTGTAGAAGGGGTTTTTCCTTTGCCACCACTCTATGTGCAAGGTGCTGTAAGCACTGCCCCCCATGGGGATACCTGAGGTATGAAATCAGAGACTGCGCCAGGTTCTGTGCTGCACTGTCGTAACACATTTTGTGGCAGCCTTTGGTGACATAGTCCCTGGAATATTTCCCACAAGGAAATTATAAAAGCATTGGCTGGGCACAAAAGCTCTTATGTCTTGTCCCAGACAAGAATCAGACAACTGTGGGCATGTATTTTTGTGGTTTTCGCTGAATGAAAGTGAAACCAAGAATGTGTAACCATGTGAGTTGCTGTTATTTGGGTGCTGAAGAGAGAATAAGGTCTTCACTGCTCTATCAGGGAGCAAGGACTCTTCATTCATCCACTTTGACATACATTCTGAGTATGGTTCCTGATTTCTCTACCAGTATGATAAGCTCTTTCCAGGTCAAAATTGGAGAACAGAAAGCCCTTCATAAAGGGAATTCTCATTCTAAAGTTTTAAAAAGTAGAATATGGGAAGTCAGTGGAATCAGACAGCTGAAATTGTTTCATACAATATCAGATCTCCATATAAAGCAAGCATTTTGACCTAAATGAAAGTTTATCTAATATTAATTTACACAATATTCTATTTAACAAGTTAATCAACAAACAATATGGAGTATCTCTATGTTCATAGTACGATATTAGAGGTTTTAACAAAATGTTAGACATAGCACAGGGATTCTTAGCTTTTTTTTTTTAACATGGATCCCCTTTCTCAGTCTGATATTCCTTCTCGGAGTAGTAATTTAAAATTTATAAGTTAAAATATGTAGGATTTTGAAGGAAAATAATTGTATTGAAATGTAGTTATCAGAATTTTAAAAACTAAACTCCTGATTAAGAACACCTGCTATAAAAGAAAAGTCAGATGGACCAAGAATGACAATTGTTCATATTATGACAAGTAGTTGTATGAGAAGCCAATTGAGTTAGTCTATCAGTATTAAATAGTTCGAACAAACACTGCAGATGGACAGTGAATTAGGCCAAGAATTCATTGGGAGGAAAAGCATGGGAAAGTTTGCAATTGGGAAATGGCATAGCTTCCAATGAGCCCAAGCTGCTCCCTAGCACAAAATATCTTTTTTTTTTTTTTTTTAACACTATGTATTCTTCAGGCCAATTTAATTTGGAACCAAGTTCTTTGTTTTTTACTTTCAAAATTAAATCAAGGAATACTCTGATACTTGATAACTTCAAAGAAAAAAGGAGGAGAGGTGAGAATAGGGTAAAGTATGTGAGGAAGTATCATTCAAGAAGTAGAAATGAGAAAGGTCAAAGATGTATATTTTCCAGAAGTCTCTCATAGAGTGATATCATGAATACTTTCTTCAAGAATTGGTGGGTGCTAAACATAGCAAACACCAAAGAACACCATTAAAGTATGAAACAGACTGTAGTTTAACAAATAAGAAGATTTGTATTTGATGTGGGAGTTGTTTCTGAGTCATCTGTGTGAAGTCAGAACATTAACTCATAATAACTATGGTCAGAATTAGAAAACAAACAAATAGGCAAACAAAACCCAAGAAGAATAATGAAAAAAAAAGATAACATAAAATTGAATCAATTTAGAAGTAATTGAAATAAAAATTTGGAAATGGACAACAAAAATTACATCAGTACCAACTATGATGATTTTATTCAAAATTTTAATGAGGGTAAATTACCACAACAAACAGATTAAAAGAGCTCAGAAAGTACCTTGCTTAGCAAACATCTGTCTTACTTGCCAGATAGAAAGAGTTGGCTTCCAAAGGCAATACCAGATCAGAATAAAATTCCCTCTGTGAAATCTTATGAAGAAAGTTGATAGACAATTTGAGCAGTATCATCTCCTGAAGCAGCAAGAAACAATGACAGTTTAAAGAAAGTTTTGACTACATATCCAACTACTAGGCCAAGACACAGGGATTCAAGGATGAAAATGAAGGATTATAAGCAGGGGAAATTGCAAACATCATAATAACAAACTATTTTTTGTTCTTCAAGGACAATGGAACTTCCATGTTTGTCATAGTTGCATATGTGCTTGTAGAGGATGTAGAACTGGCACCCAAAAGAACAAAACCAAATAAAACAGGTATATTTGACTAAGTGTATATAGAGGAGATCCATGCTGGAAGCAACACAAATGTGAAGACTTTGGGGAATATACAAGGTATAGGTATATGAAGAAAAAGATACTAAAGGCATGGGAAAAAAATCAGACTTTATTAATACAAAAAAAGTTGACTTAGAGAACACCAGTAATGACTAACCTAACCTATCTGCCTACTCTCCTATCTAGTTAAAAATCTTTGATTTATCAGTAGATGAATTGAAGGCATTCTCAATGAGAGCATAAGTAAGGAATAAGCAGCCTTTGTTGCTCATGAGTATTATTAAACAATGGAACATGTCTTTTTCATTTCACAATTAGTTGAAAGATGAAGAGAATATAAAATTCCATTGTGCCTATTCTTCAATTTGACAGGATAGAACCAAATGCCAATTTATAGGCTATTTTGCAACAAAGTGCCTTCTAACCACATTTCAAAATTATTTAAGATTTCTTGGAGGACATGATAATGTAAAAAACCCTCTTTGGCAAACCTCTGATGATAAGTGTTAGGTGATGCGTAAGACATGTAGATGTATGGTTACCTATGGTATTCACTACTATGATAGAGGGAGTCTCTTGCTGAGTTAATGCCAAAGAGAGATTTATTGGGGATGGTCAAGGCCTCTAGATGCTCCTAGTTGTGGATAACCTTGTGCTGAGTGCAGCAAGCTCTAAAATACTACAGAGCCTCCTGGGATAGTTCTGTAAACAGTCAAAGGAGTTTGGCTTATATATCTGCACAGGAAAGACCATGTAGATTAGGAATACTTTTTGCTCAGATTTCAACATGGATTTAGATGACCATTCTAAAGAGCTTGACTATCAGTGCGGATATCTGGGACAGACAACGAGTTGAGCCTAGAATTGAACAGGAGGAGGAAGAAAACAAGCTGAATTGCAAAACTCCTTTATTATTGACCCTGAACATTCTATGAAAGCAAAGGCCGATCTTTTAAATGTTAACATTCTACTGGTGTTGCTGTAAAGGGGCAAAACATGACTTACAATTTTCTCTGAATAATTAAAAATGAACATCACAGAGAGGGCAATAGATAAGTGCATGGTAGATGTGAGCAGGCTACAACACATAACGATTAAGGAATTCTGAAGAGTAGGAGTAAAAGATATCATCAAGGAATTGTAAAAATGGGAAAGGAAGATGGCTAGTCACATTGCAAGAATGAAAAGTGGACAGCCAGAGTGTTCACTTGGCATCCTCACTATAGGGAGAAAGCAAAGAAGGTCTCCAGCATGTGGAGTGGACCCCCTTGTTGTGAATTTATAGGAAGACATGTAGATTCTTAGGAATGGATGGCTTGGGATCTACATTGTTGGAGAAAACTACCAAATTGATAATATCACAGATCTATTTAAGTATATTCAGAGTGAGAGGGCAGTGTGGTAGACCAGATAGAGAGCTGGTCTCAAAGTAAAGGAAGACCTGGATTTGGGTTCCATCCTTGACACCTACTGGATGGGTGACTTCTGGTAAGTTTCTTAACCTATTAACATCCCTAGGCTACTGATGAGGGAGCTATGCACTAGGGGCTTATGATTCCAAATAAATCACAGGTATAGTTTTTAAAAATTCTCTGTGTGATGCTATATTTTTATAGACTAGAAAATACCATGATCTCCAGAAAATTCAAATTATTGTAGATTCAAAGGGCAAATGAGGTGTATACAGTGGTGTAAGTAGGTAACACCATATTACCTATAATGATATATGTAGTAAGTGGCATAAAAACTATCCATAAAATGAATAATTGGAAAAGGAGATGAGTTAATCACACATTGAGAATGTGGAATAATACATACCTCAGGAGTTCTGCTGGTACTCAAGAAATATTAAAAAGATTTAAGATCCTTCAGCACATTGAATAGACACTTGGAGGATTTACAGGAGTACATAGATAAGAATAATACCTGAAAAGAAATGTGGATGGGTAGCAACTGATACCAAGAGAGGAAGGACTCACATTCACATGATTAGAGATATATCGCAAAACTGAATTATTGAAGTATCTTAGACACTAAATTCAAACCACTGCCCATTAGATTTCAGGAAACACATTTGCAATCAAATTCTGTGAACAAACCTTTTTTTTTTAAACCACTTATGATTTCTACTACTTTTAGAAAGTGCTGGATCATTCTTTTCCTTGGAATAGTAATTAAACTCTTAGGTGTCCATATGCAATCATAGCTACCCTGGCTCCCACTGCTAGAAGGCCAGGTATTTTACATTTCACCCTTCCTCCAAGATTCTCTGATACCCTTAAGGGGGATTGGGCTATTTAGTTTCTTTTGTCATTGATTGGCTTAAACTCTCACCAACTGTTCCCTGAATTTAGGGCCTCTGTACTCAATTCTATTTAACCACTTAACATTCAGATTAGCTTTTACAAAGGAATATTTACCTCAAAGGTGTAGCAAGAATTTTCCCTAACACCTGGAGTGTATAATTTCCTGTTATACCACCTCAGTTTTTGGGAAGCAAGAGATTAGGTTGGTAGTTTAATTCCATTTCCATATAGCATGGTCCCACCCAGTTCTGTCCAAAGTACCTCCTGCACTTGCTTCCAGCACCTTGGCTTCTCAGGGCTTCTCTACTGGACAGGCAGCAATATTGGGCCTGAAATCCTGCCTCCAAGGTCATTATGGTTCCAGCTCTCAGATAGGGACTCGACTGGTTACACCTAAGAACTGAAAAGGACAAACAAAATAGACTAAACTTGAATCCCGATTCTTGGGACAGCAGAACCTAAAAGGGAGAGAGGGGGCAGGTAATCCTTTGTCCAGTCCAGTTTAATTCATGATGGTTGTCCTGTGGGTGAACAAGACATTTCACTTCATCAGTGTAGCTGGAGAGAAAAAGAGAGAGAGAGATACAGAGAGAGAAAGAGAGAGAGAGAGAGAGAGAGAGAGAGAGAGAGAGAGAGAGAGAGACAGACAGACAGACAGACAGAGAAACAGAGACAGACAAACATTGATAGAGAGTCAGAGACAGAGACACAGAGACAGAAACAGAGATTCACAGAGACAGACACACACACACACACACATACACAGGAAGAGAGAGAGAGAGAGAGAGAGAGAAAGAGACGGAGCCTTCCCAAGTCTGGTTGTTCTAAACAAAATTTATTTCAGCTACCCAGATAACCCAGTCTGTTTCTGTTTACATTGAATGTCTTCTCCCAGAAGTAGGTTCCTGTTGTTTCCCATGCATATGCCTCCATCTTTGGTGGCTTGGGCATGTGCAACAAAGCCCTGTTATACTGATAATATTATTTTCTTTTAATTAACAATGCTCATGTTGGGTGGGGGCATTTATCTAACACCTGCTTTATAGTTTGTGTTCTTTTCAGAACTTTGTTTTAATATTATACTACGTTTCAAACTGAAAATTTCCAAATCCATGTCACAGGCTGTGTTATAACAAGTTTCTAGAGCAAAAATACTCAATGGGAAATAATTATGTTTGAACATATCATTTTATACTCCATTCCCCAATGATGAGAATATTACTTTCATCCTTGGAGAAATAAAAGTAAAAGTATGTTTTGAGGTGAAATTTTTAAATCTTAGATCTTTACATCATGAGTCATTAACCAGATGTAACTTCTAGCACTGTGACTTCTGTAACAGCCTTGAGTTAGTAATTATCAAATTCTATAACTTCAAGGACATTGGAGAGTGAACACATGGGATAAGAGCCCAACCTTCTGGGAAACCGATTTCCTTTTCTTCTGAGAGTCCTCTTTATGTGAGTCATACATTTAGATTTCAGAGGTGTTTGAAAATGGAGCAATCAAAATAAAACATTCGGGCTTCTTCCCTCGAGCCTCTGTCTATCTCATAATCCAGGTAGCTCTTGATCAATACAGTAATTACATTTCTAAATCTGGTCTACCAGTAGACATTAGAGATTTATAATTCTAAGCTGTCTCAAATACTAAGATATTGTGACAGCTGATGGAAGAAATCAGGAAAAACTAATTTTGATTTCAGTGTGGAATGGACATTTTAATTCACTTTTCTTCAGCTTAAAACCCATTTTGTCTTTAATAAACCATGTATAAAGTGAATTAAAATCATTTTTTGTGCCTTTGATGTGCTGAGCTTCTAAATGCCAGTAAAATTCCCAGGTAAATGAGTCTCTACTCCCTGCTGCAGAATAGCTTGGGTTATTTCAGATGTTATTATCATACCCCAAAGAAAGAAAAGTTCCTTAAACTGAACCTTGAAGAAGAGATTGGTGTATTTTTTCTAATCAGACACTTCATTGTCCCTGACCTCCCAGTTACTGAAAGATGTCCATATTCCTTAAGGTATATGAAACAAAAACTTCCAAAATAAATCATTAAAAAGCAT
Source organism: Phascolarctos cinereus (assembly GCF_003287225.1). Classification (NCBI taxonomy): domain Eukaryota; kingdom Metazoa; phylum Chordata; class Mammalia; order Diprotodontia; family Phascolarctidae; genus Phascolarctos; species Phascolarctos cinereus. Next base: position 148,579,674 of record NW_027556098.1, read on the forward strand.
TAGTCAAAGCTGGGAGGGGATAGAGTTAAATGGTCAGGGTAATGTGGATTAGGGGGTGGGCCCAAGAGCAGAAATATTAACTGTGGCCAAGTAAATCCTCTTCTTCTCTCTCTAGGTAAGCCCTATTTTGATCTCTCCTCAGAATTCTCATATCATTTCAATCATTCTTCTATTCTATACTTGTATTCTCTGTTAAGAGTTATTTGTATTCCTTCTCCCATATTTTAAAATGGTTTCAAGGCATAGATTATATCTTTTTTTTAAAAAAATCTTCTTTAGTGACTACCTGCCATTGTTCTGGGTGTTTGTTGAATGAGCCCACTCAGTCTGCAACTTGAATAAGTAGAGCAGTAATGCTGTTGTTTTTCAAGATAGCATCTATTAATAAAAGTGAAGGTCATGGTTGGGGCACTGCAGTTAAAAAATAACAAAAATAAAAGACTATAACTCTTGCAATCCTTCAAATAACATTAACCTATTACAGTAGTACAATGAAAAAAAGTATTTTCTGATAAAAAACAGTGCCCCCCCCCGAAATAGGTTGGTGGTACAGTGGCAGTTAGGTGGTGCCATAGTGCACAGAGACCTGGGCCTGTAGTCAAGAAGACATCTTTCTGAGTTCAAACCCAGTGTCAGGCACTTACTAGTTATGTGACCCTGGGCAAGTCACTTAACCCTGTTTGCTTCAGTTTTTTCATCTCTAAAATGAGCTGTAGAAGGAAATGACAAACCACTGCACTATCTTTGCCAAGGAAATCCCAAATGGGATCAGGAAGATCGACATAAATGAAACGGCTGAACAACAACACAGTGGAAAGAGTACTGGATTTATGATAAAAAGCTCTGGGTTCACATATTGGCTGTGATACTTAACGATCTATGTGACCATAGGTAAACTAACTTCCTTAGGCCTCATTTTCCTTATTTAAAAATGAAGTGAATGGGAGAGATAATAAAGTTCCTTCTTTCTTTAAATCTTAAAGAATCAATTCATTTAATTTTACCATGAATATATCAATAACCTGGGAGGTACTCAGTACTATCAGGTACTAATCATGGTGGAAAGTGGCAGAAAATAAAGGAAGTAAATAGGGGCATTTCTACCCTCGAGGATCTTAGAATTTTATTGGGGGACACGATATTTGCAGTTATGCATTTAAAAAAACTCTTTTCAAATATGTGCTTAAAAAGATAGTTTCCAGATGTGATTGGAGCAATTTGAGTTTCATACCTTAACAACATGAAGCTGTATATATGAAGCTAAGCATAACACCAAGGGTTTTGGGGATATGTCTCCACTCATTCTGTAGTACCTCACACCCCTCACCTGAGCATGTGGATACCTCCTAAGTATTTTGGTGAGCCCATTTACTCCAATCATCTCTCAGACCAACAGGTCTACCTTCTTAGAGGAGTGACACTATCATGTCATTATACTCAGGTTCTCTCGGTTTCCTAGGAGTGACCCGTGGAAGGAAAATACACTTCTCAGCCTCCCAACTTCATTTGTTTGGACCCTACCAATGCATTTCTATTTACACAAAAAATACTCTTCCCTTCTTATCTTTGCCTCTTGGCTTCCATGGCTTTCTTCAAGTCCCAGATAAAATCCAATCTTCTTTAAGAAGTCTTTCCTAGGGGGCAGCTAGATGGTGCAGTGGATAGAGCTCTGGCCTTGGAGTCAGGAGGACCTGAGTTCAAATCCAGCTTCAGATACTTGACACTTACTAGCTGTGTGACCCTGGGCACAGGGTTAAACCCCTGTGCTAACTCTGATTGCCCCACCAAAAAGCAAAAAAAAAAAAAAAAGGTCTTTCCTAATCCCCCTTGATGCTAGTGCCTTCCTTCTACTGGTTGGCTCCAATTTATCCTTTATATAGCTTACTTGTACATAGTTGTTCACATGTTATTTCCCCATTAGACTGTGAACTCCTTGAAAATGGGGGCTGTCTTTTGCCTTTCTTTGTATCTCTAGGGCTTAGCAGATGCTTGTCACATAGTAGGTGGTTAACAAATACATTATTAACTGATTGACAAGTCAGCCAGTCACAATGATTACACTTTTACATCCTATATATTACCATTTACTTCCCAATAAGGAAAAAATAATAACACTACAAGCACTAATATATTAAAACAAATGCATGAATAATAAAATACTTCACAATCCACCCATAAACCTGTGTTATTCTCTCCCATCAGTGAATTTAGTTTTTGTTGGGGAGAGTAGGCACATACTTTTGCAAAAGTAGTGGGGAAAGCCTATGTGCTTTGGTTAACATATAATCCTTTGATCATATTCATCCATTTAGAAACCTCTCCACTGCATGAAACCATTTCTTTGCGAACTGCTTTTCTGTTGCTCCTTATCACTATCCAGAAGGCAAACCCTCTTCTCTTCAATGATCAAACCCACATAGCATGTATGAACTTTTTCAATTTACAGTGTCTTTTAAGAGGGCATTGACAAAGTATCACACTATTAATTTACATAGCAGTTCCTGTTCAGCTCGGGAATGGCAAAGCTCATCAGACTGTCTATTTCTGGGCAGGACAGATCAGTCCAAACAGCTATTCTATTCACTTACCAAGATATTGCATAGGCCAATCAAATTAACAGAGTTCACAAGTCAAACAGAACTCATGGCAAAAGAGCTCAAGTTCACTCTGACCAAGGCAGAGAAGTCTACTAACCTCTTGATTCATCAGGATTTTGCAACATCCAACTAAATCACAGCATGATTTCCAATACAGCAGCTACAAAGCCTTTCCCTTTTCTGCTCATCCTAAGCTTCACCTCTCAATCTCTAGGGGGCAACGAAGAGCAAACTCTGGTTCAGTCAGGTTGGGCCTCCCTCCAAGCAGTCAGGAATCATGTAGCAGAAGCCTCTCGTCAGAAGGCCCTTCTTGCTGCTGCTCTCAGTTTTCACACAGAGCTACTTTTCAGTCTTTCTGAGTCTTCTGAAAGGTGTTCTATTTCTGCACTACACTACACAGACTCATGTACTATCTCCATACTTTGCAGTGGCTTAAATTTGTGATTCCATTTCACTTAAATGCCAACAACTCATCAAATTTTCCCTATGAAATCAAAAGACCATCATTAATCATACCTCAGTTAAAAAATAATTGTAGGATTTATCATGTTTTTGGTTTTACCCTTGTAAGGCTTAAGCCAACTGTATGCAGATGAGCTATGGTACCAGAATGCCCTGCAATTCTGTTTTCTAGTTAGTTATCCAACTCATTTTGTGTCCTTAAAATCATTTTTTCATCCTCATGTTATTTTTTCCAGCTTTTAATAAAAAAAATCCTTTTCTTGCTCTTTAAACCATCAAAACTGTTGACATACAAATGAGGTATTATCCTACATCTTTCAGAATGGTGATGTAAGAAAATATTTATATTTGCCAGTCAGAAATAAAACAATTCATTTTTTGACAGAAATTGCTCCAGCTGTATCTGGAAACTGTCTTTTTAAGTACATATTTGAAAAAGGTTTTCTTTTTTTAAATCAAAAAGTTCTTTCCCTGTTCCTTTTAAGCATTTAGAAGTTCATCTATGATAGAGGCAATTTAGGACATCTTTTACTGGTTGATAATTTGGTCCACTAAGCCAGTGGTGTCAAACTCAGATAGAAATGACTTAGAAAACCTCAAATTAACATTATTGATGTTGTATTGCATTTTAATTTATTTTGTTAAACGTTTCGCGATTATGTATTATTCTTGTTCAGCTCTACTGGGAGTTTTTGGGAGTCTGTTTCTGACTTGTGGGATTCCAGTTTGATATCTCTGCAATAGGGAGCTAGTGAAAGTTTAGAAACAGCAGACAAAATGAAGGATGGTGGAACATGATAATGAATAGGCTTTACATAAGTGTTTACTATGTATCAGACACTGTGCAAGCAAAATCAAAGTGGTATTTTTATTCCTTCCTCATCTTGAAGAGAGTCATAGTGTACAGAGAGGTACTGATCTTGTTATTCAATAACTTCAGAGAAGAAAAAGTAAATCTTTTTTTTTTTATAAATCACATTCTAGGATATTATGCTATCAGTTACATAGTCTCTTCTCCTGATAAAATAATCTCAATTCATCTAGTCTTTTAATGCTATTTATTTATTTAGTTAGTTTTTTTGCTTTTTGTTGAGGCAATCAGGATTAAGTGACTTGCCCAGGGTCACACAACTAGTACATGTCAGGTGTCTGAGGCAAGATTTGAACTCAGTCCTCCTGACTCCAAGGTTGGAGCTCTAGCCACTGTGCCACCTAGCTGCCCCAATGATATATATTTATTAAGGACTTATTATGTTTTGAATCCTTAATAAATATGTAACATTGAATAAGGCAACTAAGAAGTGCAGTGGATAGAGTGCTAGGTCTGGAGTCAGAAGACTCATCTTTCTGAGTTCAAATCTGGCTTTGGACATTTACTAGCTGTGTGATCCTGGGCAAGTCACTTAACTGTTTGCCTCAGTTTCCTCATCTGTAAAATAAGCTGGAGAAGGAAATTGCAAACCACTATAGTGTCTTTGCCAAGAAGACTGAAATGCTTTAAATGATAAAGTAAGGGGCCGAGATGTTTTAAAAAAAAAATTCAAAAGTGTATGAAATCTTTTCCTTTGAGCAGCTCATACTCTAAAGGGGAAAATGATAGACATTTCTGATCAGTGGCTGAACAACTTTATTTCTACTAGTCTTATTCCAATGTCTTCTCACAATGTAATAGTAACCACAGATTTGTTCTACTTTAGCATAGTATAATCTCTTGTAAGTCCTGTGTCCATTGGCTAATAACTAGCCTAGGAAAGTTTGGAGGAGTTTATCATCAGAAAGTTGGGCACTTGGAGGGTTGGTGGGTAGATAGATACATATTACCATAGAGTCTTGCAAAAACCATTTTCAAATATATGAAGAAAGAAATGAAGGAATACTTGCAAAGGCAGACATGAAAATCTTTTGAAAGAACTGATGTATAAGAAAAATCTTTTAAAATTATAAAAATAAAAAAATAAATATAGTAAAGAGTAGCAGGGGGCAGAAGAGACAAAACAATGAAGTTCATTTGGCTATAGGCAAATACAGTCAGAAATAATAATTCTATTCAACCTTTTCTGAGTGTCTCCCTACTATATGCAAAGCATCAAGATGGGGTGCGAGGGAGGACAGGAGGAGGTATTCATTTCCACAGTTTCTATCCTTAAAGAGATTACAATCTAATAGCAATATCACAATAGTTATGATTTTTGCAATAGAGAAGGGGAGATAGATCAATGATGTTACATTTTTCTTTCTGTGCCACTGGTGATGAAGTCAGCTAGGAGATTGCCAGGTTTGCTATGGCAATTTCCTGCAGACATGATTACATTAATCGGAAGACTGGATAGAAGCAGTAGAGGAGGCATCCATCATTTAGGCATCTATCTTTCACACTTTTTCAACTGGTTTTAGCAAACTTTTCTAGCTCCTACTGCTGCTAGTGCTCACAAGCCAAACTAGCCCATTGGAAGAGCAACATATATATATATATTTCAATGGAAAGTCCATTCTAGCTATAAATCCATAATCTTAGAATACAAACAGTCCCTCCACTGTTGCAAACCACTGCCCGTTTATGCTTATTTGTATTATTTTTGTCCATGTCATTTCATAAATCCTCAATAGATTATAAATCTAACATGCTCGAGGCCTTCCTCTAGGTCAATCAATCAATCAATTAATCAATCAATATTTATTTATAACTACTATGGGCCAGGATTATACTAGGCACTGGATACAGCAAATTAAAAAAAAAAGCAAAAAAGTTTCTATCAACATGTACACATATAAATATTTATAGGATATATAAAACATACAAAAACCCCCCAATACAATGAGTGTATACTATACTACCTCCTCCTATCATACCATTTCTCTTCTCTATCTTTTCAGCCATAGTCTTTGAAAAAACTATGTCTACTTGGTATCTCAACTTCTTCTTCTCTCTCTTCTTAATTCCCTGCCGTCTGGGTTCTGACCATCACTCAAGTGAAACAGCATTCTCTAGAGTTACCAATGGTCTTTTAATCACAAAAGCCAATGAACTCTTTTCATTCTTTGTCTTCCTTGAGATCTTTCTACAACATTTGACACTTTTGACCACTTTGTCTTCCTGGACACCTTTTCCTCTGTATTTTGTTAATACTGTTCTCACCTGGCTCTCCTCCTGCCTGTTTGACCACTCCTCAGTCTCTTTAGCTGGCTCATTATCATTTAATACCATTTGGTTGCAAGTACACTCGAAGTCTCTGTGCTGGACCTTTTTTTTCTTTTCTCTCTATATTCTCTTTCTTGTCTGTGATGGGGAAGATAACACAGGACTATATAAGTATAGACGTAGTGCCTACAAAGTGAATTCACCTTATGTATAAAAACAATTAATAAATCATATTTCACTCTCTACCTCTTTCACATATATCTCATTGTCTCCACTCACATGGTCACCATCCTATTTCAAACCCTCATTACTTCCCACTTGAATTATTACACTAGCCTTCTATGTGGTCTCCCTGCCTCAAACCTCTCCCCACTCCAATTCATCTTCCATTAGTTACTAAGGTGATTTTTCTAAAGCATAGATCTGATCATATCACACCTCTTTTCCTTCAATAAATTCCAGTGGGTCCCTATTACCTCTGGGATCAAATATAAAATCTGTTTGGCATTTAAATGTCTTCAAAACCTTTCAAAAGTATTTACACATTATTCCCCTTTGCACACTCCACAGACCAATCATGCTGGCCTTCACACATAAAACTCCACCTCTCACTTCTGTGCCTTTGCAGTGGCAGCTCCCCCTGCCTAGAATGAAGTACCCCTTCACCTTTGCCATCCCTGATTGCTTTCAAAACTCAGCTTATGTACCTTCTACATGAAGACTTTCCTGATTGCCCCCACTTACAAATGCATATTGTCTCCCCAAAATGCCTTGAATTCACTTTGTAGGCACTATGTCTATACTTATATAGTCCTGTGTTATCTTCCCCATCACAGACAAGAAAGAGAATATAGAGAGAAAAGAAAAAAAAGAGTCCAGCACAGAGACTTAGAGTGTACTTGCAACCAAATGGTATTAAATGATAATGAGCCAGCTAAAGGAGTTGAGAAGACAGAAATTGTAATCTTGGGTGAGTGGAAAATTAGTGGTGCTTTTGACAAAAAAAAAAGAAGTTCAGAAGAAAGTGTGTTTGGGAGATTTAATAAATTTTGGATATGTTTTAATAAGTTTTGGATATGTTGAGTTTGAGATGTTTGTAGAACATGCAATTGGAAATGTCCAATATGTAATTGATGGACTTGGAGATTAGGAGAGAGATTAGGCTGCATGTGTAGCTAATAATAACAACAACAACAATGTTGTTGTTGTTGTTGCTATTCAGTTGTAGCCAGCTCTTCATGACCCCTTTTGGGTTTTTCTTGGCAAAGATATTGGAGTGGTTTGCCATTTCCTTCTCCAGCTCATTTTATAAATTAAGAAATTGAGGCAAACTGGGTAGAGTGACTTGCCCCAGGTCACATAGCTTGTTAAGTGTCTGATGCTGAATTTGAAATCATCTTCCTGATTCTAGGCCCAGAAGTCTATTCACCTAGCTGCCCAAACACCAACAATAATTAGAATTTATATAGCATTTTAAGGTTTGTAAGGTGTTTTACAAATATGTCATTTGATCCTCATAACAACCTTGTGAGCCAGGTACTATTATTATCCTCATTTTACAGATAAGGAAACTGAGGTATAGAGGGATTAATTTGTCTAGGGTTACATAGCTAGTAAGTTTCTGAAGGCAAATTTAAACTTAGGTTTTCCTGACTCTATGTCCAGTACTCTATCCACTTCACCATATAAAATCACCTGCATGATGATTTTATGAATCCAAGGGGAACTGATTAAGGCATAAATTGAGAGAATGTAGAGAGAGAAAAAAAGAAGATTGAAGACAGACCTTTAGGGAATACCCACATGTTAGCGGTGTGATATAGACGAAGAGCAGCAAAGTGTACACTGAGAGGGTGTGGCCTCTACCATACTTCTATGAGGCTGATTATGATGAGTGGATTGTAGAGAAGATTACCCCTGGTTTTCACCTGAAGTGCTAGAAGAACATTGCTAGTTACTGCTGTGTTAAGGTACAGTTTTGTTTATTCTTAAAATACAACCCTACACTGACCAAGTAATCTCTATTAAAAAATGGTGGTGGGTACAATAGAGACAAAAACGTATATTATTATCTCAAATAAATTGAGGTCCTGAAGGGATCAAACTTTCATCCATTTATGTTTGTAGAAGCTGATACAGTAATATCTCACTTTATAAACTTGAGAATAGAGCTTTTTTAAAAAATCAATAACACTGACATGTTTTTTTAAAAATCTTCCAAAGCCATGTGAAGTAATGTTAGTGAATATTATACAGCTTAATGGCAAATGATCCTAGTAATGTGGAAGATGATGGAGTCAGAGGACCTGGGCTTATTTCCCGCCTCTGCCACTGGCTACCTGTGTGACCTTGGATAAATTGCTTAACTCTTCTATGCCTCGCTTTCATTATCAGATAAACAAAGGGGTTGGATAAGATGACCTATAACATCCCTTCTGGCTCTAAATCTATGATTCTACATACATGGTTGCATGAGACAAAAATAATACAGGTCATAGATTTTATTTGTCACTATAAAGTTAAAGAAAATTGGGTTGACCCTCAACACAATTGTGAAATTGCTAAACTTTATAGTTAGCACTTCCAATCTCCTCATCTCCTCATTAAGTTCATTTTTCTTGCAGCCCTTTCACAAGTTAAGGCTCCCTTTCCCTTTGCCTTTCTAATGTTCTATCTGCTCTAAAAACTGGAAAAGATCTGATACCAGCCATTCTATATGTCAAAAATTGATAACACTTTAGTGTGAATGAATTTTGATGAATATATTAGATTAACTAGATCTGAAGCTAAAGCCTTTTGTTTCTAACTGAGGAATAAAAATCTGTGTCCTATTTTAAAGGAATTTCAGGTCTCAGGAAGCAGTTGGTAATAATTTCATAGGTGGTGGTGAATTGGGCCCTGAAATTACACTGGGAATATGGCCAGTTTTACAGGTAAATCAGATTTAATCTTTTCAGAATAGCTGCGGTGGTGGCATGAGAAATAATGATTTGAGAAAGATTCTTTGTACCCTTCCCCCATTTCCTAACTCCCATCCCTCAAGGAGGGAAAAACAATAACCCCCAAAAAACAACAACAACAACAACAACAATGAGAAAAGTTGAGTTTTCAGCTTTCCCAGCTTCAATTGCTAGAGTCTAGTGCCTAGGAGCTCTTGGGTCCAGCTGACCACACATCCTATTGTTCCCAATATATTTTTTAAGGAACTGGGGCCTTTTCTGCTCTAAAAGATAACTGTCCCACCTCTTCCCTTTCCCTATCCCTTCTCTTCGTTTTTCTTTCTTGAGCAGAGGTGGGTCTACATCTCCCTTTGCCTTTACTTTAAAATATTCTTACATCCCAAGACTCCTACTGCATGTTTGATTTTTTTGGGCACATTTGATATTACCTTCCTTAATATTTAATGATAATTTTGAATGATATCCCCCCATTCCACACACATATACATATGCATCCTCAAGTCTCTTAAGTCTCCTTTCTTGCGTCTAGTAACAAAGTTTCTAACAACATAGGGACCATTGGAACACATCTTCTTTGTTAATAGTTGTGCTGCTACAGTTGATTTTTCCCCTTAGTAAGACTATAAAGCATCATTGTTTTTATTTTAGGGAAGGGAAAATATCTTTTTTTTTTTCACAACTTGAAACTGTATTCAAATTTCATAGATTTTTTGAAACATTTGGGTTTGCAATATCTTCAGTCACAATTAATAAGGCTTATATAAAGGGAGCATTATAAGGCATTCCAATATGAAATGGTACTTATTAAAAGTATTATTTGCTCTTTGAAGGCATTCTAGTTTCAATACTAGTGGGACAAAAATGCTTGATAAAACGTGACTGGGGTTTTATTAAACTCTAAATTGGAAGAAAGGATGAGATATTTCCCCCCAAAGTCCCCAGTATCAATGTTCTCTGTTCTCTTTTGCTTTTAATAGTATGGGTAATTTCTGTTTGTGAGTATATGGCTGAACCCTAGTTTATGATGGAGACAGTTAATAGACAATGTCCTTGTCACAGTGGGATACACTAGTCCTGGGTGTTCATCATAGTGTCAGAGGCATTGACATTCAAGAGTTTCCACATTCTGGCCTCAGCCTGCCTTTCCTGATTTACCTTCCTCTATCCCTTCATATGAATCCTCCAGTTCAGTCCCATTGATTTACCTTTTGTCTCTACCTGCGGAAATCTTCTGTCCATTCCCATGAAAGTGGTGTGTGTGTGTGTGTATAGGATATGTAATAGGATATTATCTGCTGTGTAGTAGCAGCTATACTGCCACTGTGGAAGCTTTTTAGGGCTAGCAGAATTAGCCGGTATCAATCAGTTAATAATAATGAAAGTGCATATATTTTAGAATAACAGAATATGAAAATTTGAAAGGACCTCATTATTCATTTATTCTAAGGCATGCATAAAAGGAATCTACTCTTTAACAAGTCTCTGAAAGTGGTCATTTCATCTCTGCTTGAATAGCACTTCAAGAAGAAGAAGAAGAAGAAGAAGAGAGGAAGATGAGGAAGAAGAAGAGGAAGAAAAAGACACAATCTCTTAAAGCAACTACTGTGTGCAGAACACTGGAGTAAGTATTGAGACAGAAAATACATTCAGATGACACTGTGTCCTTGTTCCCTTTCTGTTTATAGTCTAGAATTGGCATAACATAGCAACACAGTTTTCTATAAAACACAAGCTAATCGGTAAATATGCAGAGTGTGGACAGCATGCACGGCATTGGGTCAGCACTGAGGGAAATTGAAAACTATAATACCTGATCTCATCCCTGAAGGAATTCATAGCCTAATTTGGAAGACAAGGCATATATGTGTATGATACACATATACATACACACATATGTATATGTGACCATGAATAGTCATTCATATACATACATAAATGTATATCTATATATCAATATATACACATATCTATATCTATACATATGCCCTTTAACCCTCTCATGGTTGTTATTTTATAAAACCAAATGTTTGTCTTAGTTTATTATTGGAATTTCAGATGCGGAGGGCAAATTTGAGGGCATGAGGTCCTTCTCTTAAAGCATACTTACTCTGGCTCCTTATGAATCCTGCCACGACATGGGGCAGAGATAAGAAACATCTTTGTTTCCCTGTCCTCTCCCTCTAGCTCCAGGGAGGGGGAACTGGATGAAATAGGAAACATCTAAGAGGTCACTCTGGATATCTTATATTTATATCTCTAGAGGGCATTATTGGAGTGCACAAAGGTTATTTCATTTAAGTTTCCAAATAACTCTTTGAATTACTAAGAACAGGTAACTATAAATATTATGTCCATTTCAAAGATAAAAAAGTGAGGTTCAGAGTGACTCGCTGTAGTTATAATATTAATTGGTTAGACCCAGAACTTGAATTAGTCTTTGGGTTTGACATTCAGTTCCTTTCACCATGAAACTTTTTGTTCACTCTTCTCACTGTATTATTTTTGAAGTACAGCCTGCTCACAACTTTTAAAACTGAGAAAATATTGAAAGCAATCCAGTTTTATTCTCAGGGGAAAAAATTCAAACTGCTTGAAAATTGGGCAGTAAATAGGTTTATAGCTTTAGAGCTAGACGGGAACTACCTTAGAAGCCTTCTAGTTCAATCTCCTCATTTTACAGATTAGGAAACTGTGGTTTGTGAGACAGAGTATTTAGGTGATCTTGCCTCCACCTGCAGCTGGACTTACAACCTAAGAGTGGTTAAGTGACTTCTCCAAAGTCACACAGGGTAGCCTTCATCAGAGATGGGATGTGAACTGAGGTTCTTTTACTCCAGAGCCAGTTCTCCTTCCACTGTACTATCTGCATTTATCTGTCTTTCTAGGTACCTTCTTTCACATGTTCTACTCAAGCTTCTTACTCTCTTTTGTCTTTCAAATTATATTCAAATTATAATCATAGTTTTCTAAACTGTATAGGTCTAAACAAATGGATCCATAAACCATATTCTCTCAGTAGTTCAGGTATTCCCTAGGAGAAAAATAATTCTTGAGTAGAATGAGAATTGCCTCTTTGATATGCTTATTTATTCTGTATATATCTATTTATTGTATATATATTAAGTCTAAATGTAATTATATCTACTTATATTTCCCCAATAGAATATAAGTTCTTTGAGAGCAAGGATTATTGTGGTTTTGTTCTCTCTCTCTCTCTCTCTCTCATTCTCTCTCTCTCTCTCTCTCTCATTCCCCCCCCCTTCTTTTAAACAGTCCTTGGCACATAGCAGGCACTTATTAGGTGCTTTCTGATTGATTGATTTCTTCCTGTTGTAGTGGCCTAGAAGACTTCACAAGTCTTGCAGAGGGATCTGTCTGGTTTTGAGGAAACAGTTGAACCACTGAGAGGAAACCTCTGGGACGTCATGAACCAGTAGTCCATGTCCCTGGCCACCAAACAGCAGGTCTATAGATCTTGACCTTATGTAAATAATGGATTTTCTATTTAGAAACTTACACAGTTCATGCTACAGTAAGGATTTTAGTATCCCTTAGGGCAAATGAAAGGCTCTACATTTTGTTTATTGGTGTGTGGGGGAGTGAGGGATAGGAAAGGCAGGGAAGCAAAGGTAATGTTTTTGTGCTAACTCATTTCCAGCCAGAAAGTTGTTTCTTTCCAGAGTCATAAAGGGAGCTTCTTTGTGGGAGATGCATGCATATAAATTAACCTTTGCTAGGCTTCTAAGCAGCTGCCTAGCTTTCAATTGTTAGCCAGGTGAACTCTACATCTGCTCCTCCAGAGAGCCAACTCAGCATCTACCAATTTTCTTCCTAGCTAGAAATAAGAGACAGATATTTCTCTCCCAGTTGGAGGAAAACTTTTTGCTCCTATGCAAATAATCAAGGAAGGAAGCAGATACTCCAAACAAGGTGTACTTCCATGTACCTGCAGCTGGGTCTCAATAACAGGCAGATTAAAACATGCCCCTCAGATTTTTCTGCAGAGGGCAAGCTAATGGTCTCATGAGCAGCTGCAAATCTTTTCAAGCAGAAACAGTTTTTTCTGCTCCCTTGGGGGACTGAAGATTTTTCAGGGAAAATGAGAGAATATTGTCACTTGACCCCAAAATTCAGTTTCTGAAATGAGAGTTAAGATATATGGTGAAGTCTTTTTTCTTCCTATGGGTGGTGGTGGGGGACAGAGTGTGTCCTAATGTGTAAAGAAATCAAACCCCCACCTTGGCACCATGGGATTCATGATCTTGTCAACCAAGTTAAATGCCTCTCTTACTAAACATTCACAAAAAGACTCAATGTGACATCCTATTAATTCTTAGATGGAGACAGGCAGCATGGTGTAGTGGAAAGAACTCTGTATTCTGAGGCAAGATAGAGAACTGGGCTCTTTCAGCCCATCATTTACTAGCTTCTATGACCTTTAGCAAGTTACTGGGCCCTAGGTACTTCATCTCTAAAGGTGAGATGGTAATGCCTTACTTACCTGAAGGCAAGAGCCTGGGAAGCTAGACAATATAATTTCTTTAGGTTCTTTTCAATTTTCAGAATGGTGATTCTGTACCAATTTCTACTCCTTTCTCATTCTGAACTCTACTGTGAATGCATGCTAAGAATGCATGTGACTTTTTTTTCAATCTCACCACATTTCTGGCTTATATTGAATTTATAGGTAACTCAAACCCTTATCAGAGACTGACAAAATCACACAGTTAGATGAACCCCAGAGGCTAACTAGTTCAACACAGACCTGGACAAGAACTCTCAGTGTAAAATACACATCACAAGTACAACCAATCTTTCAATTCAGTTTAATTCTAGTAAACAACATATTAATCAAATACCTACTTTGTGCAAGGCACTATCAGAAGGGGTAGGAATACAAAGGCAAAAATAAAGGAGCCCCTGTCTTAAAAGAGATTACATTCTCCAGGAGAGATAGCCTTTGTATACAGATAGTTAAATGAAAAGCATATATAAAGCAATGCAAAGTAATTTTAAGAGGAAGAGATCAGTAACAACTGTGAAACTCAGGGAAAACGGTATGTAGAAACTTTATTTTAAGGAAGAGAAAGACACTTGCATGTGAAGGTAAAAGAGTCAGTGCATAGCAAACACAGAGGACAGGTTGTGCAAAAGCACAGAGGTAGGAGAATGGTGTTAAATATTTTTAGTTGTGTCCAACTCTCCGTGACCCCATTTGGGTTTTTTTTTTTTGTAAAGATGCTAGAGTGGTTTGTCATTTCCTTCTCTAGCTCATTTTACAGATGAGAAACTGAGGCAAACAGGGTTAAGTGACTTACCCAGGATCACACAGCTAATAAGTATCTGAGGTCAGAGTTGAACTTAGGTCCTTATGCTTTATTCACTATGCCATCTAGCTGCCCTGTGAGGAATGGTACATATAGGAAGCTAATTGGAAAAGAGTATGTGAAGGGGAGTAATCTGAAATAAGACTAGTAAGGTAGGTGGAAGCTCTAAATTCCAGGCTAAAAGTCTTGTGTTTTATCTTAGAGGGAATGGACATTGAACATTTTGAGGAGAGGAATTACGTGAGAGATCTATGATTTAAGAATATCAGTTTGAGAACTGTATGGAGTTTGATTGGGGGAAAAAAAGACAGACTGGATACAGGGAGACTAATTAGTAGGTTTTTAGAGTAGTCCAAGGCAAGAGGTGATGATAACATGTGCCAGAGTGATGACTCTCTGAATGGAGAGAAAGGAACGAATGTGAAAAATGCTGTGAAGGATTAATAACAGGGACATTGAGGGATGGGCAGAATGAAGGGTGACTCATAAACTGTGACCCTGGGTGATTCAAAATCTTTATTTTAGCTTTTGTTTGGAGTGGTCTTGAGAGGGGGAATCAATTTCATTCCTGGGAAGATTTCTTTACTTCCTTATACTTACATATGAACAGATACACAAAGACAAACATTTCCACACAGTTATACAAATGCACAGATCCAGAAGTGATCACCCTGTTACAAGGTGTCCCTAGCCTACTCCTGGAGATTCGCTGCACATAGAACACAGGGACAGGAAAGAATGAGGAGTGAGTTGAGGGTAGAAGGGTAAGGAATAGTATTTAAGAGAATGAAGTAGGAAGAGGAGAGGGCAACATCTAGGGAAAGCAATAGAAAGGCTTTTGGAGGAGGTATTCATGAACTAGTATCATGCCATGCCCCCACCCCCCTTCCTTCCCTACACATATTGGAGAGAACTAAAGACAATTGCCTCAAATGTACTCCCCTCATTTGTCATATATCTATCATTGCTCTCTAGCACTATCTCCTGAGTCTCCCTAATCCTGCTTCCATCTCCAACAACTCAGGCTTTTCTCTCTCTCTGCTCCTTCTGGATTCCTCCACCCCAACCTAATAGCCTTGGGTTCACACCTTCCAGAGCTTTTTATTTTTTAATTACTTGCTTTTAAGCCAGTTCTTCACTCTTTTGTATTTCTGCCATTGATTTTTTTTTTGAAGTACTATACTTTGAACAGTGAAAATAGAGCTAGATTGAAGTCAGAGGCTATGTTTCTATGTGCTCTCTACTTATAACCTCAGACAAATCAAAGTCACTTACTTTCTCTGGGTCTTTGTTTCTTCATCTGTAAGAGATAGACTAAGGTCCCTCTCCCATCTAAACTGAGGATCCTAGGATACCCAGTGACCTTTCATCCTCATGGTTTTATATCATCATTCCAGTCCATTGAGATTTTGGAGGGTTTAGATTCTGATAGGTATTTATACTATGCATAATGGCACCAGAGACCTACTTGTTTGCAATTGATCCATTCATCAGATACAAACCTTTCATATATATACACATATATATCTGGAAGCCATAAGGGATTTTAAACTCCTTATTGTAGCATGTGTTATGCAAGGTTCTAAATAGAACATGTGCTATTTATATAAAGACAATACCTATGGTTCTTCTGTTTGGTGGCTAGGGGCATGAATTGCTTACTCATGATGTCTCAGAGGCTCCCTCTTAAAGGCTTAGCTATTTTCCTGAAATCAATCAAGCTCTATGTGCAAAATATTTTCTCTTCCAGACTACTCCAACTGGAAGTAAGCAAACAATGAATGCCTATAAGTTACCTGCTATGTGACGGACACTTCCCAAAGGCTAATGTCTTGGGGAAAACTGGCAAATGATGAACCATCTCCTCTCAGTGCTGGAATCATCAAAGTCCTGCTACAATACCATGGATGGTCATATTGGTACACCTTGTCTCTTTATTGTCCTACTAACCAAAGCCTCACTGTTTTCTTCTCTTGCCCATTTACTCCCAATAGTTTTTGCATTTCTGCTTTTTAAGCCTCCTACCTGATATCACTCTCTTTTTTTTTTGTGCTAACATCATCATCCTTCTGCTTCACATACAATACTTGGTGAAATGCTCTCTTGACCCCAAGTATTGTAGAAATTGAAGTCCCATGGAAATGCTCCTTATATGAATATGTAATGTGAATACCATATCTCATCCATTAATTCCTGAGAAAACAGTGTGGATTCTGCCCTTTGGAGAGCTTCTCTTTTTGCTGGAGTAGTAGCACTTATGCTATAGTATGGCCTGCAAAGGAGTTTTGTCTCTTTCATGAAGTGCCTGCCCAGTTTAGCTGGTGCCTGGCACCTCCATCTTCAGCCATGGGTCATTACTCCTGGCTGTCATTAAGCATTGGGTTGTCATCAGTTACCCAAAGCAGAGCAGTTGCTGCATATACAAACAACCACAAGATAAATGGGCTTGCCACCTAGTAGAAAACAGTAGAGTCTGCTGGGATTTTAGGAAATGCTGGCTCCAAAGATGTGAAATATTTGATGCTGGGGACAGCATTGAAAGCAGTGAACTGCAGTTCAGAAGGGCAGGCATTGCTCTGGCTTCATTTCCTCAAAATAATTTATAATTGTATTGCATTTTTCATTTTACAAAGCTTTTTCACTACATTATTTCATTTGATCCTCATAATACTCCTTCTTAGCAGTCATAGAAAATTCTATTTATCACACTTACATAAATGTATATGTATATATGGTTGTATATGTAGATACATTCACTATATGTATTTTATATATTATATACTATCACATATATGTGTGCTTGTAGGTATATTTTCATGCATATATATGTATATATACATACATAGTGTTAGCATGATATGATGATTACTTTAAATGGGGATTAACATTACTGTTCATGAGAGTAAAGTCCCATTCCAGTGGTGGCTGTTTCTTTATTGTGGAGGGCAATTATAAGAGTAGAAAATTCAGGAAAGTTGTGTAAGCTTCTCTGAACCTTGGCCCAGTATACTGCTATTCTCCGAATACTGTGAAGAGTTATAAAAGGCTCAGGAGCCCTTTTCTGGATGCTCATATTACTGAATTTTATTTCTAATTGCCTAACATTATAGGGATTTTTCTTCAAAAATTGTGAAATAGTCTGTGTTCTTATTTCTTTTCTATCCCCCTCTTCATGTTTACCTGGTGCTGTCAGGTTGGCTCCTGGCTTTCCTGGAGTCTCAGGTGATATGATAAACCTTGGGTTAGCCTCATATGTTTCATGCTTTTTCCTCCCTCTCTACCAATCAAATCTTGCCAATGGCCTATTTTCATAGGAGTTGGGGAGGTGGCAGGAGTTAATCTGATATTACAATTCCCACTATGGCCAGATACTAAAAGAAGATAGACTAATTAAAAGGCTGTAGCAATAGACCAGGTGAGAGGTAATGAAGTTCTGAATTATCCAGAATATCAACCTGAACAAGTGGAGTGATTTATAGTAGGGATGTTAAGCTTGCAGCAGGCTATTTTGAGGCTGACAGATTTTCCAGGTCCCTTCATATTATACTAGGTAAGGTGACTGCCTATTCTGTTAACATATAAAGCCACCTTTGCATCCATGAATAAACTAAAATGATCAAAAGTGAGAGTTCAAAAGTAAGCCAAGTGATTGTGAACTGATACTTTTATAGCTTTCAACTGTTCAATTAAGCATAGATTAAAGGATGTGCTGGCTATAAGAAAGCAGGTTATTATTCTGTATAGGCAATTCTTGATCAGTTAGGCCCCATCACTGAATTCAGTAAGATACTTTCAGCTTTCAGACATTGGTGGATGGCAATAGATGTGAGTTGTTAAAATCCAAATGAGAGTTAATATATAGTTCTTTTTGGAATGTCCTTTGAGGCTATGGCTGTAGCATGCAGTAGCATGTACAGCCTCCTAGAATGGATATATATGTTTGTGTTTTCATCTAGTTGCACAAGTTCCCTCTTTTGCTTTCTAAGATATAATTATTTAATGATTTCTCTTCTTATTTCGCGTTCTCCTTTTTATAGGGTAAAGGAAAAAAGGTAATAAAGAGAATACAAAATGAAGCCACTGTTTTGAAATATCATATTGGATTTTGAGAATCATAAAATATTAGAGTTAGAAAGGCCCTCAGTAGTCACCCAGTCTAATGTCCACCTCACCTTATTTGACAGGTGAGGAAACTGAGACCTACAGAAGTAAAATGACTAGCCCAAGGTCATATAGTCAGTTAGTGACAGAAATAAGAGATCAAGTTTCTTAATATTTGGTCCACTGTCAAATGTGGTGGTGAATACATAGATTAGACACTCAGTTTGAATAACCAGTGCCTTCTGACACCCTGTTGGACATATTTTATATTAAAGAAGACCAGGATGGATTAGAATTGGCTTGAGTTGATAAGACAGCTAATTGTAATGTTTTCAAAAGGATTTTGTTTCTCCAAATTCTTATGGAGGAAGTAGTAGAGGAAAGAAACAATTGATGTGAGATGATCAGAGCAGTGAAATGTGTCTCAGAAGGGTGATATCATTGTTGTGATAAGAACAAGTCTGAACAAAAAGCCAGGAGGAAAAGATAAGATATCTGAACATCAGTAAGGTTTATAACCATACATCTATACATCAAAAAAGGCCACAAAGGATAATCTCTGTCTCTTTCTCTCTGTCTCTCTGTCTCTTTCTCCGTTTCTCTCTCTCTCTCTCTCTCTGTCTCCCTCCTCCTCCTCCTCCTCCTTCTTTTTCATCTTCTTCTTCTTCTTCTCCTCCTCCTTCCTTTTTTTCTTCCTCTTCTTCTTCTGGTAATCTATTTTTTCAAGAGCCAGTGATATTAATGAAAAAAAAGAAGAATTCAAACTAAAGACTTTGTATCAAAACATTTACTAGGAACTACAACTAAAGAAAGAAATAAAAAATGAAAATGTTCATATTGTTGGAATGAATAGTTAAATTGGGAATAACACATTTTAATAGCAAAAACCATGTGTGATAAACAATATAAACTGATATAAACATAATATTAATGCCTGAATTTATGGAGCGTCTTTCTTTAGAGGAGTTAGTTCACTCTTTATCATGCAATAACTATATATTGTATTGCTTTCTGCCAATACTGGCCAGTACCTTCTACTCAACTCAGAGTTTTAGAGGGTTGCCTAGTGCTTGGAGAAGTTATTTTCCCTAAGGTCACAGAGCCAGGATTTTTCAGTGGCAGGAAGATGGGGAAAAATCAGGCATAAATACATCAATCAATCAATCAACTAACAAATGTTTATTAAGCACCTGCTATGTGCCAGGCTTTGTGTTAGGTGATGTGGATTTAGGTTATTAGTCATTTTCAATTATTCTCTTCTCCCTAGTTTCCATTTACCAGCAAACATTTGACTGCATATACATACCTTAATAAGGTATTTTGTCCAAGTATCTTATGGCTCCACCTAAACTTGACTATTACATAAAATCTAAGGGCTAAAAATCAATAATAATACACTTGTTTTCAGAGAAAATTTGACTAAAATACTCAGTTACATGGCTTTCTGATATGTTATCCTAAGGATACACACAATCATAAATGCAATAGCAAATCTGAGACAGGAACACAGTAACTCTGTCCCTTGCTTTGACTTTTTTTTACCTGTGCTTTTTAATTCATTACTTTTACAGCGTCAGTTATTAAGCAATCATTTCTTAATTGTCAGCTATGTACCAGACATGACAAAAATTAAAATAGTCCTTGCTCTCAATGAGCTTACTTTAGATTGGGGAAGAGAGGAGAACAGAAAGAAAATGTATATGGATAGATGGATAAAAGGTTTATTAAGTACTTAATAATCCATCAGGCACTGTGCTAAGGCCTGGAGATACAAATGCAAATAATCAAGACAGCCTCAGTCTTCAAGGAGCTTATATTCTAATGAGAGAAGATAATACATATAGGGAAGTTGATAAAGCTGAGTTGAGTGGGGCTCCCCTGTGGCAGCATAGTTTGGAGCTGGTGGTCCAGAGCTGAGGTAGTCTTTGTGCTTAGCCAGGTGAGGTTAAATCTCACCTCTTAGAACCTAGGATCTGAGTCTAAGGTTGCTGTTGGGAGGAGGTAGAAATAATGGCTAGAGTGGAGATGACATGGTTTGGAGCCCATGGTTGAGAAGTACCAGTAAGTAAAAGCAAAATATACAACTTAAAAAATATTTTGGGGAGTGCTGGATTAAGAGGAAATCAAATTCATGTCATAGGATGGAAGATTTCATAGACAAAATGCTTTAATATGTGTTGCTTCTGCCTTCCTTCTCTTCTGCACCTCGCTCAGAGCCCTCAGACATTATATGTTTTGTTCCTCTTTGTCACAGTATATCTCCTTTCCCAGCAATTTCACCCTTGAGCCTGGATACTAACCAGGTCTATATATTGTATATGAGGACCCATTTCTCAGGTATATAACATTTTGGTGTAATACTTTCAGTTACTAAAAAGGTAGGTCATCTGGGTCCCTAAAAGTATTGCGAAGATCTATGTTTCATTATCTAGGGCCAATATAATAATGAATAAACATAGTCAAATATGAATTATGTTCTCATATTTCCTCTGTATAATTTGCAGCTAAACTTTTTCTTGCATATTAGTAACCACAAAGTTAATTTTCCTATCTTTTCAGTAATTACTTATTTAACAACATTTTTTGAATGGCTGCTTATGGTGTGCACAGCCTTGTATTGTATACCACAGTAAGACAAAAGAAGGAGAGGTAGGAGGTACATTCCCTGCCCTTAAGTAACTTATGGTGTGATTGGGACAGATAAAGCATGAAGAAATGCTTTGAGAAAATATAAAGAGCAACCTATCAACAAATAGAAGGTAACATAGAACATAATATAAATGCCAATTGAATGCATAAAGCCTAGGGAGATGCATATTTATTAGAATGGAATAATATAAATTCAAGAAGGATTCTAAAACTAGATGACCTCCCATCCCAGACCCCTCAATAGGTCACGAATTGGCAAAGAGGAAGAAAGGAAAGGTATGTCAGCACTTTTTTTTAGGGGGCAGGGCAAGGACAATGCAGAAATGAATAGGGGCAGAAGTTAAATATAAGATTGACTTATTCAATCTAGGCAATACTTGAAAGTGAGTGATGGGAAATGGGGCTGGAGAATGATAGAATCCTTAATGTTGGGCTTAGATTTCATGCAATGAGCCATGGTAAACCACTGTAGTAAAGTAATACAATGAAAACAGTATTTGTGGAAGATTATTTTGGCAACTCTGTAAAAGCTATTTAAAGTCAACCTCCTGAAAAGCATTCTCAGACAATGAACCACTGTGTGATGGTAAAGACATATATAATTAAGATCTATGGTGAAATCAACATTTTAAAAACAGTCATTTTTTTCTCTTTCACATTACTCTTTGAAAGAAATCTCTCTCAGAAATTTCTCTTATCTTAAAGAGGCATTCAGAATGCTTTTTCAGGGACAGAAAGAAAAAAAAAGAAGCACCAGAAGGTATAAATAAGCAGTTTGTTTTAAATGTGGCAAATGACCTTCGTTGCTTTGTGTCCAATTTATTAATGATAACCCGCATAGATACTTGGTGAATAATGAACAGTTCACTCTAAAATGCCCCTTGCATATGTGAGTACAATTTCATGCTATCTTCTCTCCCTCCCCCACTCATTCTGAACTTAGTCTGCCTTCCCTCCTACCTTAACACGCTGTATGGTAACAAAGAAAGCCACACGGTACAATTGACTGACCTACCATTTGCTTTCTTCCTCTTCTAGGTTTTTTTTTTGCTTACTCTGTATTTCTCTCTTCTTTTTTTGTCTTTCATTGTTTATGGCTTATTTCAGCCCCAGTTCAGGCAATTTCTTTTGATCATATACACATACAAACAAATAAACATTCTCTTTAATGTTTCTCCTTCCATTCTCTCTTAGTCACCTTGAGGAACTCTCATTCTCTTTTTGTTACATCAGTTGGCCAATATTAATGCTAATCATGATGAAGTATAACAATAATACTCGTTCTACAACTATATACAGAATAAAAGCTCTTGTCTTGAAATTAAATTAAATTTAATAAAACACTAATGCCATGAGGTGCTAAAGTCCATGAAAGTCCACCAAAGTTCTCTTCAGAATGTGCACAAATATCTGCATCTATCTATTTACCTGTTTCTAGCTATCTCATTTTCCTCAAATACTAATAATTGAAAAAAACACCCCATTTTTATTCATTCATATTATTTTATTGCTATGAGAATAATTATTGTAATATTTATTAGGCAGCTGGGGGTTCAGTGGACAAAGTGTAACTGGAGTCAGGAAAACCTGGAATACTCAGTAGCTTCACATCTCAGAGTCTCAGTTTCCTCATCTGTAAAAAGAGGATTATGGTACAGGGGAATTGTGAAGATCAAATGAAGTAATGTATAGGAAGCACTTTGTCAAACTTGAACTGCTATATAAATGCTAACTAGCTATTATTTTGATGTGTTATTAATTTTAATAGAACAAATACATATTATATTTGTGTTGCTGATTAAATCAGCTTTTAAATAATGGCCTTACTAAGTAGGAAATCAAAGGGATGTCCATCAATTGGAGAATGGCTAAACAAGCTGTGGTATATGATTGTGATAGAATGTTATTGTGCTATAAGAAATGACAAGCAGGATGATTTTAGAAAAATTTGGAAAGATTTACATAAACTAATGCAAAGTGAAGTGAGCAGAACTAGAACATTGTACAAATAATAGCAAAATTGTGCAATGATCAACTATGATAGACTTAGCTCTTCCCAGCTATACTCTTCCTTCCTCCCCCTCCACACAACACACACACACACAGACACACACACAAACATTTTGAAGAATTTTTCTTTCTGTAAAAAAAAGGTATTCACTTAGGGATAATGTAATGGAAAAAGCAAAAGGTTTGGTTACAGGGAGCTGAGCTTCAAGTTGCAAGTAGGTGTACTATTTACTCACTATATGATTTTGGGCAAGTCATTTCCCTTATCTGGGATGGAGTTTGTTCGTCTATATAATGAAGGAGTTGGATTAGATGACCTTCAAAATTCACTCCAGCTCTTAATTTTATGAATATTGGTTTTCTTCTAGTCCAAGTAATTAAGATATATAGATAGTCTAAGTGAATTATAATCCCTTCATAATTGTAAAGTTCCTATCTATTGAAACTCCCTTATATCTCTGACTAAAGAGGGAAGCCAATTAGGGCATAAAAGCAAGTACTAGAGTTTAAATTCCATCCAGAGTTACTCCTTTGTTTAAAAAGCATGTCTGTCTGTCCATCTTTCTGTTTGTCTTTCTCTGTAGTACTGATGATGTTTTTACACCATTGTCACTTCCTAATACTACCCCACAGAACTCTTTCTTTGTACCAAAGAAAATTAGTTTAACAGAGATAAATGTCAGAGTAACTGCATCTGACAGTATATGTGGCATCCTGAACCACCTCCCTACCCAGAGGAGGGAATTGTGGTCTTCTATAGTGATGATTGCTCATTGCATTTCATTCCAATTATGATGTTTTTCAAAGTAATTTTTGTTTTCATTATTGTGATCATTGTGTATTTTATTCTGCTTTTTTCTTCACTCTGTTTCAGTTCATACAAGTCATACCATGTTTCAATTCCTTATATTCATCATTTCTAAGGTAGTAGTAATCCTTTAGGAATAATTACATCTTATGAAGAAGTTTGGATAGGTCAGCCTTTGTTATTTTGTTACATTGGATGCCATGCACTCTATAGTTTATAGAAACACTTCACATTACAAAATAAATGTATTATTTATTGGCATTGATTTCAAGAATGAGCTTCTGAAATTAATTCTTTGGTTGAAATGCCACATGAATGAAAATGGATAGAAAAAAGGGATCATTCAAAAAGCTGGCTTTTTTGTTGCTTTGCACATGGGGTTCAATACAAGATGTGACAGTTTAACATGAAACTAAGGATTGAATAAGTAACAAGCAAGTACCAAGTACCATAAGTACCAAGAAGGGAGGAACATGAGCTAACTGTACACCTGAGTGCCTGGAGGTGAGATTCAAGGAACTAAAACAAAGCAAAGAAGAAGACAAGAACAGGGAGGTTGAAGGCAAGCAAAGACAAGCCTTGCCTGCATTGCAGTTTTGTTCGAGTCCAACTTTGCTCTTTATCTATACAGTATTCTTCTGGCTCAGCAGGTGAACTCCCCTGCACTGGTTTTAACATCACTGACAATGGATTATCATATTGAAAAGCTGATACCATGCCATTAGATTAAGTTATAGTGTCTTTGTCCATAGGGTTTTCAATGACTCAAGTTGAATTTTCTGAAATACTGATTTTCTTCATGACCTCATGAATGTAGAGATTTTCAATTACTGAATGACCACAGAAAAAAGAGAAGAGTTTATATTTTGCTAACAGCACAAATTCAATGAAATCAGAAAATTTCCCCAATCATGACTTTTCTAGCATTACTTTAGATACTTTGTTCTTCTAATAGAATTGATGCCCAACATGGTTATGAGTGGATTCTTGATAACCTCTGATCATACTTATAATCAGAAATCAGACAAGCTAAAGAGTTTAAGATTAGAGCATAATACATATGTAATTGTAGGTATGAAAATGAATAACTCATAAATCCCATAGTAACCATCACTTTCACTTGTGCAAATGAGATTGTGCCTGCTAAAGAATAGCCATCAATGGAGGTTATATAGACTTCTTGTTGAGAATTAGATTAGACAGAAACCTCCTTGAGGTAGAAGCTGGCTTTTGCCTCTTTTTGAATCCCTAGAGCTTAGCACAGTGCCTGGCATAAAGGTGATGTTTAACAAAGGTTTATTGATTGATTGAGAAACTTTTTTAAAAAAAGGACATACCTCTTATAGATTTTTGGAGATGTGGGTGGTAGGATGGATGATCTCAGAGAATTCCTTCTCTTACCAATCTATAAAATAGGAATCTTACATTCAGAATATATAAATGAAAGGCAAGAGTGACTCTCTGAGGCTTGACCAAAATAATACCAACTATGATATAAGGACTAGATCTATGCTTACAATGATCTTAGGAGATACTTAGATAAAGAAAGTCCCTCTACCAAATACAGATTGGCACCTCCTATTAAATTTAATGTTTGAGAAAGTTGCCTAGAGCACTAAATTCCAAAGACATATAGCCAGTAAATATTAGAAGCTGGACTTGTACTAATGCCCTGCTGGGCATATATCCTCTATGCCATATTGCTTTAATTCTTATTTGATGTCAACTATCAATGAGAAATTAAGTGTTTATAATCATCCAAATGTTTTATCTACAGAGAAATGGGCTACACAGAAGTATTTAGCATGATCCCATGGTGTCCTCTCAAAAGCTTTGTTTGAAAGACTAGATCAATGCACTTGCAACAATTAGTGAACAATGTAGAACAGCATATGATGAAGCACAAACTTATGCATTGCTGACTCTAAAGGTGACAGGAGATGATGGAAGATCAATGAAGGTTGGAATGTTAAGGAGAGACATCATGAATGAAGTAAAATTTAAACTGGCCTTGAAGACTGCTTTCTTGGGATGGCCTATCCAGACACACATTCAATTCATCATCAGGATTATCATAATTTCAGGACAATGAGATCTATGAAAAGATTCGTTATGAATTGATGACCAAAGAAGGGATAGAGAACACTATAAAATGCAAAATGGATAATTTTGATTACATTAAATTGAAAAGGTTTTGCACAAACAAAGTCAATGCAACCAAGATTAGAAGAGAAACAGAAAACTGGGAAAGAATTTTTACAACCAGTGTCTCTGATAAGGGTTTCATTTCTAAAATGTATAAAGAACTAAATGAAATTTGTAAGAATATAAGCTGTTCCCCAGTTGACAAATGGTCAAAAGATATAAACAGTCAGTCTTCAGATGAAGAAATTAAAGCCATCTATAGTCATATGAAAAAATGCTCTAAATCACTATTGATTAGAGAAATGCAAATCAAAACAACTCTGAGGTATCACATCACACCTATCAGATTGGCTAACATGACAAAACAGGAAAATGATAAATGTTGGAGAAGATGTGGGAAAATTGGAACATTAACACATTGTTGGTGGAGTTGTGAACTGATCCAACCATTTTGGAGAGCAATTTGGAACTATGCCCAAAGGGCTACAAACATATGCATACCCTTTGACCCAGCAATAGCACTTCTAGGACTGTATGCCAAAGAGATCATAAAAATGGTAAAAGGACTCACATATACAAAAATATTTTTAGCAGCTCTTTCTATGGTGGAAAAGAATTGGAAATTGAGGGGATGCCCATCAACTGGGGAATGGCTGAACAAGTTGTGGTATATGAATGTAATGGAATACTACTGTGATATAAGAAATGATGAGCAGGTGGACTTCAGAAAAAAACCTGGAAAGACGTGGATGGACTGATGCTGAGTAAAGTGAGTTGAACCAGGAGAATGTTGCACACAGTAACAGCCACATTGTGTGATGACTGTTAATAGACTTAGATCTTCTCAGCAAGGATCTAAGACATTTCCAAAATCTCATGATGGAAAATGCTATCCGCATCCAGAGAAAGAACTATGGAGTTTGAAGGCAGATCGAAGCATGCTATTTGCTCTACTTTTCCTTTGTTGTTTTATTTTGTTTCTTCTTTCTTGTGGTTCCTCCTATTGGTTCTAATTCTTGACAACATGACTAACGTGAAAATATGTTTAATAGGAATGCATATATAGAGCCCATATCAGATTGCATGCCACCTTGGGGAGGGAGGGGGAGAAATTTAAAACTCAAAAGCTTATGGAAGTGATTGCTGAAAACTAAAAATAAATTAATTAATTAAAAAAAAAGAAGAGAGTCACTCTACATTGTTTAAGACATTTGCTTAGATGGTGGAGAGAAACCAGCAAATTGCCTGAGCTCCCTGCAGTTTCCCTCTAAAAAAAAAAGTTAAATCAACCTTCTAGACGGATTCTGGAATGACAGAATCCATAAAAGAAGCAGGGAAACTATTTTCCAGCCCAAGATAACTTAGAAGCACTTCAGGAAAGGTCTATCTCACTTGGGTAAAAAGGAAGTGAAGCCCAGTGCAGGTATCTGGGCAACCCAGCAGAAGTCTCATAGACACAGCGCAGATCAGCAACCAAGGCCTCTCAGTTTTGACTCAGCAGGTGGCACTTCAGGCCAGTTGTAAGGCCTGCAACCCCAGTGCAGCAGACAAACTGCCAGATGCAGAAGTAGGGCACAATAGGCTCAACTAGGCTGGGCAAGCCGCCAACCATAGAAGCCCTGGTGCAGATAGCCAGTGACCAGGCCCCTGACCTCCTAGTGCAAGAAGGTTGAAACAGTGTTCTCTGTACTCCAGCAGCAGAGCTCAACTTGTTAAAGTGAACAGAATACAAAAAAGAGCCCTGACTCTAGAAAGCTACTATGGTAAGAGGGGGAAAAATCATAACAAAAAGACAGAGCTTAGTAGCAACTTTGATAAACAGTATTAAACATATTTCAACTAAAGTAGCATGCATTCCAAATATAAAAAGGAAACATTAAGTGAAATACAGAGAAATAACTAGTAAAGCTATAGTAGCTGAGGACCTCAGTTAATCCCTTTTAGACCTATGTAAATATCATCAAAAATAAACAAAAAAATGAAGAATCTGAATAAATTTTAGAAAAGTTAGATATGATAAATATCTGGATGTTATTGAATGGGAATAGAAAGGAACACATTTCTCATTCTGTATGGCACTTTTGCAAAACAAACCAACAAACATTTTTGAACACATAACCTCACAAAACTGTAGAAAATCAGAAATATATATTAAAAAACCCCCCAAACTTTGGGACCACAATGGAGTACAAATTATATTCAATAAAGGGTCACTGAAGGAATAATTTAAAAACCAATATAGACTAAATAACTTACTTCCAAGGAATGTGTGGGTCCAAGAATAAATAAAAGGATCAATAGATAATTTCATTAAGGACAACAATGAGACAAAATATATATTAAAAAAAATTTAGACTATAGCCAAAGGCAGTCCTTATTGGAAAACTTATATCTCTAAATACTTTCATCAATAAAAGACAGAGTAGATCAATGAGATGGAAATACAACTAAAAAAAATCTGAAAAGCCAACAAATTGCCAGCCCCCCATCAAAAACCAAAGTAAAAATCCTGAAAATCAAAGAAAGATTAACAGAAATTGAAAGAAAAAATTACCAAATTAATAAAACTTGGAGCTTTATAAAGAAAGTTGACTAAACTGATTTTCAAAAAAGAAAAACAAATTATTAATATCAAGAAAGAAATAGATGAATTTATAACTAATGAAGAATAAATAAAAATATTAGGAGCAAACACTTTAACCTAATGTTATGCCAATAAACTGTAATGAATGAATATTCTTTAAAAATATAAAATTTCTAGATTGACTGAAAAAATGACCACTTAAATAACCAAGTCTTAGAAAATGAAGTGAACATGCCATAAATGAACTTTCAAAGAAAAATCACCAGGGCCAGATGGATTTACAAATGAATTCTATCAAACACTTAATGAATAATAATTCTAATGTTACATGGACTTCCAAATATAAAAAAGGATGTTCTAATAAATTCCTTCTATGATATAAATATAATCTTGATAGCTAAACAAGGGAGAATCAAATCAAAGAAGTAAAACTATAGATCACTATCCCTAATGAATGTTCATGCAAAATTTTAAAATAAGATATTAACAAAGATACAACAGCAGAATATTACAAAGATTGTCCTCTATAATCAAGGTTAGATTTATGTTATGAATGCAGGGCTGGTTCAACATTAGGAAACTATCAATATAATTTACCATGTTAATAACAAGAAAAACAAAAATCATATGATTACTTCAATAGATGTAACAACAATGACCATTTCTATTAAAAGCTCCACAACATTAAAAACATAGGAATAAATGGATTTTTCCTTAATGTGATTAGTAGTATCTATCTAAAACCAAGAGTCAACATTATCTATAATAAGTGTAAGCTAGGAGCCTTTTCAATAAGACCAAAGATAAAGCAAGAATGTTCATTTCACCATTACTATTCAACACAGTGATGGAAATGCTAGCTAAACTTAGAAGACAAAGAAAAGAAATAGAGGAAATAAGTGAAGGCAAAGAGAAAATGAAATTATTGATGTAGCAGATATAATAATTTAGAGAACCCCAGAAAATTAACAAAAATGAAATAATTAGCAATTTCAATAAAGCTGCAGTATGTAAAATTTTGTTGTTTTTCAGTTGTGTCCAACTTTATGACCCTAGGGCTTTCTTGGAAAAGATACTGGAGTGGTTTGCCTTTTCCTTCTCCAGATCATTTTACAGGTGAAAAAAGTGAGGCAAATAGGGTTAGGTGACTTGCCCAGGATCACACAACTAGTAAATGTCTGAAGCCAGATACGAACTAGGGAAGATGAATCTTTCTGACTCCAGGCCAGACACTCTACCCACTGCATCACCTAGCTGACTAAGATATAAAATAAACCCAAAGAAATCAGCATATGATTTTTTTAGCTAATTGTTTTGATTATTCTTATTGTGACTTACAATCAGGGGCATGGTTATAACCATTTCTTCAAAAGAAGGAAATTATACCAAGTCTTTATATTTGTCATGGGAAAGATTTTTGTATTTTTACTTCAATGCAAGGAGGAAATTTATTACACTTACAATAAAATGATATAACTCTCTATGGAAGGAAGTCAGAGTCATGTTGTCATTCTAAACTTGAGACCTTGTAATGATGATTTTTAAAATATACAGCAGGAGATTCTTTTAGCAGAGCCACAAAGGTAATAATTTGTAACAGGCAATGGGGTTGAGTAGACAGAATACTAAACGTAGAGTGAGGAATGCCTGGGTACAAAACTTACTGGCTGTGAGTAAATTACTTAATTTTTCTGAACCTCAGTTTCCTCATCTGTTAAATGGGAGCAATAATTGCAGTTATCTCCCACAGCTGTCCAGAGCAACAATTGAGATCATTAATGTAAAGTGGTTTGCAAATCTTAAAGTGTTATGTAGATGTGAGCTATAATTTACAATGACAATTCATTAAAGACCACAGGAGCTCAACAAAAAGACTAAAGATTTCTGGGAGAATGAAGTGATTTTTCCAAGAAGTTAATAGACAAATACATACAGTTTGGTTACTTATCATTCTTTAGGCAAAAGATCTGATTCTGATTCTAATCTGGGATTTCACTAGTAAGGAATCCCCACTCTTGCCATTGCATCTTTATACTATTGGACTAAGAGCTGCGTTGATTCTCTACAGGGATATGGTCAATTGGGACTATATTCTTTCCTGATATCTTGGCCTCTTGAGTGAAGAATGTTGTTCTAACTTCCAGCTGAGAATTCAGCTAATCTTTCATTGCATCTGACAGCTCCTGAGATTGATGTTTTTTGAGTCACTGAATATATT
Source organism: Phascolarctos cinereus (assembly GCF_003287225.1). NCBI lineage: Eukaryota > Metazoa > Chordata > Mammalia > Diprotodontia > Phascolarctidae > Phascolarctos > Phascolarctos cinereus. The sequence goes on from NW_027556098.1 coordinate 148,610,674, forward strand.
CATAAACTGAGGTTTATCAGTATGGCTTTGGAAAGGGAATCCATTTTTGAAATCTATGGTCCAGGGGACCAGGAGGAAACTGGGAAACTGAAAATGATAGATAATTCCCCCTCCCCTATCACTTAGTTGCCATTTTCCTTCTCTGCCATGAAAATATGTGTTACTTTCAAGATTATGAATTTATTTGAATCTTCCTTTTTTCCCCCTCTTTTCTTGTTTTCTGGGTAATGATTGACTGCTGGGTAGCAACCCAATATTTAAAATCAGAAGAGAAAGAGGAAGGAAATTAAAGGGCCATTGATTAATCTTCAAATAGTATAATAAGCATTTGAATAATTGAGAGTTAACTGAAATTCCATTAAGATAAAATCTATTTCTTTGTTTTACACAGGGACTAATATTCACAAGACAGTACATAAGAAAGTGGCATTTTGTAATAGACCATGTTTCTCTGCCTTAGAACTAAGATGTGATGAGTTGTATGCTTAACATTTTTATTGAAGATTCATTATGCCTCAAAGTGAAAGTTATTTGGGTATTATTGTATAATTGTGTCTTTCTAAATATTATCCTTCTAATCTTATATTTTGTCCTAATTCTAATAATGCATGTTTTTAGGAAAATATTTTAAAAGGGGGATAAAAGAGAAGTTTTGATGATGATGTTTTTAAGTGAACCAATTAAAAACAAAATAGTGGAGTAACATCTGCTTGTTCAATGAGAAAAGCAACCTCAGAATTGATTTCTCCTCATAACATTCTCCCACTATTGGGTTCTAAGGGAATACAAATTATTTCTCCTTTTTTCTTCAACAGTGTGAAGAACATCTTAGGAGGTTTCTTTTCTGGCACGGGAAAAGGTAGGCTAATCATAAGGGCATAGGGTCTTATTTATGGGACACCTGATTATGAGTTCTTCCAGAATACGTACTGTGTCATTTAACCATGTATCTTCTTGCACGTATCTTATTACCTGTGTAAATACCTCAAAGAGCTATGCTTTCAGCATCACCTGTGAACTTTCTTCACCACAGAAAATTGCAACATGCCATGACAACAGATAAATATTAGGTAGTTGCTAGAGGCACAGAGAGATGAAATACCTTGTTTATGGTTACAAAGCTAGTAAATGTCAGAAGTAGAATAGAAATTCAGATTTTCCTGACTCTAAGAAAGTCCAATACCATATGCACTATGCTATGCATCTTCTACTCATAACAACTGCTTAATAAATGTTGGATGAATGCATATCAAGTATTAAAAACAACTGGTACCCTGAAAGTCCAGTTCTGTATTTGTCACATTAGAAATCCTTTTGATTGACTGTTTTCTCCCAAAACATCTATTTTAAGGACATCTAAGCTACCCTTATCTTCATTGAGAGTCATTCCTCTTAATGCTGTGCTCTTGAATCTCTTCCCAGATTTTCTCTACAATGACTTAGCATCGAGTAACCACCCCATCACATATGCCTTTCTAACTTCTTTTTGTGAACTATCTTCCCCCATTAGAATGTAAGCTTCTTGAGGGCAGGGACTGTGTTTCTTTCCCCTTGTATTTGTATTCCTAGCACTTAGCACAGTGCCGGGTGCAGAAAAAGTGCTAATAAATGCTTGCTGAATTGACTTGACCTAAGAAAATGGAAGTTTAGAGAGATTAAATAACTTGGCCAGCATCACATAGCCACTGCCTAGTGTCAGGAGACTACAGAGTGACATTTTAAATGAATGATGAAAATTACAGAATAACTCTCAGAGGAAGATCAAAGTGCCTTTTAGCACTTTGGACCTCTATTCTTTTCTAGCTGTACTTCACAAACGATTCATGAACATCCTCTGGTGTATCTCTGTTGTTTTTCCTCTTTTTTTTCTCAAGGAAGAAATGCATGTGTATAGAAACATCTCAATTTAATTTTTCCCTTTCAGGTTTAATTAGAGCTCTTGGGAGACATGGAGTTGCATGAATTACAAATGAAAAGTAGAAAGGATGGGAAAACTCATTATTAGACTTCCAGATTTCAGTATGCTATTGCGGCTCATTGGTTTTCTAAGGCTTCTCAAGATGGATGCTTTACCTGTATCAGCTAATACTTAAAATGCAACTCTATTGGTAAAACTTATCCTGGTTCCTTATTAGATCCTTGGATTATTAAAGATTTGGCAGTCCAGAATTCTATCTTAGCATACAAAGCACAGAGGGCTTTTCAACCTTCTGTTAGTCCCTGTTGACTCTTACTGTTTAGTAAAGTCATTCAAGATAAAACAGATCAATAGTGCATCTGTATATTGCTAAAAATCTCATTTTCCTTCAATTTAATAGTTGGGTCATGGGAAAATTTTTGACAAGCAGTTACAATGTCTCATTTCCAGATACACTTGAAGTTTGCCTACTCATATTTGAATATCAAATCTTTCCCCCAACGGGCTATCTATCAAACTCTACAGTGAAAGCTGTATTAACCAGCATTCCATCAAACATATGCATGTGCGGTTATTCCATACTTCTATAGCATAGGTATAATCATTGGTCATGCTGATGGGCCTGAACCACTTCAAGATGTTGAATTACCTTCTGAATCCTCAAAAAAGGTTAGATTATGGTCAAGAGAATTTTAGTGTTAAGCATGCTTTATTGTATTCTAATGCTTTTAAATATGCCAATGAATGTTTGGCCTTATAAATACATTTCCAGTTAACCAGAGAGTTTGATTAAGGAGACTAGCCCATTTCATTATGCAAATCCAGCTGGATATTACAGTTTAAGGTGTTTTGAATGTCAATAGATTACAGGAAATTAGAGTTGCCTAACCCTGGTAAAATTGTTTGTGATTACTTGAAGAATAATATTTAGACCAGAGAGATTCTTCTGTTATCTGGCCATCAATAGTACTAAAATTTTCTTGATCCTTCTCTTTCTTGGAATATAAGACTTAGTTCTTTTGCCATCCAAGTGATTTGTACCTCCCCTCTCCCTGAGATGCAGACACACATGTACACATACACACACACACACACACACACACACACACACACACACACACAACCACATACCACAAAGCAAAACATAGGCTACAAAAAAAATTCCCTTCACTCTTCGATATAATTACTCCCCCGTTGCTGTTGTGATGTTTTCCTTGCCTTCTGATACTAAATGTTGTGTCAGGTGGTAATGAGGGATCAAATCTTGGGAACTATTTTTTGGGAGGGGAGTGGTTTGGGAGGAGTGGTAATAATGGTGCTTCCAAATTTATAAAGGAAAGAAAAAAATTATCCATGGAAAAACATAAAATATAGAGAAGAGGGGAGACAGAACTTAAAAAAGAAACATATAGAAGGAGGAGAGTGTTAGAATAAGAATGCTATATTTATGATGTACTTTTACAAAAAATAAGATACTCTTAATAGAGATTTGCAGTTTCATGTACAATGATCTTTTGTGTTCTTTATATGTTGAAATGATTGTATTTATTCATCATTTTAATTTCATAGTATTGATCAAAGTGACTTCAAAATATCTTTATATCTGGCCAATGCAATATGGATGGAAGGATTGGTTATCATGAATATTCAATAGAATCTGCTAATGTCAAGTTTATAATAAGAAAGAAAAAAAATTAAAGTCTTAATTAAAGCCACTTCCTGTTGCCCCCTCTTAATTTCCTGCCTTTCTGAGATTTCAGATTTCAGATTTCCAATTCTTATGTGATTTGATTAAGTAAACAGAGAATGGAGCATCTTAATTTCAGAGGCTGGCTGTGGAATTATCTTACTGCCATACCCCTGTCTTGGGGAGATTCTTGAGTTAATGTTTCTTGAATTTATTGCCCTAAGTCCATTTTCTAGTTTTTAATTCTCTTTGAGTGATCAATTAGGATAGGGAGCTCCATGTTAGAAACTGAGGTGGATGGTATTTGTAGGGAAAGTAATATATTACAAAAGACTGACAAAACAGATAGCTATGTGAAAGGTAGATTTTTTTTTTACAATGAGCAAGGATGAAAAGTTTAAATAAAAACAAAATACCACTTTATAGTACTTTTTCAAAAGATAATATACAAGTTTTAGATTTGGGGAGTGTATATATGTAGATTGGGGAAGTGTGAAAGGAATTTTATACACTGGTTATTTGGGCAGGTAGGGCTTCATCAGTTTGCAAATTGATCTCGAACATACTCTTGCAGGGCAAGGCTGAATTAAAAACAATAAGAAACTGGGAACAAAGATTCAATGGTAATTTTGGATCAAATGGTTTTGACTTTAATGAAAATCTCTAGTTTAAGAGCCAATTTCAGCAACAAACATTCTGATACAGGAAGAAACACGCTATACAATCATGTATTAAGCAAAAGATATATTGATTGGAAAACCACATTGAAAATATGTTAAGAAGCTACACAATTTCATAGTATCCTTTTGACATCTGGCCTATGCAATATGAATACTAGGTTTGGTTATCAGATATAAAATTTGCACCAAGTACTCCACAGAATCTGCTAATGCATTTGTTAAAAAAAAAATTCCACTTGTGAAAATCAGTCATAATACTTGTCATCTGAATTCATCAAGGATTGCAAGAGTGGTGTACTTAGCACCAATGGACAGTCATGCTGTTAGCTATTTTAGGGATCCTTTAGGAAGTAAGCCAAATCTATAAAGTACCACTTCTTATCACATTTGGAGAATTCACAGCAAGCTGTGCTTAGTGTGACTTTAAAGGAAGTATGAAATGAATTTTGCAAATGTGTGCTCATTCTGTGTCATATCAAAATGCTTTTTTCTTGTGGGGTTGCTGGCTGGGTTGGCTTTCCTCTCTGTTTGTAGTAAAAATGAACTGGGAAGGAAAGAAATAAAAGAAAAAAAATTATCTCCTTCCAGGTTTGGGGGTAAATTATACATCTGAAGATCACTTACTGCTAACTATATATGAGTGTGTGTTTGTGTGTGTGTGTGTGTGTGTGTGTGTGTGTGTGTGTGAGAGAGAGAGAGAGAGAGAGAGAGAGAGAGAGAGAGAGAGAGAGAGAGAGAGAACAATTTATTGGAGTTACTAAAACCTTTATAAGAAATTGTTCCCAGTAGTGATTTTATGAAGCAAAGCCGACCCTTAGGTAGCAGACAAAATAGGAATGTTGCGTGAAATATGCTCAATCTGTGGCTAACTTTTTCCTCTATTGTCTATTAGGCTATGGCCAATTGGAAACATAATAGGATAGACCACACTACAATATAACACAACACAATGTAATATAATACAGTGCAATATAAAACACAACACAATTGAATAGAATACAATAGAATAAATGGGAGAAAGCAGTGTGGAGTCGTGGAGAGAACACTGGACTGGAATGATGATGCTTTGGTTCTAGTCCTGACTCAGTCATTAAATAGCTGAGCAGAATCACTTCCTCTCCACTTTCTTAGACCTCTACTTCCCTATTTATATAAGTCCAACATTTATAAAGAAGACCACTAACATTCCTTTTAGTGCTATCATTTGAATTTGATGCTTCCTAGAAATGGAAAATCCTAGGGTCTTCCATAGACATATGCACTATACTAAATGTTTTTAGTGACTGTTGAAGGCTGGAGTAATTTCACCACATAGCATGACTAGTGGCAGAGCTTGAATATGGATAGAAATCTCCAGTTTCCTTTCCTGCCATAATTGCAGGGCAGAGGTAGATTCTCTGGCAGTTAGGGCCAGTCCTTGGGCAAAGTCATGCGGTTTTCTCCAAAGTGACTAATCCTCACTTTTGGTTGTCCAGACCCTTCTGGGCACTCAGTGGGTGACAATTAGTACCCCATGAGCCCAGTCTCTCCCTATTGCCTCTTTTCTCTTTATTACAACTTACATGTCTGGCAAGCTACTCTTTTTAAGCAGAAGGCAGAAGGAAATAGGCTTGTTCTCTCTTTTCCACAAGCCTTGAGTCTTGAGAAGGCATTCTACAGATAAGGATAATGTTTAGGTTAACAATTATAATGAAACAGCCTTCTGAGGCATGCCATAGGATCTGTCCTTGAACCTATCTTGCACAATATTTTCTTTGATGACTAGAATGAAAGTTTAAGTTTTTTACTTTTCCTTTTCATTCTCTCTAAGTGGTATTGGCAGTGATAGTATTAATATGAGGAACCCGAGTTTTACCACGAACAAGATGGAAGGTCTGAGCAGAGAGCAATGGATCTCTTCTCCTCTCTATTTCAACACAAAATGGAAAAAGGGAAGGAAAAGTAGTCAAATTAGCAGTTTTTGCACTGGCCTTTTCAACTTCTCTGAATTGATCACGGACAATTCATGTCAACAAGCAATAATCCATTGTTGGTGACAGGAGGAAAGCAAAAGAAGTAGTAAAGCTATTTTTTCCCCACCATATGGGTTCTGTCTCCTTCAGCTGCCTCTAACTAATTGGCCCTCCAGGCTACATAGTCATTAAAAGTGCAACCAGAGAAGTGGGAGGGGATGTGAAAGAGCAGAAAGATTTTCTTCTCAAGGACTCCAAGGAGATAGAAAAGAACTAATTCAATTCAACATGTCTTTACTGAGTGTCTACTATATGCCCAACACCTGTTATTTTTCTAGTAGGACATATAATATACAGACCTTACCCTAAAGGGTTAATTGGGGAGAAAAGAGAGTAAAATGAAACATTTTAATATCAATACCTAAAATCTGCAATGTTTTCCAAATTTATACGCTTTTCTTCCACTATACTTTGTCAGTTATAGTCATTTGTTTATGCACAGATCTAAAGAGAATTATATTAATTCAATTGCATTTAATAAACATTTGCTAAGTGCCTGCTATGTGTTAAACACTGGGATAGGCACTGGGGATACAAGGACAAAAAGGAGACATCTTGCCTTCAGTCAATTTTACATTCTATTGGAAAAAACACAGACAAATAAGTATAACATGTAGGCACTTGGGTATATGTACTTCCAATTGCACACACACACACATGCACTAAATACAATGTAATTTCACTGGAGAACACTAATAGCCTTGAGAATTAGGAAAGTCTTCTTGCAGAGGCAACACTTGAAATGAGTCTTGAAGAGAGAGAGAGGTGCTATACAACTGCAAATGTGAGGAAAGAGAGAATTTTAGGCATTTCTTATAACGTAGTAGTATTCTATCATGATCATACACCACAACTTATTTAGCCATTCCCTAATTAATGGACATCCATATAATTTCCACTTCTTTGCCACCACAAAGACAGCTGTTATAAACATTTTAGAAGATATATGTTCTTTTCCTTTGTTTTTTTCCTGATCACCTTGGAAAACTGATCTAAAAGTGGTATTGCTGAGTCAAAGCATATGTACAGTTTTATGACTCTTGGCATAATTTCAAATTACTCTCAAAAATGATTGGATAAGTTCACAATTCCACTAACAGTGTATCAGTGTCCCAATTTTTCCACATTTTCTCTAATATTTATCATTTTCTCCTTTTATACTTTTAGCCAATCTGATAGCTATGAGAGAGTACCTCAGAGTTGTTGTTTAGTCATTCAGGCATGTCCGACTCTATATAACCCCATGGATGTCCATGAGACTTCTGGGAAAGATACCACAATGGTTTTCTATTTTCTTCTCCAGGGTGTCCCCATTTTACAGATGAGGAACTGAAGCAAATATGGTTTGAGTCACTTGCCTAGGGTCGCATAGCTAATAAATGTCTGATGCTGGATTTGAACTCAGATCTTCCTGACTCCAGGCCTAGTGCTCTATCCATTAAGCCACCAAGCTGCCCTTACAACAAAAGCTTAGAGACAGCAAATGGAGATAGTGTCATGCAAATGAAAGGCTCTCTCTCTGTTTCTTTTTAATTTTTTTGTAAGTAGTATTTTATTTTTCCCAATTATATGTAAATATAGTTTTCAACATTTATTTTTTAAATGATTTTGAGTGCCAAATTTTTTCTTCCTCCCTCTTTTCCATCTCCCCTCTCCAAGATGTCAAGCAATCTGATATAGGTTATACAAGTACAATTGTGTAAACATATTTCCACATTATTCATGTTGTGAAAGAAGAAACAGAACAAAAGGAAAAAGTTGTGAAAACAAACAACAACAAATGAACAACAAAAAACAATGAAAATAGTGTGCTTCGATCTGCATTCAGACTCTATAGTTCTTTCTCTGGATGTAGACAACATTTTCCATAATGAGTCTTTTGGAATTGTCTTGGATCATGGTATTGCTGAGAAGAGCTTAGCCAATCATAATTGATCAAAGCACAATATTGTTGTTACTTTGTACCATGTTTTTCTGGTTCTGTTCACTTCACTCAGCATCAGTTCATGCAAGTAAAAGGATCTCTTTTAATGGGGATTTTGATAGTCAGAAGACAGGAACCCTAAGACAGACGTTCACCTTCCAAGTCTTCCAATTCTTCTGTACCCTGTTGACATCAGAGTCATGAGACAGAAAAAAAAAAGCAGAAGTGATGAAGAGGCTTGGGAATTCTCATGGTGATTTAAAAAAAATAGCCCCAGAATTATCTTATTACTACCTCTGAGAAGAAGATTATTTCCTTTATTCATTCATTCATTTGTTTATTTGTTTGTTTATTTATTTATTTTTGTTTTCATAGTTTTGGTAGCATATAACTATACATAATAGATTGTGAAGATAATTTTTGCTTCTTATTTGTTGTGATGTCATCTCATTCATTTGCTATATTGTTGTTTTGACTTTCTGCCTTCTTTTTAGTCAGGTTGGCCAAAGGCTTATCAATTTTATTAGCCTTTTCAAAGAAACAGCATTTAGTTTTATTTATCATTTCTATAGCTTTTTCTTTTTGGTTTACAATTTATTCTTTACTTCTGTTTTTTAAATATACCCTCATTTTGGAATTATTTTAGTTTTTTTGTTGACTTTCTAATTTTTAAAAATGTATATTAAGCTCATTAATTCTCCTTTTCTATTTTGTTAATATATCTTTGTAGGGATATAATTTCCCCCCAGAGAACTGATTTCACTGCATCTGATAAATTTTGGTTTATTTTTTCATCATTATAATTTCCTTTTACATAATTATTAAGTATTTCCATGTTTGTTCTTTGACTCATTTAAGGTTTCATTGTCTTCATTTAACTGTGCCTTTTTTTTAATCCTCTCCAAACTGACTACTATTTTCATTGTGTTACAATCTATAATGGATATTTACTATCCCTTTTTATATTTATTTGAATATTTCTGTGCTCTAATAATGATCAATTTTTGTAAAAGCTCCATAAGCTAGTGAGAAATATGTATGTATTTTAGCAGTCTTATTTTAAAGATATCAGAAGACTTTTTGTTCTAGTTTCTGTAGCAACTTGATCAATGTTATATTTTTCCTTTTGTTAACCCTACTGTCAGAACTGTCCAAAAACTGAGAAAAAGACATTGAAATCTCCTGGCACTTTTATATTGCTGTCTGTGTCTTCTTTTATCCAGTTATTTTTCCTTTATAAATTTTGATGGTAAGGAATTTGGAGATCTAGGTTTAAAATTGTTATTGCTTTGTTTTCTATGGTTCCTTGTAGCCTAATGTAGTTTACTTGTTTATCTCTTTTTTAATGGTGTGAATGTTTGATCTTTGCTTTGTCTTATAACATGATTGCAACTCTTTCTCTTTTGAATATACAATAAATTTTGATGTATAGTAATTTTTTTAGTCTCATTTTTATTCTGCATATGTCTTTGTTTTTAAAATGTTTTGTGTAAGCAACAGTTTGTTGGGTTTTTTTCCCCTTGTCTAATCTATTTTCATTTTATTAGTTTATTTAATCCATTTACATTTAAAGTCATGAGAAGTTAATATTTTCTTTCATTTGTCTCTAATATTTTTTTTCTGAATTAGGATTTTTCCAGTCTTCCTCTGTGAAGACAGTACTTTGTTTCTTCAGGTATATTAGCTTAATATACTTTAAGGTGACACCACACCCACTGGCTGTCTTCCTTCCCTTTCATGTACTCCTCTTCTCATTTGTTATTTCTTTCTCTAGTTTTGTTTAACATTTCTTTTTAAAAATTCTTTTTACTAGATATCTAATTCTTCCTCTCTTTTTCCTCTCAATTAAATATTAAAGTGAAATTTTTCTTTTTCTTCAGCTTGTTTTATTTGTTAGTTTTTTTAATTTAATTTTTTGTTCTCTTTTCTCAAAATGATTTCTTTGCCTCATTTTCTTCATTATTTCTCATCCATATATATATCTATGCTGGACTTTTATTCTTTGATTAATGGACCTTATATTTACTCTATCTTTAGTTCTTACAGAATTGAAGTTTTGAAGTTATCTGTTTCAGATTATAGAATTTCCTCCCTTGCCCCACCATTTTCTGTTCTGCCTTTCTCCAATTCTGAAGGTGATAGGGAAGGCAGAAATATTGTCCATGGTAGGAATTTTCATGTATCCTTATGCAGTTGAGTACTACCCTTTACAATCACCATGATCAGTTCCCTTTCCTGTTAGCCCTGAAATCTATTGCTGTGCCCATATCCTCTCACTCTTCTGTGTATCAGTTGCCCCAAAGGAGCTCTGATTCAATTTCTCCTCAGAGAAGTGAATACTTTAACTCACAAGTCTCTGCAGTTTATACCCATCATAAAGTCAGCATATCCATTTCTCTGTTTCTCTCCCACCATGGAAGTGGGACCCCTCACCACTGACAGGACATTTCCTCTTTTTTCCTTCTGTTTCAATTCCTTCTTTTGCTTCTTTGCCCATTCTACTGTAGACTTTCTTTTTGCTAAGAGATTACAGGAGTTATTTTCCCTTTGATGTTTATATTTGATTTGATAATAGTATATGAAATATCTTCATCTATCCTCCCTTTTGGCTGTTTTTTAAAATTCTCCAATTTGTCATCATTGTTCAGTTCTTTCTGTTGTGTCCAATTATCCATGACCCCATTTTTTCTTTTTCTTTTTTCTTTATTTTTTGGCAAAGATATTGGAGTGGTTTTCCATTTCCTTCTCTAGCTCATTTTACAGATAAGGAAACTGAGGCAAACCAGAGTCACACAATTAGTAGGTGTCTATGGCCAAATTTGAACTTAGGAAAATGAATCTTCCTGACTCCAGGACTAGTACACTATCCACTCATTTAGAGCATGCTGTTTCAGGCTGGTTTCTCTATCATCTCTTTTTCTATATGACTTCTACTTTCACCTTTGTCTCTTTCTATCATATGAGAAAGAAATTTCTTATCTAGTTCTTGTCTTATTTTTCATGACCTTGTGCTTGTTCACTGTGTTTGTTTGTCTTTCTACTGTCTGGGGTGTCTACATCACATACACAAAAAAATTGTTCTGGTCCAGTTTTCTTTTTGAGAATGCTTTAGGTGCTCCTTTTTTTAAAAAAAATTAAATATTCACCTTTTGAGAAGGAGCCAAAGATGATGGAGTATAGGCAGCAGCCCAGCTGAATTCTCCTAATATTCCCTCCAAACGCTTAAAAATAACCCCTCAAATGAAATTTTAAAGCCACAAAGCCAACAAGAAATAAGTGAGATATTTTTCCAGCCTAAGACAACTGAGGAAATCATCATGAGAGGTCTGTGACACTGGAGTGGGAGTACAGCAGTGGCACAAACATTGGACCTTGGAGCAACTGCAACAGTGGCAGCAGCAGCAGCGTTAAGAACACTTGGCCCAGAGATGGTAAGGGGGAACAAATAATTGGTCAGAAAGAGATTACAAGGGATGCTTTGCTGGCACTGGGCATAGGACCAGGTACTGAGTAGCAACCTTTGCCCCTAAATGGTTCTAGATTGAAGTTCCAGGGCAGAGAGGAGTGCTTCTCATGGAATCACAAGGGAGCAGAGCTCCCTGGTCACACTTGCAAAGCCAAGAGGAAGATGAATCCTTGTTGCTGCAGGAGAATGGGGCACCAGGTCTCAGTTCCAGGATCAAGAGGAACATAAGCACTTGAGGCTGCAAGGGAACAGAGTTTCTTCCTGGATAAAGATCAGAGAACAGGCCAGAAGAGTAGTGACTACACCTGTCCCTAGATCACATTGCCTTGGAAATATTAAAATTTTCACACACCCTCACCAGAACTAGCTCTGAAAAAAAACAGCATAAAAAAGCCTGAAACCTGAAACAGTGCCACTCCACCCCCGGTGAGCAAAGCCCAACTTTGACATAAAGTTCAAAGTCAAGAAATAGGCTGGAAAAATGAGCAAACAACAACAAAAGCAAGTTGACCAAAAAAAAAAAGCTCCTACTGTGGCAGTGAAGACCAAGACATACACTCAGAAGTTGGCAACAATGTTAAAACAGCTACAAGCAAAGCTTGAAAGGAAAATGCAAATTAAACCCAAGCCCACTGAGAATTTCTAGAAAAGTTAAAGTGATAATAGTGGTGGAGGAAATTAGGAAAGGAAATGAGAGTGATACAAGTAATTTATGAAAAAAGAATTAACAGCTTGGTAAAAGAGGCACAAAAATCTTGAAGAAAATATCACCTTAAGAAACAGAATTGGCCTAATGATAAAAGAGGCACAAAAATTCACTGAAGAAAAGAGCTTCTTTAAAATCAGAGTAGCACAAATGGAAAAATGAGGTACAAAAGTTCACTGAAGAAAATAATTCCTTAAAAATTAGAATTGGGTAAGTGGAAGCTAATGATTCCATGAGACATAAAGAAATGATCAAACAAAATAAAAAGAATGAAAAAAAACCCATAAGAAAATGTGAACTCTCTTGTTGGAAAAACCAGTGACCTGGAGAATAGATTAATAATCTAAATATTATTGGACTACCTGAGACTTATAGCCAAAGAAAGAACCTAGATACCAAATTTTAAGAACTTATGAAGGAAAACTGCCCTGATATTTTAGATCTAACTGTGAGTGTGAATTGAATGAGCTTACCCATAAAATGGAAGCAAATAGCAGAATGGATTTTTAACCAATAACATATTATTTATAAGAAACACACTTGAAACAGAAACACACACACAATTAAAACAAAGGGCATAATGAATTCTGCTTCAGCTGAAGTAAAAAAGGCAGGTGTAGCTAGCACAATCTCAGACAAATCAAGAATAAAAAAGAGACCCAATTAAAAGAGATAAACAGGGAAGCTAAATGGTACCATAGGCAATGATGCAATATCTAAAAGTTTTATAGCAAGTTTCTCTGATAAAGGCCTCATTTCTCTAAATATATAGGGAACTGAGTCAAACTTATAAAAATAAAGGCCATTCCCCAATTGATAAATGGCCAAAGGAGATGAACAGTTTGCAGAAGAGATCAAAGCTATCTATATTCATATGAAAAAAATACTCTAAATTACTACTGATTAGAGAAATGCAAATTAAAGCCATTCTCTTCCCCCTTTATTAAGTCTTTATTAAAAAGTTCATAACTAAACAAGCAACAGAGAGGATAATACAACATAATAGATAATTTTGATTATATAAACTTAGAGTTTGTGCATAAATAGATCTAATGTAGTGAAAATCAGAAGGTAAGCAGGTAATGTTAAAATCTTTGCAGCAAGTTTCTCTGATAAAGGTCTCATATCCAAGATATATATGGAATTGATTCAATTTTATAAAACTAAGAGTGATTGCCCAAAAGATAAATTGGTCAAAGGATTAAGAACAGGAAGATTACAAGGGAAGAAATCTAAGCTGCCAGCAAGAATATGAAGAAAAAAATCTCCAAAACACTCCAAATCTCTAATGATTAGAGAAATGTCAATTAAAGCAATCTTGATGTTCCACCTTATCTATAGACTGGTAGAGATGAGAAAAGTTGACAAATGATGGAAGGGCTTTGTGGAAACTGGTATACACAATTATGAAGGAGTTGCAAATTGGTCTAACCATTCTGAAAAACAATTTGCAACTATGCCCCCAAAGTTATTAAACTGCATACCATTTGACTCAGCTATACCACTCCTAATGTGTATATATACCCCAAAGAAATCAGACAAGAATTAAAGGACCTCTGCCTGCAAATATATAAGATAACTCTTTTAGTAAGTAGTAGCCAAAAATTAGAAACCAAGATGCTGTCCTATTGGGGAATAGATAAATCAAATCACACTATTTGAATGCAATAGAAAATTATTGTGCCATAACAATTTTGAAAAGAACAGTTCTGGAAGAAACTGAGAAGACCTTTATGAATTAATGTGAAGTAGGTAGAATAAGGAGAACAATTTATACAACATTATATAGAAGAAACAATTTTTTGAGACTTTAAAATTCTGATCAATTTCAATGACAAACCACCAATTCAGATTATTGAAGATGAAACACACCACTCACCTCCTAGCAGAGCAGTAAGGCATTTATAATGCAGGGAAATAAATTGTGCATTATGGACAAGGTGGAAAAATTTATTTTGCTGTAATATGTATACTTGTGATAAAGTGGGGATGTTTTTGGGTTCAATGATGAGAGTAAGATAAATTATAAATGAATGTAAAAATTAAAAATATATTTAAAGAAACATTTAAAAAATAATTTTTAGATTGGAAATGTGGTATATTCTCAAATAACTCTAAGAACCACCAACTGCAAATAATTGAGTCAAAAGGGTTTTTCAAAAAATGGTGCCCATATCTTTTCTTAGAAGTGAGTTCTGCAATATGTAACTATGACCAAAAGGCAATCAAATTGTATATACCCTATGATCCAGCAATGCCACATCTAGTTCTGTATCCAAAAGAGATTTTAAAAAAGGGAAGATGACCTACTTGTACAAAAATATTTATAGCAGCTCTTTTTGCAGTGGTAAAGAATTGCAAATTGAAGGAATATCCATCAATTAGGGTATGACTGAACAAGTTGTGGTATGTGATTGTGAAGGAATATTATTGTACCGTAAGAAATGATGAGAAATTAGGAGAGCAAGGAATAGTTTATCTGTCAGATCTATGGAGAAGTGAGGAATTTGTGACCAAACAAGAGAGAGAGAATTTTATAAAATGCAGAATGGATAATTTTGATTACATTAAATTTAGAAAGTTTTTTTCAAAGACAAAACCAATACAACCAAGATTAGAAGGAAAGTAGAAACCTGGGTACCAAATTTTATAGCCAGTGTTTCTGATAAAGAATTCATTCCTCAAATATATGGTGAACTAAGTCAAATTTATAAGACATAAGTTATTTCCCAACTGATAAATGGTGAAATGATCTGAACAGGCAGTTTTCAGATGAAAAAATTAAAGCTATCTATAGTTGTACAAAAGAATGCTCTAAAACACTATTGATTACAAAAATAAAAAATTAAAACAACTCTGAGGTACCACCTCACACCTATCAGACTGGCCAACATGACAGAAAATGAAAATGACAAGATGAGGGGAAATTGGAACACCAATGGAGTTGGTGGAGTTGTAAACTGATCCAATCATTTTAGAGAGCAATTTGGAACCATGCCCAAAGGGCTGTAAAACCGTGAGACTATTTGACTAGCAATACCGCTACTATGTCTGTATCCCAAAGAGATCATAAAAATGGGAAAAGGACTCACACGTACAAAAATATTTGTAGTACCTATTTTTCTGTTAGCAAAGAATTAGAAATTGAGGGGATGCTCATCAACTATGGAATGGCTGAAAAAGTTTTGACATATGATTGTGATAGATTAGTATTGTGCTATAAGAAATGATAAAGAATGTTATTTAAGAAAAAACAGAAACAAAAACATGGTAAGACCAATGTCAAAAGATGCAAAGTAAAGTGAAAAGGACTGGGAGATCCTTGTGCAAAGTAACAGCAATGTAAGGAAAATCATCTGTGGAAGACTTAGTTACTCTGATCAGTTCAATGATCCAAGACAGTTCCAAAGGATTCATGATGAAAAAATGCCATCCACATCCAGAGAGGAGAACTGACGAACTCTGAGTGCAAATTGAAGTATAATTTGCTAGCTTTTTTTTTTGTTGTTGACTTTTTGCAATGTGACTATTACTGAAATGTATTTAATGAATTAATTTTTTTATTTTTATTTTTTGTTAATTTATTTTGATTTGTCAACAATCACTTCAATAAGATTTTGGGTTGTAAATTTTTCTGCTCCTTCACCCCTCCCTTCCCCCCATCTCCAAGACAGCTTACAATCTGATATAGTCTATACTTATACATTCCTATTAAACAGATTTTCACATTAGTCATGTTGTAAGAAAGAATTAGAACCAATAGGAGGAACCACAAGAAAGAGGAAACAAACAAAAAAAAAAGCAGAAGAAAAAAAAGTAGCAAATAGAATGCTTCAATCTGCATTCAAACTCCATAGTTCTTTCTCTGGATGTGGATAGCATTTTCCATCATGAGACTCTGGAGATGTCTTAGATCTTGCATGGCTGAGAAGGGCTAAGTCTATCAATGTTAGTCATCTCACAATGTGGCTATTACTGTGTACAACATTCTCCTGGTTCTGCTCACTTTACTCAGCATCAGTCCATCCAAGTCTTCCAGGTTTTTCTGAAGTCCACCTGCTCATCATTTCTTATAGCACAATAGTATTACATTACATTCATATACCACAATTTGTTAAGCCATTCCCCAATTGATGGGCATCCTCTCCATTTCCAATTTTTGCCACCACACAAAGAGCTGTTACGAATATTTTTGTACATGTGGGTCCTTTTCTTATTTGTATGATCTCTTTGGGATATAGCCCTAGAAGTATATGCACATGTTTATAGCCCTTTGGGCATAGTTCCAAATTGCTCTCCAAAATGGTTGGATCATTTCACAACTCCACCAACGATGCATCAGTGCACCAATTTTCCCGCATCTTCTCCAACATTTATCATTTTCCTGTTTTGTCATTTTGGCCAATCTGATAGGTATGATGTGGTACCTCAGAGTTGTTTTGATTTGCATTTCTCTAATCAATAGTGATTTAGAGCATTTTTTCATATGACTATAGATGGCTTTAATTTCTTCATCTGAGAACTGTCTGTTCATATCCTTTGACCATTTATCAATTGGGGAATGGCTTGTATTCTTATAAATTTGTCTTAATTCTCTATATATTTTAGAAATGAGGCCTTATCAGAGAGACTGGTTGTAAAAATTCTTTCCCAATTTTCTACCTTTCTTCTAATCTTAGTTGCATTGGCTTTGTTTGTGCAAAAACTTTTCAATTTAATGTAATCAAAATTATCCATTTTGCTTTTTAATGTTCTCTATCTCCTGTTTGGTCATGAATTCTTCTGTTCTCCATAGATCTGATAGGTAAACTATTCCTTGTTCTACTGGTTTGCTTATAGTATCAGCCTTTATATCTAAGTCATGAACCCATTTTGACTTTATTTTGGTATATGGTGTGAGATTTGGGTCTATGCCTAGTTTCTGCCATACTCTTTTCCAGTTTTCCCAGCAGTTTTTTTCAAAGAGTGGGTTCTTATCCCAGAAGCTGGGGTCTTTGGGTTTATCAAATAATAGATTACTATAGTCATTGACTACTGTGTCTTGCATATTTAACCTATTCCACTGATCCACCACTCTATTTCTTAGCCAGTACCAAGCAGTTTTGATGATTGCTGCTTTATAATACAATTTAAGATCTGGAATTGCTAGGCCACCTTCCCCTGCATTTCTTTTCATTAGTTCCTTTGATATTCTGGACCTTTTGTTTTCCAAATGAATCTTGTTATTATTTTTTCTAACTCTATAAAATAATTTTTGGTAGTTTGATTGGTATGGCACTGAATAAGTAAATTAGCTTAGGTAGGATTGTCATTTTTATTATATTAGCTCAGCCTACCCATGAGCAACTGATGTTTTTCCAATTATTTAGATCTGATTTTATTTGTGTGAAAAGTGTTTTGTAATTGTGTTCATAGAGTTCCTGGGTTTGTTTCGGAGGTAGACTCCTAAATATTTTATAATGTCTACAGTAAGTTTAAATGGGATTTCTCTTTCTATCTCTTGCTGTTGGGCTTTGTTGGTAATATATAGAAATGCTGATGATTTATGTGGGTTTATTTTATAGCCTGCAACTTTGCTAAAGTTGTTTATTATTTCAAGTAGTTTTTTACTTGATTCTCTAGGATTCTCTAAGTATATCATCATGTCATCTGCAAAGAGTGATAGCTTTGTTTCTTCTTTGCCTATTCTAATGCCTTCAATTTCTTTTTCTTCTCTTATTGCTAAAGCTAATTTCCAGTACAATATTGAATAACAGTGGTGATAATGGACATCCTTGTTTCACCCCATCTTATTGGAAATGCTTCTAGTGTCCCCATTATATATTATGCTTGCTGAAGGTTTTAGATAGATGCTATTTATTATTTTAAGGAAGACTCCATTTATACCTATGCTTTCTAGTGTTTTTAATAGGAATGGGTGTTGTATTTTGTCAAAAGCTTTTTCTGCATCTATTGAGATGATCATGTGGTTTCTGTTGGTTTTGGTGTTGATATGCTCAATTATGCTGATAGTTTTCCTAATATTGAACCAACCCTGCATTCCTGGTATAAATCCTACCTGGTCATAGTGTATTATTCTTGTGATAAGTTGCTGTAATCTATTTGCTAGTATTTTGTTTAAAATTTTTGCATCTATATTCATTAGAGAAATTGGTCTATAATTTTCTTTCTCTGTTTTGACTCTTCCTGGTTTAGGTATCATCAATATTTGTATCATAAAAAGAATTTGGTAAGACTCCTTCTTCACTATTTTCCCAAATAGTCTATAGTATTGGAATTAATTGTTCTTTAAATGTTTGATAGAATTTGCATGTAAATCCATCTGGCCCTGGAGATTTTTTCCTAGGGAGTTCATCAATGGCTTGTTCAATTTCTTTTTCTGAGATGGGGTTATTTAAGTATTTTACTTCCTCTTCTGTTAATCTGGGCAATTTATATTTTTGTAAATATGTATCCATTTCACTAAGATTGTCAAATTTGTTGGCATATAGTTGGGCAAAATAATTCCTAATTATTGTTTTAATTTCCTCTTCCTTGGTGGTAGCTTCACCTTTTCATTCTTGATACTAGTAATTTGGTTTTCTTCTTTCTTTTTTTAAATTAAATTAACCAAAGGTTTCTATTTTATTGTTTTTTTCATAAAACCAGCTCTTAGTTTTATTTATTAGTTCAATAGTTTTCTTAATTTCAATTTTATTAATTTTTCCTTTGGTTTTCAATATTTCTAATTTGGTGTTTAGTTGAGGATTTTTAATTTGTTCTTTTTCTAGTTTTTTTAGTTGTATGCCCAATTCATTATCTCCTCTTTTTCTATTTTATTTATGTAAGCATTTAGAGTTATAAAACTTCCCCTAAGAACTGCTTTCACTGCATCCCATAAGTTTTGGTATGTTGTCTCATTATTGTCATTCTCTTGAATGAAATTATTGATTCTATGATTTGTTGTTTGACCCAATCATTTTTTAGGATTAGATTATTTAGTTTCCAATTATTTTTTAGTCTATCTTTCCATGGCCCTTTATTACATATAATTTTTATTGCATCATGATCTGAAAAGGATGCATTTAATATTTCTGCCTTTCTGCATTGGATTGTGAGGTTTTTATGCCCTAGTACATGGTCAATTTTTGTGTATGTGCCATGTACTGCAGAGAAAAAAGTATATTCCTTTCTATCTCCATTCAGTTTTCTCCAGAGGTCTATCATACCTAACTTTTCTAATGTTCTATTCACCTCCTTAACTTCTTTCTTGTTTATTTTGTGGTTAGATTTATCTAGTGCAGAGAGGGGGAGGTTGAGGTCCCCACTAGTATAGTTTTGCTGTCTATTTCTTCCTGTAACTCCCTGAACTTCTCCTGTAAGAATTTGGATGCTATACCATTTGGTGCATATATGTTTAGTAATGATATTACTTCATTGTCTATGGTGCCTTTTAGCAGGATGTAGTTTCCTTCCTTACCTCTTTTGATTAGATCTATTTTTGCTTTTGCTTTGTCTGAGATCAGGATTGCTACCTCTGCTTTTTTTACTTCAGCTGAAGCATAATATATTCTGCTCCAGCCTTTTACCTTTACCCTGTATGTGTCACTCTTTTCAAATGTGTTTCCTGTAAACAACATATTGTAGGATTATGGTTTTTAATCCATTCTGCATCTTTTCTGTTTTATGGGAGAGTTCATCCCATTCACATTCACAGTTATGATTACTATCTGTGTCTTTTTCTCCATCCTTTTTCCCCTTTTATGCTTTTCTTTCTCCTTTTTTCCTTTCCCCTTCACTAGTGTTTTGCTTTTGACGCCTCCCTTCAGTCCCTCCTCCCTTTATTAGCCCTCTTTTCTTCCTTTTTTACCCTTACTCTTCTTCCCTCCCTTCTTTCTCCTCCCTTTTCCCCTTTTCCCCCTACTGCCTATAGGGCAAGTTAGATTTCTATACCTAACTGATTATGTTATTCCCTTCTTGAGCCAAATCTGATGAGAGTAAGGTTCAAACAATGCTCATCCCTCCCTTCTTTCCTCTGCTGTAATAGGATTTGTGTCTTTTCCTGTAATGTAATTTACCCTTGTCTGCCTCCTCCTTTTTTTCAGTACATTTTAGTTAGATCAGATTAATCCATTACTTGGATCCATTTAACCACTTGATTAGATTTTTTTTATCATTACATCAAAGTCAACTTATCCACCCTCTATGTATACCTTTAAATGGTGTAATAACAATACAGTTCTCAAGGAGTTACAAGTGTCATCTTCCCTTGTAGGGATGTAAAAGTTTGCCCTTATTAATAACATGTTGTTGTTCTGTCCCATTTACCTTTTTATGTCTCTCTTGAGTCTTGTATTGAAGATCAAATTTTTGTTGAGCTCTGGTCTTTTTATCAGAAGGTTTGGAAGTCCCTATTTCATTGAATATCCATCTCCCTGAAGATATGCTCATTTTCACTGGGTTGTTGATCCTTGGTTGTAATCCAAGCTCTTTTGACTTATGGAATATTGTATTCCATGCCCTATGATCTTTTAATGTGGAAGCTGCAAGGTCCTGTGTAATCCTGACTGTGGTTCCATGATATTTAAATTGTTTTTCTGGCTGCTTGTGTATTTTCTCTTTGACTGGTAATTTTGGAATTTGGCTATATATTCCTTGTATTTCAATTTGGGATCTCTTTCAGGAGGTGACAGTGATTCTTTCTATGGTATTTTACCCTTCTGGTTCTAGGACTTCAGGGCAGTTTTCCTTTATGATTTCCTGAAAGATGCTGTTGAGGATCTTGTTTTTCATCATGGTTTTCAGGTAGACCAATAATTTTTAAATTTTCTCTCCTGGATCTATTTTCCAGGTCAGTTTTTTTTTTTAACCAATGAGGTATCTTACGTTTTTATCTATTGTTTCATTCTTTTGTTTCTGTTTGACTGATTAACTCTCTCTCACAGGGTCATTAGCTTCTACTTGTCCAATTCTAATTTTTAACAAAGTGTTTTCCTCATTAGATTTTGTACCTCCTTCTCCATTTGGCTAATTGTAATTCTTTTTCCAATTGTATTTTTTAGGGACTTGTTTTCTTCAGTGTACTTTTTTTCCAGTTGGCCAATTGTATTTTTTAAGGACTTGTTTTCTACAGCTAATTTTAATCCTTCCTTTTCTAAGCTATTGACTCTCTCTCGCATACCTCTCATTTCTTTTCCCAATTTTTCTTCTACCTCTCTTATTTGACTTTTTAAATCCTTCTTGAGCTCTTCTCAGAAGAGTTTTGGGGCTTCAGACCAGTTCATATTCCCTTTTGAGGTTCCAGATGTGGGTTTGTTGACAATGTTGTCCTCTTCAGAATTTCTGCCTTTATCTTCACTGTTTCCATAATAAGAATCTATAGTACATTTCTTTTTGCTCTTGGTGTTTGCTTATTTCCTGGCCTTTAAAGAGAGGGAGCAGGTGACGCTTACACAAGCTTCTTGTGTTGGGAGCCTGGGGCCTGGTCACTAACTTTGTGTGCTGGGTCCTCTGATGCTGGCAGTTGGAGGCTGTAGGGTTCTGGCAGCTTATCTGGTATTGGGCTGGAATCAGAAACACTGGAACTCTAAGGGTAGGATTGGCTAGTCTGGCCCCTGGAGGTTGCCTGCTTACCCAGGCCTTTCCATCTTTTTGCTTTCTTCAGCTCTTTTCAGATGGGTGTTTAGATGCTGAGGGATATTTTTCTGTGTGGGGCCCCCTGAAGTACTTCCCAGAGTTTTGCTGAGGCACTGGGAGACTTGGCTGCTGTAGAATGCTGAGGCACATGTTGGTTTTTTGAGCTGGTCTCCACTTGTTCCCCTGGTGTTATTGAGGCACTTCAGGGTCCTAGCGTTGTTGTTTGCCTGCTCCACCACCTGAGGTTCAGGATCTCCCCCTGGTATGCCAAGGGGAGGTTTTCTGCTTGCTTGCTGGATCGCCTCCTGTTCTGTACTGCTCCCCTTCTCCTAGTGCAAGAGGGGCCTTTCCCATTAATCCCTCAAGCTACCTGGGCTACTGGACTTCTGAACCACATATTTCTGCTGGTTCAACTGTTTCAGGATTTTTCCTGGGGCAATATTTTCTGGGCTTTCAGAGTTTAAAAAGGGATGTTGAGAGCAACTTACTTCTAACTCTGCCATCTTGGCTCCCAGAAGCAGGAACCTATAAATTTGTTTTTTTAAATGTCCACTTTTTTTTTAATTAATGGCTGGGATCAGATTTCCAGCGTATGTCACCTTAGGATACGTACTGAGCTCCTTAATCTTTTGAAAACGTTATCCATCCTGTAGTTCCCATAGGTCCAAAATAGTATTGGGTTATTTTAATTTCCTTTCCTTTACATTTGAAAATCTTTGTTCTGCTCACTTGCAGAATTTGTTGTCATTGGAATTGTGAAACTGAACCACAATGTGTATTGAAGCTTTTAGCATAGGATTTTTTCCCTAGAGATGAACTATGGATGCTTTCAATTGGCACATTTCTGTCTTCAAAGTTCTCACTAGTTTTTTAAATATATATTTTTTATTATGTTGCTCAAATTTTTTGAGTTGTCATGTTCTTCTGAGAACTCTATAATCCTTAAACTGTTTCTATGCATTGTTTTCTAGAATATGTTTTGCTTATATAGAGATCGTATTTGCTTTTAACATTATTTCTTTTTCCTTCTCTTCTTCTAGATTGTCCTTTATTTATATGCATTTACACTCTCAATCAGTTCTCTCTTTTCTTTTTTTGGTGAAGTTTGCCACCATTGATTCAAGTTTTTCTGTTCTACCAATTATTTCTTCTTCGAAGGCTACAAATTCTCCTTCACAATTTTTATTTCTTTTTCTAACCATTCAGAAACATCCTGCAGTGGCTTCATGCTTTCTTGGGGATCCTCTGCTTCATGAGGTATTGATTTATTTTCCTTTATCTTGTAGTATTTATTCATATATGCCTGGGCTTATTTAGCTGATCTGGGAGGCCAGATTCCTTTCTCTTTTTAATATATTTCCCTGCAAATTATCTGTTTATGCTCAAGGTCTTTTATTGAGTTTTCTTTCTCCTCAAATCTTTGGCAATTGTAGTCCTTTTTCCTTATATTCTCCCAATGCTCATTTTCTGACTTCCCTTCTGATGGTAGTTATCCCAGGGGCTGGGCCTGAAAGTTGTCTTAGCTTCTTCCCATGCTAGGCAATTCATATTTCATTCACCTCAGTCTGTGCTCAAAGTACCCTCTAGGATGACAGAACTGGCCTCAACTCAATGCCAGTATCATTTCCCTAAGACTTATTGGAGAACCAGGTATGTATACACACATGTCCTGTCCCAGTTCCCTTTGTTCCTCAGTTCTTTAGCTTAGCTTTATTGTGGCACAGAGCATTGTCATACTGTTTGCCTAGCCATAGCATGTTTCTGCCTTGCCTGAGGGTTGTCTTGCATAACCCTCCCAGAGAATAGTAACAATTGAGAGAAGGGGTGTTAAGTGATGCTTTTAGGGGTTAGGATTTAGATTTCTCTGCTGTTAGTCATTGGTTTGTTTAACTTGTTAGAGTTGTGTTTTATTCAGGTTTGAGAAGTTGTGAATATTGGAGATGTATCTATTCCTCCTTCTTGTTGGTCACATGACACCAGACGTGGGTTAACTTATGTCCTCTGACTTCAGAGCTAGTGATCTTTTCACCATATCATAAGTTAATTGAAACCACAGATTGAATATGGAGAAAAAAAACAAAGCTATTGAATTTTGAGTTAGAGGATATGTGTTTAAATTTTTACTGTACTAATGTGACATTTTCAAGTTATATTGACTTGTACCTCTCTAAATCTCAGTCTCATCACCTGCCTGTGTGGCAGGAAGTAGGATGGATGGTAGACTCAATGAGCTATAAGGTTCCTTCCAGTCCTAAATCCTAGGATACAGAGTTTATACTGAATAAACCGTGTATCTTTTTATATATGGATCAACTAAGGCTCACAGAGAAGTGGTGTCATGCCCAGTATCACATAGTAGTTAGGCAACTTTGTCTTAATAGATGTGATAGCATTAGCATGGTCTCATATACTTAGTAAATGCTTACATATTTGTTGAATTAGTGAAAACATGAATCCTTTAACAGTTGTGGGAAAGGAACACAGCAGTTTCCTGGTGTAAATGTTTTTTGTCTGGTCAATAAACTCAACATGTATTCCTCACTGATGAGGTCTAGGACTTTGGGGTGCTGCTGGAACTCCAAGATCACAGTAGCAGGCCCTACCTGAATGAATTCGACTCAAATCTTCTTCAACCAGAAGAAAAGTTTACTAGTGATAAATCACTTAGGCCAGGTGACTGACACCCATTAGGACAAGTGGGCATGAAAAAGTCTCAGCCTTTTGGGCCTGAGATTCTCAGCCCCAAATGAGGGCCAGGGTAGATCTTATATACTTTGGGTGACCAGGGAAGGGTCTGGTAAAATGATCTGGGAAAAGGGTCTGGGCGAGAATTCCCAGAGATTGGAATGTCTAAGAGATTGAATAGACAATGGGAATAGATAATGAAGGAACTGAAAGGCATCTGAATGAGATTAAAAGGTAGGCTGAGGCTTTCAAAGGGAGATGAGGGGCTGGTGCCTGTAGACAAAGGGGAGCCAGATTCCCCTTGGAGCAAGGGGCAAAGACCTTGGGTTGGGCCACACCCCAGCAATCACTAGTTGGTGTTTTTTCTCTATCCACAAATTATAATATATTACTCATGTGTTTAGATGCTACACCTTCACAAGGAAGCCAAGTTTCTTAAGTTTGTCTTTATATTCCCCCCCCAGACCCAGGCCTTATATATAATAGGTGCTTGATGAATAAATGAATGAATTAATGACTAATGGTTAAGCTAATTTTCTCTTATTACACCCTATAAACTATTTGTTCCTTTCCTGGCTTTCCCATCTTTTCATCTCTAAAAATGAGGCCACACGCTCATTGAAAAGGTCAGAATGCTCTGGTGTTAGTTTTTAGACAGTAATACTGGTATTTAATGACTTGCTGCTGAATATGTTCAGATTTCCCTCAACATCCACAAAATTTTCAAGGTGAACTCTCACTGGATGAGAAAGAAAGCCTGTGTTTCTACTTTGGTGGAAACTTCTACTCTAGATAGGGATTGCCTTCCTCCCAAGCCTGGATTCATTCTTTTCTTTTTCCTATGAGATACTTTTCAAAGCTGGCCACAAGTAAGTGAAAATTGATTTAGAATGCTAAACAAATCAAACAACCAGATTAGCAGAAGAAAAGCAGAATAAGGAATGGCAAATGCTTAAGCAGCATAATAAGGGCTACCAGGTATAGCTAAAGGCCATTCATAGTCAGAAAATTAGAAGCCTATAAAAATCTGCATACTATTCAGATGTTTTTTTACTTAATCAATTCTGTATCTGCTTGGCTTTTTGAGATAGATTACCATTTTCACCTCTCTTACTCTTCCCCTAGCTTGGACCAGGCCAAGATAAATCCATCTTGTTTTAAAGCTTTTCCCCCTGTACTATCTGTGGCCATGTGCTTCAACCCAAAAGAAATCACCTGTTCTTTTTCTTTCCATCCTAGAAACCTAACCATTGGCTAGGTCAAATTTAATAAGAGAGGCACAGAGGCAGAAGTCATTACCACCAGTGTGTGCCTGTCTCATCCCTGGATTCTGACCTGACTTCCACATTTGATTCCTGAATTCTGCTCCACAAATCCAGTATAATAATGGGGAAGGAGTCCACAACTCCTACTCCCTCTCTTTCTTTCAACTCTTGACTTTACCAAAGTCACTCCCCTTTTCTGGCATTTACCTGTAAAATAAGGAGTTTGGTCTAGAGTCAGGGGTGTGGACCCTGCAGCCTTGAGGTCACATATGGCCTTCTAGATCCTTAGTGTGACCTTTTGACTGAGTCCAAGTTTTACAAAACAAATCCTTTTAATTAAGGGAATTTGTTCTGGGAAGTTTGGATTCAATCAAAGGGCTGCACCTGAGGACCTAGAGGGCAACATGTGGCCTCAAGACCACAGGTTCCTCACTCCCTGCTCTAGATCAAAAAGTGTCAAACATGGTTTTCTAAGGCTATTATGGCTGCAACCCTTTCAAGTCTGGCCCAAACCAGATTAAAATGTAATTGGGACATGTTTGACAAATAAATTTAAAAATAATAAAACACAAATTAACATGCAATTTTTTTCAATATTCCTGTGGGATCATTATTTATGTTTTAGTCTCCCCCTCCATTTGAATTTGACACCACTGGTCTAGATGATTTATAAGATTTCTCCTGGCTCTAGAAAGAGTAATATAGGATTCCATAAGACTTAATTGCTTTGAAGTTAGAGATAAAGACTTTATCTGTGATTTCATAGCTACTGGGAAATCCTAGATAAGAAAGGCCCCAGTACCACTGAAAGTTAGCACCTTCTTTTGCATAGTCTTAGAAAATTGCTTAGGAAATGGAGAGGTTAAATGACTTGCCCAGAGTCAAACAGCCAGCATCTTCAAAGATGGAACTTGCTCTGTAACTACCACTCAACCCCGTGTCCTTTGAACTTTAAGATTTTCAATTATACCACCCTTTTTGGAAACTTATTACTGACATCTACCTAAGTTCAGGATATGTCACAAGGATTAAAGGCTTCCTCTGTCCTCTTATCTCTTCTATTTTCCTTGAAAACATTAGAAGACATTACATTGATGGTGTCTAACTTTCTGACCTTTCAATTCCTTCATCTCATCAATTCCTATCACCTTCATCTTCACTTGCATGTACCACTCACACAGATATGGTTACACCTTAGACCTCAACATCACTCAAAACTGATCAGCTACTAAGATACTGAACTTTAAACTTCTCTCTTCTTTTTTCTTATCACAGTATCTTTTTCTTTCTCTTCTGCCATGCCCTCATTTCTCTTTCAGCTGTTCATAGTCATCAGTGTAATCTCTGGTCCTTCCATTCCTCACTGCCTTAGCACAATGATCCTGGATACATTTGGATCAGATATTTCAACAATACCCCACTTCATTAACCCTATGTTTTTCTTTTGTAATGCTAAACCCTGAAAAATCTTAACCATTTGCTTTTGCTCATACTCCCACACAACTACTGAAGAAATTCACAAAGCCACACTGACAGGATTTATGATAAATGTATATGAAGTTTAACTGGACCCCTAGTGCTATTTAATAATTTTTATTCATCTTTAATGCTTCCTATAACATTCCTAATAACATTTTAAAATGTCCTCATCTCTCCTTAATCCCGCACTACTACTTCTTCCTATTTTCTCTCAGCAGATGACCTTGCCTCCTCCTTTCCTGAGGAGATTGAGGCTAACTATCATGAGCTCTAACAACTCCACTCCTCTTCAACTCAAAACTTCTTCCTTCCATCCATCTCTGTCTTTTCCCATCCTGTCCTCCTTTCCTCCAGATTCATAGGAAAAGATGGTGCTTCTCTTTTCTAAACCTATACCATCTAAATACTTAATCCCATCCTCTCATACTTTGTCTACTTCCATTGTTACTCCCCATAACTGGCTTTCAAATTCTTCCTCTCCCCTGATTCCTTCCCCCATGCCCTAAGAACTTCTATATTTGGAAAACACTTTTCTTTGATTCAGTTATTTCCCAGACCATTGCCTCAAATCTCTTTCTTTCACTACTAAAATTCTAGGAAAATTAAATTACACATGCTACCTTTATTTCCTTACTACCTGCTCATTCCTCAGCTCTTTGTGGTCAGGCGTCCTTCCTCTATGTCATATCGCAACTGCTTTTTGCAGGATCACCAATGACCTCCCAAAAGTAAGGTTTAGTGGCCTCCTCTTAGTCCTAAACCTCGTTAATCTTCCACTAGCATTTGACACTGATAATTACTATCTTGGATTTTTTTTTTCCATTGATGTTGCTTCTAAGACAGGGCTATTCCCTGACTCTCAACTTATTGTTGACTGATCTTTCTTAGACTTCTTTAATGATTTCTCTTCTCATATGAAGAAAACAGCTGTTTTTGTTTTTTTTTCAACCTGACAGCTAGGAAATGCAAAGTCAGAAATCTCTTTGAAAAGAAAGTTGGCTCAATTTCACACTCATCCAGCATAGATATGTTTGTGATCAAGACAGATTATGAAGCATAAGCCAAAAAGCTGGTAGAATTGATGGAAATTATACTTTCTATTAATTGTAATGATTTCTCCCACTCCTACTGGTTCCTAATTGTGGATTTTTCCTTTAGGATCTATTCTCTGTGCTCTTTCTCCCCTCTTTGTTATCAACCAATCAAAAAGCATTTATTAATTACCTGCTGAGTGTCAAGCACTAAGGAATTTCATCCACTCCCATGGATTTAATTATCTCCTCTGCAGATCACTTGTAATCACAAAGTTTAAAGAACATTTAAGTTAAGCTTCTTCACCAAGTGAAGAAGGTCCAGGATAGAATTTTAGAGACTGCCCTGGGTGTTCTTTATTTTTATTTTCTATTAAACTTTAATGAAATTCATTTAAAACATTAATACATATTCGTTACATAAATTATTAAATAGTTAAACTAGTAAAATAAATGTTACTAAACATTAGTGATCAAAGTACAAGACACTATTATTTATACAATTCAATCACACAAATGTTCATCAATGACCTGTTATAGGAATTGTGCTGGGAAAGAGAGATACCACAACAAAAGCAAAAAGCAGCCCTTCCCTTAAGCAGTTTACGTTCTTTTGGAGGACACAACATGTAGACAGATAAGTAAATACAAGATTATATAAGGAAAGAGAGAGCACTGATAATATGAGGATCTTCTCATAGGACTTAGTAGGTGAACTGAACCTTGAAGGAACTAATAAAAAGAGTTGAAGTACATTCCATGGGAAACATCTTGTACAAAGGCTCAGAGTCAGGAGATGGGATTTCTGGGGAATTTCAGGTAGGTGAATTCAGTATGTGTACTCCCATACATACATATATGTATATACACGTGCATGCACACACACACACACACACACACACACACACACATCATTGTTCTTCACATGACTTGACTACAGGAGTCCTTGCTATTTTTCCACTTGGGTGTGCTATAATATATCTCATCAACTACCCAGTAACCAATATTTGAAACAACTTGTATTTGGTTAATTTTTTTTTGGTTCCCTCAATTTCCACAATCCTGAAAGCATCAAAAGAATTGAAGAACATGAATCCCATATAGCCTCAGGGGACTAAAATAAAAGCTGCTGAAAGGGTCATGTACTGCTATGTTTTAAGGGGACATTTAAAGATAAAGCAGTGTTTGCCTTACAGCAGACATGCTAAATATGGAAGAGAATGATGCAGAATGCTCAGTGAACTTGATATATGTTTTAATAGTGGGGTTTGTCCTGACTTTTAAATAGGAAATACACTACTGCCCTCACATAACTTCCTTTGCTTGTGGGGATAGTTTTCTTGTTTGTACTTGTATCTGTAGTGCCCATCACAGTTCCTGGCATAAAGTGGGCACGTCAATTAATGCATATTGATTAATTGAACATCAATGATTTGGATCTGGGAGCTTTTCAGTTGACCATGGCGGTCTGGATGGGGACCCTGACAAAGAATGCCTAGAAGGGAAGGCACAGCCAACATGTTTAATTAAAATAGAATAGCAGGGTAAATGACAAGAAATTGATTAAGGTAATAAATGTTCTCTATACCCATGCATAGAAAGTCGCCAACTTCCATGTCTCTAGAGGTGTAATATCAAGCACCTCTTTTATCCCTCTGCTTCCCACAGCATAATGTCAAGACTTGAGCAGTTCAGACTCACAGTCTCAAAGGATCAAAGGCTGGCTGGTCATCTCTTGTGTTTCTTTACCTCCATTTTCAGTAGAACAGGCTAGTACCTGTTCACTGAAACCTCTTACTGCTATTCTTATTCTCTCTGTCCTCTCTCTAGTATAATGCTGTCTATCTCTTCCAAATTCATGAATCCCTCCTGCAAATCACCACTTCAAGCCGTCATTCATTTGACCCTTCTTTCAGATTTCCATTGAATGTTCTTCTCTTCTACCATGAAGCTGCTTTCTCCTTAGAGGTATCTGGTGGCACAGTGGATAAAGCCCTGGGCCTGTAGTCAGCAAGACCTTAGTTCACATTGAACTTCACTAGTTGTGTGACCTTAAGTAAATCACCCTTTATTTTCCTCAGTTATAAAATAGGGATAAGAATAGCACCTAACTCACATGGTTTTTTGTAAGGATCACATGAGACAATATTTGTAAAAAGCACTTAGCACAGTGTCTAGAACATAGTAGGCACCTTACAAATGCTTATTCCCTTCTCTTCCCCTTCCTTACAATTCCCAGCCCACCTATTCTTTTTTTGCATACAACTGCTATCCCCATTGCAGTTCATGTTGCCTTCCACCTGATAAAATTCTATATTTGAGAGCAAAGTGCCCCATGAGTCATGTGTCTGGGAGTTCTCTCCAAAGAGCTGAGCAACTACTCATTTCAGAATTGTGGGCAAAATGAAACTTCTGGAAAATTTATTGGAAATGGATTGTGAAGGACTTTAAATGCCAGAGTGAGAAGTTTGTATTCTACCCTAGAGGCACAGAGGATGGCAACTGACTGAAGATATGTGAGCAGAGGAGTGACATGGTCAGACCTGTGCCTTAGGAAGATTAATTTGGTAGCTGCATAGGGAGGATATATGTATTGGAGAAGAGAAAAACAGTAGGGTAAGTTTGAGCAAGGAGTAGAGCTACTGATTCTTTCAAGATGATCTCAAAGCACTGGAGCAATGAAATGAGGACAATAAGGTGGACTGGGAGTAAGGAGACCTGGAGTCTGGCTATAGCCCTAAATTAACTTGATACTTGATTTTGCCTAAGTAATAGTGCTTCTGTACCTCACTTTCCTCATGTGTAAAATAAGGGAGGTAGCTTAAATGATTTCTAAGTTTCCTTCTTCCTCTTAAATGCTAGAAGTCTATGGTTTTAAGATCATTTATTTTTAACATTTTTAAAAATGAGATCACATTATTTGTAGTTCTGTTTATTTATCATTGCTGGGCATTAATTGGAGTGTCACCTTTCATGCAATACAACATTCAGCTTCTAAAATTGTGGGACTTGGAAATTAGCTGTGGTAGTTAGCATTTAATATTCTCCTCTTTTGCTGCGCAATTAGCTTGCCCTAATGCAATTTAATCAGTTTGCCTCATTTCTAGAAAATCATAGTGGTAGACAAGATTTGAAATGAAGTTACATTCCTTGAACTTTTCCTTAAGTTAATTTAAAATGCCAGCAGGGCACCCACTGCTGTGAAAATTAATGAATGAGCCATGGCAGTCTGTCTCAGTTTTGTGTTTGAGTGATTTCACGCGCAGAGAACATATGTGACAAACAAAATATACTCACCACCAAAGAAACAAGAATCTATCTCCTGTTTGGCTAAACATTTAGGCCAACACTTCCCTCTCTTTTCCAGAAGACTATTATTCCAATCCCTTCTCAACTTTAGCAAAGGAATGGCTTGTGTCTCTGGACACTGGAGAGCATTCATCTCTTACTTGGGAAATCCTGTTTAATTCTCTTGATGGTGGGTGTGCATTTGGCATTTCGGTAACATTCTAACTTGCAGGGTTTTTTTCCATTTCAGGAGCCCATGTCTTCTCTCTACAACCAAACTGCCATGACCCTGAATCATTTTGGTGATGAAAGAAAGATGCTATGCCATCAGACCATATAAAATCAAGGAAAAAGCTACTGGGAACTCAGTAGGCATTGGCTAAGCTGAATCTCAGTTGTGCTGCTTTATTCTTGCAGACAGTAAAGAAGGATGCCTGCATGTAAAGCCTCCCTGTTGCATTTGAATTCTAGATGTAAAATGTAAAAGGGCATTCAAGGTGCATGCTAAGGAAAATGTTACTCAAAATGTTTTCATTCTTCTTTTTAATTAGGGGGCTCCTTTTTTTTTTAAAGTTTTATTGGTGCCTTTTGTTTATTTGACATACGTAGTCTCTAATGCCCTCTCTCAAACTGAATTCTCCTATGTAACACCCCCTCCCAGCACAATTGAGTAAAAAAAAAAGAGATTCAGTGATCTAATCTGACAATGTACTTCACTTTCTGCGCTTTGGGGGTTATAGTTCTTGGATTTTTATTTTGTTTTTCATCTCTATTGACCCAAGAGAAAAGGACATGTGTTAAAATGATTACTTCAAACAGAAGAACATTAATTTGGGGAGGCATCTACCCCTCTTTTCCTTTTACAAGAAAGACACATTCTTTCTTCTCTATTCCTTTTCCCTCTTCTCCCCTTTTCCTCTTCCTTTCTCTCTCCCCTCTTCCCCTCCCCCTCCTCTTAACCACCTTTGCCTCTCTTTTAACATCCCCTCCCAAACAAATACAGAGCAAATATTATGTGAGTATAATCCTTGACTTCCCCAAGGTCACATTTGATAGAGGCAAGATTTGAATTAATATCTTGTGACTCCAAAGGTTCTTTCCATTATGCCATAGTAAAGGAATTTAAACAGAGATGTTGAGATGATAAGGTTTTGTATAGGTCTGAGATATTAGAAAGGTTTGAAGGGAGTAGAGCAGAAGCACAAGAATTTAAAAGGGAGCAAGAGACAGGCAAGATGGTATTATGATAGTAGGGAGTCAGTGTAGTAGAGGGGAAATAGTATGACATTGGAAATTAGATGATCTGGGTTCCAATTCTGATTTTACTATTTAATATTATCTTAGGTAAATCACTTAACATCTTTGGGCCTCAGTTTCCTCATCTGTAAAATGGTAGGAGAGAATTGGACTAGATGAACTCCAAGGTCCCTTCTAGCTCCAAATTCTGTAATGTTATGATGTCAGAGGGATAGAATGGGGGCAGAATATGAACCTGCAATGAAATTTAATCCATTATTTATATAATTTATGTCATTGATTTTTTTTCTGTGTTCTTCTTAATCTTTTTGGCCATTCATTTTACCCCTCAAACCACCTCTTTAAATTCATGTTTCAAAATTTTCTAGCTCAGCTCCTCCAGGAAACCTCCTCCAACTGCTCCTTGTAGAGGTGTCAGGATATAGATTCAGAATGATGCATGCATTGTTAGACTTGGCCAATAGATTGATTTGTTCTAATTAAATCATACTGTGTTAAAAAGAAAGGTTCCTTTGGATATATAAACAGAATCATAAGTGGCAGCAACTTAAGAAATAATATTAATGAAACATTTAAAAATTATTATTTGTATTTTTAGATGAGTGCCCAGTGTTTTTGTCCCTTCCAAGTCCCTCGAGGGAAGGAACAAGGACAGATTTTCAATATTTTAGGAACTCTTTCCCCCACCTTTAGCATGTACGTAGTTCCTAGCCCAGGGCTCTGTATAAAATAGGTGTTCAATCAATGCTGCTGTCTGACAAAAATAATTCAAAAAATAAGAATCTATTCCTGTTGCAAATATTAGCAGTGTGTAGAAGTAGCCACCCTGGTGTAAATGAATATTGAAACACATATAGAACTGTCATTTTGAGTTTGGAATCCCAGCATACCAATTCAGAGGTTGGTTAAGTTCTCCAGCTATGATAATATGATTCTGTCCTTCTGGCCATTTTTAGCAGATTCCAGTCATAGCTACCTTCCAGCCAAGCATCTCCGTTCCATTCACAATGCAAGCAAAGCGGAAACACGATTCTACACTTTTCAAAATTGCTGCTCATTAGGGAGAGGCTTGGTGCACAGATTTGCACAAGTATACCTGGCAATTGCTTCGCTCAGTAAAGCATTAGACATTCTACATGGTACAGTCACTATTCCCAATCTAATAAAACATGAAGACTATAAAATTGAAAGCTCTGAAATTGATGGGAAGAAAGTGTCAGCAGAAGACACATTTCCTGATTTTACACAGATAGACATATACACATATGTGAGTGTGTATATACCTTCAAATCTTTATATTTTAGTAATTTAGATTAGTCTCAGTTATATATTTTGAATTCCTGAGTATCTATCCTAGTGAAGAATAGCTTTTAGTTGAATACTAATGATTTCTTGAGCATTTTCAATTTTTAAAATTGCAGCACAGAATAGTACCCTATAAACTGCATGAAAAAAGATATTAAGAAGTGAATTATCTTTCTTCTCTTGGTCAACTGATGTGAGGCTTTGTGGTTCATATTATAGCTCTGCTATCCTTAGGGGACAATTGTCATCTTTCGTATTAGCCTCTAAATTCAGGTTTTTCAAAACTCCTAAGCCCTCAAACTATTCTTGGTGAGTTCTTGCAACAGTATATTTTAACTGTCAAAAGTAAAAGGTTCATTTGGCAGAGAATCCACAGATAAAAAGAGATCTAAAGGTAGGGCCCGAGATTGGGCGTTATAGGTAGAAGTCTATACTTTCTGGAACCTTGAGATCCAGGGCAATCCTGTCAGGAATGATGCTCTGTCAGTTGTGGAGGTGAAGGGGTGCTTGGGTGCTTGTGTTTGGGTGCTTGTGCTTGTACTTGGACCCCAAGTTCTCCCTGGTCTCAGAAACACTGTCTCTGGCAGCTTCTCCCCAGCCCAAGGATACTGTGCCTAGCAATTACTCGGGAGTGGGCCCCAGCAAGACCCTTATCTCTTTCCCTGGTGCAGTTACAAACAGCACCTGAAGAAATTATTAGTTTGAACTGGCTTTGCACAGGGTCATAATGATATTCTTACCCACTGGACTATCTATACTACCACTCTACCTCATTATCTACATCCTGGACTCCTCATTATCTGTATTCTAGACCTAAGACATATGGATATTCCCTACATCTATCTTGTGAAACAAAACATTGATTGGTGGCAGACTGGACAACTCTCAGTTACCTCTGAACTCTAGTTAACTTAGTGACATAGCGGGCCTGAAACCACACCTCCATGTGGCCACCCTTGTGGGCTTTTCCCAGTGAACTCTGGGTAAAACACCTGCGCAGTAGGTACAAGAAGTGCATGTTCCTTTAAGAACTGACCACTTCTTAACCACTCCCTAATCCCACCCTGAATCACCTAGTTAGCATATTTGACACATGTTTTATTATATTTTATCCTATATAAACTTAACAGTACCCCTTTTAGGTTGCAGGTTCCTGAAGAATCCTTGCCTGCTGAAAAGCATAATGATAAATCTTTGCCACCTTGACTTAACAGAATGCCTAAGTCTGTGAATTCATTCCAGACTATCCTTTCGTGTACTCCAGTCTTTGAGGGGTCTCAACCTTTCAGACCACAACAAAGGCAGCATGGTTCAATGGAATGTAAGCTGAATTTGGAGTCAGAACAGAAGAAAAATAATTTATTAAATGCTTATTCTGTGTCAGGAATTGTGTTAAAGGCTGGGGACACAAAAACCAAAAAAGAAAGTCCCTTCCCTCAAGGAGATGATGTTTTAATCTGAGGAAAGCAAGATATAAAGGTAAGTAGTAACCAGGGAAGGATGTTATGTTTGAAGGAGTTACAGAAATGGTACATTGATGAACAATGAATTAACATGACTTTTCCAGAAGTAATGGGATTACTGATGTGTTTACTGAGCCCCAAGAAAAGGTGGAAAGAGGATGGGGTAGGTAAAGGGTAAGTTGGAAAGGAAACTCCTGAAAATATGGACTGTAGGTAGATGGCCTGGGTAGACAGTAGGACAGTATATGAAGGTGAAGTGTGGTTTGGTATCTACTACCTGGACCTGCTTTCAAATCCTCTGACACTACCTATGAGAGCTTTGACAAATTACATTACCTCTCTAGACCTTCCTTGGTTTCTACATATTTAAAGTAAGGGGGTTGGGTTAGATGAAATTGGAGGTCCCTTCCAACTCTAAATCTCTGGTAGCATAAGCCTTCTATGGAACATGAGGTAGAAATAGCTCTTGTTTTGTCTTTGCACTTTAGACCTGTCCAGTGTCTCATCATGGCATGGAGATAAACCTGGGTTCCAAAAGGATATGTTAGGCAGAGAATAACCTGGCAGCTCATATCAAACAGGAAAAGTTTGCTATAAGCCCAGTGATGAACTACAGTGGCATCCTAATAAGTTTAAATAATGAATTTCATGAAATATTTGCAATACTCTAATTTAACTATTCAAAGTTATATGTAAAATATGACAATTGGTTCCAGTCCAATGGGAATATGTAGTATGAATTTGAATAATGTGACCATTTCATAGGATTCATCACTCTCACTAAATGGATCTATCCATGCATCTTCCATCTCTTTCGACTAAGGGCTGATCTACCTTAGCTTAGATTTGCTAATCCCCAGACGTTGCTTACTAGGTGATAAGTTGGTCATTGTTTTCATTTTAATATAGCAATTCTCCTATATCCTCTACTGAGATGGAGGAAAATTACCTTTGTTGGAGATCCCCACCCCAATTGAATCTTATATCCTTAAAATAATGAAATAAAGGTTGTAGTATTTAAATGGCTAAGCATCCAGAGTTGCCAAATCTGTTTTTAAAAAAGTGTTAACACATCTCACTTTTAATATGTTAACATTACTGACTTTCTAAACATTTTTACATCTGTTATCCAAACTGATTCTCACAATGACCCTGTCAGAGAAGTAGAGTAGCTGTAAGGTAGCTATACTGTAGAGGTAGAAATGGAGGCCCAAATAGGTTAAGTGATGGAATAATATTTTGTTATAAGAAATCATGAAGGGGATGGTTTCAGAGAAACCTGAGATTTGTAGGAATTGAAGTAGAGTGAAGTGAACAGAATCAGTACATTTTATTCCATGACATAAAACCCATAAAGAACACAAAACATTTAAAGACTCAAAAACTCTAATCTGTATAATGACCAATTATGATTCCTGAGGATTTGTTCTACACACCTCCTTCTAGAGAAATAAAGGACTCTGAGTGCAGATTGAGGGTTTTGTTTTCCCACATGGCCAATATGGAAATGTGTTTTCCTTGATTAAATACGTTCGTAAGGCATTTCCTTTTTCTTTTTTTTTTTAATTGGGGAGGGATAAGAGAAAGAAAAAGTGGGATTTTTTTGTTGATTAAAATGAAATTTAATTAAAAATTATTGTAATAATAATTCAAAATAAGAAGGAATGATTGAGCAGCAAACTCAGACCTAATAGCTGAGCCCTCATCACTATTGAAAGGGGACCACCAACGGAAACATTGACATCATTTAAAAAAAATCTTCCTACAGGAGCTCCTGATAACCCACTGTGAGAGAATAAAACACCTAGGATCCAAGAGCCCAGGGCTGCTTTCCACCTGAGACAGCATCTATGCTGAAGGTGCACGGGGAAAAGGCTTCTTATGTCTTAGTAGGAATGAATGCTCTTTGTCTTTCTATGTGGACCACCAACCACCTCATCCCCTCCCCTTGATTACTGCTAATGTAAGTGTGTTTGTGTACCCCACTGTGCTACTGGATTGGACTACCCAGTCATCACTGTTCCTGTCACTTCCTTTAAAACGCTAACAAAAATCGTGGTAGTTGCAGTAATCGGCATTCCAGTGTCCCTCTTTCCTGGAGGAATTGGAACCCAAGGAGACTAGTTTAGCCAGCTCAGCTACCAGATATTTCTCCCTCACCATGGCCAACACTTCCCTGTCTTTTCCAGTGACTTCAGTCTCTCCATCAGAAGCTTTGTGGTAAAATAGAGGACTCTATCTGCCCCCTCCACTGGGTTCTCTCCTGGGCTCTACCTCATATACATACACATGTGCACAAACTGTCACTTATAGTTCTGGTGTTAATTCTAAAATTTGGAGCTATTCTGGGATGGAATGAAAAGTAAGAGGGATTGTAGAATGACACTATTTCTATAATGAACTCAAAACACTTCCTACCTAAACTGGCAATCACTTCACCATCTACTCTATGACTCTGAGCTGGAATGTATCCTTTGGCCAAAGAAATTTCATGCTTACAACAGGTTGTTGCTATTGG
Organism: Phascolarctos cinereus; assembly: GCF_003287225.1. NCBI lineage: Eukaryota > Metazoa > Chordata > Mammalia > Diprotodontia > Phascolarctidae > Phascolarctos > Phascolarctos cinereus. The sequence goes on from NW_027556098.1 coordinate 148,648,973, forward strand.
TCTTTCACCAGCGTGCTTCCTTGATTCTCAGAATGGATTGGACAAAAGAGGGTAGAAAGTCATTGTAACTCATCCCCACTACTAGAAATATAATTCAGAAATCACAATGTATTTATTAGAAGTGGTGTCATTTATGAGTGAATATTGTGGAGAAATGTAGAAACTACATAGCCAGGGGCATGCTGGTGAATGTTTTACACTCCGCTCTCTGAAAACACATGACACATTTTAAAGTTTGATCTTTCTTATTAACTTTTTCTCCATTACTATCTTAAGCCTAGATAATCACCAAAACAGTAAGTTTGCCTATTTCAGAGGTTTGAATGTTCACTCTACTCTTAATCAGCTCTCAGTTTGAGCTGCTTCCAGCATATTACTACTACAGCCCTTCAAGTCATTCAGAGTGTACAATGTCAGAGATTCTTTCCAGAGATAACACATATAGATCCAGATACATGCTGAGTCATGGTTCAGCCAAAATATTTCATTTTTGGATAAAAGGGGGATTTATATATGCAAGAGTTTGTTCCTTTTCAGTTCTGGCCTCCCTCTGAAGGTCTGGCCACTTACGGCCTACAATTTTGATACGTCCTACTACTTCCTTGACTTTCTGATGGGTCATAACCCAGAAGCCTTAAATATGATAATGTGATCTTAATGGCATTGTAGTCAAATGAAGGTACAATTTTGGAAACATCTCTGCTTCTCTTTGTAAAATCTCTTCCCTACCTGTAGGGTGATACCTTGCTATTGCCTGACATTTATTCCTTTTGCTTAAGATCTCTGTTGTTCTTATTTTGATTTTGGACTAGACTTGTGATGTCATTGGTATAGGAAACTACCAAAGTTTGTTAGTAGCTGCTCTACAATTATAATCTCGGAGGGGGCACTGAGATGTTAAATGAGCTGACCAGGGTCACTGAGCCCATATACTTCTAAGGCAAATGTTGAGCACAGTTCTTCCTTACTTGGGGGCCAGCTCTTTATCCACAGACTCCAAGACTTTTTGTAACTTATTAAAGATCAAAGACCTAATTATTAAAACTCTTCTCATAGACATATGCTTCTTCAACACATGATCCATGTTTTGTGAACTTGGAATCTTTTAATTTTGGCCATAATATGGCTTGGCAGAATGCACCCAATAATTCACAACCTCCCCGTCCTTTCCTTGAAAACTGGAGTATAAAATGGTTAAGCACACAATTAAAATATTTATTGAGTAGAATGAAGAAATTTTACCTTACAGATAATTGTTCATCAAAATAAGAATTAACTATAAAAGGGCCAATTTTTATTAAGAACAGAGTTCTAACAAATTCTGGTAGAAAATCATACATCACAGTCTTAGGCTCATTGACTATCTACCCTCTTTTGTCCAATCCATTCCGACAATCAAGGAAGCACGCTGGTGAAAGACCAATAGCAACAACCTATTGTAAGCATGAAATTTCTTTGGCCAAAGGATACATTCCAGCTCAGAGTCATAGAGTAGATGGTGAAGTGATTGCCAGTTTAGGTAGGAAGTGTTTTGAGTTCATTATAGAAATAGTATCATTCTACAATCCCTCTTACTTTTCATTCCATCCCAGAATAGCTCCAAATTTTAGAATTAACACCAGAACTATAAGTGACAGTTTGGGCATTTGTGACAATTCAGTTTGTGCACATGTGTATGTATGCGAGGTAGAGACATTTGAGACCCTTTGGTTTTATTCCCTTATCTTAGAAAAAAAGAAATTGAGAATCAAAGAACTTAAAGTTACTTGCTTAATGTCACACAACTAGGCAAGTTCTGAACCCAGGCCTGGGGTCTGGGCCTTTATTCACTACGCCACACTTCCTTGGAGGCAGAAAAATATATATGCAAAGAAAAGACATAAACAAGGCTAAGGTTCATGAAAGGGGGAAGACAGAAATACAAAGAGCTAGAGTACTTGGGACAACAGCAGTGGGGATTGCAGCTTGTAGTACTGATATTGCTAATACTTCCAGGAAGATTGGACAGGGTAATACAGGTACTGTTTCCTGGTTTGCATCAGACCACTATATTGAGTCAGATAGAGAAAAAGGAGAAAATGTGTTAGCCTCTTAAGCCCCTGAAAGGACAGAGGAGTGATCGTCTTTTGAGTTCCTCTCCAAGTTATAAAGAGAGAGAGAGAGGAAAAAAAAACGAACAAACGTGTAAAATGACCCCTCCTCAAAACAAGACACAAATGCAATAGAAAATAAGAGCCTACTCCTTTGTAAATTTTTTCTTCTCCACTTTTCAATTCTAAGTATTCTTTTTTTAGCCTGCAAAATTCATGGAGACCATTGATAGTTCTTACATTGTCATGGTAAGGATGTGTGAGTTCTTTTTTCCAGGATATATCTTCATATTTAAGTCTCACCTTGAAAAGAAACACAAGTTAGAAAGCTAAACAAAGCAGTACTGTAGAGCACTTAAATATCTTTTTTCAAGGACCATTCTAATTTACTGTGGAAGGTGTGGAGAGGGTTTTTGTTTTTATATTTTTCAGTCTTGGGAGGACACTTGTGACAGCCTACAGTAGATTATGCTTTGCCAAGTTTTTGACCTGGAAATTGCAGACTGACCTTGAATAGTTTTTCTGGGTCTACTCTATTGTAGTACTGTTTTAATTCAGGGTAAAATTTGCTAATCCATGTAAAATATCTTTGTTTTGATCAAGGAGTATAAGTAAAGAATATTCCCACTTTAACCGGTCCTTCCCATTCACAGCTTTTAACTGTCCACCTGTATTGATTCAAATGCAGGATACAGAACCATTATTATTGTTTTAACATCTTCTTTGGCATATGGGAACCCTCCCCCCACCCAAGCCTCAGTGTCAATGGGTTTAATATACTTTTCCCAAGAACAGTTTTTGATAAAACAGAAAAGAAAGAAAACAAACAGGTCCTAGTGTAGGACTAAAGAAGATGGGCAAGGTATGACAAAGGGAGAAGCAAGATGTGGGGAAGGAAGGGCACTGAGGGGGGGATGATGCTAAAGGTGCAGATTTAGTGTGCACAAAGCAAATGTGACCTACTTCACCAATTGGCATAGAGAAGGAAATATTCCTCATGTATATGAGAACCCCTTTAGAAAATTTTCTGCACAAAGAGGCTAGGCAATTTGTTTAAAGCCACATTGACATTTAGTGGTAGGTCTCTTGACTCCCAATATTTTCTTTTTCTGTACTTAGCGATGTTAATGGATTTGAAAATCCCAAGTTTGGCTGTTTTAAACTTCTTCGTTCAAAGAAAAGTATTGTTTGAACAACTCCTGTATCTCTATGGCTCCCAAAATGGTCACTCTTCTGTCTAATGGGGAGGTATCACAAACACATTTGTGGGAATAGTAGTAAGAGGCCTGGACTTTCAATTAAGGGCACCAAATATTAATTATTTACAAATCCTAAATGACAGCTGTACCTCAGAGAAGGATCTGATAAGCTCTCCCAAAAAGGTGGCCATTTTTTTATGAGCTGACTGTAGACATTTTTCATCTAAAATAAAACATGAAATCACTTTTAAATAGATTGCAAAATGAAAGAAAAATGAATGCCCTCATGTCTTCTGGGAAATGCTGCTGGACAAATTAGTAGCTGGCACTGACAAGATATGATGTTATATTTGTCTATAGCTGCCAAGATAGATGGGAGGACATGATAGACTGGGCTACTATATACATACACACACACACATATATATATACATATACATACATACATATATGTCTGCTGTATGAACACTAATAATGAATGCTTTCTGAAACAACATATTAATGTGATTCCGTTTAAAATATTATCTTAAATGCCTTCATTTCATTTTTTCATTTATTTTTCATTAGAGTGGTGGCTGTGACTTTGTTGGGTTAATGATAGTGGAACATGAAAAAATAAGCCAATCTGTGAGGAGATGAAAAGACTGGAGCCTGGAAGATAAAACTGTGGCTGAACAATCATTTTTGATAATGCATCCACCCTGGAAAGATAAAAAAAAAAGTTTCATTTTTGGCAAAGAAAAAATGGCTTTTAAAAATCATTCTTTTTCTTTTTCTTTTAGTTTTTCTGATCTATGCAGAGCTCACTCCCCAAGGGAAAGTTTAGTTCAATCTTTCATATACCAGGCTTTCATGAAAAAAGTGTATGAGAGGTTTCACTTCAACTTTGGGGGCAGCCAAGTTCCCTCATTATCATGCCAGCATGTTCCCAGGGGTGGGTGGGGTGAAGTGCATCTTGGTTCAAGAGACTTTTCAAACCAGCCTTGCTTCAAAAGTTGTGGTGATCTCCATAGGAACCTGTTGCCTTCCCCCATCATTGCCTTGCCATGGTTAGCAAGGGCAGAATAAAGGACAAATCACAACAGACTAGAACAATTTTTCAGAATGTGAGTTTCTATGGGATGGAGAAACTGTTCTTAAAAAAAAAAATCTCTTGCCTCTCATGAGCTTTCCAAAGAAAAATACCATCAGGAAATAACCTAACCCAAGCTCTGGCTGCTGGGATAGTGGAAGAAGAGATATAAAAGTGACAAGTTGATGTGATGTTCAATACTCTGATTTGTAGCATAATTGTTCCTCTGACCTTGAAAATGTAGAAATGAAGAGAGGGTGGCCCCATTTGCCAACAGGAGGTGCTTACCAGAGGACTAGGTTCTCTTTGAAGACAAATATACTGAATTTGAAAAAAAAAAGATTCAGACATGTGCCAATTATGTCTCTTCAACTAGACTGGAAGCAATTTGAGGGCAGGAAAAATAAGATTCTGGGAGATATAAAAAATGGTTAGCTATAGTCTCTCCTCCTCAGCTTAAAGTCTAGTAGGAAGGACAATATATACACACTATACAAAAAGATAGTGGATGATATAAGACAACATGTGATAAGTGCTACATGAAAGGAAATGTAGCATGGCGGATAGAGAGCTGGCCTTGGAACCAGAAAGACCTGGGTTCTTGTTTTGTCTCTGACACATACTGGTTGTGTGACCTTGGCAGATCCCTTAACCTTTCAGTGATATAAAATTGTAGGCAATTCAAAATTACAACTTGCAGATAAGGTGACAACTGCATTGTTATTGGTTTTACTCATCCAAGAGTTCCCTATACCTATGAAATCCCAGCTGTCTTCTTTATCCCTATCCCTTCATTGCTAAGGTCCTTTGGCATTGACTATACCTATTGGTGAACATTGAACTTAGGGATCAGCACTAGCTTACCTTCAGAAGTACATTTAACTTCCTTATTTCTCAGTTTCCCCAGCTGTACAATAGAGGTAATCTTTTTTTTTATTTTTAAAAAAGTAATTTATTTTTAGTTTTTAACATTCACTTCCATAAGCTTTTGAGTTTTTAGTTTTCTCCCCTTCCCTTCCCACCTTCCTCCTCAAGACAGGTGCAATCTGATATAAACTCTACATGTACATTCCTATTAAATATATTTTCGCATTAGTCACGTTCTAAAGAAGAATTAGAACCAATAGGAGGAACCACAAGAAAGAGGAAACAAAACAAAACAGAAGAAAGAAAAAGAGCACATGGTATGTTTCAATCTGCACTCAGACTCCATAGTTCTTTCTCTGGATGTGGATAGCATTTTCCATCATGAGACTTTTGGAGATGTCTGAGATCCTAGCATTGCTGAGATTAGCTAAGTCTATCAAAGTTAGTCATCGCACAATGTGGCTGTTACTGCATACAATGTTCTCCTGGTTCTGTTCACTTCACTCAGCATCAGTCCATACAATTCTTTCCAGGTTTTTCTGAAGTCCGCCTGCTCATCATTTCTTGTTTTTGTTTTTGTTTTTTTTTTATTTTTGCTAGGCAATGGGGTTAAGTGACTTGCCCAGGATCACACAGCTAGTAAGTGTGACATGTCTGAAGCTGGATTTGAACTCAGGTCCTCCTGAATCCAGGACTGGTGCTCTATCCACTGTGCCACCTAGCTGCCCCATGCTCATCATTTCTTATAGCACA